>NC_134410.1:38531064-39171064 GCF_038048845.1 Mixophyes fleayi | reverse complement strand
CGGAATGGGAACTTAAAGCAGCCCTGGAATTTTTTTGCAAGCGGTCTCTTATGGGCGGGACCAAAATAACTGCAGGTGGGGATAATTCAAAAGTAGGCGAGAATGAGAACTACTGGAATATGGTTGTAGTAACATTTAGGTAACTCTAGATGTGATGACATAAGTCACAGTGGGTCATCTCTAAAGTAATGCCGGGAAAAAGTTAGTCTTGTGTTATAAAATTACAAGAATCCTTTTGCATTATCTGTGACTAATTAATGCCAAAGTGCTCCAAAATGTTTAGTTGTCTACTAGCACATCCTTCCAAAATTCTCTTCACAGAAACATATCTGAATTTGTTTAATAAATTTAACTATTACGAAAGATATTGGTACAATCGTATCTGATTAGTCTGCCAGAACCGCATATGAGCACCTCATGCATTGTTGCATCTTTCCCTGATGTCAAATCTCAACCAGTCAAATCTCTCTCTATATAATATATAAATATGTTTACTGTGTGTTTCAAAAAATGCATTAAAAATAATCCTTATAATAAATGGCTATCCAGTGGGGTCACCACAGAGGTGAAATGTTTCAAGCATCTGCAATAAAACACTTTTTGTAACAATTGTGTATGAGCCCTAAATATGCCCAGAGATTTGGGGTGATTTACATTAATGACAGTGCAGGGTGGATTAGCAGACAATGGCATACGTGAAGGGGAGAGCTATTCCAAGGGTTTGCTGGTGATATATTAAGTGGAAAGGAGGGAAGATTAATAATATTGTCAGTGCAATGGGGGCTGGCCATGTGTTTAACAAAGTGATCTGAGAATGGGACCAGTGCAAGATAGAAGGCAGGCAATGGAATCAATGCAAGAACCACTAAAGTATCACCAGAGCTGAAATAAGGATCTGGGGGCCCAGGGCACTTAAAACAGGGGAGATGTCATAATTTTAGACACATTTTAGACAAATACGCAGACAAAACTGTGTACCCTACTGTAGTTCTGCCTTCTTGAGCAGTACAGTGTGAAGCAGGACATACCTCCCAACTGTCCTTGTAGTCAGACAAAATCCTAACTAAGCAAAACAGTCACTCAAATTCCAGACTACCCCACCAGACTCAGGACAGTTGGCAGACTGAAATAATAAAATGAAACCAGCGATGCATTAAATCAATGGCACTCATGTTTAATATTAAGGCCTTCGCTCCAGCTCCAAAATTAGAATAATAGTGCTCACATTTGATAAATAGAACTATTTCCCTCCAAAGAGCCATGACATTAAATTAATAGCATAGACATTTAATAAATAGACCTATTTCCCTGTAACCAACACCAGCAAAATATTAATAGCTTTATATTTAATATAACCATTTCCCACAACCATCCCCAGCATTAAATAATTTATATTTACATTTAATAAATAGTCTTTCTCCCCAAACTCAGCCCCACATTCAATTAATAGCCCCAAACCACCCCAGCATAAAATTCTATCTTAATTTAATAGGCCCCAATATTAAAATAACTCACACATAAATTAAAGTGTCCCAACATCACCTCACAATTAAAATAGCACCCATTAAATAATTAGCCCCCACCTAAACTCCACCATTAAATTGATAGTCTACCTCCCACCTATGTACTATTAAGACAGCCCCTCCCTTTCTTCACACCCTCCTTTCCCTCACACATAATAGCAGCCCCTTCTCCTTTTCCTCACACATTTTGGCAGACCCCCTCCTTTCCCTCAAACTTACCTTGTTACTGCTGCTGCTGGAGACTCCTTTCTCTGTACACATAGGACTGCACCTGTCATGTGGTGCATGTCCCATGTGACCTCTAGGTAGATAAGGACTGGAGGAGGCTAGAGAGATAGGGAGAGGAGGGAGGGATGGACCATTAGATCCACAGGCACATTGAGTACGGTGACTGGGGACAGTCACCCACTACCACTCTTTCCCCAGCTGGTATCTGGGCATGGGGGGGCTGCACTCTGTACCCACACCCCATCCCCACTTAATCGGTCTTCTGGAGGCCAGTGACCGACCACTATACTAAAATTATTTTTTTTTACCCCCACCCTCAATTTGACATTTGGTGGCCTCCTTAGGCCACTGGCCTATTTGGGAAGTCCCGGTAGGCTCTATGGCGAATCCTCCCCTGTACCTCACACTACCCTAATTAAAACAATAGTTGTGTTTTAAAAGATGTAAATAAATAAATAAATAAAAATCCCATTTTTTTTCAATACTGACAGCTGATACTAATGTACTGAAAACATGAGTCTATTATGTCTACCCCATGGTTATAGACCAACCAGTCAGATACACAAGAGTATGTTCAAAGTTGTCCCCATCCATTACCAAATATGTATTATTTCAACATGCGTAAGTTGTTTAAGCTCAGGTTGGATGTTATATATTGCTAAACTGAGTCAAAAGGTAGCCAATGTGAAAAGAGAAAAGAAATCATTATCTCACTACTAAAATTATCTTGCAGTCACTCCAATTATCACAGAATAATATGGACTAGAGTGTAAGTTACTACTCCCACAGTGATACTATAAGGAGACACCATTTAGTCGCACCAGAGCTACTCCACATTGAAAAGCACACACAGATAAAGTGCACACTTTAAGCTAAAGTGCACTAAAACACATAGAACACACTCCACTAAAATATCAACGCATATTATGAAGTCGCGACCATCTATTCATATTTCTATATCAATTACTGCAATAAAGAAAATTATCAATCGATTTGTAAAACTGAAAACAACAACTTTCACATTTATTTATAACCATACACTATTCACTCTTTTGTATATGATACTTCATTTAAGTATTATGTACATGTATACTAATTTGACTTTAGCATTGTTTTAGTTTTTAACCTTCTAGTTTGGATTGTAATCACACTTAGATGATCATAAAATAAATAACACAATAAATATTAAAAAGCAACACATATTATTCTGCGTTGGTCATAGCTCACAAGTTTCCAATTTAAATCAGGTAGCACGGTACATTTTGTCAGGATATCCTTAATTAACTGGCACTTAACCTTTACTTAGAGTAGTGCTTTTATCCACTTCCATAAACAGAATAATGTAAATTGTAAACATGTAAATTACAAAAAGATTGCAGAAAACTTCAGCTTGAATCTTACTGTGAATATTAAAAAGTTTGACACAAGTAATGAAATTATCTCAACTTCTGTTAAAATGGAATTTAACTTATGTGTGTTTGGGCGTCTGCCTCCACTGCCTGAACCATCAGGGCCAGCACAACGAGTCACAAGGCTGTCTGAAACACTACATCGCCAGTGTCATCTATCATACTACCTTGTAGGGGCCGTGCAGCCGATTACTGCAGTACTCAGGAATCAGATCAGATACAGGTAGGTGGGATGGAGGGAGGAATAGGAACACATGAATAGGAGTGGACCGATGATTGAGTAGAATTAAGGGTATATACTATTGAGAATAAGGGAATTAGATATTAATAAGTTTGTTTATAAGGTTGAGCTTAAAAGATTTAATGGATTAAATTACTTTGAACAGGTTCTTTTGATGAGACTGAGGGAGGTAATGAAGCGTTAATGAATATACATTATGTGGGGGTTAATTAATAATGGAGAGGAGAAAGTCAATGATTATAAAGGAGATTATGATTATGAAGGGATTAATGATGTTGAATGGGATTGTTCTAATGACACTGAAGGAACAAATGATTTTGAAATGATTTTTGATTTTGAAGAGGGGTTATTTAATGATGAGGGGTATGACATTGTGTGGCGGTCACGGCAACGCTTTTGTATTTTATGCTGTTGACGGCAATGCAGTCACTAGGTTGCTCTCTGTATAGTATGGCAGTTACTAGGATGTTCTCTGTGTTTTATGACAGTCAGAAGTATGCTCTCTGTATTGTATTGTGTTCAGAAGAATGCACTCTGTATTGTATGGTGGACAGAAGAATGTTCTTGATTAATAATGGGGAGGAGGGAGCTAATGATTAAAGGGATTAATGATCTTGAGTGGGGTTAAAATGATGACACTGAAGATGATAATGACTTTGAGGAGGGCTTAATTAATGATGAGGAATGTTAAATTGTGTGGAGGTCCCAAAATTGCCTTTTGTATTACATGGCGGTAACTATGATGCTCTCTGTATTGTATGGCAGTCACTAGGTTGCTCTCTGGATTGTATGGTGGTCACTACAATGCTCTCTGTATTATATGGCTGTTACTTGCATGCTCTCTTGTATATTGGTCCCTAGAATGCTATTTGTATTGTATATTAGTTACTAGGATGATCTCTGTAATGTAAATCAGTTACTAGGATATCATTTGTATTGTATGGCGGTCACTAGTATGCCATCTGTATTATCTGGCAAGCACAGGATACTATCTGTATTGTATATAAATTTCCCTTATACTGGAATATTATCATAAAAAGCAGTATAATACATGTTCATGGAAGTATTTTTATTTAATTTGAAAAGAAAAGTGTTATTTTAAATTGTTTATGTTAGTGTATACAAGTAATTACAATTTTTTCAAAAGTATGTGTTTTTTTAATATTTAAAAGACACCCTTGCCCCGTTAGAAGAGGTATAGAAGGCACTGTGAGGGTGGAAAGGCTTCTTAGGGGACAAGGGCATACCCACCATCATGATTAGGACACTAAATTTTTGTGTACAGGTAGTCAGAGGCAATGTGATTTTTTTAATTTTCCTCTGATAGGGAGACTTTACAACCAGTGGGAGATAGACAATGACCCCAGTTAGAATGGTTTTACAGTGACTGAGTTTAATGCAACAGCAACAAATTCCCAGACTCAACTACTATCATATTAATGATAACCCTGGGAATTGCCTGGTGCTGGATTAAGCTGCACCACTCATATTACCAATGCTATCCACTGGCGTGCTGACTTTGCCTACTTGTGCATTCTCCACTTTCCAGTTCAATGCTTAGCCTACTTTTATGTTTGGTCAACCTACCATTGCGTGTTGCAGTAGTCTTGGCTACCACTAATGTGATTAGGGATAATGGTGTGCTAACCCTGCCTACTTTTGTGTTGGCCTTGCCTACAGTTAATTTGGTCCCACCTATGCGGGCCACTTTCAGATTTTTTCCCAGAGCCACCTTTAAGTTTCCAATCCATCGCTGATTGTACCTAAGTCTACAGTGTGTCATTATATTTTAGAACAGTATCTGTTTTCGCCTCTGGAAAAATGTAACTTTGAATCCTCATTTTCTTATAATGAAGTCTCCTGATTGCCAAGACATATAATTAGTGCAAAAAGGATTCTATGAATGTTGTAGTAGATATGGCACCCAAAATAAAGCAAGGTAATAGGCTATGGAGGTGTGTTCTTGTGTCAACAATGAACCAAAAAATCTAAATTGTGCAGTATGTGGAATAATATGTTGCCAACACATTTTTGTGTGGCCAAAACCGATGGAGGGGAAAAGGCACACCTGGGGCCCAGGTTGATTTAAACAATTTTGTAACAATTTTGAAAATGAACAGCAGTTTACTGAAGTATCCAATTTAGCATCACATTTTAGAATCCAAATGTGCATAAATGCTAAATCTTTTGTCGCCGTATCTAAATTAGACACAAAGCACAAGATATTTGCTTATCTTTAAAATTTAAGACTATGGCTGCACCACTTGCTTTATCCCTGCTGAATTTTTATGCAGAATATCTTATTTCTATGTAACAAGAATATTGTTGTGTTAATGCATGTATGCAAATCACTAAATGGAAAGATGCACTTGCTATAGCTGTTTTATTTTCTGCCATTTAGATGGTAAAAAAAAGTCTGATTAAAAGATCTTTGGTGATCGGCTTGTTATAAACTGAAAGTCATTTCATTATTCAATAAAACTGTACTAGTAATTACAAACACAATGACAAAATGATACAAAGCAGTCTACTGAAGAATTACAGCGTACCTCCCCAGTCATAACCTCCTTCCAATCACGCCTACTAGCTTTCTTTGATACACAAGCGGATTTTAAGAAATTTACTACTCAAGTCTTGCTGAAAAGAGCTTGTAAGATCAAGACGGAAAAATATATATTTCTATGTACTTATTATGTTAATATAGCTATAGTGCTTTACTGATAGTCATGTAAATAACTAATTTAAAAAATACATAATAAGAACTATTGAATGAGTACTGTATGTTTATGGCTTCTATGCATTAGTTTGACCATGAACGACTTAACGTCTAAGATAATTTATTTAGCAGAATTCATAAGCAACCCTTCATTATTGAAGTTAGTATGAACAATAAAAGGCTGTTCAACTTTATTTGTTTGATTTGTGAGTGACTTCCTACAAATTTTACAAAATAAACAGCAAAACAATTGAAATGGCAATGTATTATTTTCCAAGGAATTTAATAAGGATATTAGTTACCTTGAACCTAGAGAGTGAAATCTGCACATGTTATTGATGTGGGAATCCCCTTGAAATTGTAGCAGGCTTCCCTGTCACAGTGCTAGCCAGAATTCCTCACCCCGAGTTGTCAGCAGGCTGCCATTTACATACATCAATGTATAGGTCAAATTTTCCAAGCAATTTGCCAAGAGTAAGGTTGCAACTGCTTAGCGTTACCTAATTGAGTATGCAAATCTGGACATATGTATGCTGCATTACTGGATACTGAAAACTTCAGGCCTGTAGCATATATGCAAATTAATTACATTGCTTCGGACTGTTAGAGGCAATGGGGACCCAATTCTTCTGCTCTGGATTATTAGTAGAGATGGGCGGGTCCGGTTCTCCGAGAACCGAACCCACCCGAACTTTGGGTATCCGAGTACCGAGCTGAGCAGCTCGGTACTCTCCCGCCAATTCCGAATCCAAATCGAGGCCGAACGTCATTGTGACGTCGTCGGATCTCGGGACTCGGTTCTCGCGATACTTCAACTTTATAAATACACGCCTCCACAGCAATCCATCGCCATTTGACAGAGGGAGAGAGCAGGGTGTAGTCATAGGCTAATTAGAGCAGGGACAGAGAAAGAATACAATATTGTTCTTGCAATTGCTCTAACCAAAATCGCTAGTGCAGAGAGGAGGATAGAGGTTTATTATTTTTTCTTCATATTTGGCACTCCCCAGCGCTTTTGGGTTGTCCCCCATAATTGTGCATTAATATTTCTGGCTGTCAAAAGTCATATCTGTCAGCAGTATCTACTCAATAAATGTTAGCACTCCTCAGTGTTTTTGGGGTGTCCTCTCTAATTGTGCATTAATATTTCTGGCTGTCAAAAGTCATATCTGTCAGCAGTATCTACTCAATAAATTTTAGCACTCCTCTGTGTTTTTGGGGTGTCCTCCCTAATTGTGCATTAATATTTCTGGCTGTCAAAAGTCATATCTGTCAGCAGTATCTACTCAATAATTTTAAGCACTCCTCAGTGTTTTTGGGGTGTCCTCTCTAATTGTGCATTAATATTTCTGGCTGTCAAAAGTCATATCTGTCAGCAGTATCTACTCAATAAATTTTAGCACTCCTCTGTGTTTTTGGGGTGTCCTCCCTAATTGTGCATTAATATTTCTGGCTGTCAAAAGTCATATCTGTCAGCAGTATCTACTCAATAATTTTAAGCACTCCTCAGTGTTTTTGGGGTGTCCTCTCTAATTGTGCATTAATATTTCTGGCTGTCAAAAGTCATATCTGTCAGCAGTATCTACTCAATAAATTTTAGCACTCCTCTGTGTTTTTGGGGTGTCCTCCCTAATTGTGCATTAATATTTCTGGCTGTCAAAAGTCATATCTGTCAGCAGTATCTACGCAATGGATTCAAAGCAGTCCACATATGATCTAAATGAGCAACCAGGTTCTGTCACCAGTCCTGATGTTAGTGTTCCCAGTACGTCATCTGGCCAAGGCGATGTCAAACAACAGAGTGTTTTCAAATTAGTGCAAAAAACAAAAACCAAAAAAAAATTTACTGTATTGAAGCGAAAACGAAGTGTAACTGAGCAAAAGTTAAGTGACGATAAAAAAAAAATTGCAAGCATGCCATTCTACACACGCAGTGGCAAAGAGAGAATGAGGCCTTCACCTTTGGCTATTAGTGGCAGATCCCAAAAAGTTACCCAGCCTACAATTGGTGCACAACTACTGTTACGCGTCAAAGCTGAGCTGCAAGATACCAGTGAGGCATTACAGGAGAATATTTGCTCTGATTCACAAATGACAACAATCCCTGTGGAGAGTCCATCCAACAGTGGGATGTCTAATCGTGAGCATTCTGCTGATGTGTGCCTTAATAGCCCGAGTGTAGCCGGTGATACCCAAATTGAGGATGCCACTTTGGAATTAGAAGAGGATGAGGGGGAGATTTGTGTAGGCGACGAGGGCGCTAATGATGATGTTGATGATTATGATGCAGACAGATACCAAATTGCCTTTCTCAATTTCTATTTATATTCTAGATTATATAACGGCTGAATAGTTTTCTATTTTACTCCTAGTGGAGAGAGGATCTGATGCAGACAGATACCAAACTGCCTTTGTCCATTTCAATTTATATTATACAGTATATAACGGCTGAATTTATTAGTATTTTATACAAGTGGAGGGGGGCCTAGAGAGACAGAAACCAAACTGGCTTTCTCCATGTCAATTAATATTGTACAGTCTATAACGGCTGGATTTTTTGGTATTTTATACAAGTGGAGGGGGGCCTAGAGAGACAGAAACCAAACTGGCTTTCTCCATGTCAATTAATATTGTACAGTCTATAACGGCTGGATTTTTTGGTATTTTATACAAGTGGAGGGGGGCCTAGAGAGACAGAAACCAAACTGGCTTTCTCCATGTCAATTAATATTGTACAGTCTATAATGGCTGAATTTTTTGTTTTTTTAAAAAAGTGGAGGGGGGCCTATAGAGACAGAAAGCAAACTGTCTTTTTTTATTTCTTTACATATTTAACTATAAGTGTAGGGTGTAATATACATCCAAAGACGATGGCTGCATTGCCAATATGCATAGATGGAGAGGAAGACAATCTGTTTTGTGTGTAGAATAAATGAAGGCCTACCAACGAAGAATTAAACAGTTTTTTTGGATGATTTATTACCTCAACAATTAGATTTCTTATCTCTAAAACAGTTGTAGCACTAAATTGGGTTATTTTAGGCACAAAAACATGTATTTTCCAACAAAATAGCAAAACAAAACCAAACAAAACCAAAACCAAAACCAAAACACGCAATGGCGGTTTTGCAAAACCAAAACCAAAACCAAAACACGACGGTAATCCAGATCCAAAACCGAATCCAAAACCAAAACACGGGGGTCAGTGACCATCTCTAATTATTAGAGACATCAGGGAACCCATCTGAATTCCATGATGAAAGCAACATAAAAAAATCAGAGAATTTCTGATTTACTTAAGCTTCCTTATTTCCACCCAAAATTAATTGTACACATAATCATTTAGTTTTGTCTGTAATTAACCTCTTAATTGTCAATTTAAATGGATTATAGTATTGTTGCCTATTTATAGTTTAGTACAGATTAAGCATACATGCTTTAAGTCAGACACATGAAAATACTGCAAATTAATCATTGATCTCTTACACCGCGGCTATCACAAAAAACAGAATTAGTTTGTAGTGTAATAGTAATTTTCCTTGTGATTGGTCAGAGGCATGCACCATGAGGTCAGACCAAGATCTAAGTGAGAATGCTCAAAGCACTAGTAGGATACATCCAGGTGTTATTATAATCAATGAATATGATAGTGGTTCAGATGAAACATTGAAAGTTATAGAAAACTAGACATAAAAAATTCTCAGTAACAGACTAGCACTATCATTTGGAAAAAGTTAAGTGACTCCAGTTAGCTATAATTATTATCATAGTGGGCCTCATTTATGAAGCACACTTGATGTGCAATTCAATGTACTTTGGTTTTGATCTTGATTTTGGTTTAGACGGTCAGCCAGCACACTTCATGGCTACCCTTAACCCCTGGGAGATGCCTCCATGAATAAGAATTGTGCATAGGTTTCCTGGAAGAAGTAAAAAAAACAGAAGCTCTAAAATTCTACCATTTTAGAATCACCCTGTTTATTAAATAAAAACTTTAATTTTTCCCCCCCTAAAACACAAGTTGGTTTCGTCTTACTTATGGCTTAACTTATCATGAGAGTCAGGGCTCATAGAGGCTGCTTTTACTACATGTGGCTTTTTATTTTCAAAATGCACTTCTCTGTTGTAAAGTAACTGGAAGTTCAAAATTCATTCAATTGAAAGTATTAAGCTATACCCAATCTCTGTCAGCTCAGAGCTAGTCGACAAATGACAATTTTGGGGGCAGTGGAATAGTGCAGCAAGGAACACTTCTAGAGCACACCTTCTCCACCAATTTGTCTCATTTTAAAAATCTCAATAATGTTTTTCAATTGACGTGCCTATTCCATACTTAAGCCAAAAAAAAGAGGAAAAAGAAGATACCTCTAGAGGACACTCAAGGGCATCAACAGCCTCACAGAGCAGGCAAGTGTTTTTAAGATGTACATCTTAGAAAATGTGTTACTCCTGATACCCTGAAGAAAAAATTATGATATCAATTTAGAGCATGAAACATGAATTAGTAGGGTTTATGCTTGACCTGCTAACCTTTGTACTAAGTAAAAAATATTTTGTCTTTAATGACAAATTTTACCTAAAAGTTAGGGGCACAGCGATTAGGGCAGCTTGTGCCCCTACATAAGCGAAATAAGTGGTTTTTGGTGTAAAAATGGAGAAATATACAGAAAATGTCAACCTATGGCTTTGTTATATAAGCGACATCTTTATTATTAGGGATAGAGACAGAGAGGCCTTTGTGGAATTTGCGCAAACTTGTACAGACTTGTACTCCTAACGAAAATAGAGGCTATCTGGACATGTTCTGAACATAGTAGATAAAAATCAATTCTCGGGATATTATATTCATTCCGTGCCAGTCAGTCTCAATTTCAGATTGTCAAATGGTAGGAAAGTGCTTCCACAGGTCCCTTCTAATTGATCTTTGCCTCCAACACATTTTGACCAACTCATTTGGAGAATAGATGATGTTGCGTTCAAAACCATATTTAACTCACTTCAACCGGAATTCTCAAATTATACATTGTTAAAAACATTACAAAATACAATACAATTATCTCTTAAATTATTGTAGATCATACATATTCGTATTGGCTGCCAGGCACTCATATTTATACAAGCAAAATTATAAAAAATAATTGATACAATATGCCAAAACCATAACTGACCTGATACATGGCCTGGGTATTAATCAATCTCAGGTAAAAATTAAGATTTACTGCTCACCTTCACAGGGACAAATTAACATACATTAAATATCTGATATCTATTATGTTCAGAACATGTCCAGATAGCCTCTATTTTCTGTAGGAGTACACTAAGATCCCTTTGTGTTTTAATGTATGTGTTTTTATTGAATGTTTTATATTGTCATATATTAATTTTGGATTTTGAGGCAATATTACACTAGTCCTCTCCTTTTTCTGTAGCTAAGCACTTTCATATGATAAATCATATGAACTTGAAGGATTTTAACGTTTTCGGCGTTGAAAAAAATCTGGCTAAGAATAAAAGTGAGAGATTTGGCCCGGAAACAGCTTCAACGAGAGAGCAAATGGACCTTTAAATTGGGAGGATTGTTCTCTATGGCATTCGATGAGTATAATAATTATGGTGCCTTTTTATCATAGGGGAAGCCTCTGGATAGCTTATGGCTATATTTGTACATATCCCCAATTTGATACTTTCTATAAGAAATGGATGGAGTCCAACATAATAGACTTTTTTAAACATAATTAACTTTTCTATGTTACAATACAGCATGTTTGTTTTCAAAATAAGAGCCTCTTGATCAATACAATTCCTTAAACAAAAGTTGAACTTACATATTTCCATCCCTAATTGGACACTTCTTGTCCTATTAATACATGATGTCCTTAAGTGGAAATCTAAGAATATTTTTTGCATGGGCTTTTAGGTCCAACCTAAAATAGAATGTCACTTCTTGGATATTTAGCACTTGGCTTTTCTTTTCATGTTAGTGCGTTATGGGTTTGTTACACTGATTATCTCCTTTTCATACACAAGTATTTTACAATATTGGTGTATATATTAGTAATATTTCTGAATCAGAATGTAGGATTATGCTACCTTCTCACCTTATGATATATCACACAATATACAATATAATAGGACGATAACCTTTGCATAATTTATAAATGTATACATTTTTGAGGTTTATATTAATATGCTATTTTATTATATAAGTAGCTGCTGCTGCTGATGATGATGAATATACTGTATAATTAATTTCTCTATTCACACATAACAATTTAATGTACACATGTTGACGCATTATTTAATTTACTTACAATTCCAGCTTTTTTAATGGGTACTTATTTCACTAATATATTATATTGTCACAATTTATTTTGCATTGGTGTTCATTTTTTTTTATAAGGATCTATTAGGGAAATTAATCATAGGGGTTGGGTACGGCTGTACGATGATGGAAAATCCGACAGCGGGAAGACCTGCAAGAAAAGAACGATATCATGAAAAAACTACATCAGTATTGACAGACTTACCTCAAAAATGATTCTGCAGATAACCAATGGAGGCAGAAGGATGACAGGGCCTCCTTCCGACTGGCCAGCTCTCCGGCACCACTGTCTGAATGAATTAAAATTTAAAGCTGCAATGTTGGGTCCACGCAGGTTAACTGTAGTTTTTTTTATTAAATTTCTTTCAGGTCTTCTCACTGTCGGATTTTTCGTCATCACGGAAGCGATTGCCACCGAATCATAGTTGATCACATATTTAATTAGGGAAACATGATTTTTAATTTATATGTATTCTTAACTAGAGAGGTGATACCTTAATACAGATAGATTATTGCATTAACATATATATATATATATATATATATATATATATGCTGGGGCAGCACGATGGCATAGTGGTTAGCACTTCTGCCTTACAGCACTGGGGTCATGAGTTCAATTCCCGACCATGGCCTTATCTGTGAGGAGTTTGTATGTTCTCCCCGTGTTTGCGTGGGTTTCCTCCGGGTGCTCCGGTTTCCTCCCACACTCAAAAAAACCATACTGGTAGGTTAATTGGCTGCCAACAAATTGACCCTAGTCTGTGTCTGTCTGCCTGTCTCTGTGTGTCAGTCTGTCTCTGTTTCTGTGTGTGTGTGTGTGTGTGTGTGTGTGTGTGTGTGTGTGTGTGTGTTAGGGAATTTGGACTGTAAGCCCCAATGGGGTAGGGACTGATGTGAGTGAGTTCTCTGTCCAGCGCTGCGGAATTAGTGGCCCCATTCTATGGGGAGACGTATGTGGGGTTAGACGTGTGTGATTTCTGCACTAAGTGGGATTTTCTCACAAAGTGGACGAAAATGCACAGTTAGACAACACAGCAACTAATCCTCATCTTTCTCTTCTCTTTTCATCTTCAGGTATGTTCATCCATGCTGCTACTACTACTACTCTGATCATTATTCTGTGAATTTCATCCCTGCAATCTGTGTTTAAGTATGTTCATCCATGCTGCTACTACTACTACTCTGATCATTATTCTGTGAATTTCATCCCTGCAATCTGTGTTTAAGTATGTTCATCCATGCTGCTACTACTACTACTCTGATCATTATTCTGTGAATTTCATCCCTGCAATCTGTGTTTAAGTATGTTCATCCATGCTGCTACTACTACTACTCTGATCATTATTCTGTGAATTTCATCCCTGCAATCTGTGTTTAAGTATGTTCATCCATGCTGCTACTACTACTACTCTGATCATTATTCTGTGAATTTCATCCCTGCAATCTGTGTTTAAGTATGTTCATCCATGCTGCTACTACTACTACTCTGATCATTATTCTGTGAATTTCATCCCTGCAATCTGTGTTTAAGTATGTTATAGGAAACTGTTATCTGTTTAAACTTAGGTTGGCACAGTCTTTTATTGCTGCCTAATTTATGATAGGTATCTGGCCTCTATCCTTTCCCACAAATGTTTTCTTTTCCTTTGATTAGCTGACCAATTAGCACATCTGTAGTGTATTCCTAAATTAGACTGACTACATCTTAGCTTCATTCTATGGGGAGACGTATGTGGGGTTAGACGTGTGTGATTTCTGCACTAAGTGGGATTTTCTCACAAAGTGGACGAAAATGCACAGTTGGACAAACATTGGACTACATTTGACTTGCTTTTACTCCCAGCAATAAGCAACATCTGCCACAGCCTATTTCTGCACTACATGTCTATTTATATGGAATACTGCTAAGAGGTAATTCTTAAAATACCCTTGCTTTTTTGCTTTTACCCCTTTTATCACAATGTTTCACAAATTGCTTTTCTTAGTCTCATTTCATGGCATGATCTTTAGGACTGTGTCATCTTTCACCACTCCACCAACACACAAATTTGTTCATATTGCACCTGCATTACTCCACTCACCTCTATTTAACACCCATGAACTGTTGTCCTATTTATTATCTCTAACAAGTACAGCCTCCACCTGTCGCCAGAAAATAAAAGGCCACACATCTTACAATCCCCTTGCCTATCTTTCGCTCACTCTGCTTCTATTAGCTGGTGATATATCACCTAATCCAGGTCCCCCACACTCCTCACACACACATACATCAGAACACTACCGTTCTATAGCAAACCTCAAACACATCACCTGTCTACCCTCTCTTCCCAAGTCCTTTAAATGTGCCCTTTGGAATGCACGATCTGTTTGTAACAAACTTACCTCCGTTCATGATCTCTTCCTCTCAAAAAACCTCAACCTTCTGGCAATAACAGAAACATGGCTCATGCAATCAGACACTGCCTCACCTGCAGCACTTTCACATGGTGGCCTCCATCTCACCCACACCTCCAGACCTGAAGGCAGACAAGGAGGTGGGGTTGGACTACTTCTCTCCCCACAGTGCACATACACCGTTCTACCAAATGTCCCATCACTCACGTTCACATCTTTTGAAGTACATGCTATTCGCATTTTTAATCCATTCTCCCTACGTGTTGCGGTGATCTATCGTCCCCCTGGAGCACACCAACAATTTATTGAGGATTTCTCTGCATGGCTCCCTCACTTCTTATCTTCAGACATCCCCACCATCATCATGGGTGACTTCAACATCCCCATTGATAACCCACCTTCCAAAGCTGCTTCCAAACTACTCTCTCTAACATCCTCACTTGACCTCTCCCAGTGGATTGAATCATCTACTCATAAGGATGGCCACTGCCTTGATCTTGTTTTCTCTAGACTATGCTCAGTTTCTAATTTTATTAATACACCCTTCCCCCTCTCGGATCATCACCTTATCAGCTACACTCTCACCCCCACTGCTCTAACCTCTCTACTGTCTAACTCTACCAAGCCTCCTCATACTCGTAGAAATCTTAATTCTATTAATCTTCAACAATTTTCCACCTCTCTCCAACACCTTCTCTCCCCTATCTCTACATTCTCATCCCCTGAGATGGCAGTACCTCATTTTCACCTAACCTTAGCAACGGCCCTTGATCAAGTGGCTCCAGCAACACTTCATACTACACGTCGACTTCGATGTCAACCGTGGCACACCAAAGCAACACGAAATCTTCAAAAACTGTCCCGTAAAGCAGAACGTCACTGGCGTAAATCTCGAAGCTCTAATGACTTCTTCACATATACTTCTGTCTACCACTCCTATCGAAATGCTCTGGACACTGCAAAACAAACATACTTTCAATCTCTTATCTATGCTCAGGCTTCTAACCCCAAACGCCTTTTCAATACATTTAATCATCTTCTCAATCCTCCCACCCCGAACCCTCCATCTACTATCAGTGCTCAGGATCTTGCTTCCTACTTCAAGGACAAGATTGACAAGATCAGACTAGAAATGGTATCCTCCTCCTCAACAAGCCATCAGCTCATTTCCTTCCCACTACCCTCTGACACCCTTTCTTCATTTGACCCCACAAATGAAGAGGAAATTTCTACGCTCTTCTTATCTTCCTACTCTACCTCCTGTCCTCTTGATCCTATTCCCTCGCAAATTGGTAGATCCCTGTCTTCTGTGCTCATTTCACCTCTAACTCAAATCTGTAATCTCTCACTCTCTACTGGCATCTTTCCATCACTATACAAGCATGCAGTGATTACTCCTATTCTAAAAAAACAAAACTCCGACCCAAACTCTCTCTCAAATTACCGTCCCATCTCTCAGCTCCCTTGCCCCTCCAAGCTTCTAGAGAGACTTGCCTACACTCGCCTCACACGCTTTCTTTCCGCAAACAACCTGTTGGATCCTCTTCAGTCTGGCTTTCGTTCTCAACACTCCACAGAGACTGCGCTGACCAAGGTTGTTAATGATCTGATCACTGCTAAGACTGAACGCCATTACTCTCTCCTAATTCTCCTTGATCTCTCGGCTGCATTTGACACCGTTGACCACTCTCTTCTCATACAAACGCTGCAATCCCTAGGTCTTCAAGACACAGTTCTATCCTGGTTCTCATCTTACCTCTCTAATCGCTCTTTCACTGTTAATTTCTCTGGAGCCACATCTGCTCCGCTTCCCCTATCAGTTGGAGTACCACAAGGCTCGGTGCTAGGTCCTCTGCTGTTCTCTATCTATACCGCTTCTCTTGGAAATCTAATAAGTTCCTTTGGCTTTCAGTATCATCTCTATGCGGATGATACCCAAATCTATCTATCCTCTCCTGATATCTCGACATCTGTGTTGTCCCGTGTAACTGACTGTCTTTCTGCCATTTCATCTTGGATGTCCTCTCGTCAACTCAAACTTAATCTTTCTAAAACAGAGTTAATAATATTCCCACCCGCCAACAAGAGCATACCTGACATTTCTATCTCTGTTGATAACATGACCATAAATCCCACCCCACAAGCTCGCTGCCTAGGTGTAATCCTTGATTCACGCCTATCCTTTGTTCCCCACATTTGACTCTTTATCTAAATCATGTTACATACATCTAAAGAACATTTCCAGAATCCGCACATATCTCACACAAGACACTGCTAAAACCTTAATTCATGCACTAATCATCTCCCGCATTGACTATTGCAATTCCCTCCTTACTGGTCTTCCCAAAAACAGACTCAAACCCCTAAAATCTATTTTGCATGCTTCGGCAAGACTGATTTTCCTTGCAAATAGCTATTCCTCTGTTGAATCACTCTGTATGTCTCTACACTGGCTGCCTGTCTTCTACCGAATCCAATATAAAATACTTTTACTAACCTACAAGGCCATCAACAAAGCTGCACCAACATACATCTCCTCTCTTGTCTCAAAATATCTCCCAACTCGGCAACTCCGTTCTGCAAAAGATCTGCGTCTCTCATCCACCCTCATTACATCCTCCCATTCCCGGTTACAGGACTTTTTTCGGGCTGCACCCACTCTATGGAACTCTCTCCCTCGCACAATAAGACTCTCCTCTGTTCTACAAACTTTCAAGCGTTCTCTGAAAACCTACCTATTCAGACAAGCTTATAATATTCCTCAACCACCATCTTAACCTCACTACCTTTAGCCTGTTACACAATTTCACACAAGACAACTACCCCCGGACCAACATTGTTGTGTGACAGGATCATTTAGCTTATGAGTCACCCTACCTTTGCAGTCTGGCTGGGCCAAGATGCAAAATGTATACTTAACCTCATGTGTCAATCTCCCATTGTCCCATAGATTGTAAGCTTGCGAGCAGGGCCTTCTCACCTCTTTGTCTGTTTTACCCAGTTTGTTTATTAGTTTATTACGTTTGTCCCCAATTGTAAAGCGCTACGGAATATGTTGGCGCTATATAAATAAATGATGATGATGATGATGATGATATAAATAAATGATGATGATGATGATGATGATATAATATCTGATAAGACAAAGCCTGATTTTAACTTTCTTATTGACGACCTATATCAAATGTCTATATAACAGTGTAGAAATGGACACAGGATAATCAAAGCATTTGGGGGATAATATTTGTCATGCTGATTATAAATATCCCTGACTCCCTGTAACCATGATTGTCAACAATCATTAAGTGATTCTAACAAAAGGTAGACATTTTAATACTATCTTCAATGTTTTTCATTATATAGCCAGATAATTTAAAAGCTCCATTTAATTTGAATATGAAGCTTCATATGTCGTAATGTACATTCTGAAACTTAAATTTGCTTATACTTAATGGAAACTGAATTCTTCTCTCTCAATCAAATCTTTAACCAATGAACGCGGCCAGCAGAGACCCTGTGAACCCACTAATTGGTTTCAATCCTTAACAAAGCAACACAGAGGAATGCACGTCAGATCATGGGGGCTCACGTCAGAACATGATGTGACTTTCCATTATGTTTCCTGTTGGTCAGGCCATCCAACTTGCAATAAAATAGATACAATGGTGCAAATCAGGGCATTATGTACAAAAAGATCCTAACTACACAATATAAGCACACAGCACTTTAATATTTCAATCCATGAGTGGAATGTCCATGGTATTGAGATCATCAGATAATGAGCACAGCACTAAGATAGCGGTGTGAGAGGAGGCTTTAAAAGGCCATATATGAATAATTTAGTGAAATCTATCTGGATTAACAAAGAGAAGAAATATAGAGCAGAAAAAACGGCAATCTCTATGATTTTTTTGGCACAGCTGCATGTCCTATGGTGTATAAATATTCTAAGAAATACTATTACGTTTAACCACCATAATATGTAATGGTATTTTGTTAGATAATACATATTAGCTCTGAGTCAATTTTGATATACAATAAGAGCCACCCGATATGTGGACCTGTAAGATTTTATAAAGTTGAGTATTCTAATAATCTGTTTTATATGCTGATTTTGCAAATTTTTTGTCTTTTTTCTAAATTAGGGATTAAATCGCAGAGCCCAGTAATAAATGAAAAAAATATGAAACATATCATACAAATGAGAAATATAGGTAAAAAACCCTCTAATTTGATATATGAGTTTAAAGACATTTGGATCTAATTGGACTAACTGTGATTACCAACTAATAACTTACCATACTTGTGGAATCAGCTTTACAGATGCATTAGTTTGTGGCGGGACTAAGTAACATTTCCATAAATTAATTATCTTGGTAATAAGTAGAAAAAAATACTGTGACGCACATGCTAGATTTCCAAAATAAGATTGTTCACTGAGCTAAAGAAGAAGCATATATGTATAGCTGGTCCATGACTGATGATTGCATTGAATAATTGTGTATAGATGTCAAAAAATAATAACCCCACTGGGGATATATGTGTGGTGAATTTTATATTGATGCCAGTAACAATAATTAAAAAAAACAAAATGTTAGAATATTTTATAGAATATATATATATAAAATATAGAGAAGATTACAGATTCATATTTTATTTCTAGGATTTTAATAGTCTATTCACAATTACTTTCACATTTCACTTTGTTTGTTTTTAAATTTCATCTCACAAAAACAGAAAGGATATTTTTTAATATATGCCAATATATATATATTTTTTTCTAGCTTTTGACTGCCCTCTATAGGAATATCACTTATCTATTTTTGGCTTGGCTTGGCTTAGCATTGTCATTGTATTCTGAGGTGCACCACCTATAGGAATAACCTTTTTCTTTTTTGGCTTGGCATAGTCATTGTATGCTGAGGTGCACCACCTATAAGAGTAAAATAGAATTTTAAATCCTTAATAAATAATACTATATACAATATACTGTAATAATCTGGTTTTACGTGGATCCAGACTATATTCCTATTCCATACTTAGAAAGGAATACCCTCACTATGCAGTCAGTGAAATCTTCTTCTCCTCTGAAAACACTCTTATAATGCTCTAAAACATTTTGTGCTTTGGTACAGCACCAGAAAGAGGTGGTGGTTATGCTGTTCCTAAAATGTGTGGCACTTTGAAAATGAGATCCAGTATTTTTATTTTTTAGTGGAAGAGGTATTTAAGGTGAAGGTGCTTTGAAATGAGAAAGTAAAGTGAATAAAAGGTGATAACTTTAATGGCTCCCTGTATAGGAAAGCATCACAAGCTTTCCATGCACTAAGACCCCTTCTTCTGGCAGACACAAAATCATTTTATTAACTTTCCTTTTTTTCTTTTTCATTTCAAAAGTGCTTTACTCTAACATCTATCTTGTAGTTAACAAGGTATCACCTTTCTTTAAACTACAATGGAAATCAAGCATTTTTATACGTTCAGCACCACGGACAGCGGCAATGACGGGTTTCATAGAAGCAGTGGAACTACTTGTTCAAGGGACATTTAGAAAATAATATAAGGAAAAAGCCTCCTTTTTGGACAGTTTTTTGCTTCATATTCAAAATAGACTTGACATCATCAGCCTTGAACTCATTAGGGCAAATACGTTTTTTTCGTTAGTGATTTCAAACTGCTGACATCAGGCATGTGAGGTGGTTGTTGAGTTCAGGTGTATTCAGAGAAATTTATCCTAGTACCCTGTAGAACGGTGACTCAACAGTATAAGGTACCATTTACTACTAGAGAGTGACCCTAAACAATGATAACATGGGTTCATTTTGCAACACCTTTAACAATTAAAAAAGTTCACCAAGTTTGATTTATTCTTTTTTTACCATTGTTATTTTTATTTAGCCATGTGATATCAGCAACATCCATTTGTCTACGTATTTATGACCTTGGACACTAATAAATTAAAGCATAAATTGAACCAGTATGTTTTGGTCTTCACTATTCAACAGAATAGGCAAGAAGTCCTCTCTGGATGTTAATATCTTTTAAAAGTATCACTTTTAGATTCCATTAGTCATTAGTGTGGGCATAGACTTTAAGCAAAAAACTTTAGTGTGTAGAACTGAAAAGTAGCGTAGAATACAGATACCATTTCACACTATTATTGTAGACTGATCCTTAGATCTATTCTTTAACCTATCCTTGTATTTATTAAAAAAGAACTAGTTCTCACAACTAGGGGATATATTTACTAAGCTGCGGGGTTGAAAAAGTGGAGATGTTGCCTATAGCAACCAATCAGATTCTAGCTGTCACTTTGCAGAATGTACTAAATAAGTGACAACAAGAATCTGATTGGTTGCTATAGGCAATATCTCCATATTTTCAAACCCGCAGTTTAGTAAATCTAGCCCTAGGTGTGGTTTGCCTTTTATGACAGTTATTATATGCATTCCATTATGAAACACTTCAATAATGATTCACATGAATCATGTGGAAGGTGATTTTCCTTAATTACACATAGCATTACTAGTGTTTGGTAACAAAAAGAAATGTCAATTGTTTCTTCACCATAAAGTGTGCTTTTTATTATAATATAAAGTTAGCAAATCAGCAAGTACAAAATGTGTTAGAATGCAGTCCCTCACTTTGTCCTTAATGCCTTTAGCAGGGAATTTACTAATCACAAAATGTAGCAATGCAGCTCATATGTTTTGTCCAGCCAAACTCTTTTGTAATACTATAATCATTTTTTGTCATGCACATACACAAATAGAGCCCCTGTCCACCTTTTTGATGTGCCTACACAAAGACACTTTGGGGCTAATGTAGAATTGGAAGTAAGTTATTTTTTCTTGAAATAAAGAATGCATTTGCACAAAATAAATGTAGGCTTACATCATAGTGCTTAGAGAGGGGGAAAAGGGTAGTGGATGGTCATACAAGCATAGGCCAAGGACATAAAGGGTGTGTTTATAATCAGAGGGTGTAGCATCTGCAGATACTCCTGTCAGGAGGCATATCTGTTCCAGGAAAACCCTCAGCATGGAGTCTTCCTATCGTAATGTCACACAGCCCTAGCCTGCGAATCAGAGCAGCAAGAACATTGTGGACCTCCTTCACTACTGAAAGCTCTAGGGCTTTTCCCAACACCACTGTCCGTTGGTGTTGGGACAATACATAGTTAAAAATTAGAAAAAAAATCCACTATTTCTTGAGTGACAATATTGGTCCCATCAAGACCTGGCAGCTATTAACAGCTTGGTTATGCGGCTGCTTGTATAACTTACAAGTGACAGCATATCCATGGCTGCAAGAACATTCAGGCACTTGTAGAACTACAAGCATCAGCATGCTCTGACATCAATGGCCCATTGGGACCTGTACATCACCAAGAAAAGAATACTGCTAATAAAAAACACAAACACAGTAACCAAATTGTTTATTAGACAAAACACTCCCACATACTCCCTTTTAACCTATTGATTAGTGACCTAAGTCCAGGAGGAACCTCTTCTTTCTTATAGCTTTTAATCCATTTGGAGAAAATGGGAAAAAACCTATAGATGATAAAAACTTGCTCCACAAGGAACTGCAAAGTGAATGACAAGCCTTCCTACTTGTTCGCAACTGGCCGAACAGAATAGCTTTGCTCTGATTGAATAAAGCATGAGAAAGCCGCTCTGATTGGTTAGGCGAGCCTAAACCCCATGTGTGGTTTAAGCACAATGAAGTACAATATTGCAATGTCTTTCATTCATAGATTTTATTGCCCCAACACCCACTGCACTGGTGTTTTGGTTGGAGACCTAGTGCCTTCAGTGTGGGGCTGCTTCTTCTGCTGGAGAAAGCATGCATTTTTTTTGTAGACTGTATTCCACAAGGGAATTCAGCCCCTTTCTGAACAGACTAGGGCTGTGTGACATTATAACAGTATGCTGTGACATGTACCATATGCTTAGGATATTTTCATACAACATTTTACATTTCATAGGGCTCCTCCAAACCCTGTATAAGTTTTAGAACAGGAGCAGAGGTCTTCACTTATAGCATTCGCCTTTCCCGTGGCAACAGATATTCCACAGGTACTTGAATGTCCCCAGAACTTACAATCATAATAGAAAAAGCTTATAATGAAGAGACGGTTAGCGAGGAGTAGAAGGCTGGAGCGCAACTCTAGGGCTGAGTGCAAGGATTAACTGGAGCCAAGACAGAGGTCAAAGGTCAGAAGTAGAAAACGAGAGTCCAAATTTAGGCCAGAAAGTTGGTGGGCAGGCAGAGTAGTCCAGGTACAAAGGTAAAGGGTCAAAGACTGGCAGCAAATGAGAGTGGTACAGGAAACAAAGACAAAGGGGTCAGGTAACACGTGGTGGTCAAACAGCAGGATGTCAGACTCAGAGAAAGGAAAGCAATTGCAAGGGAAAAGCTAAAGCACTATAACCAGCAGATAAACTAAGCCCTCCCTACCATTTAAGCAATGGAGGCTCAATTAGTAGGGGGAATAGGTTACACCCCCAGACTGCAATCATGTGACTGCACTCTCAATCGCGCACTTCGGCTACTTTTCAACAGCCACGGTGGGGGAATACAGAAGCGTCCCGGCTGCCTTATACAGCAGCCGGGATGTAGAAGGGAGGAAGTGGCTTCCTGGCTGCCTAGGCAACAGCCGGGATGGAAGTATGTGCCGCTGCAGCAGTGCAGTGGTTCAGGTAAGATTTCAGCCGCTGTGGCTAGCAAATATGTGCAGCTCATCATGCACACATAATCTTTTACTGATTTTAGATCTGCATTTTTGACTTAACATGCATCTAAGTCTACATTAAGCGCTTTGTGTAAGAGTTTATAGGTTGCAGTCTATGAATGTACTGTGCATATCAGAAAAAGTTAAAAGACCACATTGAATTTATACCAACTATTATATCTCTTAATTGCACCTTTTGCTTTCTCTTAATATACTGCTCTTTGGAGCCTTATTTATGTTTTTAAAAAGTCCTGACTACATAGACATCAGGGTTGTCATCAGAACACATGTCATGTATCTATCTTTCATTAATATTGTTTTTGTGCATATATAAAATTCAATTGAATGCCACAAAACGTGTCCCAATAAAATGATTAGCTGGGGTCCAACCTCAGCCACCTCAGATGTTGTGTCACAATTAGCCAAAGAGGAGCTAGGAGGCTCTGTAGCCATCTGCTAAAGAAGGAATGAATCCTTGAATGCACACTTTCCACCTCCTTAAATTCATAACACTATTTCATCCCACTAAATGAAATGTCTTTTGTGCATTTGCATGCAGAATGAGTGCATTACTGTGGCTAGTTACATACACCAAGTAATGCCCCAACCCTAACAGCATGATGTATTCCTTGCAAGTCATGAGTGTAATGATAGATTTGTAAATGTTATACTTTTAATTATATTGATTTATGTGTACATATAAATGTACCTGCCCATAAAAAATGCACCTAGAAAATGCATATAGTTTCCCATTGAGGACACATGTTGGATTTTTAGAGAATGATTTTATACATTTATGTTAAAAACCCACATTAATATGAATTTATTTTAAATAAATACATTTTAACATCTTACCAAATTAATATAATGCTTTGTAAAATTAATACAACTCTATAATATGAATACTAATCTCCCCTCATATCCAATATCCAATGAAATTAAAAAAAATGACAATTAGTGTTAATTAGTTACTCACCCACTGCCTCATATCGCTCTCAGCAGCCAAGAAACTGCAGAAGAGCTTAACTAATTTTCTACAGTATATTTTTCCAGTCACAGAAAAAAGCACACAAGCCAAAATATAAGTATGTACAACACACTGGAGACAAAAAATAAGTAAGTGAAAGTAAAAGCAATAATGACAGGCATTTTGTTGAAGCCAAAGTTCATAAACGATTCCCACAAAATAGGGGTATATTTACTAAAGTGCGGGTTTGAAAAGTGGAGATGTTGCCTATAGCAAAAAAACAGATTCTAGCTGTCATTTTTTTTTAGCATGTACTAAATAAATGATAATTAGAATCTAATTGGTTGCTGTAGGCAACATGTCCACTTTTTCAAACCCTCCCTTTAGTGAATATACCCTGTAGTCTGCAGACAAAATGTTATCATTTATTTAATGCAGGTACACTACTAACTGTGGGCAGGGAGATTCTTGGCAAAAGAAAACTCCCCCCTAAGTGTGACCCTTCTGATGATAGTAATGGCCAGGCTTGATTAACACTACTTCAGAAGATGTATAAGAATCATGTTGATTTACAGCACTAGAAGTATTCTCAGTAATGTCTAACAATAAATGTAATCTCTACTCCCTTTGGTATATTAAATATCCTGTCTCACAACATTCAATTTTGTATTTGCATTTGGGTGGATAATCAGGTTCGTTACTGTGGCTAGCTAATTCAGCATAGAACACCACAGACCACCCAGCTCCTCCAATCAGAAATAGTGGCATGTACACTCATAAAATATATGCATGACACCATGAAAGAAGAAGAAATGACATTTGTGGTGCAGGTTTACATTTCTCTACTTTCATACTTAACTTATTTTGTATCTATATAGGAGCTTTTCACAGCAGTGTTTGAAAATAGTTATAACAAACAACATAATGAAAATATAATAACACCAATCGATTACAAAGGAATATTTGCAAATGCTTTATTTAATATAAGAATTATGTGTTTTTTATTAGATATTATATATATATATAGAGCATGGATAGAATATTGGGCTGTATTGAAAAGTGTTTAAGGAATCCTATACTGATCCTTTTGAAGATACAGCTTGTGATCAAGGAATGTACCTTTAAACTTCTCTACTAAGAAAGTGAAGAGTTAATGGTAAAAATGTATTTGTAACAATTCCTTTTCTGGAGTTTTGGGAAATAGCAGCATCTACATCATTTCAAAGGCAAGAGATCAATACCTGAAGCTTTACTATTTCAAAGAGTGTTACAGTGTTGCAAAAGACATTCAGGGAGTTGAACTCCTTTCGGTGTAAGATAACATTGCTGGTGTGAGTGGTTATTACCTGAAAGCAAACCAGCCCCAGAGAATTATTGTTCATTTAAAGCTAGATAATAAAATTACTTTAGGTTCAGCTGTTCAGTTGAAAAACATGCCATGATGATATTTGAATGCTTAATGGAGAATATGACAAGAAATAAATAGGAATTATGCTGTGATGCTAAATGCGATGTAGAGGTTGTATTCCAGAAACATTAAAGATTTTTCTAGGAAAAGTAGAATATAGAATAAATCAAACATATTTATTTTAAATGAGAGTTGAGTATCATTTACTGTAAATAAAACATTTGCAAATGACTCTCTCATTCATAAATAATCAATCCGATATTCATTGTATTCATTATTATTATGTTTCTGGAGGACTTGTTGAGCTTCTAAGTTTAAATGCTGTATTTAAATTTAAATAATTGATAGAATTGTTGATATGAGTACGCAAACACAGGGCCAATTAATTTTAGCTGGATTTTCAAGTCTACAAATATATATACATGAACCTTCAGCTCTTATTTGCATAGGTCAGATGAACAAACTCCTCTCTATAAAAGATGGGTTATTTTTATGGAAACTAACTAGCTGGGTCTCAATCGTGTTGTTAAAGAACGTGTGATGTTCTTCTGTTTGTCTTATTTAACGGATTAATGCCTATGTATAGTTTATTTTATTGCAAAACACTGCTTTCTCTCTTCTAAAATACTCTGTGTAGTAAATACTTTTATTAAATATAAAAGATTAAATGCTCTTGTGGAACTTCACAGCTCTTCCTTTGCCGACAACCCCATTGCTTTCAAGTGTCTTAAAAAACATACTGGGGTAAAGGCCAGAATACAGCATATTTGGGTATGGTGGATTCTTTCAGCATTTTTATATTTTCTCCATCCTGTTTATCTAATTTTTTATGTGGTAGAGTACTCCTGTTTTGGGTTACTAAGGCAATAGTATATAGGTTAGTATGAAGCTGATGACATGCTGATGGAATTTTGGATTCTTTAATCACTTGCAGACTTCATAGTTCCTGGAATGATTTGTTCTCTCTCTCTCTCCCTCTCTCCCTCTCTCCCTCTCTCCCTCTCTCTCTCTCTCTCCTCCACCTTCCCTTATTTATGTTGTCCCTGACCTGTTATTATCATTCCAATCATCATCCTTTTTCATCCACCAACCTCGTTATTCAACACCCACTACATTATCTCCCATCATCTCCTTACCCCTATTAATCATACTCCCTTCATTATCTGTCTTCATTTCCCCTGTTAATCATTTCCACCATCATACCCACTTCCATCTCCCTTCCTCTGCCATCTCTCTTGCCTTCCCCGCCATTCCTCTTCCTTACATAGTAGAAGCGGCTGGTAAAAGAGCAAAAGTATATCTCTACATTTGATAACAATGCTTTTGTCACACGCCGGGCTTCTGCTGTGTCCCCCCGGGACCCGGGGTGCGCACCCACAGCTCTCCCGCTCAACTCCCCGCCAGCCTGTCTTACCTTTTAAGCGACGGCAGTCCTGCTTCCTTCCAGCACTGTGTCTCTTCCCCTGGCGGCCGGCACTGCCTGCGCAGAAGACTCCAACCTTTTTCTTACCTGCTACTGCCCTCTAAATAAACCAGCTCTATAAATTGACTTTCAACACTAGATTCAGGGCTGGTTCTTTCAGTCAGTCCCTGACTCTTGCATTGGATACAGCTCTTGTGCCTTTTCATGCTCCTGGGAATTCCTTACTCTGCGTTGCTGTGTTCCTGCTCCTCCAGGCTCCTACGCTGCAGACCATTCCTACTAACCACTTCTAAGTGGCTACGCTGCAGACTATCCCTGCTAATTACTTCAAAGTGGCAACGCTGCATTACTACCGCTAACCACTTCCAAGTGGCAATGCTGCATTACTACCGCTAACCACTTCCAAGTGGCAATGCTGCATTACTACCGCTAACCACTTCCAAGTGGCAACACTGCATTACTACCGCTAACCACTTCCAAGTGGCAACGCTGCATTACTACCGCTAACCACTTCCAAGTGGCAGCGCTGCATTACTACCGCTAACCACTTCCGAGTGGCAATGCTGCATCATACCTATTAACCACTTCCAATGGCAATGCGGCAGACCATCCTGAATATCATCTACTAGTGACATTCCCCTGCTCGTCTCTTCTCCGGTTGCCTGTAGCAAAGGTCAGTTCTCCAGAGGCTCTACTTCGGTTGTACCTCCCGTGAGCTCTATCTACCTATTCTACGCTCATTCTCTCGTGGTTCACTGTAAACTTCCCTAGGGGGCCGCGACCTGCAAGTGGAAGCCGCAAAGTCCATATTCACTGGCGAACACCTTTCTCTTGTTAGACTCCGCGCCGCTAGCTGAAGTCACGCCAATCCCGGCTGAACTACCAGGATCCAGTTGTCCCTCATTGGTACCGTGACAGCTGTAGAGATCTTGAAAGGTAAATGAGAAGTAGGGAGCATTCAGTATAATGATGAGGTATCTGCAGCACCAGGATCCTAGCCTATCAGTGACTTGCAGCTGCAGCATCATGTGACAGGGAGGAAAGGACTCCAGATATGCTACTTGCCTCTTCTACTGTGTAAAGTAAGAAAAGCATTAGCGAGTGCAGGACAGAGAGTGTAGATGAAAGCACTGAGAGCTGCTGACATATCGGCTTAGCTATGAGTCAAACTCACTGCTGGTGGAGCACCAAACAGATTGGCTTCCAGACCACACTCTACAGTTCCGGCATCCAAACCACACTCTACGGTTCTTCAGCTCACGCTATGACACTCCCTCCTCCCAGTTGACATCATCCATCTTCACCCTTTTTAGCTCATGTCAATATGTTGCTATCCAATTGAAATACATTTTAGCATTTCCCCATCATTTTACCACACAAACATGTGCACAGGGGAATAAAACATGTGCATAAATAGTTGTACCATGTTATAAATGGGGTTAGGGGTATGACTAATTAGCACTGGGATTGTGGTAACTACATTAAAGTAACTATGGGAATAATTCAGAAAAAGTGTATTTTTTGTAATGTTTACCCAGTTTTAATGTATTGACCACAAAATAATTCAACATGTTACCAAGTAAAAATGCCTATCTGAAAATAAAGCAAATCATGCTTAGTGGAAAAAGATATGTTTTTCAAAGAGATCCCAGCTCAAAAAATTATTCTGGTCTTTAAGAGATTTATAAAGAAATCAATAAACTATTAAAAGAAGGATTGGAAGCATAACGTCCTGACATTTGCATGCTAAATGTCAGGACTGCTGCACCAAAAAGAGAATACATGCAAATAATTCAGCTTATATGAATCCCTTTAGTATTTTTTGTGTCTCCTCTTTTTTTAAAAAAAAAAAAAATCATTTTCTTTAAACATCAGAAAATTCCAGTACTGCTAACATGTATCAACTAAACATCCAACCACCTCCTGCAATACCTTCGCTCATTCCCCACTGTGATCTGTTTCTAGCCTTTGTTTGTATTTTCTGTTTGAAGATATGTTTTGTCTTTGCGAAAGTGTTTTATACTTTTAAATAAAAAAGCTCTTAAAACTGTCATGTGCCAACTGAGAATACAGGTCTATATCAGTAATATGCCTCCCGTTGGTTTTGCCCTAAATAACAATATAGAAAAATGTAATGAGTTGTAACAATATTTTTTTTTGTTTGTTGAATGCATAATTAAACAGTTTATTGTGAGAAGCTTAGGAACAGTTTCTTTTTTTTGCTTTAGATTTCGGTGTCAATAACAGTTTTGCAATAAAAAGAAATCTATCATATGGGTGGCTTATTTGGGTCACTAGGGACTCCCTGCGTCATCATTACAATCAATTACTCTTCTTGCTCCAAATAAAAGAGAGGACCAAATTAGTCACCACTAAGACTCCCATTTGTTTCCATGCCAACAGCCTAAAATATAGTACATGCAAGTAGGGATTTCTGGGCTAGTAGCATGATTCTTTCTGACCCCATTTCAGATTACTTGCTTTGATTACCTGTTACACTTTATTTTCAAATAAGTTTCAACATGCAGTAAATGGGCAATTTTATAACAGGGTATTTGCACTGGTACATCTTCTTTAGGGGGGCTTCCATTTACCAGGTCCTGTCTGAATAAAACAGAGCAAACCTATTGTAAAGCGCTACGGAATCTGCTGGCGCTATATAAATAAATGATGATGATATGTACTGTGGATAAGCAACTGCTATATGTAGATAACATGATTTAGTGGTGTTTTGATCAAGAGTCCTCACTTTCCTGGTTAGTCTTTGTAATATGCAAATACCTCCAAATGTTTTATGATTGTGAACAATGTGTTGTGAACTACTTCTGCAATCAGCACCATATAAGACTTTTGGCACCTTAACTTATGTATGATGGATGATTTTCCAAGTTTTAAGTTTGTGTCATGGTCATTCAATCAAGTTAAAGCTTGAAGTAATCAACAATAACAGTAAATGTGTAGCAAATACGTCAGCTCAGCTCTGATGCAAAATTAAGTCCTCAAGCAGAAAATCTGCAAATGCACCCTTTCCACCCCTTTTACCTAATTAAATAAACTTATTCTGTCAAAGAAATCTAATAATCAATCCATGCAACTCCTCCCATTGGACAGTGCAATCCCCCATCCCCCTTGCAGTGATCATCACAGACTAAGGTCCATTTTGACAGAATTCAGTAGGCTCAGAGGGAAGCCATGCAAACACGGGAAGAATATATAGGGCCTGAGTCATTAAGAAAACTAAGGCAAAAAAGGAGTAAATGTTCTCTGGGACAAACCAAGTTACAATGCAAGAGGTGCAATTTATTATTTTGCACATAAGTTAAATACTGGCTGTATTTTTTTTTATCTAGAACACAAATACTTGATAGCTAGATTTTTACACTGAAATTTAAATTTGATCCAGATCACGCCCTACACCAACTTTAAATCTGTCCCCACATTTAAAATTGACCTCCCTCTCTAACGTAACATGATTTTGCCCAGGTACAAAGTTACTCCTTTTTTATGCTTTGCTCTCCTTAATGACTCAGGCCCATAAACTCCACACAGAGCAGTGGATTATAATAGAGGTGGCCAACATCGGACTGCCCAGCGGGCTACCGGTAAAATCACCGGTAGGCCCAGCTACCTTATGGCCACACCCCCTTTTAAAAGTGGGTGGAGCTGCCCCTGGTGACCCGTTGTCCGCATTAGGCAGCCCGCTGTCCTCCCCGGCGTCACCGCAGCTTCAAATGCGATCCCAGCAGCGATCACATTTGAAAGATCTAAGGAATTAAGGTCTTCCACACACATTGACCACATTATGCATACCACCGGAACTATACTTTATTAAATCAGAATCATCGGATTGCTATTATCTGGACCACGATATCACAAGACTACATCAGACAAACGCCAATCATCAATCAAAGAACACTACTTAAATAGCTGAACCTATGGACATACGCACATCACAGCCTTGAAAAAGTCACCTAGGTGACGAAATGCGTTGGCCTATCAGAGACCACTTTCTCTGCCGAACTTCCGGATTCACTCGTGCGTTCCAACCTGAAACGCACGCCGCTACTACACACCTCGATCACCAGCATTTCCCCGTGGAACCACGCTGTCCATATGGCCGTCTTTCCACTCCTACCCAAGAACATCGTGGCTATCAGACGCACTGAATTTTCTTTTATCATTGGATCTACCTAGGTGTTCACCTCCTCTGGAATCTTCCAAGCGCAAGTATATAGACTCTGATCCTCATACCTATGAACTGAGCCACCGAGTTTTGTCGCTGGATGCGACTTACACATTGGACACTTGCATTAGTTACCCTGCATTAGCTAGTAGATATTGATTGGATCCCATCTTAGACCTATCGTTATTTTATTGCTGTATCACATGTTTTTATTATTTTTTTATTGCTATTCCTATGATTGTTTTCTGCATGTTTGATATAAAAGCTTGATACTCATCCTCTCAAATATCCATATATCCATTTATTAACCAATCGCATATTCATAGGTTTAAGCGCAGAATTCTATTTTATTATTTGTCCTTCGTGGACTGACCACTCCCCGTCTAGTTTCTGGTCCCACCTTTATGATGGTTGACCACACCCCCTCTGGTGGGCCCCTTCTGTGGACCAATCCCAGAGAATGAGGATCCATCTCTGCAGCCCAGAGCCTACCCAAATCGCAAGCTTGCAGATATTGCAATGTATTATTTATTTGTATGCTTGATGAATGAAAATCTCAATTTCTGCTCTTATACTGTGTTTAAGAACAACTAGTGGTCACAGTGGCAGTCTATACGAAGGTACACCCTACCGATACTTCTCTCACTGCCTTCATTGTAAATCTATCAAATTCCATTCACTTACATTCCCATTACATTTTTCATACAGCCACTTCGACCACTGAGGACAACTGTACAGTGGCCCTCCTTTTGTTCTATAAGCTAGACATATTTCAGAAATATTACACTTTATTTTGTGGCGCCACTAATAATAAAATATTTTTTATTACATTATATGTGTTTAGCTTGACACAGGAAGTATTGGGGCCCCACATTTTGGTTACAGCCCAGAGGCCACCTTAATTCACACTAGCATTGTATGCACAGATGAAAATAGCAACCTCGGATAGATAATAGTAAGATGGCAGTTAATAAAATATACAAGCAGGCAAAATCCAGCATCAATTATGAATATATTTATTACAAGAAAATGGCATTTTAATTTGGTAGAAACAAACTAGAGATGCTGGCACTGTGAATTCCCGGCCATCACTTCCACATGCAGGGCTTACGCCTTCTTGGAGGTCAGCACTAAACTATCATGGCAACAGTAAAAGAAGCAGTGAATACAGTTAATACAGCAGCAGAACTCAGGAAATGGCTCCATATATGCAAATTTATTCAGCAAACTGTACTGAAAAAAACATAAGGTATCTTTACAACTCAAAATATATATAAAAGGACTTGCCACTCATGAGTATCGAATGGGTTAGAATTCAGAAGATCTAAGAGATAACCTGTAGTTTTTATGGCTCCCACTGGCAACTAGATAAGGTCTTAGAACAAGGGAATTTGAGGTCTTCACCTATAGAAAGTCGCCTTTCCCATAGACAGTGATATTCTTACTCGGATGCCCCCAGGTCTTGTGTTCTTAAAATAATAACCAGGTAATAATGGGTTATGGAGGCTGGGATTACTAGTGCACCAGGTGGAATATACCGACACAAATGGCCAAGATCAGGTAGCAAACAGAAATGTCAAGGTTTGGCCAGAAGTTCAGGGCGCACAGTGAGCAAGAAAGGTCCAATAACAAAGTCAAGGTGTTAAGACGGGCAGCAAACAAAGAGAATCCAGGAACAAGCAGGGTCAGGCAATTGGTAGATAATCAACAGTATAGAAAGCAGCAGCATAGCAGGCTTCGCATAATTGCAGGGCAAGGACACTATAACCGGCAAGGAGGCTGTGCTTACTCTGACATTTAAACTAATGAGGATCAATCGGCGGACTTCCTAGGAGGTTAGCTCCCCTTTTTCCTGCAGTAGTAGGTGATAGCAGTTACAATATAACGTGTACCAGCTGGAGCTGGGTCAGAGGAGGTACAGCAGCTGATAGACAACAGCCGGGACAGAAGAAAATAACAGCATTCTGGATGGCCTGGTTCTTATTCATTTTGGGGCTTATTCATTAAGGATCTTAACTTATCCACATTTAGACCTGTGTGTTGAGTATGAAGATTTCCAGAGACAGGTGAATGAGAGTACTATACCATACCACAGATGGTCAGTGGGGGGGCTACATGCATATCTCTATTTTACATTCACTTAAGAGAGATCCACAGGGGTAGTAATAATGTTTAGTTAATTCACAAAATACATATTCCTTAAATGGATTAAAGCCTGCAGTTGTTGAGATCAGTAGTCAGAAATCAGTGGAATATATGAGTGGATACAAGCAATATGCATAAAATAATAGTTAAAAAAAAATAGTACATTATGTCTCATCCAGTTTTTATGAAGGTTTCACCAAATGACTCTGCTATATTTAGCAGTATGCTGATAGAGAACAGCAAAAATATCCTGCAAGTTGCAAAAACTCAGTGTGTATCTGTTCTTGTTGAGCACATGCCATAGTAATTTAAAGCTAAATCAAAGTTAAGATTACAGACTATAATAAAGATGCAAATAATTCCAATGATGATATTAATATTTAAAGTCTTAGGGAACTAATGTGGAATTTTAAATATAAACCATCTGTCCATACATATTCAAAGGAAAAATATTCTAAAATGTCTAGTAAAATAAATTGAAAGAAATGGTTATTTTTTGGGTTTTATTTTATTTTATACTTGGCCAAAAACATTATCACAGAGATCATTTAAGGCAGTAAAGATCAATTTATTAGCTGAACTTTTTGGCTGATATCACATACATGGCACTGTACACTATAATGTTCTAGCTAATGAAGAGTGACTTACAGGAGATGTTTAGAAGCTAGCACACCGCGCATTATATTTAATAGGAAAAAGTTATATTCTATCAGCAACACTGATCTACAGGCACACAGGAACTCTTAGGGCAAAGTCACATGGATATATGTCTTGTTTAGAAAATCTATTTTTTATAAGATATTGAGAAAATGCTTCAATTGCACATGATAGTCAATGGGTATCACTGTCATATCCTGTCATATGAGGGAACGTGTACTGTAAAACTGTAAAAACTCATGCAATAAGAGTTTAAAGTATAAAAAATGTATATTTTTTTAATAACTGAAGTGTTCTTATGAGACAGGAATTTAATGTTTCTGTCATGGTTTCTGCTGAGTTCAGTGGATTCTTTTATTGCCATTCTGAGTTAGCGCTAGCAATAACTTAGGTGTGAAGTCTAAAGAACCCCCGGTTTTCACCAGGTACACCTGCATCACTGCTGGCAGGTTCACCTGTTGTGGCCAGCTGCCCTGTCCTGCCTCCAGGTTTGACAAACTGGTGTTATATGAAGGAAAGGACAGGTCAACATAGTCAGGATGGGTAGATGTATGGAGTGCATGTGCGGAGTGCCAAACAGAAATCAGGAAGACATGTCAGGTCAAGCCGGATCAACAACAATCAGTCAGAAACAACAAGCAGGAGAGGGGTCAGGAACGTTCTGAGTCTCATTCACAAGGAATAGCCACTAGAATGCTGGTGTACAAGTTGGAGCCTAATAGTCTGGCATAGTACTCTGTGCAAAGCAGGTTTATAAAGGCTGAGGCTGGTTTGAAATGGACACAGCTTTAAATCCTGTGCAGAGTCAGGTGCCAGCTTTTCTACAGAGCAGGGCAGCGGCAGAGGGGAAGAACGTTGAAGTCGGCTTTGGACAGAGAGAGCAAAACTGGATTCACCAAGTGACAGCTAGACTCCAGGTCTGATGCCTGAGTTTCCCATTGAATTTACCAGTGAAGAATCTTCTCAACAGCTCATGAAAACTTTATTTCCTTGGCTTTATATATGCTGTCACTTCAAAATATCTATGTGATACTCTAAGTGAAAAAAATCAGTATTTCCCAATGAATATTATACAAAAGACACAAAATTCCAAACGGCTTCTGAACGCTGTATTTAAATGGCTGAAACCCCAAGGTCCAGAAGGACATAATGCCAGCTTAATCACTCTCCCACAGGAGATCAAAGTTTCTGTATATAATATGGTATATTGTGTGCAGAACACAAGTTTCTCGTCAATATCTGAACATGGCATATCTTAATCCACAAGAGCTATAAAATCATAGTGTTCAGAAATAGATTTAGGTCATGTCTAGATAGGTATTCAATTTCCACTCTTTTAGCTTTTAATTAACGGAAGCATAATATTATGCACCTTAATTCACTACAGTGTTTTAATGGTATGTTAAAGTCAAATGCTTTGCTTCTAACAACTGGTTCTGTATTTATAAAATAATAATATCAAAATAAATTTGAAATATACATATAAAATATAGACAATTCGAACTATTGATATTCTAATATTTCTGTTTGCAATTATAAACAATCACGGGTTCTAGAGGGAATACCTTTAAATGTCATTGAACTTTGACCTGGATGAAAGCATAAATTTAGATAGTTCAAACCGCTTTATACAATCACTTAGCAGAGGGTGTGTTACCATTACAAATAATGTTTCAGACAAGGTCTGGATGCCATTTCAGAGAGTATTTAGATTTAACTAGCCTGAAGAACAGTCTAAGAAGAGTTAAATACACACTTATATATTATACTTACAATTAAATTTCCTTATATATTATACTTAATGCAAATACATGAAACCTGATACTTCTCTATAGAAATATAGGGGCATTTGGATATGTAATATGTACATTATAAAATTGGAAACTAATTCTGAAATCAAAGTCCATGACATTAAGATCATTGCAATCAGATATTTTATTTCTTATATGCATTTATAACTATTAATTCATGGATTACTAAACTACAGAAGATAGAGGTTCCCTTATCTCTACTTATTAACAACAACCACACGGGCTCCACATATGCATAGAAAATCCAATATGTACATATAATCATCATCATTTATTTATTGAGCGCCACTGATTCCGCAGCGCTGTACAGAGAACTCATTCACATCAGTCCCCGCCCCATTGGAGCTTACAGTCTAAATTCCCTAACATACACATACAGACAGAGAGAGAGGGAAAGAGAGACTAGGGTCAATTTTAATAGCAACCAATTAACCTACTAGTATGTTTTTGGAGTGTGGGAGGAAACCGGAGCACCCGGAGGTAACCCATGCAAACACAGGTAGAACATGCAAACTCCACACAGATAAGGGAATTGAACTCATGACCCCATCGCTGTGAAGCAGAAGTGCTAACCACTTAGCTACTGTGCTGCCCAAGATACGTGCAACTTTCAAATCTAGCGTATAGATATGACCAGCACAAAGAAGGATCCATCATCATCATCTCCACCACTTGCACCAGGCCTATGTAAAGTACAAAAATATACTTCCATAAAGGTGTATGTAATAGATATGGGTAAGTCCATAGTTGCCCACTCTCCCGGAATGTCCAGAAGAGTCCCAAATTTTTTAGAGATCTCCCAGTCTCTCAGGAGAGCAGGGAAACCTCCTGCATTGTGCCCTCGTCGCTGGTGAAGCAAGAGGGGGTGGGGCTAAATGCATCATCCTGGCCCCGCCCACTAACAACGCGATCCACATGGCCATGCCCCCATGATGGAGCCCCCTCCCAGAGATCATACTGCCAAACTTGGCAAGTATGGGTAAGTAAAAATTGCATGCATCTATAAAAGGCATGGTTGACTTGTCTCCATGCTCTTACTGTACAAAATTTACACATAAATGCCCTGAGTCATCTCTCCAAGCTGAAGTGGACATATAAGATGCAACTCAACTTGCGCAGTGTGACAAATATTACACAAGCCCCATTTTTATGTACCACAAATGGACTTCTGTCCATCTCTAAATCAGGTCCTGTGGTCATTTGGTTAATGTGACCCCATTGCCCCTTACCATGTGAATGAATCACATATTTGTCATTGGTATAGACCATTTCTGTAACATAAGACAGCTAGAGTTTATTATATAAGGTTGGGAAAGCTGCTAAAAACAAGTACCATATACTTTTTCTAAAGAATAAAGCAGAGCATGCTAGTCATAATAAGTATAATCACATCATTTATTGCATGTATATTATTTAGCTGGGAAATGCTCATGTTTTAAAGTATATTAAAGTCATACTTATTTGTAGTTGTTCTTTCAAGAAAATAAACCTACCTAAGTAATTTATTTTTATAGTATAATATGGCCACTGAGTTTCCATTTTATTTAACCTGATATATAAAAATATTTTATACCACAGTGATAAAACCAACTTTATTGTGGAAATGTGATTGTAACATACCTTTAAACGTGTGGTAGTGTCATGCGGTGCTATATAATGCTGAATTCTCGTCTCTCTGTGTGACCTTGATGCATTTCTCACAGATCCTGCTTGAATGCTCATAGCACGTAGCGGATGTTTGCAGTTGGAAAACATCTGTTAATGTCTGTTGTCTTTTCATAGGAACAAGTGCCTACAAAAAGTGTGATATCCCATACAAGCCTCGTCTAAAATCAGCAACAGTAACAACAGGTGACAATTTACACCGTTCACCCACGGACTAGATACAACTAAAGTGTGTATGTACACAGCTTGTGTTCTTATTCACTGAACCGTTATTTGGCTAAAAAGTCTACGAAAGGTATTATATTATTACATACTCAATTCAATTATGTCACTAAGATACTGATGCAGTTTGCTAAAATATTGTGTTAAAGTATACCTGGCATATAGAAATGTAAAGAAATATTTTGAGAATGAAAAATCTTCTGTGGTTTGTGTTCTTTGTATAAATTCCGTCAATGTTAAATTGTTCCCTCAGAATACGTGATTGATGCAATCATACTTGTTTTTTCGCTGCCTCTAGCTCATTAGTATGCATACGAGCTAGGTTAACATTTTGTTTTGGGCTGTAGATTTTGGTCATGCTGACAGATCACTCATACTCATTAATAGTGCCTAAGAAGTTGGAGAAGGGTTCTTATTATGTACCCAGGGTCCTTTGTGTTATGTGTCTAGCATAACACATCTAAAAATGGGGATAATGTATCCCTGTGAAGAATGGACTGACAGTAAACTCAAACATTTAATGGGAATTCATGATGGATCATCAGCTCACATAAATAGTGTGTGCATTAATTATTTCATTTTGAGGTATGTGTTGGACATACATGGCTGTAGAGAGCAGCTCCTTCCTTGATTGTCTTTTATAAATGCTCTTTTCACCTTCTCCGTCCTTGTTACAGGCTTTGTAATTTTTATGGGCCTTGTATAAAATAAATATTCTAATATTTATATAAGTTTGCCTAATGGACTATTTTTGCATAATTAATAACCTTTGAGTGATACATTTATTATTTTTTCTTTTTCGTGTAGGCTGCAGAGGGCTGAATGCAAGCCCAGATTTGCAGTTATTGCTCCCCTAGGTCACTTTTTCTCCACGCTCCCCTATCGCCGTAAACCTTTATGGTTTTAATCCCCATTGCATCCTATCTGCATAAAATAAATACATGGACATAATTGAGCCTTAAATGTACAAGTGATTAAATGCTCATAACATGTGAATAATAAATGTTTAATATGCAATATAACATAAAAAAATAATGACATGCAATGTGTTTATAGTACCTCCCGTGTAACTTGGTGACCCTGGGATTGATTTCACGGTACCTTAAGCACTGTGACACATATATTACAGCCACTATTGTTATTAAAGAAAGAGATATTCAACTACAGTGAATGAAACTATAACTGGAAAAGGATCAGGCCTGGTTTTCATCATCATCATCATCACCATTTATTTATATATAGCGCCACTAATTCCGCAACGCTGTACAGAGAACTCATTCACATCAGTCCCTGCCCCATTGGAGCTTACAGTCTAAATTTCCTAACATACACAGACAGACAGAGAGAGACTAGGGTCAATTTGATAGCAGCCAATTATCCAATTAGTATGTTTTTGGAGTGTGGGAGGAAACCGGAGCACCCGGAGGAAACCCACGCAAAGACGGGGAGAACATACAAACTCCACACAGATAAGGCCATGGTCGGGAATTGAACTCATGACCCCAGTGCTGTGAGGCAGAAGTGCTAACCACTTAGCCACCGTTTTGTGGAAAAGCCCCAGTTTGGGACATAGGGTGGCAGAATCACAAAGGCAGCAATTTCCACTTGTATCATCATCTTTCACTTTGTGTGATGAGATTATTTGCATTAGATCGAAGGAGTGGAGAAAGGCATTTAGGTGATGTTTCTTGCTTATCAGGGCGCGGCAGAGCATTTTACTCACCTAAAAACTAAATTTGTACTTCTGGGAGAAGGTAGAAGCCAGATGTCAGACTACGCTTTCAACACCTTGTGCACCTTTCAGGAAATCTTTATATGAGGACACAAGTACATTTCTAGGCTTCAATACATGTGGCTTTTTTTTGTGTTTAAAGCTTGTTTTTATTGGGTACCGTTCACTAAGACGTATGCTTTTCCACTGAAATACAAGTGTAAGGTACAAAATGCATCCAATTATAACTATAGAAAAAGATCGGATTTCTACCACTTCAGACTCATTGCTTTGAGAGATGCAATGTTTTAATCGAGTAAAACCAGTGATGAGGCCGCTAAATACTTACTATAAGCTTATAATAAAGTTATTTTTTAAGTTGTTTTTTTATGGATGCAGGCAGAATTGTACTTTTTTTTTTACAAAGCATTATTCTGATGTTTTTAGATGCACACTCCAAAATATAGGTTGAATCTTTTATTTTAAGGTGTTTTTCTTAGCTGTATGATTTTTATATCTGCTCAATAATAGTAAACTGGCCATGTCCTATATTTGTTTAAATATGATGGTGCATATATATATATGCATGCAAGACACTGCACTGCAGTACTGTAGTCCTGCTGATGATAGACACTATTGTAAGAACCTTTTTATTTGCCATACCAGGTTTCCAAGACAAAGGATTCTCTATCAATGGCTGTGTGTCCTTCCACAAAACATAGAACGTAACTAAAAAGTGCCCTGTTCTCCTTCTTAAATAAATTTAATACTCTTGCTCTGTTAATGTATATCTCATTTTTGCACTGCTCTGCAAAACTAAGTTCACCAGTGAGACTACTCAGTACATATGAAGAAATAGCTTAACATTGTCCATCACCATCTATCCAGTCATCCTACTCCACAGACCCTTACACTTTGGCAGAATTGGCGCGTTCATAGCGGATGGACCAGAATCGCTGATTCCCCCTCACTGCTGAGCCCTATAGCAGCTGCATGAACTGTCCAGAGGCAGGTCCACCATTGTCTATGTACTTCTTTCAAAAACCACTTGACATTTATGAGAAAGAGGAAGAAGACCTTCTAGGATAGTCATGGCCAAGCATACACCTGATAAAAGACATCTGACTGTATTCAACTCTATCATTATGTTCACAATTAATGAATGGATTGTACAAATTTAGTCCGTAGTAACTAGACATCGAGGAGAATTTATTAGATAACATATAACAGGAAGAAAAGAGTATTTTTCAAAGAAATTTCAGGGGTGATGTAACAAATTAAAGATTTGAACAAAGTCTAAACATTTATAGCCATTTCCATTTAATTAAAGCTGGTTGAGAAAGGTAATTTAGGAATACCTGTTTTTTTGACTGATTGGTTCAGGAAGTTACTTGCAGTACTATAATCAATGAAGGCATATACAAACATATAACTAATAATACTTAAAGACCTGGTAATTATATTGGTATATTGCTATTTTTTTTTACATTATTTTTGATTGTTGTTTGCTATATTAAAACATAGCCACATACTAAAGAAAAATAATATAATATTATCATGGCAAATATTAAAACATTTATTACATTGATTCCTTCTATAACGGCTTCCATCATGTTCACCATGAATACTTTCATAAATGGTTGTGGGTAATGTGGGAATACAGAAGAAAAAATATATGTAACAATTATAATTATAAGAGCTCGAGTGAGTAATAAAAAGAAACCAATGCATAAAGTGAAATATTTTCAATGATGAAATGCAATTGCTATAAACTAATGTAAAGAAACAATAAAGAGAAAAGCGATAGTCCCACTGTTGTCATTGATTTTGCTACTGTAAGGTCTCTCAATCCCAATTCACTAATAAACCTTTCTGTGAATTACAATAAAAGTGTGCACATCATGAAACAGCTAAAAAGCATTTCGATAAATGTATATAAAACTTGGATGCTCTTTGCCATGGAGCTCCATCTTGAGTCACTTAATATCCTTGATATGGAGTGGCTTTGCATTGGACACTAGGGCCCCTAGGGTGGTTAGTGAAGAAGAGGGAAAAAAATTAAAATAGGAAAGAAAATAAAAATGTAATAAATGTGAAAAAGGATAAGCAAGAGGCAAATAGGAAAGGCAAAATGGATGGGAGTATCTAATGAGAGAGAGTAGTTAGATAATGGGCCTGATTCATTAAGGAACGCAAAGTGAACTCAATTTAAGTTTTATTTAAACAGACGGAAATTGCTTGCCTGTACGCCTGTATTCAAGTGCAAGCAGATTTGAAGAAACGTTTCTAGTTGAATACGAATATAAGAACGTTCTGCCTATATAGTGCTTGCCATATGCAGAAAGATACAACACACAGCAGGAAATGCACAATGCATATGTATATTTAAAGTCCCATATGAACGCACAGATAAAAGATAAAATATTAAATACATTAATACCTGTTAACAATATAGTTATTAATAAAAACACATTAAAAAAGTATTTTTTTTCAGTTGTTTTACATGAAATACATTTATACAGCTGCTCTTAATTTCAAACACATGTTCTAGCATGCATGCACGACCGTCATCACTATCACTCGGCACATACACCTGCCCTGTAGCAGTAATATGGCTAAAAAAACATGTACCTGAGAGATGACCCTGTACTTGAATTGGAAGAATATGAGTGTGCTTGCAGGGCCATCTTAACAACATTATGGGCCCCCGGGCAAAGCAGTGCACCGGGGCCCCTAGATATAGATATAGATATAGATATATAGATGTATACAGATACAGATATAGATATATAGAGATAGAGATAGATAGATGTACTTGCTCAGTGACCCTTGAAGGTTTTTTTGCAGGTTTCTTTCTTTTGCAGGATTATTTATTTTCATTAAGAGCCGTGCCTATGGGGCCCCCTTGCCTGTGGGGCCCCCGGACAGCTGCCCATCGTGCCCAATGGAAAAGATGGCCCTGTGTGCTTGACCTCGACATGCCCTTAGTATATATTGAATATGGGCATATGCACCTTCTCTACAATTTCAGCATTTCAAATCAAAGCTTGTCAGAAGTGTCTTGTGCATTTGAAGATGAATTGCATGCACTTGCGTTCACTGTCGTATAGTCCAGAGCAATTTTACGCTAAATATGGCATGTAACAGGACTTATGTTCCTTAATAAATCAGACTCAATATGTAGATAGATGGAGATATGAAATTGTCACAAAATATGATGTAATTGTTAATCTGAATTCAAATGAAAGTGATTATTTGAGGTAAATAGAATAATGTAAATGAATACATAGGTGATTGATACATCGGAGTGTGGGCATGGAAGTAATAAATTACCGTTGTGCAAAATAGAGAATAAATGAGCATGTCAAACAGATCGGGGGTTGAAAGAAAATAAATGCCTGGTATTAATATGAGTATAAAAAGTGATAACATGATTGGAAATATGGAAGATGTAGCGATATTGCCATTGAATAGGATTATACTGCATGGGTCATAAATAGCGGCAACTTGTCTAAATGATGGGATTGATATATTATTTGTGGAATGATAGGGAACTGTACGGATGAATTATTATGATATAGAGGGTGGAAAAGGGGTGGGGAGAAAAGTGTGGAGGATTTTCCAGAAGTAAATGCTATATAAAATTAGGGATGTTCACTGACCCCCGTGTTCTGGTTTTGGTTTTGGTTTTGGATCTGGATTAACTTCGTGTTTTGGTTTTGGTTTTGGCAAAACCGCCCTCGTGTGTTTTGGTTTTGGTTTTGGATCTGTATTTTTTAGAAAAAAATATGCTAAAATCAATTTTTCTTGCTTTTTTGTTCCTACACTATTATTAATCTCAATAACACTAATTTCAAGTCAAACAAAGACTGCAGCAGTTCTTGCCAGTGATAAGAAGGACATTGTCATGCCTGGGCATAAGACCAAAAAATCCACCTCTTATGTGTGGAATTATTTGTACCCAAATCCTGACAACAGTTGTCTAGCCATTTGTAGCATTGTAAAGCCACAGTCAGTAGAGGTAGGGACCTTAACCATCTAGGATCCTCATCCATGTTACACCATTTGAAGCGAGTTCAGGGAAAGCGCTTGGGAAAATCAGAAACTTATGCTAAAAAATAACAACAAGCAGTCCAGCATCAACTACCTCACTTCTCTCATCTAGATACCAGCACCTGCAATCTACACCCCCAACACCTTCATCATCAACATCCTCACAAGTGATGGGAGTTAGTCCTGCATCCAACTTGCTAATGCGAGATGACTCCTCCCCTATCCAGGCCTCCTCAGAAGAATCCTTGAACGTTTGGTCCACTGCTGCTGCTCCTGCTGCTGGGGGTGGATCTTCAACCCAGAAACAGACCAAGAAGAAGACTACTAGTAGTTTACAACAATTGACTGTTAAACAATCCTTAGCAAGTATGACAGCTGTCACCTAGTCGCAAAACGGATCACAGACGCCATGGCAACTATGCTAGTATTGGATCTGCGTCCAATATCCACTGTTAATGCAGCTGGTGTTAGACAATTACTTGAGGACTTGTGTCCCCATTACCAAATTCCATCATGAAACCATTTTACTAGAAAAGCTATTCCTCACCTCTACCAGAAGGTTCGTAAAAATGTAATTATTGGGCTACAAAATGCCATTCTACCCACTGTACACTTAACCACAGATATGTGGACAAGAGGAACTGGGCAAACTAAAAATTATATGACTGTGACAGCCCACTGGTTTGGTGATTTGCCTTCACCAGCAGGAAAAGCAACAGCATGTACCCATGTACCCAAGTACGTCACATTTTTTAGAGGTAGGCTACTTTGTATATCATCTGCTTGCATAAGAGGCATATTATTATTATTATTATTATTATTATTATTATTATTATCGTAGATTTGTAAGGCATCACAGTGCTCCACAGCGCCGTACAGTAGGGAAGACAAGGACATACATAAAACAAGACATACAGGGCCATCTTAACAACATTATGGGCCCCCGGGCAAAGCAGTGCACCGGGGCCCCTAGATATAGATATAGATATAGATATAGATATAGATATATAGATGTATATAGATACAGATATAGATATAGATATATAGAGATAGAGATAGATAGATGTACTTGCTCAGTGACCCTTGAAGGTTTTTTTGCAGGTTTTTTTTTCTTTTGCAGGATTATTTATTCTCATTAAGAGCTGTGCCTATGGGGCCCCCTTGCCCGTGGGGCCCCTGGGCAGCTGTCCATCATGCCCAATGGAAAAGATGGCCCTGAAGACATATGTAAAACAAGAACAGAAAAGGCAGACAAAATGAATAGAGACGTGAAAACAAAGGGTATGGAGGACCCTGCTCATTAAAGAGCTTACATTCTAAAGGTAAGAGGACACAGCTGAAACAAGAGGAGCGAGTGTGGCTCAAAGTGGAGATAGGGATAGTTGTGATGGTGCATTAGTGTGAATAGTGTTATCAAGGATAAGGTCACCTCTAAAAAAAAGATGGATTTTCAAAGAGCATCTCAAGATTTGAAGGCTGTGAGAAAGTATGATTTATCGCGGTAGGGAATTCCATAAGTGGAGAGCAGCACGGGAGAAGTTTTGAAGGCGGGAGTGAGAGGTGGTTATCAGAGATGAGACAAGGTGCAGGTTAGAGGTAATACCGCTGGCAACCTGTTTGAAAAACTAAGGGATGTCATTGTAACATGGCTTATCCTGCTTGGACTCTCCTGAGGATATGTGATTTCTCATAACGCCACCAATATTGTTGGAGCATTACAGCAGGCGGAATTCCATCACATTTCCTGTTTTGCTTACACAATCAACTTGGTGGTACAGTACTTTTTAAAAAATGACAATGACATGCAGGAGATGCTGTCTGTTTCCCGAAATATTTAGGGTCATTTTTTTGGAATCTGCAACAGCATGTAGGAGAATTACAGCAGCTGCAAGAAGAATAAAATTTGAGGGGGAATGTACTTTAGTCCAGTGAAGTAGTCATCTGTGAAGAGAGTGCAGACACTGTTAGCTTGAGTCAAGTTATTCCCCTAATTATACTTTTTGAGAAGCAGCAAGAGAAATTGAATTAGGAAATGAAACAAAGCAAATCTGCTAACTATATTGGAATTGTAGATTAAGTACTTGATTTGCTTCGCAAAGATCCAAAAGTTATCAACATCTTGAAATCGGATCACTACATTTTGCCAACTGTGCTTGATCCTAGGTTTAAGAGCTTTGTCTTCTCTTTCTTTCCAACTGACCCAGAACTCAAGAGATGCAGTGAGCCCCTGGTCAGCAGGCTGACAGCTCAAGTGGTACATGACACAACAACGTTTCCTCCTTCAGTTTCTCTGGCAACTGCTTCTAGGAAAATAATAAGCTTTCCCAATACAACCAGTGGTGATTCAGATGAGTCAGCACATCATTTTGACATTTGGTCAGGTCTAAAAGAATTGTCCAAAAATCGTGACAGCTCAGCCATAAAATGAACTACAAATTATATGAGGAAGTCCATTTCCGGCAATTGTATCAAAGTACACAGACTTCTGTGATGGTGGGTTCCAGCGGGGATGAATTAGTATTGTTTGAGGATGATGTACACACTCATGACAGTGTAGATTGCAGGTGCTATAATCTAGCTGAAAGAAGGGAGCTACCAGATGCTGGTATGCTTGGTAATATTTTGGGAGAATGGCATCTTGGCAATTTTATGTTTTTCTACAGTAAACTTTCACCTTTATTAGAGAGGCTTTTTTTCTTTAAAAAGATACAAGCTTTTAATTTACATTTTTGTTTCCCTGACCTAAAACCATTATGCACTTGAACATAGGCTTTAGCACATGAGGTAGAGAGATTAGTATCATCATGACTGAGACTGGAGCGTGACAAGAGCAATGCCACCCCTCTTGTTTCTGTATGACCATTGGACAGTAGAATACCACTGGAGACTTTTAAGAACACTGAAAGCCCGTATTATTACAATTTCTGTTTCAACACCTGCCACCTCTGCTGTTTCTGAGTAAGCTATGGTACAGTAAAATGTAACTGTAGATTTATACCAAGCCTGCCAGCCCTAATTTTTCTATTTCAGCAATGGCAATTAGCAATGGAGCAATGGAGCTCTCCTCTTTGCGTGTAACCTATATAACACCATACAATTTGACTGCAAATTCAGAAGACCAAGCTTGCCAGCCCTAGTATTTGTATTTCAGCAATGACAATTAGCAATGGAGCTCTCCTCTTTGTGTGTTACCTATATAACACCGTAAAATTTGAATGCAGATTTACACCAAGCCTGCCAGTCCTAGTATTTGTATTTCAGCAATGACAATTAGCAATGAAGCTCTCCTCTTTGTGTGTTACCTATATAACACAGTACAATGTGACTGCAGATTTAGAAGACCAAGCCTGAAAGACCTATTAATTCTATTTCAGCAATGGCAATTAGCAATGGAGCTCTCTTGAATGTCACTGTAGACTTTGAAGAACACTACTACCCCTCTTCTTTCTATTCTAACTATGACACTGCCCAACTGGTCTAAAGACTACCAAGAACTGTGCAACCCCTTCAGTGTCCCTCTGCGAAATGTCGCTCGATTGCCGTGGAGGGTGGTACTTATTGAATTCAAAAATCGTGAGATCCGAGATCCAATGACGTAACGATTACGTTTTACCTTGTTTTCAATTCCGAGGGCGCGTGAAAGTACCAAGCCGGCTCGGCTCAGTACTCGGCTCTGCTAAGTTCGGGTGTGTTCGGTTTTCGGGGCATTGAGCCTGAGCATCTCTAATTAAAATACAGTAATCATAAAATAGAATATCTTATACTGAAAGTAAACACAGAATAAATGCAGTTATTAGAATAGTGAATACTGATGAAATAATAGAAAATTAGGACATGTTAAAGAAATAATAAAGAACATAAACAGGAATGCATTCATGAACATGTAAAACAATTAAGAAAAACAACAATTAAAGTAATATATAGATCTGCATACTGTGTCTGTAGTGGTCCACTTGTGTGAGAATCATTCCAAACAATTTAGCCACAAGTTGTGGCTTCCTCAGTGGGTTCAATGTATACTCCACATAAATAAAATGTAATGAAATATAAAACATTGGTAGGAAACATTTTCAAACAGACAGCACTTATGATTTACATTGATTCTTTAACAAAGGAAATGCTTGTTTGGGAATTTCCACTTCATACAACTTTTTTTATTATCTCAAATATTTACTAGATGTATTGCATTGTTTTATCGGCTTCCACAAACACACAAATACACAAACACACAAACACACAAGATAAAGAATTTCTGTGAGTTAAAACTATAAAGTACCGTCTAAGTTTTGTATGCATGCAGTTTAATATCTCACCTCTCAAAAACACCTATTTTTTCCAGTGGGATTTCCGTTGGGTTTTCCTGACATTTGGTATTCTGCAACATGAGAAATTTCACGCCTTGTGTCCTTTACATCTAGAAAAATTGGGATGGCAAAGTGTTAAGTAGTATTTAGAAAAACATTGTTTGCTAAATGGTTTGGCCTCCAGTAAGTCTGACAGTTTTCAAACCGCTCTGAAAATCTCACCTTAGTAAATTCCCCCGTAGTGTGAAAAGCACTGGGAGATTCATGTGCTGAATTTCTTGAGAAGACTGACTTGTCTTAAAGCTGCAGTTTTTGGGACTGTGTTACTGATATTTTGATGGCTAATCACATATTTTGAAAATAGTAACATTTTAATATTTGATGCACACTCACAGTATAAAAAAAAATGTAATGTATATCATATGCCTAGATACAGCCTTAAAATATCTCATACTGTCAATATGCTACCAAATACCCAACATACCTCCACATATACTCACATGCCAATATTTAGAAGATATACCACCATATAGCCTTCTATCACATTCCATTAGATACCTAGGAGTAAATGTTTGCCATCATTATGTAAAATGGTAATCTCATATGTTAGTGTAAGCCATCAGGTATTATTATTATTAATTTTTATTTATAGGGCGCCACAAAGTATCCGTAGCGCCGTACAAGGACAAACAATGGCACAGTACAAGGTGAAACAGCACAGTACAAGTAACAGTAAGCACTATAACTCTGGGGGCTCAGGCACAGCAAGAAAGAGAGGGAGGGAGGGGAAAAGTGAGTACAGGCAGGTAACTTATGGCCCAAGAGGGTGGGCACGGATGACAGGTTGAGAGTCACTGAGGGGAGCGGAGAGAAGCGAGAGGAGACAGAGGGCAGAGGGACTGAGAGGAGGTGAGCTGAGTAGCTGGAGAGCGCAGTTAAAAGTGATGGAAACAGAAGATAGGAGAGCCCTGCTCAAAGGAGCGAACAATCTAAAGGGAGGGGAAGACAGACAGACACATGGATGAGACGGAGAGACGGGAGGAAGGGGGAGAAGGGAAGAAGGGATGAGAAAGAGAGGTAGCCGACCGGTGGGAGTTTAGGCATGAGACAGGAAGGCTTTAAGGAAAAGGTGGGTTTTTAATGTTCGTTTGAAAGAGGACAGATTAGGGGAAGTTCTTATGGAGCCGGGGTAGCCAACATATGTGTGTTTTTAAGAGTACAACTAACTGTATGTCAATGTTATTTAGGTCATGTTATTAGTGTAAGATATTTATAAAATTGCATGACAGTTACAGTAATTATAGCTGCAAGAGGGCATGTACAAACCAATACATTACAGTTGTCTGGTTGTGACCCTTCAAGTCACAAGTGTGGTTATTTTATAATATGTATTTGACAAAATATTTGAAAAAAAGTTGTACAATTTTTATTTGCTTATGTATGGTTTAAACTCAGCTTTCTTTTTACATGCTTCAACAAAAATCAATTTAAAAATGACAGGTCTGATGATTTGAAAATGAGGTCTAATGGCATAAAAATGATGTTGTCTTTAACTATTTTATAGTATTAAAATATAACAGAGCTAATCTCATTTCTGGCAAAAGTACAACATTATGATGTCATTTGATGAAACATTCATGGTTTTATAAGAATAACTTTTATTGATTTTCAGCACCATATACAAAGCAAATAGAAATGACTAATGTTGCAGGGAAAAATAATGATAACTGTGGAATTCAATCATCAGCAATTATTTATTTATGCGCAAAGTGAATTAGTGTTTTCATTAGAATATAAACAAAATTAGGTAATCAGATTTTCCTAAAGCTGGCCAGTAAGATTACAGATTGTCAGCGGCTAGAGTAATTTGTTGGTCATAACGGCATAACTGTATATTATATTTTTTTCTGTCTAGATGAGTATTCAGAGCTCAGCACAATTTATATTATATTACTCAAGGAATGTTTCAAGATTGTTGTGACTCGGATATAAATAATTCCACCAAATACAGCATCCAAGCATACAAACTACTGTTTATTTTAACCAGTACAATATGATTACTATCAGGTATTTGGCCTTTCAGCCTGCTAAAATTTTGATTTATCAAACTGTCATGTTATGTTTTATAAAGCTATTGGAGTTAGTATGCAATGTCCATCCCGTTCTTGCTATTTCTGTTTGATAAATCCCATTCAATCCCTGAGGGACTTGATCTGTGCACTGTCTCTCAGATCTTAACGTGATCCCTTAAGTATTGACTGTCTGAGACATTCTTCATGTTCTATTCCATGATGTGCCAAAGCTAACAGGACTAAATATGTACATAGGATTCAGGAAGTGAAAATAGCATAGTGTGCACTGTCCTCCAAATTTAAAAGTTTTAAGCCATTTTTGTTGTTCTCTTATGCATTTTTCAAATACAATAATACATAGATATAATCATTGTGCACTTCTGCCCTCTATTGCATAGTAGTGCACTCCGTTGTTCATGGGCTTTCTATAGTAGGGGCCAGCAGGGGAGCTACAGCTAGGGATCCCATATATTCTGATTTATTCAACACTAGAACACCAACATTTCTTAATAGTTAGCCATTTGATAAAAGCACCCTATAAATCATCAAATCAAGTAGGAGACACAAGTTTATACTGAAACTTCTTTTATCGTATCAGTAGACATTGGGAGCGACCTATCGTTGGAAAACCTGTTCAGTCTATTTTTGAGTGCTTGCCAATGCTAACACCTCTGTGCTATATAGTGATTGTTGTGCCTGGCTGTTACAACTATTTACTGATTTAACCCTAAAGACACCGCACTCCATCTTTAGTCTTGTTTTATGAGTGAGTGTGGTTCAAGTATCATCAGGTATACTGTGCCAGAACATGCTAGGTAATATTTAGACTTATTCATGACAAGGGCCATGATTCATTAAGGTTCTTAACTTGAGACACTTCTTATTTCAGTCTCCTGGCCAAAACCATGTTATAATGCAAGTGCAACAAAATAGTGTTCGGTTTGGCACACAAGTTAAATACTGACTGTTTTTTTGTGTAGCACACAAATATCTAATTTAAATTTCAGTGTACAAATAAGCTATCAAGTACTTGTGTGCTACATGAAAAAACAGACAGTATTTAACTTATGTGCAAAACAGAATACTAATTTGCACCCCTTGCATTGTAACATGGTTTTGACCAGGAGACTGAAATATGAAGTTTCTCCAGTTAAGATCCTTAATGAATCAGGCCCAAGGTTAGGATTGACATAAATGTGTTATTTATATGTGCGATCAATATTTTCTACATGTTTATTGATAAACAGTGTAAGTTTAAATTAGAGATGCTAAGGCTTGGTTCCCCAAGAACCGAACACACCCGAACTTTGCAGATCCGAGTACCGAGCCAAGCGGGCTCGGTACTTTCGCGAGCCCTCGGAATTGAAAACGAGCCAAAACGTCATTGTTACATCGTCGGATCTCACGAGCTTTGGATTCTATAAGTACCACCCTCCACGGCGATTCAGCGCCATTTCACAGAGGGACACAGAAGGGGTTGCACAGTTCTTGGCAGTCTCTAATGCAGTTGGGCAGCGCCATATGTAGAAAAGAAAGAGGAGGGGTAGCAGTGTTCTTCAAAGTCTCCAGTGACATTCAGGAGAGCTCCATTGCCCCATTGCTAATTGTCATTGCTGAAATAGAAATAATAGGTCTGGCAGGCTTGGTCTTCTAAATCTGCAGTCTGTGTTTGAAAGTGAAACACGCAAGGGCGCTTTTGCCAAAACCAAAACCAAAACACTAAGTTAATCCAGATCCAAAACCAAAACCAGAACACGGGGGTCAGTGAACATATTTTTATTATTATGAAATGTTGCTGTTTTGGCAGTGATTTGTGTTTTATCTATAGTTATTATTTGGATACATTTTAGTATCTTTTGATCTTGAGTGCTGGATTATTTATTTGTTAGTACTTTGGTATTTTCGTAGTGGGTATTAGAGCCCACTTTTAACTGCAAGCTACTCAGATCATCTATTGTTTAGCGCCATTTATAAGGACTGTTGTTTCTGTTTGTTTTACAAAGAGAGGTGAAAGCTGACATGAAAGACAAATTTAGCTTGTAATGAGTGTGATAAAACAGTTACTCAGAGGTTAGAACTGGTCATTCACCAGGGATCACATACAAGAAAAACTATATATATATGCCGTGATTGTGGGAAGAGATTCAATATCACCACTTACCTTATTGTACATCACAGAACCTGTGGGGGAGAGTCCTCAGTAAATTAACCCCAGGTAAGAACCCCAATTAAGGCAGCCCATAAAAAAAAGAAGAGAGGGAGAAAGAGAGAGAGAGAGAGAGAGAGAGAGAGAGATACCTTATGTAGAGTTAAGAAGAGGGGCAGCATTGTGTCTATTATAGGGGCTGAAAGTTACATAGGTGGAAGTGTCAGCACTCACATAAATGGAGAAGGCACCACCTCAGCCTCAGAGAAGGGTTGAATTGCAGCTGAGAGCTCAAGAGATAGTGCCAGAGCCAAGAGAGTGATATTACCCAGGTAGAAGAGGGATTAGTGAACACTGCTGAGAGTAATAAGTGTGCACTAAAAATTATTTTAAATGTAACTGTCCTATTAACGTAATCATGTCATTAACTTAAGAGCTTTGCAAGAGGAGCTCGGAATATATGTGAGCTGAACATATCTGTTTTACTGTTTGCAACCCAAAGCATTGTGCTGAATTTGAGAAATAGTGTAAATGAAAGAGTTCTATTTTGTGATAGAGATGGTCTGACACCCATCTTACTGTTTCTTCTATTGGACTGCATCACTACCCTATAACACCAGACATTGTTCTAACATCCACATCAGCAAGGGCTCTTTGGTTACTTACGCCCTCATCCATGAGCTAGCCAGGGCAGAGGAAAGTGAAACTGAGGAAGTGATTGCCCACCTATGCACCCCAGGACCATTCACACACAGTAGCAGGGGATTACACAAGTAAATGTAAATGTACAGTTCAATGTAGTACACTATATACCAGTGGTGACCAATCATTCAGAGGCTAAGAGCCCAAAAATATTGATAGTTTCTGCAAAGAGCCCACTGTACCTTTTATATGTGTGTGCATAAACATATACACATATAAGCACACTCATACATACCATACACACATATTTTGAAAAAACAACAAAATGTATAACATCTTGCTAAGTGAAAAAGAAAATATTGGAGAGTGTCAAAATGTGCACAATAACCATTAACTTTATACAGCTCTTACCTCGGTGCTGTGTCCAGTGGGGGAGGGTTCAAAGGACTACTTTTAGTCTGACTCTTCACTTTAGCTCACACTGCTACTGCATCGCTGTGGAGAGAACTGTTGAAGTGGAGACAATAAAGTCATAAATAGTCAACATGCCCCTCAGACCTCTTCACATGCCTATCAAACATCCCCACATGCCCCTTACTTGCCTATCCAACCACCCTGCATGTCATCAGATATCCCTACATGCCTAACAGACCTCCCTACATATCATCAGACCTCCCCACATGCCCATTACATGCCCATCAGTCACCCCAAATGCCATCAGGTCTCCCCACATGTCCCTTACATGCCTAACAGGCCTCCCTGCATGCCATCATCTATACTTACATAACTCTTACATGCCCATCAGCCACCCCACATGCCATCAGACCTCCCGCATGCCTCTTTATTGCCCACTATCCACCCCACAAGCCCCTTACATGTATCTCTACATGCCTCTTGCAAGCCTCCCTATATGCCCCTTACATGCCTATCAGCCACCATGAATGTCACTATCTCCGCCACCATCCTTCACTAATTGGATAAATTGTTATTGCATGACCTCCCTGCATTGAGGTCATGTGATGCGGACTGCCAGCTGCTCCCATTCCATCTTCACTTCTGTCAAATTGGGAGCAGTTGACTGGGTTTCATTCTGCCGGCTGCCATATATCTTCTCATTTCTGGGAGCCACATTTAAATGTGCAAAGTGCCACATGAGGCTCGAGAGCCGCGGGTGGGCCAACGCAGCTAAATAATATTAAAATACTTGTTATAATTTCATGAAAATTTGGTATAAATAGGTATATGTATTCATAAATATAGGTTACTCTTCAATGGGGTATTTTGTCCTAATAATTTTATGCTCCACTTCATGTTTTAGGAAAATTGTTTAAGATGATTTCAGAAAGAATATGCCTAGAATAAGATATAAATAAAATCATTTGCTTTTGCTGTTAGTTATTGCTGTACGCAAATTCTTTTTTGTTCTGTGTGTTTATTATACACCTCTTTTCTTGTAAGGCTATTATTTCTTGATTGTGTGGAAGTAAAGCGTCAGCATTATAATTTTCTACCTGGAAGAAGATTGAAAGCAAAATACATATGAGTAAGTAGTAATTACACAGACCAAAATAGAAACATTATAAATCCTTCCCTACTCAGGAATGTTTTGTGCTGACAAATTAATTAAACTGTATTGGGGGAGATGCAGTTGAAAGCTTTGGTTCTAAATTTCCAATTTTTTCTAGTATGATAATTATTTAACCTCTTATTGTGTTCTCTTACTAAGCACGATAGTAAGATACTATATCAGCTGCACAACATCAAAATATTGACCTGTGCAGCTGCCATTCCTGCAACCAGTATACATAATGCAAAACTTAAGGTTAAAAGATTGGGCGCATTAGGGAAGGGGATGATACATTAGGGCAACATAAAACATACCAACAATATCTATAACCATATAACTGGTTAGACAATCAGTCAAATTAATATCCATAGACCATGCAAGATGATACATAAAAGGGAAAGAGAGAGGGCGATAGAATAGTGTAATGCAGTTTAAAACATTTTTTTCTGAAAATATGTTAAAAACAACTGCACTCACATTTGGAAAGAATTAATCGGTCACTGAAAGGTTTATTTTGCCATCCCTTCCTCTGAAAATGTTTTGTATGAAGCGGTGTGGGCGTACAGCTTGCATTGTGACCAAGCCGCTGTGTCTCCCATCCACATTCAGGAGTACCGTGACGTCAGGAGGAAGTAGCAAGGAGTGACAAAACGCGTTGGTACAATCAATCAATAGAACGGAATCGTGGCAACCCCTCCTGACATCACGGAAAAAAAATATTTTAAACGGCATTACACTATTCTATCCTCATCTCTATTTCGCTTTTATGCATCATCTTGCATGGTCTATGCTTAACGGAGGGGCTGAGGAGTTAGGAGAAACATGGAGGATCTTTTTCAACACAGTTTGTGAATTAATACAGCCATTGACTTTATTGGACTCAAAGATTGATTGGTGTCTTTTTCATAATATATAGACCATTGCCTAATGGAAAGTATACTGTATATCACAGATACAATTGCCTGGTAACTAATATAGAAAAAAACATAAAAGACAATGTAAAACAAAATTAATGATCACTAGTACACAAAACTATCTCATTGCCTAGTGGTTAGTTTACAACACAAAGTAATTTCCATGGTGGTTAGTACATAATACAAAATCCATATTCGGATGGCTAGTGTACAGTACAGTTTCCATTGTCTACTGGCTATTTCCCAATGCAAGCCCAGTCTATTACGGTTCATTGAAGGACAGGAAACAGATCAATACCAGACAATAATAGAACAAGTATATTCTATTATTGATAGCATTTAATTTCCTGTATTGTGCTTCCCTAAACTGTGTTCCTTGCCCTACAAACTGATATTGCCAATTGCCATTCAATACACAACATACGCAAACATCACTTCTGACAGTTTATTGAAGAAAGATATAACAATACAAAGGGAGATGGATTTCAATGGATAGTGATTTTTAATAAAAGCAGTAGAGCACCATGAGCAGCATTACTATTGGAACAATTACAGTGAATATGTAGGAATGAAATAGTAATACATTGGTACCTTTACAATAGGAAGTCTAGTGAAAATTAATAAAAAATTGTTTAAATAGCTAAGGTATTGAATCATTAGTCCCAAAGTTGAAAACTAGCGACCTGTTCATAAAAACAATCAGCTTGAATGCATTTTGGAATATCTGAACTGGCCCCTTTACTGTAGCCTGTAAGGAGGTTACACTTACTTATCGAAGGTGATACACACATGTGCTACAAGTAGTTACATATTATTGATTTACAGAAGTGGGATTTACATTTGAGCTTGGCTATTGTGGTGTTGTGTGCATGTTGCATACACAGTGGTCCTTCACCTAGTAAGACGAGTGAAAAAAGTTGATACTCTCAGTAGATTTTTGTTACTGTATAGTGCTGTGCGGAATGGTATGTGATGTTATCCTTTTGGTTGGAAGCCTTGTGTTCACTCAGTGTGGAGTAATCTAATGTGGATTGCTCTGATCGTGTATTTTTGGTCTGGAATGGTATCCACAAAAGAGTACTGGAAACTTGTTCTCAATTTTCCAAGGGGAGGTAGGAGGAACAGTCCAGGAAGGAGGCTACTAATGTCAGAACCTACTTGTGCAAGCACCACAAAACTTGAATCTGGAAATAGTACTTAGTATGAAATAACTTAAAGATATATAGCCAAAATAGACAGTGCAGAATAAATTGAAAAGGATCAATTGGAAATTTCCTTACCACTCCTTTGTGCTTATCTACAGACTATATGGATATTTAATTTCACTTGGAATCCTTATCCTATATGGTGAACCTGTCAATTTACATTATTAGAGACTTTATGCATGTTGAAACATTACTTGGGAGATAAATTTGTGCATTTCAAAAAATTAGCTTATATGAGACTATAGGAAGTGTATCCAGCTGCAAAGCAATACTTGATATGATATATGTGTTTGGGCAGCATGGTGGTTGCCGTGGTTAGCACTTCTGCCTTACATCACTGGGGTCATGAAGTTCAATTCCCGACCATGGCCTTATCTGTGTGGAGTTTGTATGTTCTCCCCGCGTTTGCGTGGGTTTCCTCCCACACTCCAAAAACATACTGGTAGGTTAATTGGCTACTAACAAATTGAAACTAGACTGTGTGTCTGTGTGTGTGTGTGTGTGTGTGTGTGTCAGAGAATTTAGACTGTAAGTCCCAATGGGGCAGGGACTGATTTAAGTGAGTTATCTGTACAGCACTGCGGAATTAGTGACGCTATATAATTAAATGGTGATGATGATGTATTTCTAGATGCATGAATGTTCTGAACAATTACTCACTCCCCAATGGCAGCACTAATAGGAAACCATTATTACATTAAACAAAGGACAGTGGTGAGGATATCTATAGCTTCATATGTAGATATGCCTTTCATAAGGCTTATCTCTTGCAGGTGCTGGAGTGCTTGTGCCAGTAGCGCAAAGTTCATGATGACAATCAACAGCTATCTGTAGCTGCTTCTGCGGATTAACCTCAAGCTGACAGTATTTCATTTATTGGCATTACGGTTTTATTAGATTGATTAATTAAATTAATTAGCGGCTGTCTATTCCCATTACCTGTTTTTCATTTCCATATGGTCTGTCACAGGAAAGACAATTTCCATTTAACAAAGACGGATGTGGAGGTGTTGTATATTAAATGTGAACTTTGCTTTCATTAATAAGACATTGTTTTCTCTTGTGTATCTGACTGCACTCCCCTATTTATGCAAAACATAATAATGTGTTAAAACATGTGAATAGATTTTGTACATTTAGGGTAATAGCACTTCTGAATTGAGTACTAGCACGTGTGTCTAATGCTTGCATTTCCTATGCTTCAGTCAGGTGTACAGACTGGTATTCCTGGCTAATTACTACTCTTTTGAGTTGTTCATATGAAAATATGAATACAAGGTGTTAGTACGCTTCTATTGCATGTGTATTTTGCTGCATAGACCAAAAGAACACATGTGTCCTTCTTTAAATGAACCCCATAGTGCTCCATTATGGGCTTATGTTTTATTGTAGAAGGAAGCCCTTTTTGCCAGGACCTCATATTCAAAATTCCTGTCAAAATTATACCCATAGGTTTACTTCTCTAGTTCAGATTTGAAAATGAAAGGTAAAGCCATACTAATACGAGTTATAACTAAATCACATCATTGTGCCTGGTGGATATCTGAAGGGTATCATTGTCTATAGATTGAAATTTTAGCTTTTATTCAGATTCACATCACGTCAATTTACTCCTTCACATCCAATTCCTTTTCACTGTGGCCACATACAGCCCATGCTTCCAATTTACATCACATCATGTTATTAGATCATGCAATGCTGGAAAACACCTGGAACTATTAGGGCTACAGGACATTCAACAAGTCTAATCATGATTACTGTATGGTCAGGGAGAAAATAGCCAAGTCATTGGAGCATGTACCCCTCTGATATATCCTATCCTATCTGTTGGGATGTCCACAAAACAGTAAATATTAAAGACAGCTCCACTATAGCTTCAGTCTCATAATTAATAACACATAAATTAGGGTGGAATGAGCAATATTTTAAAAGAAAGATAAATAACTTTAATTTCATAAAAGGGTGGTTCTAAACTACATATTTGCTTCTTCCAATCATGCGCATTTCCTGCCAAACCCAAATGCAAGTAAGTACAGAATGAGGCAGTTCCAAAAAAAATGAAAGGGGAATGCCATTTCAGGGAGTTTTTTTTCTTTGTGATATGTTAAGCAGTTGTCCAGCGTGTGCCTGCAGTTTTTTAGTTTAAATCAAATATGTGCTCTTTTATGTGGGCTCATCTATTCCAAGGACAAATTCCAAACGGGCTATCTATTCCCTTGCATCCCACTACACCAAGGGAGTTATGATCTATAAAACCCAGAAAATCTCTATGTACCCATTTACCTAAATTCAAATGCAAATTAGTCTATCGCTATAGAGCAGTTCCTCCTTAACCTTATAAGTTGTTCTTTTTAGAATAATTCTCTCCCAAGGTTTATAATATTGGCCTTTAAAATGTTGGAATCAACCGATTTTTGATAAGTTTCTGTAAAAATGTTACTATTACTAACAGTGAAAGTGATATCCAATAACTAACTATGAGTAGAAGTGAATTTCAACTTCTAAAAATTATTTCTTATGGGAGTGACAGTTAATTATGGACTGGAGATCACCATGACAAATAATAATCAATAGTACACCCATTGAATAACAGGTTAGCTCTGAATGGGCCATTCCATATAAATTCCACCTCAAATATTCCATGTAGAGATTTTTAAATCTCACAGAGAACCCAGTACCCATAGCTGAGCTGAGAATTTGTACATTGGTAAGTAAAAGAGGGAATAATGATCTATGAAACCCAGAAAAATCTATATGCACCCATTTACTTAAATTCAAATGCAAATTAGTCTATCACTATAGAGCAGTTCCTCCTTAACCTTATAAGTTGTTCTTTTAGAATAATTCTCACCCAAGGTTTATAATGTTGGCTTTTAAAATGTTGGAATCAACCAATTTTTGATGTCTCTCTAAAAATGGATTTATACATTGGTAAGTAAAAGAAAAATCATTAAGAATGAAACAATACATTTAATCAAATTCAAAATTAGTACCTAATGTCTCTTTGTGATGTCATCATGTTTAATTGAGAAATTTCAAATGGCTATAATGCCTTCATTGTGTGATTATATATGTAAAAAGTAATATTTATCTATTAAATATTTAATATTATTTTTAAAACTGCTGTAATATTTACGATTTGAAATCTAAGTGACATAATGGCTTTTGTGACAAGTGATCATTTTTAGTAAGAAGTATTAGAGGTAGGGCGACCAGTTGGGATGATAAGACTCCCTTATTTTTCTAACAATTCCCTCTCCCTTATCAACTATTTTGATTATAATTGTATGGTCTAATTATTTATAAGCTTTCTCCTCTCAATTCACACATACTTAATTATTTGATTTTCGATTTAGTCCTTTGAGTACTAATAGAACAAACAGATCTAAAGTGTGAAATATAAAATGAAAAAAAAAAAATATCAATATATGCTTTTTAAGTTGTAGAGGTTAGAAGTCAATATATTGTGTTTGATTATTCTCTAAAAAAGTTAATTTTGTTATTCTTTTCTTTTGATGTTCCTTCTAAATTGTCTGGAAATTTCAAGTTGGCCATGATGTTACTCTAACTGTCCTTTATATTTTCTCTGTACAGAAACATTATTTTGAGCATTGTAAATTCTATTCTAAGTATCCATATTCCACTATTCTTATTTTCCGTGGAGCTTATCAGATGGTAACCCTTATTTTCCCTCTCTGATGGCATACAAATTGGACTAGATTAATGGTAATATGATCTTTTGTATTAATTAAAATTAAACTAGCTGAAGTACCCGGCATTGCCCGGGTTTAAATCTTTAAGGAGACAGTGTACATGTAACAGGGTGGATGACTGGCACCCCAGAAGTAGTAAAAGGAAGGATTCACCAGGACCGGTGGTAGTAATCTCTGTGATCAACGCTCGCTACCTATTCCATATGCACCGCTGACCTCCGCTTATCCGTTCCACCTCCAAGTGGTAATAGCTGTGGTTCATCGTCTGCTGCATATCCTGTATACGTCTGATCTCTGCCTACCTGTTCCACTCGGGTGTGGTAATCGCTGTGATCAATGCCTGCTACCTATCCTGCATGCACCGCTAACCTCCGCTAATCCGTTCCACTCCCAAGTGGTAATAGCTGTGGTTCCTCGTTTGCTGCATATCCTGTGTACCGCTGACCTCTGCCTAGCTACCTCTCCGTGGATTTCCCTGTCCTGGATCATCATCTCCTTCTCTCCAGTGTTCTACTAGAGACTCATGTACCTGCCCTTCATTGGGCCTTATTTCTCTGTGTCAAGTTACCTCTCAGTTCTGTCTCACTGGGAACTTCCCTAGGGGGCCGCGTCCTGCAGGGTGGAAGCAGCTAAGCCCAAATCTCCTTGCTGGGATCCCTGGTGAATACCCTCCACTCTGTTAGACTCCGTGCCTCTGGGTGAAGTCTAGCCAATACCAGCTGAGACAGCAGAATCTCACTCATCCTTCGTGCTTAACCTGACAAGTAATGAGTAGATCTCTGGTTACTGTAATGAGGGCAATCTTGATGGCATGTAGAGGGCAGAAACCCAATTGCAGGGCTCACAAAAAGAGAGAAAGGGGAGAGAGTGGATTAAGCACTTGTACACAAGACTGTTATGGGCAAAGAAGCAAGTTTAAGGTGGCAAAGAAATGATAAAAACACTGAATACATTACATTTTCGCTAGCGCTTCATCCGGCCTACGATAAGATAGTCATGTCTGGTGTGTAGTCAGGCTAAGAGAGAGCTAGCTGGGTGAAACAGCTTGATTATATCCAGTTTCAGTATTGAAAAAACTACTGATGATGTCACTATGCACACAAACATCACGTCTAGGGTCTTCATTGGCTCAGGGTTTAATGTTCCAGCTGTTTGCTGATCATAGGTTAATTTAAAGGATACCTCTGATAAGGTGTGACCAGCTGAGCACATGTTGTGCCTAAAGAAAAACTGACCTAAACCAGATTCTACCAACCTATCAGCTTTCCAAACACAATGTCATTTTGATCATTAATATTTTATCTTCCATGACTATTGATCACAGGAAACGAACGCAAAGCCGAAAGTAGTGGATTCGAGATGGTAATGTGCAGATCAAAATGACACTAAACATGATACATTTCCTATATCCTGAGCCTTAGATACTTTTAATATATTATCATTTATGTATAAACAATCTCTAATACATTTTACTAATAAATAAATGTGGAACCTAAATAAATGTGTATTATTTACAAATGTATGTGGGAATGTAAATGTGTGTGTTGTTAACCCATGCATATGCGTCATAATACATGGTGTACTAATCGCAATCGCACAGTAAAATATTAAATAATTTGGTTTACTTCATCCAATTATTTAACTTCCACAGCCTATATATGAACTGGTGTATGTTTTCTGGAATTAGCATTAAGAATTTCTCCACAGAAGCATTGCCTGAAAAATGAAACAAAAATTCTTGTGATATTTGAAACACATCTATATATTTATTATTGGGAGAGATTTATGATAGTATTCTATGGGATAAGTTTTAAGAAAAAAAAAAACATATTGGTCTCCATAGCAACCAATCTATTTCAAGCTGTCATTTTTCCAGTACAGTTTAGAAAATAAAAGCAAACATCAGATTGGTTGCTATCGGCAACAACACCTGCTCTACAGTTATCCGTGGAACAGTTTTCATAATCCCCAAATGGATTGTGTCAAAATATAGAAAAGGTTTAATATAAATTAATATAATGATAACAACCAGTAAAAGCTTAAAAAATGTTACCTAATAATATGCACTTGGAGGAGCATCCCTGACTGCACTATATTCATTTTAATTGCAAACATGTCAAATATGTAAGGATCAGGAACCTGATAATAAGAAAGTGGAACAGAAGTGGAAGTTGCTCAATCAATTTATAAGCTCATAGCAGGTGCTTGAAAGGGTGGGGTTATTCTTAAAGGAACAAACACAGAGAAAAATCCTCTAGCACACTGCTATAGCCAGCAAAGGAGCTGCCATTTCTACTTGTACATAAAAATGCAAAAGTCTCAGTTGCACACATTTGCAAATGTATGTTAAGCCACCTGCTACCTCTTGGAGCTTTTGCTAATAGGGTGGTCCAAACTCTAAACAGTGAGAGTGCCACATATTTAAGCCATACATATATGTGTTTTTAAATTGAGAGCTAACTTACCAAAAGGTACCCCAGAAACCTCCAATTGGCAATACAGCGCTAGCACTCCCTTTCCGCTACTGACACCAAAATGCCTTTCAAACTAACAATACAGAAGTGGAAGTTGCTCAGTCAATTTATAAGAAAATAATCCTGATAATCAGGTAATTTAATACTAGCCTCTACTAGCTCAACTTTAACTCTTTTACTTTTATTCTGTCCAAAAAAAATAACAAAACATTCTATTTATACTCTTAGTGCTTAATTCATTAAAGTAAGTAAAAAAAATAGAGTACATTTGAACCTTGGAAAAACCATGTTATATTTGAGGGGGAGGTAAATTTAAAATGTGAGGACAGATTTATAATCGGGGTAGAACATGTCCTAGATCAACTTTTAATGTCAGTGCAAATATAAAGCTATCAAGTATTTGTGTTCTATATGAAAAACAACCAGTATTTTCCTTATGTGCAAAATAATAAACTCATTTGCACCCCTTGCATTGTAACATGATTTTGCCAAGGTTCAAAGTTACTCATTTTGTGCTTTACTTTCCTTAATGATTCAGGCCCTTAACATTTCAGTCCATGTAAGATATAAGCTTGACTGACTAAGGTACAGTAATTAGATACATATTATAATCAATACAATTGGCACATCTGGATCTAATTAACTAACAGTTTCCAGATACAGATAGCTCACAGAACATCCAAACTTAATTATCCAGTAAACAACTCCCATGATACTTTGACTTCAGAGAATATAATTGGCTAATACGAATCATGTAGCATGCAAAATACACATTTATGTTACACTTAATGATTTGTCATGCCAAAAACTACAAACATAAGATGTAATTTGGAGATGGAGAATGAACTCCTATTTTTTTAAAGAAACCAGTACAATGAACCCATAGCATTATGAAACATAATGTGCTGTTATTTGCCGGGACATGTTGACATCACAGTTTAATGTACTTTTTAATCCTTGGCCCCGTCTAAGTAAATACACCAGTACATCGGTGTATCGTGTGTATTATTATTTCATGTTATTAGGTACAATTTGCCTTACTATTACCTGCAATATTGTATGTATTAGAAATAGAAAGAATCTTGCTATATTGTGTGAAAATAACAGTACAGCAGAAGAAATTTTGCTTGTGTTAGTTAAGGTAATTACCATTTGTCTCAAATGCCCATTGTTATGAGGTGTGGCGTAGACCTGGTTTGTAATCAGAACAATTTCTGAGTAATTTGACATAGCTAGCAGGCAGACCATGTTAATTAGCTAGGTCAACGTGTAATCTGAGAGGTAATTAGATTAGAACTTCTAGGTGATATGCAATCTGCCTTCACACTAATTTACTGGCTGAAATAGCATTGGGAAATGTATTGTCATGTATCAATATAAATGTTATTGTATCGAAATATATCACAGACTCAGATTGTGTAATGTTGCAGATACAATGTGTCAAATGTCTTGTTGTTTCACGCAAGCGTGAAGTTTCATTCCTTGATGTTATATTAAAATCCTTTGTTTAGTGTATCAAGCCAAATAGCTAATTGAGGCAAGCCATTCCATTGTATAATCAAAGTAACAGAGACTGTATGTCTAACAGTTAAAGTGTCCACTGATAGACTCCTGCTGTAAGGGAGAGGATTGAGACATTCGACCCTACTACCTGTGTATACACAGAGAACAGGGCTGGTCAGCAGTAGTGCAGAACAGGGACGCTATAATCGTCAGGGAGGCTAAGCCCTCCCTGCCTTTAATACCTAAAATAACCAATCAGGAGCAAGGCTCCAGCAACCCCCTAATAGACCTCCAGGTGATGCTTAGTAAAAAAAAAAGCCCTAAATGTGCACACGCCTGACTGCCACACTTGCGGGATACAACGCTAATTGCTTACTATGGTGACGGCCAGGACAAGGAGGGACAGAAGCGGCGTCCAAGATGTTACCATGAGAGCCATGACAGCCAGGAACGGGTCTGCAACAGAATAAGTGAGCCGTTTGCGACTCGTTACACTAGAATTATGAATGTGTTTTTGATGCCCATGGCCTTATCTGTGTGGAGTTTGTATGTTCTCCCTGTGTTTGTGTGAATTTCCTCCAGGTGCTCCTGTTTTCTCCAACACTCCAAAAACATACTGGTAGCTTAATTGACTGCTGACTAGTTGTGTGTGTGTGTGTGTGTGTGTGTGTGTGTGTGTGTGTGTAATTTAGAATTTAGAATAGATGATTGTGCATTGAGTGAGATGTACATCTTTGAGGTTTGTAGTACCATGGTGACAACACAAAGCACTATCTAATCCTCATTATCTAGTGGCTAGCATGCACCAGACAACTTATACTAGTAACTGACATATTCATCTCCCTATCTCTGTTATTCTGAAAAACAATTACTTGCCAATCACCCCAGAGCAGCCAGTGCTACTCCTGTCATATCACTGAGTTCCAATAGGCTGAAGGAGTTCATTACGGAAACAATAACAATGTTTTCTGATAGTAGCTCCAGGTACCATTGGAAGTGAGTTTGGGACAATAAAATATTATAATATGAATACACATTGATGGAGTGGGTAGGTCATGCAGTCCAAATAAGTGAATGAACTGTAACTGCCTATTGCCAATAGAACCCTCTTATTTAATAAAAAGCGTTTATTATATCGTTGGAGGAGAGACTTGCATAGCAGCTTCAGCCGGCGGCATGACAAACTGCCAGCCCAAGGCTGCTTCAGCCTCAGTTCCTAATTAGTTTCTTACTGATCGGTACACATCTCGACTGAGTTCCTGAGAAGGGCTATTGGTTTTTTCAGTCTCAACTTGTTCTATCATGGACTGACATTCAGTATCTCTGTCCCTAGGTGATGAAACTCTGGAGACTAATGATTGTAACATAACTACTATATAATAGACATTGTCCCTCATATGTGCACTATTGAGACTAAAGAAAGCTTAATATATTGATAGATTTCCTATAGTGATTACATGAGGACATTATTATTGACTGTAATGTATTTGCTAAATTGTTTTCTTTTTAACAATAAATGTGAAACTTATTTTGTGTCTATGGTGTATATCTTTAGTTTGGACAAGGTGGTTCTGCTTTCTGTTTCCTTTCGCCCCCTTAAATTAGAACTACTGAACTATGGCTATGGTGTTTAGTGAAAGAATGAATAAATAAATGTTTCCCTTCATATTATCCCCATCTCTTTTAAACTTATGAATAGATGCCTCTTACATGGATATATGCTTTGTATGCATTATGCTTAATTATACTTAAAGAATGTTAAGTTACTTCTTAGATCGTGTCTGGCTTTTCCCACATGCATCAATATTCTTAAGGAGCAAAGTTACTGTTCTCTCTACTATGAACAAACACCTTGGGGTAAATGTATCAAAGTCCGGTTTTTCCATCTCGCGGGAGATCGGCGATTTTTCAGCTAAAATTTAAAGCGGTGATGGCTTGTAAAGGCAAGTTTGCCTTTACAAGCCATTGCCGCTTTAAATTTTAGCTGAAAAATCACCGATCTCCCGCGAGATGGAAAAACCGGACTTTGATACATTTACCCCCTTATCTCATATATATATATATCTGCCATTCCTCCTCATATGTGGGTTTAAATATATATGAAAAAAATGTATAATGCCAAATAAGGAGGACAGCACTGCCAAGATCAGTCCATTGTTTCTTGGTAATTGCAACATGACTTACAATGTAGGTTGCAAGTGCCTCTGTGTTAAGTGGCTGCTGTGTAAAATGTTCTGCTCATCAAGCATCAGTTATAAAAGTTAGAACACGAGAGCAAACAAGGGTAACGTTTTTTTAAATGAGAAAGGAAAGGTCTAATAGGTACTCAGTTAAAAACTAATTTTAAGTGTATACAAAATTCGTAGCTCCCTGCGTACTTTGTACTTTAAACTGCATTGCAAAGTGTTCCAGTTATTAATTTTTTTACATATTTTATATAGATTATATTTAGAGCTCCGTATGTTCTTAGTGCGAGAGTTCCATTAAATCCAATTTGGATGTACTGAATGGGAACAAATATTGAGTTTATACATCCATTATCGAAAAAATGCCTCATGATGTGAACTCTGAGTCAGCAGCTCTTTCAATTCTGTCTAGCGGAATATCCAGAAAGGCATTATTTCATTTTCTACTGAAACTTTTAAGTATTTTGTGCTTAAAATTAATCTGTTTCCTGTATTCAGGGAAACTTATAGGTTAGACTGTAGATAAGCTGGACATGTGATAATACAATACTAAGTGACAGAGCAATGCTGTTTTCTTTAAACATGAATAGAACATTTTGGTAGATTTACCTTTGTAAGTTTTTTAGACATTTGGAACAAGTTTACCTGAGCATTATGCTTTCTTTAGATGATGATCATCATCATCATCATCATCATCATTTATTTATATAGCGCCAACATATTCCGTAGCGCTTTACAATTGGGGACAAACGTAATAAACTAATAAACAAACTGGGTAAAACAGACAAAGAGGTGAGAAGGCCGCTGCTCGCAAGCTTACAATCTATGGGACAATGGGAGATTGACACATGAGGTTAAGTATACATTTTGCATCTTGGCCCAGCCAGACTGCAAAGGTAGGGTGACTCATAAGCTAAATGATCCTGTCACACAACAATGTTGGTCCGGGGGTAGTTGTCTTGTGTGAAATTGTGTAACAGGCTAAAGGTAGTGAGGTTAAGATGGTGGTTGAGGAATATTATAAGCTTGTCTGAATAGGTAGGTTTTCAGAGAACGCTTGAAAGTTTGTAGAACAGAGGAGAGTCTTATTGTGCGAGGGAGAGAGTTCCATAGAGTGGGTGCAGCCCGAAAAAAGTCCTGTAACCGGGAATGGGAGGATGTAATAAGGGTGGATGAGAGACGCAGATCTTTTGCAGAACGAAGTTGCCGAGTTGGGAGATATTTTGAGACAAGAGAGGAGATGTATGTTGGTGCAGCTTTGTTGATGGCCTTGTAGGTTAGTAAAAGTATTTTATATTGGATTCGGTAGAAGACAGGCAGCCAGTGTAGAGACATACAGAGTGATTCAACAGAGGAATAGCTATTTGCAAGGAAAATCAGTCTTGCCGAAGCATGCAAAATAGATTTTAGGGGTTTGAGTCTGTTTTTGGGAAGACCAGTAAGGAGGGAATTGCAATAGTCAATGCGGGAGATGATTAGTGCATGAATTAAGGTTTTAGCAGTGTCTTGTGTGAGATATGTGCGTATTCTGGAAATGTTCTTTAGATGTATGTAACATGATTTAGATATAGAGTCAATGTGGGGAACAAAGGATAGGCGTGAATCAAGGATTACACCTAGGCAGCGAGCTTGTGGGGTGGGATTTATGGTCATGTTATCAACAGAGATAGAAATGTCAGGTATGCTCTTGTTGGCGGATGGGAATATTATTAACTCTGTTTTAGAAAGATTAAGTTTGAGTTGACGAGAGGACATCCAAGATGAAATGGCAGAAAGACAGTCAGTTACACGGGACAACACAGATGTCGAGATATCAGGAGAGGATAGATAGATTTGGGTATCATCCGCATAGAGATGATACTGAAAGCCAAAGGAACTTATTAGATTTCCAAGAGAAGCGGTATAGATAGAGAACAGCAGAGGACCTAGCACCGAGCCTTGTGGTACTCCAACTGATAGGGGAAGCGGAGCAGAAGTGGCTCCAGAGAAATTAACAGTGAAAGAGCGATTAGAGAGGTAAGATGAGAACCAGGATAGAACTGTGTCTTGAAGACCTAGGGATTGCAGCGTTTGTATGAGAAGAGAGTGGTCAACTGTGTCAAATGCAGCCGAGAGATCAAGGAGAATTAGGAGAGAGTAATGGCGTTCAGTCTTAGCAGTGATCAGATCATTAACAACCTTGGTCAGCGCAGTCTCTGTGGAGTGTTGAGAACGAAAGCCTGACTGAAGAGGATCCAACAGGTTGTTTGCGGAAAGAAAGCGTGTGAGGCGAGTGTAGGCAAGTCTCTCTAGAAGCTTGGAGGGGCAAGGGAGCTGAGAGATGGGACGGTAATTTGAGAGAGAGTTTGGGTCGGAGTTTTGTTTTTTTAGAATAGGAGTAATCACTGCATGCTTGTATAGTGATGGAAAGATGCCAGTAGAGAGTGAGAGATTACAGATTTGAGTTAGAGGTGAAATGAGCACAGAAGACAGGGATCTACCAATTTGCGAGGGAATAGGATCAAGAGGACAGGAGGTAGAGTAGGAAGATAAGAAGGGCGTAGAAATTTCCTCTTCATTTGTGGGGTCAAATGAAGAAAGGGTGTCAGAGGGTAGTGGGAAGGAAATGAGCTGATGGCTTGTTGAGGAAGAGGATACCATTTCTAGTCTGATCTTATCAATCTTGTCCTTGAAGTAGGTAGCAAGATCCTGAGCACTGATAGTAGATGGAGGGTTCGGGGTGGGAGGATTGAGAAGATGATTAAATGTATTGAAAAGGCGTTTGGGGTTAGAAGCCTGAGCATAGATAAGAGATTGAAAGTATGTTTGTTTTGCAGTGTCCAGAGCATTTCGATAGGAGTGGTAGACAGAGATATATGTGAAGAAGTCATTAGAGCTTTGAGATTTACGCCAGTGACGTTCTGCTTTACGGGACAGTTTTTGAAGATTTCGTGTTGCTTTGGTGTGCCACGGTTGACATCGAAGTCGACGTGTAGTATGAAGTGTCGCTGGAGCCACTTGATCAAGGGCCGTTGCTAAGGTTAGGTGAAAATGAGGTACTGCCATCTCAGGGGATGAGAATGTAGAGATAGGGGAGAGAAGGTGTTGGAGAGAGGTGGAAAATTGTTGAAGATTAATAGAATTAAGATTTCTACGAGTATGAGGAGGCTTGGTTGAGTTAGACAGTAGAGAGGTTAGAGCAGTGGGGGTGAGAGTGTAGCTGATAAGGTGATGATCCGAGAGGGGGAAGGGTGTATTAATAAAATTAGAAACTGAGCATTGTCTAGAGAAAACAAGATCAAGGCAGTGGCCATCCTTATGAGTAGATGATTCAATCCACTGGGAGAGGTCAAATGAGGATGTTAGAGAGAGTAGTTTGGAAGCAGCTTTGGAAGGTGGGTTATCAATGGGGATGTTGAAGTCACCCATGATGATGGTGGGGATGTCTGAAGATAAGAAGTGAGGGAGCCATGCAGAGAAATCCTCAATAAATTGTTGGTGTGCTCCAGGGGGACGATAGATCACCGCAACATGTAGGGAGAATGGATTAAAAATGCGAATAGTATGTACTTCAAAAGATGTGAACGTGAGTGATGGGACATTTGGTAGAACTGTGTATGTGCACTGTGGGGAGAGAAGTAGTCCAACCCCACCTCCTTGTCTGCCTTCAGGTCTGGAGGTGTGGGTGAGATGGAGGCCACCATGTGAAAGTGCTGCAGGTGAGGCAGTGTCTGATTGCATGAGCCATGTTTCTGTTATTGCCAGAAGGTTGAGGTTTTTTGAGAGGAAGAGATCATGAACGGAGGTAAGTTTGTTACAAACAGATCGTGCATTCCAAAGGGCACATTTAAAGGACTTGGGAAGAGAGGGTAGACAGGTGATGTGTTTGAGGTTTGCTATAGAATGGTGATGTATGTGTGTGTGAGGAGTGTGGGGGACCTGGATTAGGCGATATATCACCAGCTAATAGAAGCAGAGTGAGCGAAAGATAGGCAAGGGGATTGTAAGATGTGTGGCCTTTTATTTTCTGGCGACAGGTGGAGGCTGTACTTAAATGTACAGTTTATTTAGCAGGTCTGATTAAAATAAGATAAACTAAAATGTGCATTTTAATAATATATATCTTTTTACAACTATAAAATGTATCTAAATATTATTGTAATACACTGTAGAAGAAACTGTCTGGGTATTCCTATAAAACTTATATTACTATTTGTATTGTTATTTATTAATATATTTCTTTAACGCTTATAGAAACATAACACATATGTGTAGACAGATGTCAACTGGATCATTTATGGTCAATGTTATTATGCAACAAGAGTGTGGAGGGATTTCTAATCTAAAAAGTAGACTAGAAAGGGAAGCATCACAGGGCCAAACAAAATAGTTTCATAGGGGCCATTCTACCTTCTTTCTTAAATGCAATATACATTTTTTTACATTTACATAACATATATTATATACAAACACCAGCACTATATTACTGATTCCAGCCCTCAAACAGTCTAGGAGCAACACTATAAAATTATTATATGGTTTTAATAGGAATGGTCTTCAATGCCATATGGTGACTCTTGGTGCCACTAAAGCTGTCAGATAATTTGAATTCCATTGGGAGAATTCAATTGGCTAAGAGGTGATGCAATCTGTCTATGGACTATCCCATAGAGATGCAAAGTTAAATGAGTGGAAGTTTCTGTACCATGTTGACTGGTAAGGTGTACAGTCCGACACTGTGCTGATGTCTGACAGCACCTCACAACCAATTGAATTCCCCCTATCATGTTACAGTATTCTGAGCATCCCTGTCTTCATCCTTGGTAGGAACATTATCTACCATATTAGTTTAAAATGCTGCCCATCATCTAAAGGAGAGAAGTAATCAAAACTGCTACTTTTAATAACCAGGCTCCGAAAATAAGGAACTATAAGGACATTTAGAGAGTGTTACCTCCAGGTTAAGTTTATTTTACACTTCTGAACATAAATCCAATCAGCAAGAGAGACACATTTTTCTATTTTTCATTTTGAAAATATAATATTAGCATCCACCAATTAAGTTGGTAGCCCTAATGTTAAAAATACTAGGTGTACCAGGACTGAAATGTGCTTTTTGTTGCACAGTTAAACTAAATGACAAATAAGCCTGGTGAACGCATGCGTTATGGTCTTTTACAAAGAATTTGGCAGTAAATTTGGCTGGGTGAAAGTTTTCTCTTAATAAGAGCAGAGCTTGTCATAACAGACTTCATATCATTCATGGCTATGCCTCTGAGATGAGAACCTCACTTTACTGCCTGATATAAGTGATGACATTAAGCAAATTTCAAGAGTCATCAGACATTTCTTGATCCGTACTTCTTGAACTAGTTTGTAGATTTGTAGATTTGGGGTTGAAAAAGAATCATACTCAATGAACCTTGCAGAATACAAAGACAGTCATGTTGCCACAGAGAAGAAAAAAAAGCTTCCTTACATTTGCTATTTAAGTGAACTAGTGAGCTGAATGTTTGGATAGCATTACCTCTGCCACTGCCAATTAGTATAAGCTGATTGAAAACGCAAGGCGAGGGAACAAGTGAGTAGGATGGAGAAGTTGGAAGTGATTGCAACCAATAATAGTGATATAGTGATTGCCATCTCTAGCCATCTCTTTGTCATCATTATAATTAACAAGAGGTCAAAATCGTGTGTGTTTTCACTTTTCCTGCAGGGGCCAATTAAAAAGTTTTCTGGGCTTTTTTTTTTAATTTGGCTATTCTGGAACATAGTAAAAAAATAAGTAATTTGCCCTACATCAGCATCACTTCAGTACCTGATACATCTCCAAAGAAGAAAGTAGTTTATGTGTGTTCTATTGTATTGTCCTGCCATTGCATTAAATTTGTGTTCCATAAACTCTAGTGCCTGAGACACCTACTTGCTACCCAGCTGCACTAACTGGCAGAGAGTATACCCAAAGTTAATCAGAGACTCAATATTATAAGGCCTTACATGATTATTACATATGAAATTGTATAAGTCACCAATAAAAGATAACATCAACAATAACAGTAATATGTAAGACAACAAGTGAATTATTATGCAATTTAGAATCAACAGCTCCATAAAATTGTAAGAAGTGATTAAACAGCCAAAAGTAACCCCCTTTTTTTCAATGTGAGCGAGACTCGGTACAAAAAAGCATGACTGTGATCCATGCATTGTGTGGTCATGCGTGTGGTCAATATGTGTCAATGAACTTAATTAAGAAAGCAATTGATTCAGATTTATAATCCCATTCTAAAGTTAAAAAGAGAGTGTTTCAGCCCTTAGAAACCAGAGTGGTTCCCATTGAGGTAGACCCAGCTTAATGGTCGCTTGTGAAAGACACTGATTTCACATATCAGCAACCAAACAGTTATGAATAAAATAATAAAGCAAGATTTAATTTATTCTTAAAAAAGAAGTTGATCTGATATACATTTCCACATATCTTATAATAACTACAATGGTTTAAAGTTAATTCCATCCAATGAAACAATTATACACAAATTCATTATGTGTAACCAAATATACGATTTTTATATTAAACATTATCTTTAACCTTTTCAAGCTGAAGGTCCCGGTTTACAGCAAGTCTGCTTTAGTTTAGTTGTTTCTAAATTAGTTCATCATATAATATAAAGAATAAAGTTTTCTTATTTCATTTAAAATATCATCCAAGAGAGTTATAATTATTTGATGAGACCCAACATTAATGTTACCATATAGTTTCTAAGTGCTTGTTCAATATTTTACAATAAGTGGTTACCATTACATCTTCTACAAAGTAACAAATTGCCACTAACCACTAACTTTTATATCCAGGGGGACAGCAATATGTACCTGTCTTACAGTGCAAAATGACATATGACTGTCTTCTTAACAGTGTCCTTAAGATGCTTTTTGGAAATCTAACTTCAGACAAAGAGAAGAAAATGGAAGTGTCGGCTAGCAGGAGCATATAAACATTTTTATAAGGTTGTTTCTAGGATTAATTTGTTTAAATAAAATATGGCATTTTTATTACTGTCTTAAAGACATATTGTGGGCAGCACAGAGGCTTAGTGGTTAGCACTTCTGCCTCACAGCACTGTGGTCATGAGATCGATTCCCAACCATGGTCTTATCTGTATGAAGTTTGTATGTTCTTCCCATGTTTGCGTGGTTTTTCTCCAGGTGCTCTGGTTTCCTCACACGGTCCAAAAAACCCACTATTAGGTTAATTAGCTGCTATTAAATTGACCTTAGCCTTTCTCGGTCTGTGTCTGCCTGTGTGTGTGTGTTAGGGAATTTAGACTTTAAGCCCCAAAAGGGCAGGGACTGATGTGAGTGAGTTCTCTGTCCAGCGCTGTGGAACTAGTTGTGCTATATAAATAGCTGATGATGATGATATCAAGGAATTCATAGTAATGTATTTTAAACCAGATAGTAATGAAGCTACATAGTTTCTAACTATGTGTCATATGTGTTACATTAATTCGTTCACCATTAAAGTTTCATTATATTTTCTTTAAGCCATTGAAGCCATTGATATATAATAGACTTCAAACAAAAATTTCAGCATTGAAACTGCAATATACAATATCCTCATGTGATAACAGGAATAAAAAACACATTCAGCTTTTCTTATTAATGTTATATTGAGGAATGATGGACAGTGAGTTTAATTAATTAAACATTTCCTTTATATATTACTTCTGATAGGTAAATAAACCCTAAAGTAATTGAATCCCTAAAACTCTCTTATTACACAAACAAGTTTTGTATTAATTATTAACAACGCATTACTGAAAGATGTTGTAATCAAGCGTCTAGAATCTTCAAACTATAATTTGATTATGACACAAGAGCACCAAGATGACTGGGACCTATAATTAGTGACAGATGGTAATTGGTAGCCTATTGTAACTGTAAAGGTCATTTGTGAAAGTGTAAAATGAGGCCACAAATAGATTTACATTTGCACAAATGCAGATATTTATCCCCCTTGCACATACATAGGTGATGATTGTTCTGATCTTGAAGGATCTACTTGTGTCATTGTATAAGTAAGGACAGGGTTGCATGTGATGAGGCAGCCTTATTATATGATGGGAATGGAAACAAGCTGGAAGCAACAAATGGAGAGATAGTGGACGGAGCAAGGTCCCTAACAGCAGACTAGTGATAGCAGGCTCCTGATTGTAACGATCTGCTTACAGCTTGCTGCTTGTATTGGCAGCTCCTGTCTCCTAGAGTTTTGGACTGTATTATTTGTGTTTCATTTTATGTGTTAGCAGCAGTACCTCTGATAACCAGAGGTGCTGCAATTGTGCCTGCTTCTTGTGCTTTAGGAATTAACCTTTCTGTTCACTAATTATTCCTTGCACCTGGGTGTTTCCTTCTTATACTTGTCTCTCCCAGCATTCATGGCTGGTTATTGATGTTATACTCTGTGGTCACTTCCTCCTGTTGTGCTCCTGGATTTATACTGCTTGAGTTCTATCTCAACATACATTCCGCTGACCTGTTTCATCTGTGAACCTGGGACTTAACTGTACATTCCCCTGTACTTGCTGCCTGGAATCTTTCCTCACCTCTCATTTACCTGCAACTGCTGTATATCTGGTAATTTCTGCAAGCTCATTATTTCATCATCTGTTCATACTATCCAGCAATTAACATTGTATGTTTTTTCATCTTATCCATGGCTCCTTGGCTGTATTCTTACATTGATTTGTGACACTGATGTGAGAAAATAGTGGTATCATATTAAGAATAATGTAGGTGAAAATGTTAGGGTCAAATATAGGATAAGACCAGCAAGACCATTGAAAAACAAAAATCTTACTGCTTAACTCCTTGGAAATTTATCAAGCTGCAGGTTTGAAAAGTGGAGACGTTGCCTATAGCAACCGATCCGATTCTAGTTATCATTTATTTAGAACATTCTATAAAATGACAGCTAGAATCTGATTGGTGGCTACAGGCAACATCTATACTTTTTCAAACCTGTAGCTTGATAAATTTACCCCCATGACTACTTCTCCTCTTGTCCACATTTTAGGTGTTTTGTCAAAAGCAAGTGATAGCTAGTCTACTCTGTGAATGTCTGCCTGTCTATAAGTGTACACAGTAAACAGAAGCTGAGCACTTACAGAATGACACTACTGTTTACAAGATATACAGGGATAAATGTTAAAACTAGTAAAAATGGGCAAGTCAAATAATAATCTGCTGCTGAGTAGTCTGTTTGCTGCATATCTTCTGTGCAGGGTTGGTAGAACGGTCCTAGGCACTTCTCTATCTCAGGTACCCCCCGCACGGAATGCTCCTCTCTGTGAACTCACCTCCACTTCTTACATTGTGTGAAGCAAACATACGGGGGTAACTTCAGGTAAAAAACACTAAGGGTCCCATATACAGTTGTATGAATGTTTCTTTATTTATTTGCGCAAGATATGTATTTCCGTATTGCGTATGGGCACCAGCAAAACATGCTTATCTGTATCCACATTTTGACACATCTTACACTTAGGGCTCCTTATGCCTTGAGAGGCGGAATGGGGGAGGGATAGGGGCTAACAAGCACTGACTGGGTACAGAAATGCTGTGTTCACGTAATTGCAACTCAAGTAGACCTGGACATGGAAGCAGACACAATTGTCAGGAGACGTATCTCTTACATGTGCTGCAAAACTGGTGCAATATTGTGCAGCACTGGTCTGAGCGGCTGTATGCATATTGACCCCCCCCAAGCAGATATACTCATTAGCATTGCAGGTAAATCATGTGAAGTGAGGCCTTCTATTCATATTGCCGAATTACTTACGAGTTTTGCATTTACTACTAACACTGTCAAGTCACATATCTATGCTGTCTCTGCACTTTCATGGTCTGAACATACATACACTCGTGACATACACTTGGTGCAAATGCTATGGTTTTACAGCTGGATACATCTGACTGAACACATACACTTATATGCCCTTTTTCTTGCAGGAGTCTTTTCCTGCAGATGTTCAGGGAACAAAAATGCATCCAACGTGAGTTACATGATATCACCTATTTAGTGATTTAAGACAGCCCCAAAATGTAGGCAGCTAAAAACATAAAAGACAACAGCGCTGGCAACTGAAAACACTTATGCCCTTGTTAATAAAACTGTGAGATTATATATATTTATAAGTTTATTAATAAAAAACATGCATCAAATTGTAACACACATGTATGTAAATCCAATCTAAAACAGGTAACACACTCTAAATCAACCTGGTATGAATATACATGAATGAATAATTGCCGTGGATGGTTCTAAGGATAAAGATAAATCTATGTAAACGAACTGTTGAAACCACACATCCTGTGAGAGTTGGTAGTTTTATCCAAAATATAGCACTCTCTCCAATCGTAATTCGGTATATGCAAGATGGAGTCTCTGTATGATTTTGATATAACTTCACCGAAATGAGCAGTTGTGCACGGTCAACAACACAGCGGGTGTAGCTGTATAGGCAAGCCCCGATAATACTCGCACTATATGAACTTCATATAGTGCAAGGGCATAATTGTTTTCAGTTGCCAGCACTGTTGTCTTTTTGTTTTTAGTTGTTCCATATATTGAGACCTCCCTGGTCTTTTTTAGCTGCAGGTACTGAAATACCTATCACCAGGCTCGGACTGGCCTGCAGGGCAGCAGGACTATCCACCGGTAGGCCCCGCCACATTATAGCTACGCACCCTCCGTTGTAAGGGAGGAGCTAAGAAAACAGCTGACTCCCGACTTGCATACAATTCATCTTTTGGACATACGCGAGAACAGGAAGGGACAGATGCGGTCCACAGTGGAACGCAGGCACCTTCCTCTCCAACAGTAACAAGCACGGACCACGAGAAACATCTTCTGATTTCAGCACACTGGGTACCCGGCCACCATCTCTATATACATCGAAACTGCAAGTAAACAAAGTTAAATTTGAAAGCATCGCAGCGATAACCATGTGATATATGTGGACAGTGATCTGAATATTTATATTGCACTAGCAGAGACTTAAAGAAATACCAATTCCCATCTACTGGACTTGTATGCTATGAACATTATTTTATTGAGATATCAGTGACTGTGTTATATCTGGATCAATGCAGCATTTATACCCACTGCCATTTGCCTCCCAGTAGCTAGACTAGTCCAGGTCTATATACCTAGGTTTGTCTGATTTTTTATGTATGTTCAATTGATGCCATACCATATGTATGTATATAGAAATCAATGCCTCATAATATAAATACTGTGGTTTAATTGGAGTATTTTATTTGTCTATATTAATGTATTTTTATGTATTTTAACCAGGATTCAATAAATTGTGATAAAACTAACATTAAATGTTATCCCAATAATTGAACCGAGCCTCTTGCTCACAGCCTAATACAAGATATAGAAAAATACGAATTGTATTCAAGATAAAAGAATACAAATTTTATTATTAGCATTACACTTGGAATAATACATAAGTCAATGAGCGCTTAACTTTCAGTATATTATTAGTTCGTAGAGAGGGATAACCTGTGTTAATGCTGCTCTTGCAACAGTAGGTGTAGAGCGCAACTCCTCCCCCCCCTCCCCATTTTTGCCAAACACTCCCATTAAACACACTACCACACAGGTGCAGAGAGTCGCGTCTGGGCTCTCTGAACCTGCGTGGTAGTGTGTTTTTCACTTTGAGCAGGGCAGATGAGAGTAGGAGTTCCGGATATCCAACCGCCCAGAGGAGCATTAGCAGGTTAGTAACCAAGTGCGCAGTCAGCCTGTCATTTTAAAAGAGAAGGATGAGCACACTACATTCTTTATATACTACACTATGGTGCTAGCTGTCCTTCGTGGGCTGACCACTCTCCCTTTAGTGTCTGGTCTCGCCTCTATGATGGCTGGCCACACCCCCTCTGGTGGGACCCTAGCGTTGCAGTCCCCCGGTGGGCCCTTCATGTCCCAGTCCGACACTGCCTATAACCCTCTTAGTTTGTTATCATAAATCCATTGCGCCAGGTTCTTTTGTGTTTTGTATCTTTTTCCCAAAATGTAGGCACTTGTCCTACTTCTGTGATGCAAAGAGTGAACTGGTTGGGTACATTTTGAGGGTTTGGGAATATAGAAATGTTTCGCTGTGAAAAGTGAACTCTTAACTGGCTTGTCTAAAAAATAAAATAAATACATACATAAATGTAAATAAAAGTAATAATAATAATAATAATAATAATAATAAAGATGATTACCATCAACATCAATCATCATTTGTCTACATGAAGATAAAAAAGTTTCTCGCTATAATGCTTGAAAAAAATTGTACTAAAACATTTAAAAAAAAAAAAAAAAAAAAAGAACATAACTGCAAACATTCCATGTGTTCATTTAGAAAAGAAGAACATGTTCTATTCCCATTGGGAAAGTGTTAATAAAATAGAAGATAAGGGACAAAGTATTCTTAAATAATTTATACTTGTAAAGGACATGTTTTGTTTGTGCCAGCACATTCTTCATCCTCACTCCTGAGTCATTTTCATCCTATTCTTGGTGTCTCCTGCACAGCAAAGCCTTTAATATGTCATATTGTTATTATTACTGACAAGCAGGATATTGCCCCTTTTTTAAAGTCTTCTGATGTCAGTAAATATCACTACAAGAAATGATTTGATCACTAACCTTCAAAGAACACACCAGCACTTTGAATTATTCACATTAATATTTGCATGCATTGCGATGTGCATGTAGCCCTTCAGAATTTCTTGTAAAATAATACAGTGTGCCTTGCAAATGCTGTCACTCATAATACAAGGCAAAGATTCAGTGCAACAATTAATCATCATAACTCACAAATCAAAGACATTTGATTGGGCTTGCTTCTGTAATCCTTTATTACAAAGGCAATAAAATGAACATTAAAAAAAAAAATCACTCATGTTTTATACTGTAGTTTTAGTGTGCATTAGGAGAAAGGTTACAGTGGGATTATTAAAGAATGCAAATAGAAAACCGAGTGATACAACAGAGAACAAAATGAATGCTATTTCTAGTTCTGTACACACCACAGTTGCGGAAAGTGGAACTCCACCTTGTAGGATTCCTCGAAAAGTCCGGGGCACATCTGTTAAATGTAGAGGACCTATAGCAAGTGCATATTTAGGAGATGTCAAACATTAGCAATCTTACTGACAGTTAAAAAAAAAGTTATAATTAATGAATTGAATGAATTCTGATGGAACCATACATCTAGGCTTTTGCCATAGACCCTGGCCTTATCTGTGTGGAGTTTATATGTTCTCCTATATTTCCGTGGGTTTCCTCTGGGTGCTCCGGTTTCCTCCCACACTCCTGGAGAGCAGTGGAGATGAGTATGCCCCTGACACTTTAAAGGAGAGTGGTTCAGACACCATCAGTGATGCACCATTGCCCACTAATGAAGTGCAGGTACCTAGAGATGAGTCCTGTATGACCATTCTTGACCTTCTGGCAGCTGTGTTTTCAAACACAGAGGGTCGGAGAAGCAACGCAGTGTCCGGCCAAACGATTTCCAGAAACAGTGATGGCTCCAGGGTGTATAACAAAAATCAGTATTACCTTTATTGTGAGAAGCCAATCTTAGAAATTTCCCAGCAAATGGAGCATGTTCACCATCATGAGACTGAAGTAGCCTGGGCCACGATATTCCCCATGCACTCGAAAGAAAGGTGCATGCAATTGGCACATATTCGCAATAGGGACAACTTTGCACACAATGCTGAGGCAATGAAGACAGGGCATGGCATTCTGGTCCCGTGAATACTTCCAGACAAAGAGATTGATGCCGAAGGCATCATGAACTTTGTAGCCTGCTTGGGCTTGTTTGCAAGGAAATACCTGTGGTGACAAATGAAGAGATGTAAGCTAAACCGAAGAAGCAGCAAGCTCACACCTGGCAAAAACAGAGTCCAGTCACTGTGTGCATTTGCTTAAACCTGACATTAGGGGTGGCTTTTGGAAGCTCTTGAGTGACATGACCCAGAATGAAGTCTTATCAAAAATGATCGATCCATCATGCAGATGGGACAGTATCTGTTCAACCGGTTCCGATCAGATGTTGGCAAGCACGAGTACATCCATCAGAAGCTTAGAGAGATGGGCAGGCTACTGCTACAGGCTAGAAGAGCTACCCCTTTGGAGAGGATGGAAGACTTTACCACCTCATCAAACTTTATTCACGTAGTAGACGCTGTGAAGCTGGTAGCTGGTTATGACGAGGAGGCACGTACATTTAAGACGCCCTCGCTGGCACTCAAGATCGGGCACGGCCTGCAAATGTGGAGTGGATAGCCAAAATGTCTAAATGTTCGCCAGACCAGCTGTCTTGTCACACTTCAGAGGCTCTAATTGCATGCGACTCTTTGCCCAAGAGTGTGGGGCCAAGCATCCCCATAGGCTGTCTTCCAGGAAGCTTCGGAAGCACATTGCCAGTCTCTCGAACGTCTTCAACCTAAATGACACAGAACTGGATCAGTTGGCAGACTTTCTTGGGCACGACATCAGGATGCATCGGCAGTACTACACGCCTCCAACTCGCCAAGATCAGCAAACTGTCAATGGCTCTCGAGAGTGGCAGACTGGCCAAATACAAGGACAAGAATTTGTAAAAGATGCACATTGATCCGGACGGCAAGTGGAAAATCTGGTGTCTGATGTATGCCTTTGACTTTTACCTCGGTCATTTACACATCTGTTTCTTTTTAGAAGTGGTTCAGCTGCAGAATGACATGTCGGATGATGAGCAATCCCCCATGACAGAGGGGCAAGTGGCCAAGTGTTTAGTCGACACTTCCACGTCAGAAGAGAGGCGGTGTATGGACTTGGCAAGACGGGACCAGTGCCCAGCCATGGTTTCCACAGGGAGGTGTGGCACACAATTTTGCTAGGCAGAATAATTTTGCCTTCTCTGCATTTTACAGAGCCATAATGGACCACTCTACTTCCTATCAGATTGCAAAGAAGTGGGGAGGAAATCCTGTGACAGAGAGGAGGCACAGGCTGTAGAGAAACACCTGATGTGGTTTATACAGACATGCCGGGTGCCCGGAAAGAGAGGTTGCGTGCCTCATGGCTGAACCATGCATACTGAAAGATTGGACCCTGTCGGGGGTGAAATTCTACATAAAGAACCGCATAACAGCTTTAAAGAGGGATCAAACTTGTTGAAATTATGCAAAGTGGTTAAACAGGGCTGTAGCCTCTACGGCTAGGTGTCGGTGTAAGCGTGCATGCGGATGTCCTCAGATGGCTAGGATACACAAAACCTTCCTTACCATTGTAATAATTTATTCATTTATGTATGCAGGCATGTGGATGTCCTCAGACAGTCAAAATACATGAAAATTTCCCCATCTTGCAGTCCGTGTCAGTACTTTATGCAAAGTCAAAGTGTAAATCTCATGTGGTAACTCTGGTGATAAACCGCTCCTACACATATCCCTATGATTGTTCTGTAGACAGGGCATTAGGAAAGGGGTGTCCCTATGCGTCATGTTTCAGACATGGGTCCTCACGATGCAATAAAAACAAGTATGTGTGTGTGTGTGTGTGTGTTTGTGTGTGTTTTTGGGAATTTAGAATGCAATGGGGCAGGGACTGATGTGAGTGAGTACTCTGTACAGCGCTGCGGAATTAGTGGCGCTATATAAATAAATAATGATGATGACCCTCTAAGAACAATTTACTGTATGCAAACATGCACACATTTAATTTGCTCATATGTGCTTTTGTACCCGCTAGCATATACATAAGTGCACATGCCTATTCTGCTTTTGAGAAATGCAAAACCGTCATGACCTTTTGTAGGATTGGGGGTCGAGATGAAAATGGGCATTGTGTAAATGGAAAAAAAAAAGAACCTGTAAAATTCAGTTCACCATGAGACTGTGGAAAATAATTGCAAAGGTCAAGTTTAAGGTTATATTTATAATTTCTATGATTATAGTAAATATTGGGCACCATAACTGTGAATTAAATATATCTAAGTGAAATGAAATAAAAATTCACATAACAGGAAAAAATATTTAATTCTATGTCACCATTTACAACTTGTCATTTAGATGGTTGTCATTTAAATTGCAAGTAGACATGCCATTTGAAATAATCACTTTGCTTGTGGCGAATGTCATTTATTGCTATATGTAAATTAATCCTCTGACATACAATTAGCAAAAAATGAAGATGGATGTTCCTCCAGTACAAATGAAATCTCCATATAAAGCACAAAAAATAGCATTTTTCCCCATCAATCCTGCTGCTTGGCCACTCATTTTCAATTAAACATTGCTTTTACATTGTTATATGTTAACTATAATGTTCATAATTTTGAGCAAGCCTCTGGGACACTATACATTCAGTCAATGGAAAAAAATTATAGTCATTAGTACAGAACAAGGCCTGTCAGCAAACAAACAGCTCATTGCAAAATAGAAATGACTTGTTTATCACCGTTCCAGTGGATTAAACTACTTTGAAAAAAGTTAATTCAGTAACTTCATCACATTGTGCATTTGCAAAACTAATACTGGTCAAATGGGACATCCATTAAAAAATGAATTAAGCTAAGTCCTCTTTAAATAATGTGCTGACATCTATCTGAATATTTTTCAATATGTGTTACAGAAATTTTAAAAAAAATCACTAAAAAGTCCCTTTAATGGGAGACATTATGTTGGGTTAATGACTTCCCTTGTACATAACTTGTGAACTGTAACATTTTGGTGGCACAGTGATTAATATTCTCTGTCACAGCTCTGGGACCATGGGTTCTATACTATGTTTGTATGTTCTCCCCATGTTTGCATGAGCTTCCAAAGGGTGCTTTGGTTTCCTCCTGCTGACTACAATACACTAGTAGATTAATGTTTGTATACTGGACTTCTCACTAATAGCACCACTGGGGCAGGGATTGATGCAAATGATTAAACATTCTCTGTAAAACGCTGCATAATTTTCAATATGGATAAATAAGTAGAAATTGCATCAATTTGAGTGAGGCTGGACCCACCTTGTTTCATTTAAGGTGTGATGGTTACATTGGTTCATATAAGGATAATAGGTCACATCACCTCAAAGAAATCCCATTATGAGGCTGCTGACAGTATGTACTTAACACAGCACAAAATCACTAGTCAAGTCATAAGGGATTTTCTTGCTACAGAAATACAGAATGGACAACATAAGAGTATGCATGTTTCTGAATTTGGTGTCTAGAACATTGCATTTAGGACATATAACCTAGCAGAAATGTAACCAAATAATTTTGTTCATGTTCATGTTAAACAAGTTCTTGTCTCACAAGAAATCCAGTTGTCAATTTGTCTTCACAGTGTTGGGGGGGGAAACATTTCCTGACCCTATAAATGGAATAATTCCTTAATAATAAATTTATATTAAAAAGGCTTTCAATTTATAAATCCAGTTAAGAAATTGAATTACTATCTTTACAGTGAATAACCCAAGCCAGAGGCGGAACTAGCGAACTGTGGGCCCCTGGTGCAGGGAGGCCCGGAATTAGGAAATGGGGCCCCCGACCCTCTCGGGCCCCATTATCTCTATGGGTATTGGTGCATAGCACCTGCCGCACCAATGTTAGTTCATACACAGTGAAAAGTCCCCACAAGAGAGTTATTGACCTTGCTACGGAGAGCCCAAAAGTCTCAGATCCCAGGCTAGCTTCACTAGGTGACTGCTGAATATGAAACGTAGAAGACATAAGATATTTTCAATGGTGGCATTTTCAGATGAAAATATTCTAAATTCACTTTGCTGACAATTTTAAAATGATCAAGTAATCTGTCTGTGAAATTGATATTTCTGATTGAAATCTAGCTTTTTTCTCCTGGTCTTAATTTAGGGACAGGTCTCCTGTGTTCATTGAATGTTTGCTTTTGATGAGAAGTCCATGGACCCCCCACCAGATTGGTTATCGAGTTATTGGCTGCTAGTACTCCAGAGAATGAAGGAAATGGAAACTGTAGTTTTGGATAAACACCATATACCATAAATTAGGGTGTGTTGTTGCTGGGGTCAGTAGTGTGTTCATTAGGTGCAAACTCAGCAAATAAATCAGACCAGTCATTCAGTTTGACTCTCAAATATTTACAGAAGGCTCTCGATAACTCGTTGTAGAATGCAATTCAATTCCAGATGATTTTGTATGGTAACCCATTTAAGCAAATTATTTCTTTCATGAAGGTGTCAGCAAGGACTCAAACTTTTTAGAGGTGGATTCCTCATTGACTGTAGAAGGAGCAGTACAATAAAACCAATATGAGTCATCCTTGGGGATTCTTCTCCAAGAAAATGTCTTCCAGCATCGACAAAATTAATCATTTAGAAAGTAAGTACTGTAGACTGTGAAATAGGCTTTAGAAGAGTGAACTCATTTGCTGAAAAGTGTACATTATTCATGGATATTATTTATGATTTATCTACTTCAGGACGATGTTTAGTTATTTGGGTTATAGTTAACTATTTTTCTAAAATGGTTCACTTTGTTCCTTTAGAATGAATAAATACTTCTTTTTTTCCTTGTTGATCTCTTTATCAAGGAATTTTTAAATCATTAAATTGTATGAGACAATGGAGTTTAGTTTGTGACCAAGAGGGCATTCTGCAAGAAATTGTGAGTTAAATAAAATGAGACTACCTTGTAGTGGTAGATGGATGTCACAAGTTGACCAAAATGTGCACTTAAAACCTAAATATTATTCCAGATTTTATCTTGCATAGTAATGTTTTAGAGCTGTATATACATTATTGTCCTCAGTATGTTTTTACTGCTTAAATTATGCTACTGTACTTTGTATTTGATATAGCCACTGGAGTGTAACTGTTAGACACTCCCAGCAGTCAGTTCACTGGTTAAGTCAACTCAGTCAACCATACTGCAATAGGCAGGGCCACCGAGAGGGGGGGCAGGTACATTTTACCCGGGCCCAGGCTTGCCAGGGGGCCCGGGCCGGGCCCTCGCTGCTAATTTTTATTTTATTTTTTCCGCTAGGGGGGGGGGGAGATTCGGTCCGTCGTTGGTGGGGGGAGCTTTTGACAAAAAAAAAGGAATTATACTCACGTGATCGGCGCCGCGTCCCTCCTCTCTTCTCTGCTCCATTCACACTGACTGCCAGGTGTAACGTCATCAAGTCACGCCCGGCAGTCAGTGAGGAGCGCCAGACAAGACCAAGCCAGAAGAAAGTAGAAGAGAACACAGAAGAGAAGAAAAGAAAGAAGCTAACAAAAGGTAAGTAAGGAAACAGAGAGACAAGGGGAGGGAAACAGAAAGGGACAGTACTATAAAGAAGAGGGAGTAAAAAAACGGGAGAGAGGCTGAGAGTAAGAGAAGCACTAATTAAAAAAAAGGGAGAGAAGCACTAATTAAAAAAAAAGGGGAGAGAAGCACTAATTAAAAAAAAAGGGGAGAGAAGTACTGATTAAAAAAAATGGGGAGAGAAGCACTAATTAAAAAAAAAGGGGAGAGAAGCACTAATTACAAAAAAAAGGGGAGAGGCACAGGGTGAAAAAGAAGGGGGGAAAGCAGCATGGAGGGTGCAGTGTGAGCATAAGGGGGCACAGTGTAGTTGTGATGAAGGGACACCGTATTGTGTGTGTGATGGCACAGGGGGCTTGTTGCAATGTAGTGTGTGTGAGGTAGGTGGTGGCTAATTAATGGGCGCTATTTTGTTTGTAGGGTGATGGTGGGGCAATTTAACAGTGGGGACTATTAATTTAAAATGGGGTGGTTTGGGGGCTATTGAATATGGGGGTGAGTTTAGGGAGAATGAGGTCTATTTATTAAATGTGACTATGAGTTATTTAATGGCAGTGATGATTGCGGGAAATAGGTATTGCTGTTTGCAGGAAGGGAATAGGTTTTTTTATTAAATGTGAATACTATTATTTTAATGTTGGGGCTGGAGGAAGGCCTAATTATTAATCGTGGGTGCTATTGATTTAACGCTGGGGCTGGCTGTAATTTTTTAAATGTAGCCATTTTTTTTTCCAAATAGGTCCTTCAACATTCCAGGATTCGGACAACTAAAGAAACCAGCAGCCACAGTTGGAGAAAGCCACAGGTGGAGAAAGTGAGAAAAACAGGTAGGAGAGAGCAGCACAGTGTGTGATTCTAGTAGGGACAATGTCAATTTTTGGTGAGTGTGGTGCCCAATGTAAGGTGCAGGCCAAGACTGAACTCTCTGTGTACACACTGCATTCTTTCTATACTACACTGTGGTGCTAGAAGTCCTGAAAGTCGGGAGTGTTTGGTCATATGTGACGCTCCATCGAATTGAGAGCCTAGTGATTTTGATGTTAGCCATGCGCCAATGGTGCATTTGCCACGCCCCCAAATGCATGACCACACCCTTTAAAAATTTAGCGCCGCCATTTCCTGCACTACTTTCAAAACAGAACACTACTTCTGAAAACTTCTGCAGAAATAGTTGCACTGATGTATATGCTGCACATCCAAAGTTTCCAAAGTTTCCCACATAGACAGCAGTGATATACACTGATAGAGGCCACTGTATCCACATTGTTTTGTTTTGACAGGAGTGAAAATCAGTTGGGTAGAAGGCTTCTATATGTCTATGACAAGGTATATTAAATGCCAATGCACTATGAATTACCTCTACTGGTACCACTGTTCTACTCAGCTGTTGGTTGACTTATTGTAACAAAATTGTACCAGCCTCTGTCTGACCTTTTCATTAAGGGACATTTTATGACTATAGGAATACCAATGGCTGGACAATAATTGTCTGGAGAATTATCTCTTCTGTTTCATAGAGGTAATATTTTCATAAATCAGACTTAATATCAAATACATCTTTTGCATTCCCAACTAATGCAAACTAATTTATCTTGTGCTTATGACATTTATGTTAGAATGCCAATATTTGTCTAGGCTGATTCAATTGTGTATGTCTAGTATAGTGCATTTGATTCTTTTACAACTAATAATGTGAAGACACTACTGGAACTTTCAAAAGTTTTTCTTTTCCCAACAAGTTTTTAAAAAAGACAATGAAATATTTTTTCCATATAAATGTACATCTTAGTATAATGGGTGGGGTACGGTATTGAAAAACCTGACATCCACTTGCCCTACAAAAAAAAGACGAAAGTGTTAAAAAAAACTATGTGACTATTGATAGACTTATCTTTACAGCGACTCCACAGCTAAGCGATGCACCACAATGCTGACTGCAAGCCATTTATAATGAAGAGGTGTCCGGCAGTACAGTATCTTGTCATCGCGACTTGGATTCCTTTAAACTTAAAGCGGCAATGTCAAGCCACTGCAGGTTAAGTGTTTAAACACTTAACCTGACATTGCCACTTTAAATTTAAAGGAGTCGCTATAAATGTAAGTCTATCAAAAGTCAAATAGTTTTTTAACACTTTTGTCTTTTTGTTGTAGGGCAAGTGGGTGTCGGAGCGGTGGTAATCGTTATTACAATTACCACTGAGTATAATTCAGGGGCGGATCTAGAAAATTGCTATACCCGGGGCGTTTTAGGGGGGCGATTTAGGCCCCGCCCCCTTTCTGACATCTAAGGCTGCCTGCGGCTGCACACTATGTGCAGGTCCGCTCGGCAGTGACAGTGTGCTGCCCGGCTTCTCTGATTGTGTTTAAAACACAATCATAGCAGCCGGGCAGCACACTGTCACTGCCGAACGGACCTGCACATACTGTGCAGCCGTCGGCAACAAGTCCCTGCTAGGGGGGGCGATTGCCCCGATCGCCCCCCCCACCCCCCTGAATCCGCCACTGGTATAATTACATGTAACGCTGGTGCAGCCTCCAAATGGCACATGCATCAATCAGCCAGTGTAACTACATTTTCCAACAGGCTTCATCACCACTGGAGAGACTAAAGAGGAGGAGCTTTACCAGCCCACAGCTAAATGTGAGGAGAGATCTGAGGGTGTAACTAAGGAAGTAAAGAGACAGAAAAGCATTGGAAGAAAGAGACAGCTGAGAGTCTAAACACCCAGGAGCATATCCCAATTGGAGGGGCTGGTGTGAGAGGCTACCTTTAGGGATAGTGTGGCAAGCAGCAGATGAATAAAGCTGGTTATACTTAATACTTATGCTAGTGGAGCAAGATATTACCAATAGAGTCATGGTGGAACAGAGGTGAATAGGTTTGCTTAAATGATTCACATAGCCAGAAATGTGTTCTTTCAATTTACCCGATAATTACTATTAAATAATTTTGTGGAACTACAAGTGCCAAACCTCTGTTAAACAGAGAGATTGAGTTTTCTGGTGGACATTTTGCGTCTTAACTGCCAACTATGAGGAGCAGCCATCTTGAATTTCATGAGCATTCCTTATTGTCCAAAGAGTACTACATCAATATTTGTTCAATTGAGGCGTGACATTTGATCACCAAGGACAAAAAGGACTTGTACTGCGATCCTAAACGTTACCATTACTGATTTTAAAGTCTGTTGTGCAGCCTAAATATAGGACAAAAAGGTTAAAAGTCAAGCGTGCAAGACAAGTATCTACTAATTACTTTGTTGAGAGTGATTGAGTGGTGGAGTGTGATAAGTGTAGTACCTCTTTTGTGATGATACGCTAAAAATAGTGACACAGGTTCATAATTTAGCCTGGGTACACACTTTTCTCTGGATGTGTTATCTATAACGATTTTACCAACTGATAATAAAAAAGTCACGATCAGCATGCCGACTTATGTGTACACACTATACATGTTTTACAAGATTTACCTTCAGATCTGTTCTCTTTATCTTTCATAACCATCAACTCAAAAGATCGCAACTCTTTAAACTCTATGAAGCTCCTGATCATACACACTGCAGAATTGGAACAACACCGTTCAAACGATGAACAAGGTTTTTAATCCGGTTTAAAAATCTTGTTCAATTATTATTATTATTATTATTATTATTATTATTATTATTCAATGATACGATGGGCTTGGGAATAATAGTTATTCATCATTGCAGTGAACGCACTAATGTGATATTGGACATTTATCGTCTGATTGACCCAATAATTGGCTGAAAACATTGTAGTGTTTATCCAGCCTTAGTGGATGGTATTGTACTAGGTAGACAATACCATATTTGTAAAATATATGAGTTGGTCAAGTTTAAAGTAAAGTCTATTTGTGTTATTTAGGATAAAGTGCCAGAGGTACCTCACTAATAAGGCAGTAGAAACACCAGAGGAGCCTGGTAAAGAGGTGTTAAATACAATGTAAACCTTATTAGTTTTTGGAATGACAAACCTAAATATTTTTTTCACTTTAACATTAACGAAAAATAATGATGACAATTGCAGAGCATTTTTCATAAAAATATCCTACATTATTTATAATTAATGTGTTCTGTCGAGAAAACAAGCTGGGTCAGGAGGTAATAAGAATTTGCAGGTAATGCAAGCAAATTAATGGAGCAAAAAGTGATCTAATACTCTGGCACCCTAGTGGTGCCAGAGGCTTCTATAAATACAGGTAGATCAGCCCTGATTAGGCAGAGCACAATTCGGCAGTTGACTGCCGAGAGACAAGCTGGGAAGCATCCCGCTGTCTAGTGACGGGATGTGACTCCTACTCCGCATACATGCGCAGAGCGTCAGGTGGAAAAGAAATGAAACATCCTGTTTGCTAGGCAATGTGACATGAGTGCACAGAAGAGACATGCGGCCATCCCAATCACCTAATGCAAATGTGGGGATGGTGCCTGACAGTACCTCCTCCATCTCTCAGAAGAGGGAACATTAGTAGCTTGTCTCCTCCAAAAGTTGGCCAGAGGGACAAGGAGCATGGAGGTCCTCATATTGACCCAGGATCTTTCTTCAGGGCCGTACCTCCTGCAGTGAACCAAGAACTGAACCTTGCCTCGAAGCGTTTGTGATCTCTGGATACACTCTACATCAAATTCATCACCTTGGACAGACTTGATAGGAGGAGGAGGAGATTTATTAGAAAACTCATTACGAACAAGATGTTTCAATAAAAAAATGTGGAAAGAGTTATGCACTCAGAGAGAGGGAGGTAATCAGAATTTATAGGTAACTTCATCGATTACATGCAAAATGCAAAATGGGCCAATATAATGATGTGCAAATTACATGGATGGCACTCTGAGCTTGAAATTGCAGGTAGATAAGCACCCACGCGGAGGACCAGAATATATTTAAGGTGGCGATTCACATAGAGGTTTTACCGTTCAGAAGTCTGCTGGAGCTTGGTTGGTTCTTTGGAATATATCTGGGAGAAAACGCGGACCATGTTCTGAACAGCGGGTAGAGAGGAGTCAGGTAAGTCAGAGAAGGTGGGCAAAACAGTAAGTCTACCAAACACAGTAAGAAAGGGGAGGCTCCAGTGGACTCCTGTTGGTGGTTATTGTGAATGAATTCTGCTGAGGGAAGGTGATCGTTCCAGGAGGATTGATCTTACGAACAGTAACAAAGGAAGGTCTCCAGATCCTGGTTGATCTGCTCGTTTTGGCCATTGGTCTGAGGGTGGTACCCGGAGGAGACTTCAGTCTGTCCCTAAGGTGTTTGCAAAAAGAGCTCCAGAACCAGAACCTGGAAACAAATTACACTCTATGATCAGAGATAATCTCAAGAGAACAACCATTGATATGAAAAAAATATTTTTGATAAATAAGAGAGCTAACTCAGCAGCAGAGGGTAAGCCCTTGAGAGGTACAAAGTGGGCCAATTTGGAAAAGTGATCGTCCAATATCCAAATAGAATTATAGCCATGACTGTCAGGAAGATCTGTGATGAAGTCCATGCTGATGCTAACCCATGCAAAGCCAGGTAAAGGGAGATGGAGGAGAAGGCTGGCTGGGGATCTCCTCAGAATTTTGTGTCGGGTACAGACCCCACAAGTCTGAACATAATTATGAATATCGGAGATTAATTATGGCCACCAATAATGGGGCGACAGAAGAGCAATAGTTTTTTAATGCTAGCTTGACCGGCAAATTTTGGAGTTATGGACCCATCGTAACACTTTGGGGCTGAGGTGAGGATTCACAAATGACCGACCTACTGGAGGAATCTTGTCAGAGGGTCTAGTAAAGGCCAGAATTTTGAATGGATTAATTAATGGTTTAAACTCTGAGGAAGGACAAGTATCCGAAAAGTCAAAAGATCTACAATGTAAATATCTGCCCTAGAATTTTTTGTACCAGGTCGAAAGGTTCAAATTAATTGAAATCTTGTGAAAAATAGCGAACAACGGTCTTGCCAAGGGTTTAGGCATCGTGCTGATTGCAGGTAGATAAGATTTTTATGATCGGTATTGGGATATTGAACCCCCTCCAAGAGGTACCGCTACTCCTCCAAGGTGACCTTGATGGCCAGGAGTTCTTTATCACCAATACCATAGTTAACTTCCTTGGGAGAAAATTTCCTGTAAAGGAAACCACAAGGGGTGAGGACACCAGAGGAATTCTTTTGAAAAAGAATGGCCCCCTCACCGACAGTGGAGGCGTCGACATCCAGGAAGAATGACTTGTGGTGGTCAGGCTGTTTTTCAAGACAGGGGCAACCAAAAAGGCCTCCTTAATAGCCTTAAAGACAAGTACTGTCTCCTGGGGCCAGGTCTTGATTTGTCCTCCTTTGCGAGTAAGCAAAGTAACAGGAGCATTCATGTTGGAAAATTCTGTGATAAATTGTCGGTAGAAGCTGGTAAAACTGATGAAGCACTGAGTGGCTTTTAGCCCGGTGGTTTGGGGCCATTTGTGGATTGCATCTACCATCCTAAGGTCCATTTGGAGACCCATACCGGAGACCAGATAACTCAGGAAGGATACTTCAGGGAGCTCAAAATGACACTTCTCCAGCTTACAGTACAGATCCTTTTTGACTAAGTGGGAAAGGACTTCTCTAACATGTTCCTGATGGGAGGAAAGGTTCTAAGAGAAGATCAAGATGTCATCTAGATAGACGACTAATGACTAGTACAAGAGATCCTAAAATATTTCATTAACAAATTCTTGGGAAACCTCTGGGGAATTGTAGAAACCGAACGGCATTAAGAGGCCGGAGCATCCATTTTTTACAATGTTTAATAAATAACAACAACTCTCCTTTTCGCCACACAAGTTTTACTTCTAGCGCCCAGAACCTGATATACTACGTATTAAGAGGTACTTATAATGCCAAATCTCTGGTTTTAAAAGCGTTTTTCCGTTCATTGCCTTGGCTAATTCAAATGAAATTATAAGCACCTCTGAGATCCAACTTGGTAAAGATCTGTGCTCCACAAATGCGGTCAAAAAGTTGAAATATGAGCGGAAGCGGATAGCGGTTCTTGACCATAATAGCATTCAACTTGAGGTGATCTATGCAGGGCCTGTCTGCGCTGTTGGTTGTGTTTGGCATTATTGCTTTTTGTGCCATTTTTCATAATGTTGCTCTCATGAATGGGATGAGGATTGAGGAGTAGGTGGACATTGTGGTGGAGAAACCAGAGGATCAAATTTTCAAGCTTTCTCCCATGGAAGAAGACCAGAGAGTTAGAGGTAATGTTGTGCAACAATAATTCTGTTGTAAGTGCTGTGCTATACATATTAAGATAGAAATAAACACTGGGGGCCTGATTCATTAAGGATCGTAACTTGAGAAACTTCTTATTTCAGTCTCCTGGACAAAACCATGTTACAATGCAAGGGGTGCAAATTAAGTTTTCTGTTTTGCACATAAGTTAAATACTGACTGTTTTTTAATGAATTGGGCCCTGTGTCTTTAATCTTCTTATGTTTTGACTAAAACACCTAACAACTGAGGGCCTGATTCATTAAGGATAATAAATGCTGAGACATGCGGTATTTTGCATAAAATCGTTTTGCGCATGACCAAAACCATACTATACGCCAGTGAACTCATGAACATCCAATTCATCTTCAAGTACAAGGGACACGTATGACAGCCTATGATTTCAAGGGCAAAACAGGGAGGGGAATGGGGGTAGTCAATGTAGAGTAAGAGCTAGCCAAGCTCGAGCACTCCCATCAACGTCCGATTCAGGCTTTGGGCATCTAAAAAGGTTTGTGCTTTTCTGTCGTATCCCTTGCACCAGCTACAGGTTGAGTGTAAGTGCTTATTGTGTATGCATGTCAGAACATGTGTTTACAATCAGGAGCAACTGTAACAATGCATTTTATGTACAGTAGACACTGATAACATCACGATAAATGTATTTCATTGAAAGAAAAATATATTTTTTTACACTTTTTATCATTAATAACTATATTATTGACAGGTAGCGATAATTGAATTAATTTTTTTGTCTGTGCGTTCTGATATTAAACATATGTATTGGACGTATCCTTCAGTGTATTGTGTCAAGTATTGCGCCTCTGAGTTTAAAGAGACTGGAATTCTACAAACTGTTTATTGGGTATAACATAGCTGAACTCTGAGGTTTTTACCAGGACTGAGACAATTTATTTTGCATGTCAATCCAATTTTATAGCACATGCAAGCTGATAATATAGTTTACACACACTGCTGGAAGAATATGCAGTTTAACATGTATTACTCTGTAGTAGAATGCAGTGGGATTCTCTACTCAGGGGTAGGGCATTAATCACTTGCCTGAAGTAGCAGCTATCCCTTCCTATTGAAGCCCTGGGTCCCACTTCAGATTGAGGGAGATGACTGCAAAATAATAAAAGAAAGTCTGAGGGGCCTATTTACTTATTATCAGGGTTTTGCCCCGATAATTTTCAATCTTGATCACACCTTTTTTCTCAGATTTATCAGAGCCATTTATTGTTACTCTTTAGCCTGGACAGAATTTCCGAAAACGGCTGTCTCAGCAAAATAATTCACCCCAGTGATGTCTTTAGCCGCAGTGGCGAGAAACATCACATCCATGTTTGTCTAGAAGGTATATACTGCGCGTGCAAGGGGAAAAAAGCATGCTCACATTCAAACTATGGAAAGACTACTGTCTCAAGTGACCATAGAACAAGGTGGAATAAGCATTTTGCGGAAAGCCGCACTTTTTGCAGCTTGGTAAATAACTGTACCTATAGAGATCTATGAAGACAGGGGTACATGATTTATGTAGTGTTCTTGCTTTGGTAAATGACACAGATGCTTAAAGATTCCATAATTATGCAGATAACAGCCATTTCTGCATAATTTTCTGCTGATTTGGGGTAAAAATATGCTTCACAAATAGGCCCCTGAGTCTTTGTAATTAAACATCAAGATTCCAACTTAATTTGAGCTTAATGGCTAGGGAGGAGGTAAGTGCAATGAGTGTATGTGATATGTTAGTCGAGTGCCTCAATGAACAGTGTGTAGTATTCCAGTCTCTTTAAACCCAGTTCTTTAGACTGAGGCAATCTATTTATTTATCTTTATCTTTACTCTTATATTTAAAAGCAGGAAACATTCAATTGCATTCAGACTGATTATTTTTTCTTCAACTGATATTGACATTAAACAAACCACATATCTACAGAATACTATTATCATAAAGAACACCTTGGACCTGATTAATCAAGGTACATACCTGCCGATTTTGAGCGTATCATACGTATAATCAATCTGCGCATGCCCAGAACCAGGAGGAAAAAAAAAATCTTTAATTTTGCGCACCTTCGTTAAAAAAACTAAACAAAAGTTAATAAAAGTTTCAAAGCTGCAGAAGCTATGTAACCCCCCTCCCAAAAAAAATTTGCACAATGCAAAAACTAGTGGAAATTACCTATTGAAGGGGTTTAAAAAACAAACCTTTAAAGTGTTAACATGTGTATATGTTGAGAAGTATTTGTAAAAATATAGCGTAAGAATGGTGGAGTAATCTTTAAACCATAAAGTTAGAAATATTACTATAAGAGAATCTTGTGTCTTAAATCCAAAGGATTGTTTACAGAATCAAGTCAGCCACAAATGGAGTGTTTTGTCACATTCAAAATTGACATTTTACAAGAGAAATGTAGAACAAATATGGAAAAGTAGTGTAATCCATAGTGGTTCAGTATATTCTGGCTGCAGGAACAGACTTGTTTTATTCTGCTTTATAGAGTAGACCTATGTATATTGGTTGCTTTTGTGCATAAGCATATAAATGAGGAACGCATAATCTTAATCCTATATTCCATATAATCAAAGCATAATGACAAAATAAATCAACAGATTTGATATTGTCGCACTAATAATTTTCATTGTCCTCATATAGAGGAGTGCAAGAAACTGTCCCAGGCATACCTGGAGGGCATCTGTTTTGCACTTGGACATTTGTATCAATTGTTTACAACATTTCTGTAAATAGTTAATTTTCTAAGTTTAATGACAGAAACAAAATTTGGAAAAAACAACTTCATTTCAAACTGCTTGTTTCATTGAACATAGATTAGATATATTTGAATGAAGTGAAAAACATTTTATTAAACAGTGTGATTAATGTGAGATATTTGTGGTGCAGTCACAACACACAATGCATATGCATAATAAGGTGGTAATAGTCAAGGCCAAAAAGATTTATTGTTTATAAATTGGGCAATTGCGGAAGACTCTAAATGCAAAAGATGGCAATAGTCAAGGTAAAAAGCAAATATTTTGTTAATGAGAATGTTGCATTACAAAAGTCATACATACTGTTAGTATAACATTACTGTATTCATGGACAATATGATGTAAAGGGTTTTTTTATATTTGTGAGCAGCCTTATTTGAGAAATGTGGCAAATGCTCAACTCTACATTCTAAAACGGATGTGCTTTATGCTAGATGCATCTGTACATTTTGGATCAATTTGAGCGGAAGTATATCTGGTGCATATGCTATTGTTGCAGATTTGGATACATTTTGAGATGCATTTGACTCAATGTATATGACTCATTTATGTGCATCTTTTTTTAGTCATTTTTTTTATGCATATGCTCCCAACTTTGCATCAGCTCTTGAACCTGTTGTTGGTGCTCAGGACGAGCAGCAGAACTGGCCTGTTTGTGGACTGGGTTAAGACAAGCAGAGAATGCTATTGGAGTCTTGCATGCAAACAATAATATTATAGATAAACATAAATGTCTTACTACTGGAATATACATAAAGATATAAATATTTAGTGTTAATTTCCCTTCAATGAAAATAGTGTGGCAATAATCTCCTATGGGGGATACTGGTGTGGTTAGGGGTAGGCTAGCTCCAGTGTAAGTCTTGCTCAATCCCTGCACCAACTGATCATCTATGCAGGACAATGCTGTGTTCTTCAGGGGACTAAGGTCCAATACAGCTGGGATCCACCTTCTGACCCCCTAGCATGCCTGCAGTTGTCATGAAGTTTGTCTTTCATGTGGCTCTTAAAGTCCTGCCACCTTTGTGAAATGTTCAAATATAAGAATGCCACAATACATGCAATTACAAAGACTTGTGCAGACATACATATAGATAGAAATGTATTAGCCCTAAAGGCCACATACAGGGGAGGGCTGGCAAATTTTAGCCCGGAGGATAAGACTCAACAGTTTATTGGAAAACAGATGCAGGTGGCCCAGTGACCCAGGCCAAGGTAGCCCACTATGGGACTGGCCCAGGGGTCAGATGCCTTCCTGCCCCCCAGCCCAGCCTGCCCCTTGACACATACTAATAGTAAAAAACTACCCAGTGCTATTACTTCATTTGAAATCTTGAAAAAAAAACAGGTGGCAAAGAAGGAATATTAACTTACAGGATTTTAAAGATAGTAAAGATATGTGTCATACCTTGGACAATGATTTTAAGGTTGCTTAAATTTACAAAGACCTGTACTAGGTATGCAGAGTTCAATATAATAATTTTGGTCCAAAATATAAACATTACCCCCCATGGTGGCGGGGAAGCATGGGGTCCCCTGATTTTACCAGCGTTAGGCTTTGCCAGCTCGTGCTGGTGGCACTATATCAGGGAAGCCCACAGAGAGGGGTCGCCTTGTCATAATGCCAAACAACCCTAGTTGGGTCAGCACGTGGCTGGATTCTCTACAGATCCACAAAAAAAATTTAGACACTCTCCCTTTCCAATAGGTGTAATTAGCCCCATGCTGGTAGCAGTAAGGCTCTTCCCACACCCGTGGGTAGTGGTCTAGGTTAATAATAATGTTTTGATAGTAAAAAAGCATTTTGTCCATGGTGCGCTACAGGTCTCTAGCTGCCATTAAGTGCTTGGGCATGCTGATGCTTGCAATACTACAAGCACCAGCATACCTCTGGCACCCAGGACTGAAGGGACCTGTAGTGCACCAAAGGAAAAATGTAAATAATAAACACACACAAGTTAAAAGACTTTTTAATGAAATAAAAACACTCCTAAACTACCCTAATTTACCCTCTTTATTGCTCATCTACATCCAGGGTCTTCATCTGCAATAAATCCATGCTTCCTTGGCAAAATAGAAAACCTTGATAGACAACGCAAGACTAGCCTCTAAGAGGTCCCGGCACTAAATGAGGCCTTAGTCCTATTTAGAACTTGAGGATTTTCCACAGCGTGAACTCAAGGCTTAAATTCAGTTAAATAGGTTATATGGGGGTTTTTTTAAAAAAAAATATTTCCCCATAAAAAGTTATTGGTTTAAAACATATTGCGTGTGTGTGGTTTTTTTTTTGTAGGGGAAATGTGTACTCATATACAGTCGTGGCCAAGAGTTTTGAGAATGGCACAAATATTGGTTTTCACAAAGTTTGCTGCTTCAGTATTTTTAGACCTTTTTGACAGATGTTGCTATGGTTTACTGAAGAAAAATTACAAGCATTACATAAGTGTCAAAGACTTTTATGGACAATTACATTAAGTTTATGCAAAGAGTCAATATTTGCAGTGTTGACCCTTTCTTTTGAAGACCTCTGCAATTTGCCCTGGCATGCTGTCAATCAACTTCTGGGCCACACACTGATTGATGGCCGCCCATTCTTGCCTAATCAATGCTTGGAGTTTTGATCTCCAAGCTACTTAGGTATCACTTTTACCTTAGGGCAAGTTGCTCCATCAAGCTGGAAAAGGCATTGTTCGTCACCAAACTGTTCTTGGATGGCTGTAAGAAGTTGCTCTTGGAGGATGTTTTGGTAGCATTCTTTATTTATGGCTGTGTTCTTAGGAAAAATTGTGAGTGAACCCACTACCTTGGCTGAGAAGCAACCCCACACATGAATGGTGTCAGGATGCTTTACTGTTGGCATGACACAGGACTGATGGTAGCACTCACCTTTCCTTCTCTAGACAAGCATTTTTCCAGATGTCCCAAACAATCTGAAAGGGGATTCATCAGAGAAAATGACTTTATCCCAGTCCTCAGCAGTCCAATCCCTGTACCATTTGCAGAATATCAGTCTGTCCCTGTTTTTCCTGGAGAGAAGTGGCTGCTTTGCTGGCCTTCTTAACACCAGGCCATCCTCCAAAAGGCTTCGCCTCACTGTACATGCAGATGCACACACTCCTGCTTGCTGCCATTCTTGAGCAAGCTCTGTACTGGTGGTGCCCCGATCCTGCAGCTGATTCAACTTTAGGAGATGGTCCTGGAGCTTGTTAGCCATTCTTAGGCACCCTAAAGCCTTCTTCACAACTATTGAATCTCTCTCCTTGAAGTTCTTGATGATCTGATAAGTGGTTTATTTAGGTGCAATGTTACTAGCAACAATATCCTTACCTGTGAAGCCTTTTTTGTTCAAAGCAATGATGACTGCACTTGTTTCCTTGCAGGTAACCATGGTTATTCTAACTCAGTCAGCATGACAGAGTGCTCTCCAGTCTTGCCCTCATCAACACTCTCACCTGTGTTAACGAGAGAATCACTGACCTGATGTCAGCTGGTCCTTTTGTGGTGGGGCTAAAATGTTGTTTTTGGGATAAACTTCATTGTCATGGCAAAGAGGGACTTTGAAATGAATTGCAATTCATCTGATCACTCTTTATGATATTCTGGAATATATGCAAATTGCCATCATTACAATTGAGGCAGCAGACTTTGTGAAGAATATTTGTGTCATTCTCAAACTTTTGACCATGTCTGTACATTTGTACCATAAGAAAGGGACATTTGGAACTATTTGGAACTTAACTGAATATATGAAGTATATTTGTCCCTTTTGACTGGGTATTAACTACAATACATTTTCAATTATAATAAAGTGTCTGATGTTGAAGTTTAATAAGTGAAGAAGGTGGAAATCATACAAATATCATTTGGGATGTGATATGCAATCGAATAATTACCGTAGCAAACATCAGCATAAAAATAAAATTAATATATTTTTTTCAGTTTACATAAAAATGCAATATGGTAAAGAAGGTATTTAATGTTTCCAACTTATTAATCACATCGAGTTTGATCTCATTCTGTTCACAATTGCATAAGAATGTTTCCGATTGTATTTATGAAGCATTCGCACATTGCAAATGCTAGGCATAACTAATATTAGATTTCATACACCAAATTGCAATTCTATACATACCATAAAGAAACCAGTTTATACAGATCCAGCGAGAGGGAGCCTGAGGATGTATACTTGGCCACACATGGAAAGATGACCCCCACCTCAAGGAGCAATGACTAGAGCAATCATCCAAAGGAGCATCGAGTTTTTGGGAGGTCATAACCCATCATCTAATGGATGTGGACCTTTACACTGTATATGTTTATTTGTGTGATGTCATCACATTTTATTACTGTATAGTGTATAAAGAGTTCACCTCTGGCTTTGGAAACCAGAACATTCTTATAGAAGCTTGTTGTTGTACCGACCGTGCAGGAATATGCCTGCAATACTTTACCCTGCAATCTATATTGCATATAAAACTCTTGTGCTTTGGATCCACAGCGATCACATTGGAAAATCTGTTATTGCATACAATACTACGGTCATATCAGCAATGCGGGAAGCAGGGATAGAAAGTATATTATCTCGTCCCCTATTAGGGTCTGAGTCATTAAGGAGAGCAAGGCAAAAAGATAGTTGTAAGTTTGCTCCTGGACAAACCATGCTGCAATGCAAGAGGTGCAATTTAGGTTATTATTTTGCACACAAGGAAAATACTGGCTGCTTTTTCTTTTTCTTGTCTTTTTTTTTTTTTTTTTTAATAATTTTTTTTATAGGATTTTACAAAAGGAAATGCATGACAAGAGAAAAAAAAAAGATAGCCAGCCATACGTAGGCAAGGTATCAAATGTAGGAGCGATAAGCAGGATTAATAATAATAATAATCATAATAATAATCATAATAATAATAAAATTTAAGAGCATACAGATAGAAGGCTCCAAGTATGTTATGCCTAAGTAATACGGCAGCTATGTTATGCCTAGGCAATACAGCAATGGGGGAGAGTGAAAGAAAAGGGAGAAAAAGGTAGAGAGATAGAGGGAAGAGAAGGGAAGAAGGGGAAGTCACTGTTCACTATTAAACATAGCGGTGCAAGTTAGCGATATTAGAGGAGTACTGACTATCAGGGGGGTCAGAAAAGTTAGAACATCAAGGGTGGGACTGATCTGTGGTACTTGGTGCAGCGGCTCCAGACAAGAGTGAAGGGGGCAGGGGTGTGACGTAATATGTATTCCATGTGGTAAACCTGCCAGATGCGTTTGATAATGGAGGGAAGAGGAGACACTTCACGGCACCGAGGGTATGTGTGATAAGTTTTTGGGTATGTTTAGGGACACCGGGAAGGGGACGGGGTAGTAAAGAGTAGGAGAGAGGCAAGAAAAGAGATATGAGTGATGTTAGTAATGGGACGGTGAATAGATTCCCAGAAGGGGGTCCCGGCAGCTTTTCATGTAGCTCATAAATACTTGATGGCTTTTTACACTGAAATTGAAAGTTGATCTAGGACATGCTTTATCCCAACTATAAATCTGTCCTCACATTTTAAATCTGTGTCCCCCTCCAATGCAACATGGTTTTGCCAAGGTGCAAATTTACTTATTTTTTATGCTTTACTCTCCTTAATGACTCAGTCCCTTAGTGTGAGAAACGAGGAGCAGTTTGTCTGGGTGATAATCGTTTCATATCCTAAGAGGCGCAAAGAATAACACACTGCCACATGCGCCAGTTTTCACGCAATGAAAGTGACTTTAGTACCGTATTCATCAAGGAGCGTTTCTTTAGATCTGCTCCTTGTTGAATTCAAGTGTGCGTATACCCGATTTACCTGCGTTTTACAAAAAAAACTGACATTATGTTTCCATAATGAATGAAGCCCACTGTTTTCGATATTCAGCCACTCCTTAGATCATCTGTCATTTTTGTATCACGTCAGACTGCAGATTTGTATTATTGCGCTTGTAGTATATGTGGTAGTTCATATGTAACTCAAGAAACATACCATTCATTTTGAAAGGGATTCACAGTAAAATCCAAAAGGAGAGTAGAAATATGGTATAGGTATTAATGTCATATCCATATAGTCAATATGTTCCCTGCTAAAATAAACAAAACAATTGGTCTTGATTTGAGCATGTGTTTTAAACAATATAATACAGAGTAAATAGTCACAATAACATGGGTCATTTATTCATCCAGTAGCCAGTAAATAAATGTAGTTTACTGTGTTAAAATATCCTGTTTAGTTTGGATTTAGTTGCTGCATGTAATGTACCAAGAGCCCATGCTGTGTTAAATAGCCCAGAAATGTTCACAATCAATGAACAGCATTTACTATTATGCATGACATGTGTACAAAAATGAGAAGCGGTTTGCTATTAAATGCAGAAAAGTAACAGTTTCGGAAAAATGAATCAAAATGCCAGAAGTGGCACAGAAAAATAAAATTGCCTTTTGTAGACTTATAAATTTAGAAACCCCTCCCTAATCATCAGATTATTAACCTTTAACAATGACTAAGTTCAGCCTCTAATGGTTATTATTATACACTGTGACATCAGCTTTCCTTTTACATATTTCTTGAAAGGAAATAATGTTCAATAACTACATACTGACATTAAATTATAGTAGCACTGTTTAGTTCATTATTAATATTACTTTAACATTAGAATGTACCATTTTATATTTCAATGACATTGAATTGTCCCTAACGTTCTAGCTGGAGAAGGCATGCTGCTCACTCCGACACAAAGAGAGGCAAGGTCCCAACCGAAATGAGACCCCAAACAGAATGAGGTCCAAATGAAGTGGACTCTTTTAAAGGAATTAAGTTATTTATGAAGGGTATAAGAGCATAATTGGGAAAGGATTGTGGAAAGTAACACAAGGTGTATTAAAGTGTAATAGCACTAATCAGACAATAAATAAATCAAGAGAATCAACCATGCATTAATGATAACAAATAAAGTAATACATTCAGAATACAAACATAATAATTGATGGTGTTTACATTTTTTAATCACATGCTCAAAAACTACCTACACATATCTAGACAGCCATGGTCCTTAGCAAAGATCGTAGAAGACTCTTGCCAAGAGACTTGTGGTCACTTAAATTTCACTTCAATTTAGCCTTTTAATAGAGAATTTTGACAGTAGTTCACTATTTAGTTACTTGACCTAATGGTATCCGGCTTCAATGTTTAGGCATTTGCATCTGGCCAGGGCTTAAGTATGTGTCTCTGTTCCTCTAATGTTGTGAGTTAGTGGTACCACTTAACTGTCAGTGATGGTGAATGTATCTGATGATCCTGACATCTTGACTGACTGCAACTGATATCACTTCCTGTCCTGTCCTATGTCTATAAACTACTCCTGCCCTCATTCTAAGTCATTTAACTTAGCTCTCTCTGTTTTACTGATGGAACAGTCTGAATACGGTCTTCTCAGTGACTGAGGCAAATATTCTGAGCGACTGAATATTATTAACAGCTATGTGTTAGTAACGCGTTAGTAATATGTAGCACACAAATGTCAACTTTAAATTTTCAGTGGACAAATAAGCTATTATTATTATTATCCTTTATTTGTTAGGCGCCACAAGGTTTCCGCGGCGCCGTACACAGTACAAAACAGTCGACTATACAGGGTGAAACAGTACAAACAATAAACAAAAATACCAATACTTCAGAAACTCCAGGCTGGCTGATGCAAAAAACGGAGCAGAAGAACAGGTAGGGAGACATGAAGGAAGAGGGTCCTGCTCAAGTGAGCTTACATCCTAAGGGAGGGAGAACAGAACAGGCACAGGGGGAGCCAGATAAGGTAAGGGGGAGAGCGAGTTGAGAGTGAGAGGCGGGGTTATGTGGATGGTTGGTAGGCTTTGAGGAAGAGGTGGGTTTTCAGCGCACGTTTGAAGGAGCACAGAGTAGGAGAGAGGCGGATGGAACAAGGGAGTTCATTCCAAGTATCAAGTATTTGTGTGCTACATGAAAAAACAGTCAGTGTTTAACTTATGTGTCAAACAGAAAACTAGTTTGCATTGTAACACGGTTTTGTCCAGGAGACTGAAATAAGAAGTTTCTTAAGTTAAGATCCTTAATGAATCAGGCCCTAAGTGATTATCTGATTAGTTACTGTTAACTGACTAACTAAATGTTAATAAAGTTGATTGAGGAAATATTAGTAAACTATTAGTTGACTACTGTTAAGTGGACCGACTAGCTGCCTAAATCATAGCAAACTGACTAACTGATTACTTACTGATTGACTATGAATAAATGACTACTGTTTATTTTAAAATCTCACTTAATACATTTCCTCTAATATAGTAGGCCCTTTCTCTGTCCTTCTTCTCTGCTGTTCTCTCATCTCACTGCCCTTTTTGCCTGCCCGCGGTTATACTGAATGATTATTCCTCTACTATTCGGCAATATTCAGCAATTGCGGATGTGTGTCACATATTTTTGTCAAATATGCTTCTTTGACTGCTCTTCACATTTGCGTGACTGCAGCCCGTGATTGGAATGCACATGGCAGTAAACATCATCACTTTCAAGTTTTGTTAAACTGCTTCTTGGGGGTAAATTTATCAAGCTACGTGTTTGAAAAAGTGGAGATATAGCGACCAATCAGATTCTAGCTGTCATTTTGCAAAATGTCCAAAATAAATGATAGCTAGAATCTGATTGGTTGCTATAGGCAACATCTCCACTTTTTTAAACCCGCAGCTTGATAAATCTACCCCCTGGAGTCTCATTTATGTCTTAAGTAAGTCATGAGTCTACCTAAATCTAAAGACTTTATTTCAGTTGTCACATTAATGTTTTTTATTATAGGGTGTGACATCAGCTTTTCTTTTACATATTTTACAATGTTTTTACTCTATTTTTTTTATTTACTATATTGGCATTTCTGGGCTAAAAAGGCTGTGTGCTAACCCATTAATCTAGTATATATTGATGGATGCACAATTACTGCTATAAACTCTTCAAATACTTGTCTTACAGCATAAGATCTTGTTTTTGTATTTGAGGTGTATTCAGTAAGGAATTCCCAGATTCTCCATCATCTACCAAGTAAAAAAGAATATGCCTATGTCCCTAATAATTACTAAAACTATATTAATATACTACTAATAATAAATATTAATATTGATGTATACATTTCTGTTCAAAATAATCTTATAATAAACAATTCATGATGTTAGAACTTGTCCATTTAAAGTTATTAAGCACGCTAACCCCATAATTGCCAAAGATTTGCTATATTTAACCACCCCCTCCCTCATTCTTTCACGTACATTCATGCAGAGCTTTTCTCACTCTCGTCTCCTGATTGCTGCTCACGGCCACATTAGCTGAACTGTGGAGAGAAGAAAACCACATGAAAGTGCCTCTTAGTGTGACCAGCAATTTTGTGCACTGAAGTGTACAGTACAGTGGTAAAAGAATAATGCTCTTTTTATTGCAAACTATGCTGGATAACAGAAGTCACCTATGTTACAGTCACAAAACTACTCTATGACATCTAATATCCCTATAATTTACAGTAAAGGACACATTGTCCTCAATATAGTAAACAGAGTATTATTAGAGTATCGATGTTACTAATGTATTATAAAACCATATATACATATTCATTAGGTAGGGTCGGTGTGGTTATACGGAATGCAGAGGCAAACATTGAGCCTAAGATGATTCGTTTGTTCTTATTCTTCTGATATTTGTGGAGCTAAGCACATAATCTAAAGCTCTTATCAAACATTTTTATAATTGGCATCAATGTATCTCTCCTTTGAAGGACAATAAATAACATACAGGATATGACAGCTGGACAGGGGAGAAATGAGAATTACTGGAGTACAGTATATCTTGTTTCTACATGTAAATGGAAATGATGGCTGATACATCGCTTGATATTGTAAAACTAATGGTCTATTAACTTTAACACATGCTGAACCTGGATTTATAGCACTATTACTGGTTAACACATGTTTACGAGTGCTGTTGTAAAGAGCAGGCATCTCTAACACTGTGATTACTACAATAAACTCATATAATGTATACCTATTATTCTCAGGACAGTACCACGTCGATATAGTGCTGTATGGTAAGTAGTATATTGGAGTGGATTTCAGGCTGATTTGAGATAAAGAATAAGACAAAGGTAAAATTAATAATCAAAGGTTATAGTAATGAGTTGTTCTCTTAATCATAGTTTTCATCAATTAAAAAATGATCTATAGAACAAGTACAGAGTGAAACATTGATACAAACTGGCTTAATAAGGGAAGAAAGCAAACAAGAAATAAAACATAGATGGTGCTTTGAAAAAGTCAGGTAGCTTCGCAATCATTGATCACAATGTACTCCACTCCACATCTTACATCTTAATGTGCAAAGGGCCATGACACTGCAGGCAGCATTCCCAGAAAGCTACATTTTAACATGCATTAATGGTAAGGTGCAATGGCCTGAGGATCAATGACAAGATGTCACACATCGGGGTCTTAGTCGCACTTGACATGTCCGCCGCTGTCATCTCAAGGCTATCCAATTCCTCCTGGTTACCTGCAGCATTCTTGACCACCACCTCTTTATCTGTAAACAAACACATACTGTTTGTTCTGTTGCATGGCCCTGACCATCTTGGATTCAGTCAGGTGATCTTTCCAGAGCAACCAGATTCAGCAGCTGTGATCACATGATCTGTGCAATCAATAGTTAATAGGAACACCCTATTTTAACCTGCTGTTGAGATCTGATAATTGGCAGAACAACACATTTTCTCTCCTGAGGACAGTTCTTGGTTCCAGGCTCCAGTTGTTTCCAGTACTGTTCCTGTATACCCTGCATTTCCAAGTGATCAACTTTCTGCAGGTACTCTGCATTGTCTAGTGATCATCTGTTTGCAAGTACCCTGCATTTCCAAAGTGCACATCTTTCTGCAACATCCTGCACTTCCCAAAGTACTGCATTTTCTGCAAAGACCTTGCATTTTCCAAACTGCTCAACTTCATGCAAGAATTCTGCATTCCTCTAGAAATGCATATTTATTATATAAAGGCAGATCCATACACACCAGATCCATCTAGTAATCATTGTTATTTAACCATACATATTTTCAATATTTTACAATGTCAGTTTCCTTTTTTTTTGTCATATCACTTTAGTAATAAGTAAGGCTTTAAAATTGTTTTTAAAATATTCAGAGCTCTTTAGCAATAAAAACCATAACAGCCATATTTTCTCATGCTGAAATGAGAGAGAAGAAACACAATATGTCATGTAAACACTAATATATGGGAGCCACTTAAATTAGGAGTATACTAAATATCAAGTTTATTTTATTCCATCCCTGCATGCACAACTAAAAACATTAAAAGGAATAAATCACACTGTAAAATGATGTGCTAATGTCATCGAGGAGTTAATTACAAAGCAAATATGCTAATGACCATTAATAACTAATTTCTTTACTTAACTACTGGCAAAGGTAAGTTTCCGGTTTACCCAAAAAATGCTATTCCCTTTCTGATCTAAAAGAAGAATGTGTTATTTATCACTATATATCTTTCAGAAACATGCCATAGCACATTTTAGACGTGGGAAATCATCGATTACACAGTACATATTAACTTACTTCTCCCTGTGTTTTCGCATCTGTTTCCTCTGGGTGCTCAGGTATCCCACCACACAGTCCAAAAATATTGGCAAGTTTGCTTCTGAAAAAAAAAAAAATTGTTATCGTTATAGCAATGTTCTAGTTTCCTTTACTCTGAATTATTTACCTGTTTCTAATGTATGTGTATTGTGATAAAGCATGGCATTCACTGGATTCTCACACAGTGAGCTTGGCTGAAACATTTCACTGTTTATTGGCAGTTGTCAGGGATTGGGTACCTTATCACGATGGTGATGTGGGGGCGACCGAGGCTTGGTATCCCTATTATCGATCTCTGATAACCTGATTCCTTTTGAGCATAATGCTGTCGACTGGACAGGAGGAAGTGAAACACAAGCAAGTTGTTGTAGTTTCAGATTCAGCTCTGAGGGTTTTCTCAGACTGCTCCTTTATTTATACCTAAGCTCGAGCATTAACTGGTTAACAACAATTATAGATAAGGACAAATTTTTCTTTGCAACAGTAAATACATATAAGAAAATCTCTTTAGCTCAGCAAATATTTCTTTGCAACAATAAGTACATATAAGGCAATATCCTTTGTCCAGTACTACGTAAAGTCTTCCAGGCTGTTTGCTTTTAGTCTTGCATCCATGGGAAACACTTGTTTTTCTTCAAGGGCGTAGTTCTCATATATGTAGTTATAGTTTTTTAAGGTTTTCACACATATATTTGTACCTATTCATTGTTTTATACTCTCACAGTGAAAACAACAACATCGAATAGCCCGACATGATGAGTCTGAATGTGTCATTCACGACAGCGTTGTAATAGTGACAGCTTGAAAAGGAGACTTCAAACAGTTTTGAAGAATGAAGATCCTGGCAGCCTACAATGACATCAGTTTCAAGGGTCCCACTATGATTTGTGCTGTTAAGTTGCAAATTTAAGGAGGTGGTGGCTGTACAGTGTTCTTTAAAAACCAACCACAGCAAATAACAAATCAATTACACCCATGTGGATCACCTGTGTGTGTATGTGCGGAAAAAGGAGCCCAGGGAAAACGTAACCCTGTCTGTAGCCTGCTCCTGCAGACTAGCTGGGTTTTTACCTATTTCCCTATAGGAAAGGTGTGACAAATAAGCCTAATTGCCACAGTATATATAACAGAATCCATTACAATTCCCAGCACAATTGTCATCCCAACTATCTACACCTCTCATTGTGCATAGACACAAATTCCATATACTATCTCCAAAATGCCATAGTCTATATGCTTTAAGTACAAATCCACAGTGCCACCATTATTCATTACTCTAAGTACAATAAACAAATCATAAACTCCTATATTACTCAACATATGTAACCATATTAACAATTAGAATTGCAAACTATTTGCTTCATATGCAAAATAAATAACATCATATCCCAGTCTTCATATACAATTTCCCATATGCTCCTATGTATGCATCTTACAAACTATATAGTACTCCATAGTGTATCAAAAAGTCCCATAGTGTATAACAAACCATATGCAGTCCGTATATGTTGCAACTATGTCCCATATATGCTTCATGTGTATCCCATGTAAAGTATTAGTGTCATCCTGTCTTCTCTGCATGCTTAGTGCCCAAATGTTTGTGATGATGGCATTGCACACATGTGGATGCACTGTGCGATATCCGGGTGTGATGATGCCATCTCATGTGCTATCTCTATTGTCTATGTGCCAAGTGTAATATTGCACTTGAGCCATCTGTGCATGTGCAGACTATTTTCAGCCATGCACACTTTGACAAATACGGGTCATGCAAAGGTTCCAGAGGTCATTCTCTATATAAGAATCATGAGGGATTCTCTTGTATTCACCGGATACATTGGCCATGACCCCCGTGATGATGTATTCTTATCGCATACAAAACAGGATGTATGGGTTATGCATGCCTTACTATGAATTTTTTTTTGACACATGGTGGGGTGAGCATCCTCTTTAATGTGGCACACACCCACTCAGGGAGAATAGTTGACTCCACTAATAGGCCACAATGACACCAGAAGGGATCTGGTCGCTCAAGCCAAGCGGCCAAACAGCCAAATCCTGTACAATTTGGCCATCCATTTTGGTCACTAAGTGAACAAATTTTAAATTACTCTTATCTGGCAGGACGGACTAGTACATGATCAGGTTTATACTTAGCCATTTAAATCACACACACACACACCCACACACACACTTCATTTTCAGATAGGCTCAGCAGCGTATAGTGTCATTAACAAACAGATAATTCATAGGTAAAGGTTTAAACCAAGTATGGTTGTCTTTTATTGCCATCAAATCAAAGTTTTTATATATATATATATATATATATATATATATATATATATATATATATATATTGGGAATACTGATATCCAACCATTCAAATTCTGTCTTCTCTGTTCTAGACGTGAAATATATTTTATTTAGGAACTGATCACAGTTCTTCACTTCACCTACATTAAGTAATTATCTAAGGGGAAGGTGGTCCCACATCTTAAAATTAATAAGTTGCATTTAAAAGCATTTTCTAAACAATTTCAATGTTTTAGAGCTGTCCATTCACAATGTTTTTATATAAACAGGATTGCAGTATTTTACATGACAAAGACATTCAAAATATCTCTGCCGCTATGAATATTTTCTTTTAAAGGATAACAATGAAAGCTTTCTGTATCCACACTTGGGTTAAGAAGTATATATCCACCCACTCATGCAGAGCTATTTTATACTTTCTGATTCATCTTTGTAATATGGGTCACTTTGGAAAAGAATATTCTGTGTAACAAGTACTCACAAAACGAAACGTACGATAGCTGAATGTACAATGGTTGCACGTCTCAGAAAGTAATTTGTGGTTCACTTTCTGGTTTCTATTCTAGGTGAATGACAACTAAAATGTGTGTGTGTGTTTGTGTATATATATATATATATATATATATATATATATATATATATATATATATATATATATTTACACAAACACACACACACATTTTAGTTGTTCAAAGTATATTATAGATGTTCAAAGTCTACTTTGAAAATTTAACACCTATCCTGTAACCATTTGCTATATATACCCTCTAGTAAAGTGTATATAGCCCTACCTCTCCTGTGTTTGATACTAGCTCGACAGAGCTGGTAGTCTGAAATTCTTACTCTATGGCCCACCCCAGGCCATCACCAGGGGCCTGATTCATTAAGGATCTTAACTTGAGAAACTTCTTATTTCAGTCTCCTGGACAAAACCATGTCACAATGCAAGGGGTGCAAACTAGGATTTTGTTTTGCACATAAGTTAAATACTGACTGTTTTTTCATGTAGCACACACATATCAAATTTACATTTCAGTGTACAAATAAGCTATCAAGTATTTGTGTGTTACATGAAAAAACAGGCAGTATTTAACTTATGTGCAAAACAGAATGTTAATTTGCACCCCTTGCAATGTAACATGGTTTTGTCCAGGAGACTGAAATAAGAAGTTTCTCAAGTTAAGATCCTTAATGAATCAGGCCCCAGGTTACTGCTGAGCCTTTAAAATCTGACATTATCGTAACAATACTATAATCATTTTGTATTTAGAATTGGACAGCAACAATATGGGCCTGATTCATAAAAGGATGCATCACAGGGGCCTAGTGGTTAGCACTTCTGCCTCACAGCACTGGCGTCATGAGTTTGATTCCCGACCATGGTCTTATCTGTGTGGAGTTTGTATGTTCTCCCTGTGTTTGCGTGAGTTTCCTTCGGGTGCTCCGGTTTCTCCCACACTCCAAAAACATACTGCAAGGTTAATTGGCTGCTATCAAAAATTGACCCTAGTCTCTGTCTGTCTGTCTCCCTGTCTGTCTATCTCCCTCTTTGTCTGTCTGTGTGAGTGTGTGTCTATAATAGGGAATTTAGACTGTAAGCTCCAATGGGGCAGGGACTGATGTGAATGAGTTCTCTGTACAGCTCTGCGGAATTAGTGGCGCTATATAAATAAATGATGATGATATATATATCGTGGTAAAGTCCTGCAGATCATTGCATCCTGTGTCTATTACTTTCAGTGGTTTGCTCTGCAAACCATTGCATCTTGTATGTCATCTCCATTACTTTGTGGTAAAGTCCTGCAGACCATTGCATTCTGTGTCTGTTATCTTCAGTGCCTTGGTCCGCAGACTATCACACCATGTGTGTCATCTCCACTACTTCGTAGTAAAGTCCTGCAAATCATCGCATCCGCAAACCATCGCACCTTGTATGTCATCTCCATTACTTTGTGGTAAAGTCCTTCAGGCTTTCTGCATCTGTTGTTTACTGAGTTATCTTGCTATTTCTGCCATACCCTACAGTACTGCATCCTGAAACCTGTGTAACCGGTGCTTTATAAAACCCACTTCATTCACTACGTTCTCTCTGTGGTCTTATACTGTGAATCCTGACAGTATGATCTGGCCACAAAATTGAGCCTGACATTGCACGCTTTCCACCCTCGTTTGAGGATCTCCAGGGTACTGGTTTATTAACTCAGTATTTTAGGTTCTGAGACCATGGCTACTATTTCTTTCGAAATTTCCCTTTTCCAGATACTGGATTCGCTCTCAAATTTCTCAAGTCTCTATTCTGCTAATTAAGGTGCTTAAACAACTTTCAGTCTCCATTCCAAGTACTTCTTGCTCCAATACCAGTTCTGGAGTAACAAATGATTTTTTCACAGAGAAAGTCATCAATGCAGTACATCCTCCAGAGTCTGAACCTAATAATAAAGTAGAATCAAGATACCTTTGCCCAGACATGGATCCTCCCAGGGAACAACCAAATTTTTCTGTGCAAAAGCAGCACCTCTCAATAATGTCTCCAGTTTACTCTACCCCTCATTTTGGATTTGTTTACACATGGCCTCCCATTTCTAAACTTCAACCTGTTCTGCTCCCTGGGATGAAATTTAATCTGCTACTTTCAGCCGCCTGTCCTGAGGTGTCAGTTTTAGTCGCCTGTCCAGAGGTGCCAGTTTCAGCCGCCTGTCCAGAGGTGCCAGGTTCAACCGCCTGTCCTGAGGTGCCAGTTTCAGCCGTCTGTCTAGAGGTGCCAATTTCAGCTGCCTCCAGCTTCAAGGTGCCAGCCTCTGCCTCCAGTTCCAATGTGCCATCCAGCTCTGAGGTGCCAGCCTCTGCCTCCAGCTCCGAGGTGCCAGCCTCTGCCTCCAGCTCCGAGGTGCCAGCCTCTGCCTCCAGCTCCGAGGTGTCAGCCTCTGCCTCCAGCTCGGAGGTGCCAACCTCTACCTCCAGCTCTGAGGTCCCAGCCTCTGGTTCCGCTCCAGAGATAATGCCTGCTCCAGAGGGGGCGCTGCCCTTACAGTCCGCTCCAGAGGGGACCCTGTCCCTCCAGTCCGCTCCTGAAATCTTGCATGCGGTTCAGCCCGATTTGCCATTCCATGTGGTTCAGCCCAAGTTTGCATTCCATGCAGTTCAGCCCGAATTGCCATTCCATACGGTTCAGCTCGTGTTGCCATTTGGTGCTGTCTGCTCTGGGGCTTTTCACATTGCTGTCTGCTCTGAGGCCTCTCACAGTGCTGTCTGCTCTGAGGCTTCTCACAGTGTTGCTCCTTCCAAGTCGCCCGCCAAGTCCGGGCCTCCTTCCAAGTCGTCTGCCCAATTTGGGCCGTCTCCTGCCATGGGTGTTCTGCCCAAGTCCCCAGATACATCTGCTCAGCCCAGCCAAACTTTCTCACTTCATCTAAGAAAAATTTAGAGAGCCCTATTGCTGTCCCAGTCAGGGACTTCTTTCCTGCCATTCCAGTCAGGGATCCTTGTTCTCAATCCAAATCCCACCCCAAGGTTCTTGTTACTACATCATCTAAAGTTGCCAAGACTGCTGACTCTTCTGTTTTTGAATCCCCACCACTGACCTTTGATGGGGATATAGGACAATTTAGTGAACTTGTAAATTTCTCCTTATCTTATTTTTTCACCATACCAAATCTTTTTGACAATGAATATAAGCAAGTCATTTTCTTGCTATCCACTTTTAGAGGGAAGGCATTAAATAGGGCAAGTCCCTTTATGGAAACCAGAGATCCCATTCTCTCAAACATACAACTTCTTACCGATGCTGCAGTTCAAAAATTTGCTCCAGCACTTGCCAATTCTACCTCCAGCGCTTCTGCTAAGTCATCTTCTTTGTCTCCATTTACCCAAGCCTTGGAGTTGCCTTCATGTTCCATTCAATTTGAACAACACTCTGCCCTTAAAAGACTCTTAAAAAGAGAGCTAAAAAGAAGAGGTGGAGTGGGGCTTCAGGGTCTCTGCATCCCTTGGGCGAGGTCTCTATGCCTTTTCTGTCCTTGCATGAAGATTTCTCTCATATATATATATATATATATATATATATATATATATATATATATATATATATATATATATCCTGCATATAGTATCACCGTTCTACCAAAGGGGCCGCTGTGGTACTTTGACTGCTCTCTTACCTGCCAGATATAGGCTCTTTACTCAAGGATGATTAAGACCTGTCCTTGGTCTACAAAAGCCTGGTTGTCCCAGCAGCCTTTGCCAGATAATCTGTGGCCTTTACCTGTGTTGCTGTTCCTGTGTCCTATCCTGATTGATCTCCTGGTATTGACCTGTGCCCGTTTTTGCACCTCATCCTGTGACCCCTGACTCGGCTTGTCTGCGACTCTGTACCTGCTCTCAGCTCTCCAGTGTTACAGAGGACTTGTTACTAGCATCTCCACTACTTCGTGGTAAAGTCCTGCAGATCATCGCATCCTGTGTCTTTTACTTTCAGTGCCTTGCTCCGCAGACCATCACACCTTGTGTGTCATCTCCACTACTTCGTTGTAACGTCCTGCAGATCATCGCATCCTGTGTCTGTTACTTTCAGTGCCTTGCTCCGCAGACTGTCGCACCTTGTGTGTCATCTCCATTTCTTCATGGTCCTGCAGACCATCGCATTCTGCATCTGTTGTTTACTGAGTTCTCTTGCTATTTCTGCCATACCCTACCGTACTGCATCCTGAAACCTGTGTAACCGGTGTTTAATAAAAACCACTTCATTTACTACGCTCTCTCTGTGGTCTTAGATTGTGATTCCCGACAGTAAGGCATTGCAATGAGTTAAAACAAGACCCCAAAAAAGGTGATTTTAGTACAAGAATATGCTACAACGAAGGCTACAGAAGATTCTTGTGGAAAAGTGGAATAGCCAAAATCATGCAAGATGGCATTGTCCTTTAGGCCACCCACCCACCCATATATTGAAAAGGACTTGCACATAGGTTAAAAATGCAAGCACTCTAGTGACAGGCACTGCCCCTTTTGTGGCTTAAGTGCTTAATTTGTTTGGGCCCACACAAAAGCCAACATTTTGTTTTGTTGGATGTTCAACTGGAGATTAAATAGGGATATTAACAAATGAATCATGGATAACAGTGGTCATCTTCCTCAATGGTAACCAATTATAACCCTTATCTATCATCATCCTCATTAAAGATGTCTACATCAATTACATTTTACTTTTACTATAAAAGATATACCAAGTAGGTAACCGTAGCACGTGTAGCACATTAGAGAGGGTCAGCAGCGAATACATTGGAGAGGGTTAGCACTGCAGCAAATACATTGGAGAGTGTCAGCACTGCAGAATAAATATTGAAGAGGATCAGCACTGCAGAAAATACATTGGAGAAGGTCAGCACTGCAGAAAATATGTTGGAGAGGGTCAGCAGCAATACATTAGAGAAGGGACAGTAGTGGCAGTATCAGTAGACATTATTTAACAGATGATGAGACAACACCCAGATGTGATACATACATGGATTCAACAGCTACAGGATTGACATAATATGATTGGTGGGCAACAGAATAGACAGGGTTATAAAGTTGAAAATATAATGACATCCACGGTATTATTAGGACAACAATTGAAATTTAGACAGTATTTTTTAGGTTGACAATTTAAATGTAGACAGTATTATGCCTGTCACTATCCCTAACCATGTCCCTATCCCTTTTCCTAGACCTGTACCTATCCCTAAACCTTTCCCTTGACCTGTCCTTATCCCTGTCCTTAACCATATCACTAGCCCTATCTCTAACCCTATAATAAAAATGTTGAAATTTGAATTGTCTACCTAATCATACTGTCCACTATGTAAATTGGCGACCTAATAATACTGTTGACACCTGAATTGTTGACTGTTACTCAAGCTGAAAGACCAAGGCCAAAATGTAAAATAGTGCAAGACGGAATTGTCCTTGGACCCAAATATATATTCAATAGGACATGTACATAGTTTAACAAACCGAGCACTTCTGCGACAGGGGCTGCCACTTTTGTGACTGATGTGTTTGATTTGTTTGGGCCACCAAAAAAGAGAACATTTTGGTTGTTGGTCGATCAACTGGACAGAATAGATTGCAGTTTAGTAATTTTTTTACAAATTACTAATGGTCATTTAGCTAACAGTGGTCATCTTCTTCTATATTGACGACCATGTCAACACCTTTATCATCATCCTCATCACTGATGTCATCATCATCATCATCATCACACAATATTAATTCATTCCCACTGGAAATACACATCCTGATGGTAATTGGCAGCAAGAATGGTATTCTTCATATAGGATGCTGACTGTCATACTTGTTACCTCTTGCAAACGCAGAAAATTGTGTAAAATTAAGTTAGTTATCTTGCTTCCCTTCTGTGTCGATGTATCATCTCCATCAGCAGCAGTTGTAGTTTGCAAGGTTGTTTCTTTGGAATCATGGATTGCATTAGGGGAGTCATTTGGAATGTCATAATTAGATGCAGGAATGCATATTACTAATGAGGAGGTTGTTGATTAAGGTGTTGCCACCAGTGACAATTGCAACTGTCTTTCTATTTGGCTGCTAGCTGATGCCACATTTGGAAACGCGTCTTGAATGAACTTGCTACAAATGACATATGAGGGAGGAGGTGCCTAGATGATCAAGATTCCTACTTCTACTTATTTTGAAATGGCAGAGACTACAGATGGCTTGACAAATGTTGTCTGGGTTCAGATAAAAATATTTCCTTTTTTTCATCTTTGCCTTGGCATGATAATGCGCTTGTCATGGGCATCTGCTGGTGGTAACATTGGTGGCTGCCTTATTTCAACACAATAATCATCATCCTCCTCATTATCTCATCCAATGTAAAACATTCATTTTCAGACCCACAATTATCCCACTCATCCTCTTGCAAATTTGCAACTTCCATAGTAGCTTCCTCAATTACCATGGGAAAATTATCATCAACACTAATACTACTACTACCCATCCACCCATTTCTAAATGGTTGAGGACTTTTCGAAAGAGGCTGCTCTATTATTACAGTGTCTGAATCTGAAATCTTAGAATAACATGTAGTATTCATGAATACCCTCCTTAGACTCTCCTAAGAATTCTGTGAGTGCCCAAGTTGTTCTTTAACCTCAATGTTATCTTCAGGCACTGATTTGGCTGTTTTGGAGGTGTCAGTAATAGACGTACACTCTGACCAACAATGTGAAGTTGAGGAAGATGCATGACCACATTGGGATCTCTGTTTTGGAATTGCCAATCTAGTACGTATACCAGTACCAGCAGTAACAGGTCCCCTACTAGCAAATAGTGGTGATATGTATGGATTATTATCTATTTTCATTTTTTTGGACAAATCACCACATTCATCAGAAAATTCCCTCTTAATCCTCCTCTTACATCAAGAACTAAAGTTTTATTTGAGATTGAATTTGACAAATATCCTCTGCAGCAGCAGCAGCTATTTTTATAGTGCCGCTAGTTCCGCAGCGCTGTACAGAGAACTCACGCACATCAGTCCCTGCCCCATGGGAGCTTACAGTCTAAATTCCCCCTTTGCCCATCCCCGAAAACAAGTTTCTATTTAGGTAATGAGCAAATCACCCTCTACACTATAACTAATATAGGGAGTAGTTCATAAGAAACCGGCTACAATCCCTGCTAATGATTTAGGGAGATAGTATTAAGCTAACACCTACTACAAGTGAATACAATAGGGACGGCTACAACTTCCTAAAGGAAATCAGGTTCAATATAACGGTAATTTATTATGAAATGCCACTAAAATACCCTATATAAATTATAAGGGTCAGAACTATAGCAAGTAATCAATATAGAAAAGAAATTAGGTATGGATCCAAAATTATGAGAAACGTTAATTAAGAAAGAGATTATGGACTACACACAGCAGTTTTAAATCACAATTCACTTTTCCACATATTTCGCTGTTTTTTTAAAAAAATTATTTTATTATAAGTGTAAATAAAAGTTAAGATTTATTCAGATACATGGGTTACATATAAAACACTTAATAATTTGCACAATTAAAAAATGTAGTGCACCATCCCAAGCCAGTTTCTTCTTCTTTATGCTCTTTATGCACTTTATTTTTAGAAATTATCAATGATAAAAGAAAGAACAATTAGTATATATATATATATATATGTAACAGATAATGTCTATGAGTTTCAGTCTTTCTAGATTGACACTAGTGCGACAACAACATTTAAAAAGTGAAATAGTTCTGTGCATACTCCAAATGGACTTTACACCAATGAACACTATTGCACATAGTTCTTGCCTAAATGCAAATGACACTTACAACTGCCTACAACTTGAAGGGTGGAACAGAGGAGGGAAGGGGTGGACGAACGCAGGCAATGTGCAGTAAGGGCGTCCTGAGGGCTTGTTGACGTAGATGCGTCAGAAGTCCTGAGTTTCTCATAAGTACACTTGTTTCAGGCATATCATTTGCACCACCTACAGGGCAGGTGTAAGTAACGACTGATAGTGATGACTGACATGGAATAGTCATTCTATTAAAAACTACCCGTATACATGCCACTAGCTAGCATAGAAAATCTGAAACATAAAAACACTTTGTATATACAGTACGCATTAAGATATTGCTTTATGTATTTCATGTAAAAAAGGATATAACATATATTTTTAAACAATCTATATTTTTATTAAAGATTATACTGTTTAGAGTTGTTCATTTATTTTATAATAAAACTTTTTTTTTGTATGCTTTCTGATGTGACCTTATATTGCACATATGCGTGTGTGTACACAGCAGTTTATTCTGTCTGTTAACATATTGCAAGTAACATTTAGGCAGAGCGTGCTTAGGTCCATGTTCAAATCGACACTTACTATATCTTGAGATCTGCTTGGATTTGAATACAGTCTGAGCTATGCACAAGTTCCATGCTCTTTTCTTAAACTCAAGATGTGTGCAGGTTGTGTCCGAACATTAATTAGTCCCTTTATGTTTTTGAAACTGTCACAACAGTCCTTAGGCACAATTTGACACAGACGGCAGGTGCTATCTGCAAATATATGTACAATATTCAGGAGCTTATCATGTCTAAAATGTTTGAGATAAGTCTTTAATCATGAAGTTTTTTTTAATTTTGCACATCTGGCTTCAAATATTGTCAATTAATGGGCTTAAAGACAGTAGAGTATATATTGGCTACTAAGTAATAGTATTCTGTTAATTATACAGAAAAAAACACAAATGTCTTAAATATCTTCCATAATTTTCAAGGTATGGAAACTTCAAAAGGGTTGTCCACCTTGGTGCCTGAAACCCTGCTGGTGCTGAGTGTACACTTACTTAGGTTGCAAGGATGTAGTGCAGGGGAAGGCTGGCAAGTTCAGCTCGGGAGCAAGACTCGACACAGCAGCCTATTTCAAAGGGAAAAAATGCAGGTGGCCCAGTGACCCAGCCCAAGGTAGCCACTATGGTACTGGCCTGGGGGGCGGATTCCCCCTGCCCCCAGCCTGCCACTGATGTAGTATAGTACTCAACTCACTGTTACCCTGCTATTCAAATCAGACAATGGTGTGAGTGTGGCCTTGGCAAGCACAGGATCCCCTGAATACTAATGTGTTTAACACAAATAGAGTGGAGTGGAAACTAGTGGTGGTTTGGCGCAATGTCACAAAAGAACTGTTGGGCACCATATCATCTCATAATAAATAAACAAAACTTTTATTCCAAACGCCTTCTCCTCCAGCACATAAGCAACAAGTGCAATAACATAAGTTCCATTGACCCCAACTCCTCCAGCACACACTTAAGCAGATGTAAAATTGCTATTTCAATTTCAAGAGCTATAGCATTTTAGTGTGTGAAACTGAAGCTGGAAGGGAGATTGCAATACGTGCATTTGTGAGTTTTAAAACATTCTATACATGTTATACTTGTATTTTATAATAAATGGCCCTTTCAAATTATGCAGAACAATTATCATTATTACAATTTAAGTTCAGATGTTAAATTTGATGTTGATGCATCATCAAATTTATAAGTGTGCAGCACAGTGGCCTAGTGATTAGCACTTCTGCCTCACAGCACTGGGGTCATGAGTTCAATTCCCAACCATGGCCTTATCTGTGTGGAGTTTGTATGTTCTCCCTGTGTTTGCGTGGGTTTACTCCAGGTGCTCCTGTTTCCTCCCACTGGTAGGTTAATTGGCTGCTATCAAAAATTGACCCTAGTCTCTCCCTCTCTGTCTGTCTGTGTGAGTATGTGTCTATATTAGGGAATTTAGACTGTAAGCTCCAATGGGGCAGGGACTGATGTGAATGAGTTCTCTATGCAGCGCTGCGGAATTAGTGGCGCTACACAAATAAATGATGATGATGTTATCAACTAAAATGCTGATACAAATGCTGCATATTTATATGTACAAAGGAATCTAGATTCTCTAGGAAATCTCACCTGCAGATTCCTACATACTGTAGCTTTGATACTGTTCTGGCTGAAAGGAAGAAGAAATAATATGGAATTCACACTTCTAGCTAGAAATCATGAGAATCTGTTAGTTCTGTGTGAACTGAGCCTTAAAACTCAATATAACTGTGCATGTGTCACACTGTATAGCAAAATCTGAAATGTTTCTTGCACAGAGATTTGGACGTCAGGGATGAAACCAGTTCTTATCTACAAATAGAATAGTAATGATCTGGATTACCATTCTATTTGCAGATCTGACTTTGCTACAAGTCATGGAACCTTAAGCGCCTACTAATTCAAAACCTTAGCTTTGTATGTAGATTGATGAGCGTGTCATGTAAATGAGTTGGAAAATAGTAAGTCAGTGACTCATTTTTATTGTTTTATTTATTGGCGAGACATTAAAATACAATGTGTTGGGTTAATTTTAAAAAACAGTAGGGAAAGAGAATATAGCTGTTATTGTTTGAAAAATAGGTTGCTATCAAAATACTATTCCCTCTAGAACTGCAGTCTATGTAATGGTTTCCTGGAACACTAACTTAATCAGCATATGTATAACCTCATTATCATGTGTCCACATATTATCCTTGCTCTTCTTCCCATTATAACCAATACAGAGTAAACTGGAATAACACTTGTGTGCCGTAGTTGATCTCATGTGTCCTGTAATCATTTCTCAGACTACCTTTTATTACAAATTTATTTAGAATAATCTGAAATGTAGTTGTGGAGCTTTCAGGTTATTTTGCAAAGTTTTAACAATATCACAACATTTTTTTTATCATTTATGTTTATTTAAAGTTTTGATAGTGTTTCTCTATTCAGATTTCCTGTATATATTTTGGTATACCTTAAGCAAAATGTGAAGTCTAAAATAAATAAACAAATGATATTTATTTAATATTTGTACTTCTTAGAAAAGATGGGGAATTGGATGCTATTGTCCACTAAGGCAGAAATCACCTGGCTAATGCTGGAGCCATGGCTGTAAAAGATAAATTTAGGAAATAAGGGACTGCTCTAATACAAGTGGCAACCACTGTAACTTTTTCAACATTATTGCCAGTACACAGGGATAAAGACCGAAATCATTGCATCAGAAATTTCATTGTGTGTCTGAGCAAATGGTGTAATGAGGAGAGAGTTGGATTAATAGACCACAGTCAGGGGCGAAAGCAGGATTTAGAAGGGGGGTTTCTGCCCCCCCCCCCCCACCGGAAAAAAAATAAAATATTGCGAGAAGGAGCTGCTGCGCATTTCGGCGCGTTTGAATTCTACAGCAGCCGCGGCGCTGTCAAACACCATCCGCGGCAGTGCTGTATTATACTACAATACAGCACTGCTGCGGACGCTTCTTTGACAGCGCCGCGGCTGCTGTACAGTACCGTTGGTTCGCGGAGGGGAGGGGTTTCTGGAGAACCAGAAACCCCCCCTGCGTGCGCCACTGACAGTTATGTCATCTGGCAAGATAGGGGCCTATATAAAAGCGACGGCCTGCACCCATCTTCAAGGGGAACCAGAATATTGAGTGAGATCTTTGGAAGCTTCATCAGGTATTATTTAAGCTAGCAGAGGGGGCAAGGAACAAAATAGGAATAAAGCAATCTGTTCCCCCAGCAAAGAGGTATTGTTTCAGCAGGCTAATAGAACAGGAGACATATCCACAGCAACAGAAGACACTGAAGACCAAAACATACTAAACATAGACAGAGAGATGACCATAGCTAAGAGTAGGAGTTGCACAAACATAACTCTGAGAGCTATGTGTCCAAATGCTAGGAGCTTAGGAAATAAGAACTAAGGGCCTGATTCATTAAGGATCTTTACTGAAGAAACTTCTTATTTCAGTCTCCTGGACAAAACCATGTTACAATGCAAGGGGTGCAAACTAGTATTCTGTTTTGCACATAAGTTACATACTGACTGTTTTTTCATGTAGCACACAAATACTTGATAGCTTTATTTGTACACTGAAATTTAAAGTTGATATTTGTGTGCTACATGAAAAAACAGTCAGTATTTAACTTATGTGCAAAACAGAAACCTAATTTGCACCGCTTGCATTGTAACATGGCTTTGTCCAGGAGACTGAAATAAGAAGTTTCTTCAGATAAGATCCTTAATGAATCAGGCCCTAAGGGTCTGATTCATTAAGGAACTTAAATTAAGAAGTTTCTTACCTAAGTCTCCTGGACAAAACCATGTTAAAATTTAAGGGGTGAAACTTAGTTTTCTGTTTTGCACATAAGTTAAATACTGACTGTTTTTTCATGTAGCACACAAATACTTGATAGCTTATTTGTACACTGAAATTTAAAGTTGATATTTGTGTGCTACATGAAAAATACAGACAGTATTTACCTTATGTATAAAATAGAAAACTAATTTTCACCCCTTGCATTTTAACATGGTTTTGTCCAGGAGACTTAAATAAGCAACTTCTTAATTTAAGTTCCTTAATGAATCAGGCCTCAAGTGCGCTAATGAAAAGGGATGATCTGGATATTGTGACTACTGTGGAGTCATGGTGCAATGAATATCATGACTGGGATGTAGCTGAACCGGGATCTATTTTATTTAGGAAGAATTGAGTGGGAAGAAAGGAGGAGTAGCAATGTATGTGAAAAAAAGCATAAATACTACTTTATTACAAAGCATTGTAGAAAAAATTGAGGCCCTTTGGGTGACCATAGAAACGGGGGGACATGGCTATTCATCCTACTTAGGTGATCTATAGATCACCGGGTCAGGAGGAGAAACTGGACAGGAACCTATTACAGGACAGAAATAAAATGGCAATAAATGGAGAGGTAATAATCATGGGAGACTTTGATCTACCGGATGTGAAATGGAAAGGGTCTTTTGCAAGTAAAACTGGAAATAGGGATATTCTGAATTCCTTGTATGGAGAATTCCTCAAGAAATTGGTGAGTGAGCCCACTCACAAAGAAGCAATATTAGACTTAATGTGTAAAAATGGTGCAGAATATCTGACGTAAATGTGGGTGAGAACCTAGGATCCAGTGACCATCAAGCAGTATGGTTTAGTATAAAAACAAAGATTAACTCATACCACACAAAAACAAAGGTGTTAGATTTTAATAAAGCTGACTTTGTAGAGGTGGTAAAATGTCTAAGTGACTCTTTCGCAGAGTGGGCGAACTTGAAAGGAGTGTAAGAGAGGCGGGAAAAATTTAAAAGTGCAATATTAAAAGCAAAAGAACTTTGTATCAAAAGGGATAGGAAAAGCTCAAGGAAAAGGAAGTCAATGTGGTTTGCAAAAGAAGTAGCAGGTATTGTGAAAGCAAAACCGATGGTCTTTAGGAAATATAAGCAGAATAATGAAGACAAAGAGATGTATATTGTCAGAGAGAAGAAGGCTAAGAGGGTCATTAGATGTTCCAAGGCACAAGCTGAAGAGAAAATGACCCAGTCAGTAGGTGAAGGGGCAAAACTTTTTTAGGTATATAAGTGAAAGGAGAAATCCAAAAGAAGGAATAATAAGACTAAAGACTTAGAGGAATTGCCTCCCATCAGAGGTGGTAGGTTAAAATATGGGCATACTATTGTCAGGCGCCATCCCCGCTTCTCCACTCCTGCTGGGGACCGACGCTGTTCTCTACTTCCTGAGCCCCGTTGCTAGGCAATGGGACGCCTCCTCTGGCCGTCTCCGGGTGCATGTGCGGATGTTGCTTCGGCAACAGGATGCGCTCCCCGGCTTCCTGTCCAGCAATGAATACATATTTATCTCTATATAACGGAGACTCTGGTATCATTAGGGTCCCAGAGTATCTAAGTCTCCTAATGCTCCAGCACTGTTGTAGTTCCTACTGCATCCTGACTGACTCCCTGTGTACCGAACCGGCTTGTCCTGACTGCGCTTTGGATTCTCCTCTGGACTGTTTCATGCTTCCTGGCCTTCCGACTATGCCTTGTCTGCTCCCTGGTACCTAGCTTGTCCGCACGGTTGCGACTTCTGCCTGTACAACTACGATTGTTCACCACCCCACCTCGCTGGTAGCCTCCTGGGAGGGCCGCTACCTGTACACCACCTGCGACAAAACCCAAACTCCCTTGCGGGGTCCCCGATGAAGACCAGTGGTGTGTTAGACTTCGCGTCTCCCAGTGTAGCAGCGCTAATACCTGCATGTGGTCTTCAGTCCAAAACATTTTGTGACAACTATATGGCGAAGTAGTTCTTATCTACTGTCAAATTCTATGTTTCTGTGTTTCTTAATTATTCAACATTTATAGACATTAAGGGCCAGATTTGAATTAAGTTGTAATTTTTGTTGCCAAACATAGGCATAAATTGAAGGAAAATAGCAGTGTAAATGCAGCCACATTATGCGACATACTGTCGTATTTTGATGCAGCCAGTCATCATCATCAAATTGATGTTGCATACTACCATATCTATTGTATTTTTAAAAAATAAAAATGAACAATAAATATTTTTCAAAAGAAACTATGTGCCCGTCCTCATCAAATAAGTAACCAGCACCACAGATATAGCTTGGATTGGTTAACAATAAAGCATGGAGACAAAAAGCGTGGGGGTCCACTGCAAAAGCAGCAATTAGCACCAGGGTATGTCTGACTGCTCACACTTAAACCTTCACCATGAGTTAAATACGTAGGTTTTGAAATTATTAATCTTAGCCTTACATGATTGTAGTCAATCCTTCATTCTGCCCATCGATATTTCCATAGACAACTGAAATTACTGGGATTAGAGGAGGAAGCATTCTCTCCATAACTGCTGGTTCCATACCCCTAAGCTGTCCCTGCTAAATTCAACTAAAGAAAGGGAAAAATATAATGGGTATTTGGACATCCTTGAAATAGATTTGAAGTACAGCTTTTAAGATGTCAACATCTTCATCACAATTGTTTTACATTTGACCATGTAAACAGTATTTGGTGCATCTAATTAGTTTTGAGAGAGGTTGCTGCTCAGTGCTTAGGTGCACTGGAGACAATGGGTCTGATTCATTAAAGAAGATTTAAGAAGTTTCTGATTTAATTCTCCTGGACAAAACCATGTTACAATGCAAGGGGTGAAAAATAGTTTTCTGTTTTGTACATAAATTAAATACTGACTGTTTTTTCATGTAGCACACAAATATCAACTTTAAATTTCAGTGTTCAAATAAGCTGTCAAGTATTTTTGTATTATATGAAAAAACAGTCAGTATTTAACTTATGTGCAAAACAGAAAACGAATTTTCAATCATTGCATTGTAACATGGTTTTGTCCAGGAGACTTAAATAAGAAACTTCTTAATTTAAGTTCCTTAATGAATAAGGCCCAATGAGTCTAATCCTAATGCCAGTTTTTTGGGACCTGGGGTAAGACTTTTTCCCTTGCCACAGGTTCCAAAATATAAACTGTAATCTTGACAGGGAAACTTTGTCATATGTAAAACTCTGTTTAATATTATAAGTGCTAAACACAAACCATGCATACATTTTGCTATATATCTAATGGTTAGAGCAGTGGTTCCCAAACTTTTTCAGTTTGCGGCACCCTTAGAGTCTCAATAATTTTTTCATGGCACCCCTCCAAAACAATTCCCGAGCAGTCCCTTTTTATAAGTAGTTAGGTCAAAATGACATAATAAGTATTTAGGTCAGGACAGAAATACTTAGTAAGTTGTTTGCAAAAATAATACACATAAATCCAAGGGAAAATAATATTTTTATATTTTTTTCAATTATATTTCTGTCAAAGAACATTTTACAGCTATCATTAAGAGGAATAAGATCAAGTAAAATAAAACAACAATATGTAAAAAAAATTATCACACTGTGCCCCTTCACCATTACACTGTGCCCTGACATGCTCACACTGGGCCCCTTCATGCTCACACTGCCCCTTCACCATTACACTGTGCCCCTTTATACTCACACTGTGCCCCTTTATTCTCACACTGTGCCCCTTCATGCTCACTCTGTGCCCATTCATTTTCATTCGGTGTTCCCCTTCATGCTCTCACACTGTGTGCCCTTTCATCCTCACTCTGTGTGCCCCTTCATCTTCACTCTGTGACTCTTCATGTTCTCACTCTGTGCCCCTTCATGTTCTCACGCTGTGTGCCCCTTGATCCTCACTCTTTGCCTATCATACTCACACTGCCCCCTCGTTCATTCTTTTGCCAATCCATTGCTGTTTCCTATCACCATTTCCCCTCAATTCCTTTATTTACCATACTTGGCCTTCTTTCTTCTTTTTCTTCTGTCTTCTCTTCTGACTTCTTTCTTCCGGCTCCTCTCTCCTGCCACTCCTCACTGCTCCTCACTGAATATGTCGGACATGATGACATCATGCCCGACATTCAGTGAGAAGCCAGGAGGGAGGAGGATGCTGGGTTCCGGGCACCGCCGGATTGGTAAATTTTCTTTTTCCCCTAGCCGCAGCATCACTGTGACAGCGCTGCATCACCCCTGGGAGCCGCTGCGTACACTTTGGGAACTGCTGGGTTAGAGAACAATGTTCCAAAATTACAGACATGTAGTAAAAAGAAAAGTTTTAGGTCCGCTCTGGGTTAGGACATGCCTCATAGATAATTCACAGCTGAAAAATTACCCTTTAATAATTTTTTTCTTGAGGGAGTCATCCTCCAACTTACTACATACAGATTTACAACTGCCCTTATCTTAGTCAATTTGCAAGTTAATTTTATATTTTGCTATATACTAAACCTATTAATTGGCCTACTTCCCTATGAAATGTCCCTTTTTTTCTCTCTCTACTATTTAATCTATTACTGTACTATACTACGGTCTAAATTAAGATAATGAGGTAATTTTGCAAAAACCTTAAATGAAAAGTAAGAAAATCATGCTCAGTCAATTAGAATGTGGAATATTCCATATGGAAAATAGAATCCACAGGTATGTCTGTAATTTTACGAAAAGACCAGAGTTGAAAGAGAAGCCACTCCAGTCCAATAAACATTCATGTATTTTCCCACAGTTAGAAGCACTTTTATTGTTGTATTAAAATGAATTGATTAATTGTCACTGATTTATCTCTTTGCTATATATCATTGAGAAGAGAGAATGAACATCCTTGTTTACTGGATGTGGGATATACATTGGTTTTACTTTTTCAGCATATATTTGTATTAAATTTATATTATTATGCCTGTAATCTTTCATCAATGTCCCATATTTTCTATTTTTTCACAGTTGAGGTAATAGTGATGGATATTAATTATTTTCTATCTTGACAGACTGATATGTGACAGAATGAAATATAATGAAGAGATAAAACAGTGACATAATACGCAAAAGAATTCCTTATAAGATACTCTATTTCTACAGTATATGGGACAGCACAATGTGAATGTGACCAGACACAGTAAAGACACGTTTTGGTAAAAAATGTATCTTCACTGACATGAATGTACCAATAAGATAATGGGTGGACATTTTTGAAATAACTACTTAGATATTAGTCCATATTAGTTTAGGAAACTCAGACACTGGCCGTCGGCTCTACTCCAGGTTTAGTCAGTGGCGCACGCAGGGGGGGTTTCTGGTACCCCTCCGGGAACCAACAGTACTCCACAGCAGCCGCGGTGCTGTCAAAGAAGCGTCCGCGGCAGTGCTGTATTGTAGTATAATACAGCACTGCTGCGGATGCTTCTTGACAGCGCCGCGGCTGCTGTAGAATTCAGACTCGCTGAAATGGAGCTGCTGCACATGCGCAGCAGCTCTCTCTCTCTCGCTCTATTTTTTTTTTCCCGGGGGGGCAGAAACCCCCCCTTCTAAATCCTGCTTTCGCCTGTTAGTATATAGCAAAATACAAAATTAACTCACAAACTGGCTAAGATAAAGGCAACTTTCCAAACTGAAATGTATGGTTGTACCCAATTTCCAGTTAACTTTATTTAAAGGGTATCCAAAATTCATATTATGCAAAAAGCCATATTTAAAAAAATACATGTAAACATAAACTTGGTGCTACAGTGTTAGTATTGTTGCCTAGTACAACTGGGGCCTTGGGTTTGATTCTGATCAGCATATAAAAACAGAGTTTGTATGCTTTCCCAGTGCTTGCATCAGTTTCCTCCCAAAAGCTAAAACATACTATTTAAATGGTTTCCAATGAAATTGGCTTTGGTGTAAATATGTTTGTGTGTCTATGGTAGGTAAACTACACTGTAAGCGTGGAGGGACCAATCTGAATGAATAGAGTCTCTGAACAGTGCTTCACAATGCCAGCACTATATAAATTATTATATAAATTAAGGCCATTTTCAGGTTATACCATTAGCTATTATTATTGGGTAGCACGATGGCTTAGTTTTTAGCACTTCTGTCTCAGACCACTGGAGTCAAGTATTCTTATACTTTTTCTTTTAAGTGTGTTTCCATCAGTTTCCCTACTACTGATGTAAGGTTCACTGGTTGGTAGTTGCTTGCTTCTTCCACTTTTGTGCAGTGGGACTACATTTGCTCTTTTCCAGCCCCCTGGAATTTCTCCTGTAGCTAGTGACTGGTTAAATAATTCTGTTAAGCTCTCTTAGTATCCTTAGATGAATCCCATCTGGCCCCATTGATATATCTACTTTCAGTTTTGAGAGTTCCGTTAGGACCTTCTCCTCTGTAAATGTACTTGTAACTAAATAATCTCATGAATATACTTGCAACTTAACTGTAACCCCTTCCCTTCTCTTGCTGTAGTGAATAATGAGCAAAAATAATTATTAAATGCTCTGCTATTACCTTCTCTGCCTCAACAATACACCCACTCACTGTCTTTAGTCGTATTATTCCTCCTTTTGCTTTTCTCCTTTCACTTATTGTTGCCCCCTTTACCCACTGAATTGGCCATTTTGTCTTCTGCTTGTGCCTTGGTACATCTGATTACCTCCTTAGCCTCCTTCTATCTAACAATATACTTCTCTTTGTCTTCATTATTCTGAGTATAAGATGAACAGCAAGGGTGTGCTCAACTCTCAAAGTGCAAGAGCTGCTGTAGTATAGGGTATCCCTCCCTGATAAGTTTCCAAAAATTGATACAACTATGCGCTCAATTGCCTTCAATGGGTCTTGCATAAAGTAAAAGATATGGGAACTGATTTGTAATTGACCTATATGATAATAATCGTAGTGTAAGTGTTCCTAAATAGTATTTATTCAATTGGCAGGATTATATGCACATAAATTATATTTGACATAAGGTAAACAATATAACAATCAACACGGTAAAACTATAGCAAGGAACAAAGATAAAATTGGAATAAAATGCAAATATTCAACATGCAATGATATTGATTGAAAAGTCCCATGCAAATAGGAGATAACCATAGAGCCTCAGTACAGCCCAACGTCTGTCTAACTGATGGAACAAGTCCAGTGGTCCAGGGTTACCACTAAAAGTCAATAGTAAATATGGATGGGCTGATAGATGTAATAGTCTGGTTACGGGTATTAAGTCCCGATTGTGACTCACGTATACTTGGTTCTAACTCCCGATGTAGTGGGCAGGGTCTATCTGTCCTTCCGATCATTGGAAGGACAGAGTGGGACGAGTGGAAGGTTTGAGGTTGGCAGCGTGCTGAGTGAGTTCCACAGTGGAATGCAAATTGGTTGTTTCCTGTATGTCGGTAAAGGGGACGTGCCCACGTGCCCAACGCATTTCATCTGAGCTGCAGATTTCCTCAGGGGGTTGTGCTTGCCATCATGAGGGGTGGATATTTATGCACATTCATTAGGTTGAACATCCAATCATTGTTGTTGTCCATTTTGATAGAAGGTTGAATGAAATTATAAAGTGAACCACATTAATACGGTGACGACATGCCACAGCCTGGTAGCACACATTGCATACATAATCATGACAATATTTTATATCAATGAAGAACCTGGAGGACATGCATAACGGTTAATTAGTGTGTATATATAAAAAAAACTAATCATATTATTATTATATGTGTGAAAGCGCTGAATGATTGCTATCAGTAAGTAATGAAGTTGTATCTATTTCTGTATATATGAGTAGCATGGTCTTTAAATAGCTAAACTTAATTATGTAAATATATGAGTACCAATTATCTTATATGCTTATGCATTGCTCATAAGTGATATCAACAGTAGGATAAATTCATGGTAGATCACCAATATACCAGAGAAAGAAGGGGAGGAGTAAGGAGTAGGTCTGGGGATTAACAATAATACACAACCATATATAAACACTGAGGGAAGTGAATAATATTTACAATATTGGAAGGACCTGAATTATGGAGTGAGACCTCTTATTAGTAGAGTAATTACCATATGTTTACGCTAGATGATAGAACAGTGGTGTGTGATGGGAGCCACTTTGCATTTTCCCTAAATGTCTATCAATAAGGGCACCACAGGGGCATATTTACTACTGTACCAGATGTTCTCAGGTGGTCACTCATCCTGGTACTAAACTGGCTCCAACCTGGTTGGCTTCCAAGGTTGATTGTGGTTGAGCATTTCCAGGGTGGTATTCCTAGTTCCACTGGTTAAACATCATAAGGAGAGGTCACATTCAATGTTAGGTCCTCGTTGTGCTGAGGTTTTTAGCGTAAAGTTCATCTTGGCTTTTTCTCTATTTATATTTTTAATTGTATCTCCTCCTCTGCAGTTGTAATATACCTGCTTGATACCTAAGAAACTAAGCCTTATGGGGTCGCAGTTGTACATGGTTTTAGAATGACTAGAAACATGATGTTTTGCAAACCCATTCTTAATATTCCTGAGATGTTCTCCTAACCGGTTTTTAGTGGTCTGATTGTGCGGCCGATATATAGTTTGCCGCACAGACATTGTATAACATAAATTACATTACTTGTGCTGCAAATAATAAATTCCCTAATTTTGTATGTTTTGCTAGCATATGATGACTGGAACTGGAAAATACACCTAGTGTTCCTATATTTAAGGGTTTTACAATTGATACATTTGCCACAGTGATAAAAGCCTGAAGTCTGGCTATTGGCACTTAGCCAGGTGTTATTCCTACTGTTAATACTTGTCTTAATGTAATTATTGACTAAAGCCTTTCTTAGGTCAGGAGCCTTTCTGAAGACCATTTTAGTGTATTTCAGAAATAAAGAACCTATATTTTCATCCTGTTGTAGGATGTGCTAGTGCTTGTTAAGAATGTGTTTGAGTTGTTGGGCTCTGCTAGAATAGTCATATACGAAATATAATGTATTAATTTCTTTGGAATATGGATAAGTTGTATCTAATTGGTCATGTGTCTTGTATTCTAATAGATTGTCTCGATCTGTATGTTTAGGTTTATTGAATGCTTCGTCAATGAGATCTTGATCATAATTTTTTCAAGAAATTATGACTTCATCAATGTGCCCTGAATGACTTAATCATGTATTTCAGTGCAGTTCCATCAAATTCTAGTAAACTGGCTGAATGGAATACTTTTCAGCCACTCTGGGTGGTGGTGACTGTCTGATAAGATATAGTTATTGATGTCTACTAGTTTTCTATACGTTTCGGTAGCTATAGTATTATTACAAATTAATATTTCTAAATCAAGAAATTATTCTGAGTATGCTTATATTTACTAAAGGCTTTTTTTGCTTTCACGATACCTGCTGCTTCTTTTGCAAACCCAACTGGCTTCCTTTTCCTTGTGCTTTTCCTAACCCTTTTGATACAAAGGTCTGTTCCTTTTAATATTGCACTTTTACATTTTCCCCCACCTTTCCTGTACTCATTTCAAGCTCCTCCACTCAAAGAATCACTTACACATTTTCCCATCACTGCAATGTCTTTATAAAATCTACCATCATTGTTTTTGTGTAGTATGAGTCAGTCTCTGTCTTTATACTAAACCCTACTGCTTAATTTAATATTGTTATCTTTAGTTATTTGTAGCCTTCATGTTTGTATCAAAGATATATTGAAAACATGATTGCACTAACTAGCGTGAAGGTATCTAGCAATGGGATTATTTTAAATTGTCCTATTTGATATACATTATATTACCACACTACTCATTTATCTACTGTCATTATAGATATATGTTGTCCATATGTAACACAGTCTTGAAATTAAATAATTGGATGAAGGTGGTAATCAATAATTTCTCTACACTAACATCGGTTGTGATGCGAATAATACGCAACTGAACAATAATCTTAGCAAATAACAACATGCAATTCATTTTAATCTATCTGAATTAATATCAAATATAATGTGGTGAAGAAGCTAATTAATCTATCCAATTTATTAATTACATCCAGTTTGGTCTCATTCTTTTCGCAGTTGCATTTCGGTATTATTTATGTAGCGTTTGTTAGTTTCATCTAATATTACTTTTATACACCAAATAGCAACTCCAGAGATGTCACAAAAGAACCAGTTTATACAGGTCTAGAGGTAGGACATCTGGCCGCACAAGGAAAGATGACCCCCACCTCAAAGAACAATGACCAGAGAAATCAACCAATGGAAGGTCGAGTACTGGGGAGATCATGACCCATCGACCTATGAATGTAGACCTTAATACTGTTATTGTGTATCTCTATGATGTTACTGCTTTCTATGACTGTACATTGTATAAATTGTTCACCTCTGGCTTTGGAAACCAGATCGTTCTAATTGAAGTTTGTGTTGGTGCCACTTTACCCTGTAATCTATTTTACAAATTATACCTTTGTGCTTTGGAACCACAGCGATCACATCAGAGAATCTTTATTTCAAACGGTACATTCGAATGTATCAATGGAGAGAGAGAACTCTCTAAGTTGCAGATGGATATATATGGCGCTTTTAATTTACCAGCAATTTAAAAAAAGCACTTTATTGCATTCTATCATTTCTTACAGAGGGCACTTGGGTTAATTAATGGACTATCCTAATCAAAGAGCCCCCTCTAGTTTTGTTTTGTGTTTTTTTTTTCCTTTTTAATTTCATATTTAATACTATTTGCATAAACCATTTCCTGAATTAGTAAATTAGTACATTGCAAACTGATTAGTCCATTCCATTCATACACAGTGAATGTAAAATATTTGTCAGTGTAAACAACAGAAAGCAAACAGACCTTAGCTGCTCTGAGACTACAGTACAAGCATATTATTACTTATTCCTTTTAATGTATATTTATCTGAAAAGCTCTATGATACCTGCAGATAATTAGTATTTTCATCTTGTAATTATCACTTGAGAGTCGACTGCATCTAGACCTTCTGTCTAATGTTGAAAGTTCTTTAATCTGCGCTCATTTAGTTTTCATGGATCAGTGTTTTGTCAGATGCCTGATTCATTCTTTACTGATATAATTGCATTTTTATCTAGCAGCTGTTTGTGAGCCTCAATAACCATTGCAAAGGGCTCTCCTATTCTTACTGTTCTATGTAACTGTTTAGATTGTGTCTGTTGGTTGTGCTTGAGGCTGAATATGGTCTTTCTGCTACAATTTAGACAATTTTATCAACATATGGAATTCTTTTAATTACTTTCATTGTCTGAAATAATTGCAGTTAAATGCAACAAATGAAGTTTTTTTTAACAGTTATTTGCAATTGATATTGGATTCTAAGATTACTGAGACAGCTAATAAAGTAAACGACCAAGTAGAAAGCAAAACAATTTGATGGACGTATTTTCATAACTTGCAACAATGCTCTGAGAATGAAATGCAGTCTGATTTGTCGTCTTACGTCTGGAGGATTAGGTTCATTAGACTGTCAGATAAATAATGGCAGAATGTAACTTGGGAAATAAAAAGACTTTTATAAAACTTGGCAATGTTCTTTCCCATATGGTAAATTTTGTAAAGTAAAAAACATGCAGTCCTTGCTTTTACTGTAGTTAAATTACAACAGCAATTGCAGACTAAGGGTTTCTAATGTTAGCAAGGATCATCTAGTTTATTTTAATCAAAGCATTGTTAACACTTCCCTATGAAATGGAAAAAATGTTAAAGCAGATGTCCACTCAGAATTAATTAACCACAAGAACCCCCTTCTCACAACTACTGTAGTAAAACTACTGGAGTCCTTTGTCCAGGACACACTGTGCTTTGTCAGTTAAGCTGAGTACACACTACAGGTTTTTAACCCAATCATCAGGCTGTATACACATTAAATGACCGTTATGTTCAATATCGCATTAGTGTGTAGGCTCCAATGATCATGTTTTATCACACCAAGGCACGTAGTATCATTTTATTTGATTTTATAAAGTGACTAGAAGTCACTATTATTGATTGAATGATGATGTCCCAATTCTGAAGTGTGTACGTATGTACCTACAACCATCTGTCCAACTATCTGCAGATAGTTCCTCCAACAGCGCTGCCTTTGTGTGTGTATGCATATTTAATCTTTTATGTTGTCTCCCACGTGCTGTTATGTTTAAATGTAAAACGTAAAGCACATGGAAATAGTGATCTTTTGTATGTATGAAATTCAGTCCCAACAGGAAAATTTGGAAAATCTTCACGGGAGTTTGCAGAGTGGAGATGAATTGGAGAATCTCATGCTGTCTGCACAAACCTGGTGTTACCTGGGTCAGATTATGTTGCCAGGGAAGAATATGATTGCTTGGAGAAAATAATTAGAGAGGAAAACTGCTGTCTTGTAAAAGAAGTGTGGAATTTGAAGCAACAGTGTGATAAAAAGACAAAAGCCCAAGAAGCTTTGTCTGAGTCCCTGAGAAATAAGATGAATACATTGCAATAATTGTATGAAGAAAGGGAAAAAGCAGTCAAGGCCCTTAAAAAAATAGCATTAGCGAAAGACCAACAAATTGCTGTTTTAAACCAAAAGCTTGTCAGAGTTCATCAAGAGGTCCACACATCAAGAGAGTCTATAAAGGAATGGAGTTCAAATTAGAAGGCTTCATTTGGCTTTATAGTGGACAAGCTTGAACAATTACTCTATGAAGAAAATACTCTTTCTCTTAAGTATACTTCGGAACATGACCAAGCTGTGCCCTTGGCATCCTCTCTGAACACTAAGGGTGAGAGCGTCCAATTATGTAAACCTTAAGTCCCAGTGCCCAAGGAGATGCCTCATAGAACTGTTCAGCCTGAGGTGTTTTCCAGCACTGTTCAGTCCAAGGTGTTTCCCAGCACTGTTCAGCCTGAGGTGTCTACCAGTGCTCTTCATATAAGGGAAAGAGGGGAATGCGCTCTCTCCGGGTGGGACAAGGGTAGCAAGACCAAGGGTATCACTCCCCTTGGTCAAAATGAATGGATGTAGGTAATGCGTTCAATTGTTCCGATATGAATATAAATGGATATGATCTTGAAATAGTGCTTGTATCAGGCAGAAACATATAGAATAAAATAAAAAGGTTTATTGGTAAAACAATCAAAGCTAATAATGGATAAAACACTCTAAAACATGGCACATAAAACAAATAAAAATACTAATAATAACAATACTAATAATATAAATAATGCCACCATCAATGCAATAGGATAAAGGTAGATAATGACTAAATAGATAAGCACTAAAACCACCAAATTGGATTGAACAATGACAACTGAATAAGAAAAAACAAAAATGTAGCACAAGATTAACTCCTGAATCCAATGTCCTAAAATTAGTGAATGCCAGTGAACAATGATGCAATAATCTACTGGAAAAGGTCAATCCTACTGTCCAATATATCTATAAGAAAGGACCATGTGGGCAGACAGCCTCCTAACAACATAATTGTTAATAAATGTCCAGGTGGAATCTTCAAGCTGTAACAACAGATAGACTCAACAGCTTGTATAGAATAGACGATGCATATAGTGGTGAAGTATACTTGCTGTTGGTAGGATGCATGCAATCATAAAGGCTGGGTACCCAGCAGTGAGGAGCCTAATCCTGATGTATGCAGGAAGACCAGCACAATGAAATCAGCAGGAGAGTCACAGTAGATTGCATGTGTTCCACAATGGAACGCATGCACTATGAGTAGTTCATGTGTCAGTAACGGAAGTCGATGTGTCCAACGCATTTCGACTGATACTGGACTTTCCCAAGGTCCAGTAGTTATCTGTGTCTTGGTAGTATATGTACAGTCCTCCTCCTCGCTAGGATCCTTTTCACTGGTGATCTGTGTATAAGCCAAACACCATAGATTGCCCAGGACATTGGATCTTTGCTAAGCGTACCAAAAAAGGAAAATAGCATATTGTGTGCATATAACCTGGCACTTCATAAGTAATACTAAATAAATATATTAAAATTATACATCAAAACTGTTCAGCCTGAGGTGTCTCATAGTGCTGTTAGGTCAGTGATGCCTCAGAGCACTGTGCGGTCAGTAGCGCCTCATAAAACGGTTCACAGGTGCTTTATAGTGTTATTACTAGTCGAGGTCCAACTGCAAGGGTCTGTCAAAGGTGTTTTGAGTGCGGAGAGCTTGGACAATATAAAAGAAAGTGCACTGGACACGAAAACCAATGGACTGTTCACTTGCCCAAGTGGGGGCTTTCTGCTCTCCTGTAAGGTTCACAACAAGTGGTTCACTTATAATAAAAGTGACTGTGTGGGACAACAGTGAGGTTATCCAGGCAATCGTGGGAGTGACATTATGCTCTTTTCCAATTCTGTCCTGGCTGGATCCAAGATCTTCTAATTGCTCAGAGTTAAAGTGGAGTGCACACATAGGGTAGTCAGGAGATTAAAAGGACTCTTTTGGCCATTGGTTACAAAGACCAAACCGTGGAGATAATAAAGGCTGTAGCGTCTATGCTACTGTATTCCATTGTTCTGGGGCGAGACTTCCCACTATTTAAAGAGGTCTTCGGTGATCCAATGCATCTGGGCATGTCAGCAACTGATGCTCTGGTCAGAAGCTAGTCTTAAACAATCTGCCAAAAACACAACATCTGGATGTCGATCTTTGGGAGTGGCCAAACCAGAATGCTTTCCCGGGGGTCATGGTAGGACATTCATGGAAACCTGGGCAGATGAAATCACCATTGGCGGGTGACATTGCAGAGGGACCCGGCCCGCCTGTTGGTGAGGGTATGATCTGGTTTGACTACTCCAAACTGGTGTGTGTGCAACTTTGCATGTTACTTGAAAGATTCTGAGACTTTAAAACATGGCTTTAAAGTAGCTATTTATTTTGGTGTTATGGCGAGAGCTGTCAACTCGGCAGCCTGTAAAATATTATATATTGTCAAAATAATTTGTAATTTCAAGTGATTACTGTGAAGGGGAGAAAGATCGAACAGCTAGTAGTTCAGCAGGTTCATGAACCCTTTGTGTTGGGAGCAGAACACATTCAGGTGGGTGGTGGACACTTAGGGGAAGGGGGAACAATGGAAAAATTCTACACAGGTTTTACTGGCCCGGAGATTACCTAGCTGTGAAGAGGTTTTGTAGTGCTTGTGCGGTGAGCCAGAAAACCTATCCCAATGTCACAGTACAGCCACAATTGGAAAGGGCTCATAAGTGTCCTACAAAATAAGGGGCTGTGAGTGGAGAGATAGGCAGGACAGGCTGTTACAGAACAGTGTTCTCAAGTGTCGATAAGATAAGCTTCCCATTAGTACGCTGATAGGTGTGATTGTGAGGACATTTAAAAAAAGACAATAGAACCTTTCTTGTCCTGAAACAAAATGATCGCAAAAGCTTTTTCACAGAGATGTGCTCCTAGCAAAGTTCGTGCCACACTTCTTGGTGACGCTAGGGGGAGAGATATATTATAAAGGAAGTGGTTTTCCACAGGCCTCTAAGACAGGACTCAACTATTCAGTTGACAGTCTGCAGGTAAAGGCTGCAGATTGGGTTAAATACAGGTTTAGCAGTACAGCTAGGTTCAGAGATGTACAGGTGTAAAACTTGTATGACAAAATAAAAGTATAAAATGTGCTTTAACTTACATGCTTTGAAAGTTACTTTCCACAGCTAATAGCAAGGCTGACAAGGTATGTCTGCCATGAAGATTAATTACAGAGCACCTGAGGAGACTTCATTCTAAAGGCAGGGTGGGAATTTCACCTGTCCATCAAGCCAGGGCTGTGGGAGGAGTGTCACATAACCTGAATTGTGCTATTGTGCTTTGTGACAGATGCCAGCTAGTGCCCGGTGACCAGAGAGGGAAACTGGGACTACCCAGTGCTAGGTTTCCTGGTGTTGTCCTGGTGAAGTGTATGCTGTTCATTGTGAAGAAACAATAAAAACACTGTTTTGAGCAAGTAATTGTTATATACACACACACACATATATATATATATATATATATATATATATATATATATATATATATATTCGTTAATCTACTATGGCCAGTATCAAACATATGGACAAGTTCATAGGTTCTGTGCACCCTGTGCCTGTACCATTGCACATGTTAACTGTTTCTGCCTTTATTTCAGACTTATCAACAGTGTCACCAAAGAAACCTGAATGTTGTTTCCAAAATCCTTTATTTTCAAATACAATAAAGATTTCTATTAACCGTTTTTACAAACTTCTCAAGAATACAGCTCTCAAAGATTTAAATATAGCTATAGAAATATGAATTTCTCACAATACAGATCTACATAATCACAACTATACATCATCTATATAAACTATTTTTAACACAATATGAGCTTAAAAAAAGGCATACATATCTGAGCATTCATTAATGGTTATATGTTTATACAATGTGTTTGCGTGATGTAAAAACAAATGTATAAAATTGCCATTTATTAAGGCCTACATGTGGGACCATTTCAAGTACACATGCTATACAAAGGGTACAGCATGGGTGCTCTGCTGTTGTCCTATGTGTAGGCCTTGTTGTCCTATGTGTAGGCCTTTAATCTTTGTTGTTTACTCACATTGGTTTTTATATCAAATCAACATAATATATATGTTTTAATGTTATACAAGATTTTGCTATTTATTAAATGCTAATCATTATTTAACCCCCAATTGAACACTGTATACTTATTATAATTATAGAACTATATACATATTTTAACTTTGGAGCTGGCTAGTGGCTTCCATCAATATTTTTCCATAAATGTGATACAAATCAATATAATTTTTTTCGAGTTTGACGAATTTCTTGTTGACATAATTTTTGTTTGCGCTCAATGCGTTAAAATATTCGCTCAGCTTTGCCATTTTCTCGGCCACATCCGTTCCATCAACGGAAGCCTCAGAACTATTGATTTTTGTCCCCTCCTTCTCTCCTTCCAAACTTTCATCTGAAATGACGATGGTAGTTAAATGAACAATAGAAACAAAATGTACACATCTTTTTAACACAGTGGGGTTACCATCATTGCTCACCTTGGACGCTGCTGAAAATCATTTTGTGCTGATGTCCCTCTTGGGTTTGTCGAAGTATGTTGCCATGATGGTTCATACCAACTGAAATATAAATGTGATATTTTCACATATAGGCACAGAGTAAACCTGTGGGAGTTAATGTTGGATTAACTAAAGTTTAGGAGCATTTAAGACCATAACCTTGTATATTAGGGACTTTGTGCTGCTAATGACTTTGGTTACTGTAAAAGACTTGGCTACATTGTGAATCTGCCTAAAAAGTAGGGAACATTGTCCCTACCCAGCTAGGTAGAGGAGTTATGACAGCAAGGACTTACCCACAGGCACATTGCTGCCAGAGCACTGCAACCAAACCATCAGTATCCATGGCCATCTGGATTCATCCAACGTTGCTTGCAGTAACCCACCTGACAATTGGTAATATGTTGTATTTCTTATAGCTGAGTGTTTAATAACTCATTAAAAGGCTCTTTCCAATCATGTTGCCTGAGTGGTCCAAGAGCCCTTAAGTGTCCCAATTGGTATAATAGGCTGCCAAGAGTAGATCACTTGTTGGGGTATGTGAAAAGGTCAATAATTACCTGATATCAACACAGTCTAATTTAAAGTTAAACATAATGATGCCCTGTTTAGGCATAAGCAAAAATTGCTCTGCATACTTGCAGTTCTGTATTTTGATTTGCTTGCATCTTAAGAAACGTGCAACTTTAAATTTATTGTATAGAGATATGACAATAGTCATTATCAACAACAAAACCTGTACCTGGATTATATACATACAAAATTTACATTTCGTAGGTAATATTTTACAATATCCGTGAATCTCAAAAAAAGACGCATATCAAAAGGGCATGCTTAATTTGCATTTCCATGTCCTTATTTTATTGCACCTAACACACTTCATCCACTTCTCCAAGTGCAAAGGCTCTAAATACAGGTTGAAAGTTTGCAGAGTGCAGCAAATTTGCATCTCTTAAGACACACAAATGCTCTTATATTCAGAGTTGCACAATGTTAATACACAAGCCAAGGGCAACATCACAAGAGTATCTAAAGATAGGCCTAATTCCTCACTGTCAGGTTTAATAAAGTTAATACAGCTTAGGTGAGCTAAGGAAAAACACAATATATTTATACTCCCACTTCTTGAACATCAATCTACACAGACTTAAATGATTTTAGGCATTTCAATATTTTATCATTCTTACATCAGAATATTTAATCAGCTAGATAATGGCATTTTTGAAGGCTATATGTCACAAAAATCATGCTAACAAATACAGATGAGCAGATGGATAGTTATTATGGGTTCACAAAGGTTAAAAGCAGCTAATAGTGAAGATTAATACCTTCCTACAAAACAACAATCTGGTGCAGGTGAACACAGTAGGACCGTGTTTGCTGTGGTTAGTGAAGCAGTTCGATTTTAAACTTATCAAAGCCATAATGTTGACTTTCAGTACGTAATATTAATGTGTTTTTAATTAAAAGTGAAAAAAAAAGTTTAGAACAAGTCTGCTTTAGTACATATAGTTCATAAAAAATGTACTTAATGGTTTCTAATCTGTAATAATTTATTGAAATTAAAAAAACAGAGTTTGAAAGGTTCTATAAAATACATCTTATTGTGTGCTTTTCTTCTACCGCAAGCTTTTGTAAATTCTCACTTTTTAATTAAAAGTGCAAAAATGAAGCTGTGGCAAATTAAAGGATTTATCATGAATAATATAGAGAACTGTTAATTTACCCAAACAAAAGCTATGCTGTGCTAATTACCAAAAGGTGAGATTGTGACCAAATAGTATGGTGATTGTAGACAGAGATTGAATAGGGAAATACAGAGCATTCCGCAACTCTCCAATCCACCCTCAGTTACTTCTCCCCTGATTTACACCCCAAAACTTGCCTCCTTGCCCCTATTTCATCTCAACTTCTCTGCTCCTAGAACCTCATCTAGCTCACCCCTTCAACTTGTTGACCTCTCCACTGGCACATCCACGTTCCCCTTTTAAATTCATGCTTATCTGACCAATCCCAGGGAAACCGTGGGGTATATTTACTAAACTGTAGGTTTAAAAAAGTGGAGTTGTTGCCTATAGCAACCAATCAGATTCTAGCTGTCATTTTGTAGAATGTACTAAATAAATGCTAACTAGAATCTGGTTGCTATAGGCAACAGCTCCACTTTTTCAAACCCGCAGTTTAGTAAATATACCCCCATGTCTTAATCCACTCTCTCTCTCTACAACTACTGCCCTATTTGTTTCCTCCCCTTTGTCTTTAAACTACTTTAGTGACTTGTGTTTTACCACCTATCTCATTTTCTCTTCTCTCACTCCCTTCTTGACTCTTTACAATCTGGTTTGTATCCCCAACATTCCACTGAGATCACAAAAGTGATACAAAAATCTACTTACAGCAAAGTCTAAAGGTTGCTTTTCTATACTCATACATCTGGATCTATAAACGCTTTCAACAAGAATGATTATTCTTTTCTCTTGTACACAGGGCCATGTAACCTACCTGAAGTCAATGGCCTCAGGAGGCTGACTGGTATCTTTTTAGATGTGTAGCGCCCCTCTCCCCTCCCCTACCGGATCGGCGGTGGTGAGGGGGGGGAGTGTGGTACTAGGTGGCTTGCCCCTCCTTAGGGACCAGCTGCCCACCATAATGTGGCTGCGGATTGCTCTGCTGATCTGTTTCTCCCTCCTCCTATCTCTGTGCCTGCAGTCTCCGTACACAGGTCACATGGGACGTGTCACATGACAGCTGTCGTCCCATGTGTGTAGTGAGAGGAGTCTGTAGAAGAAACAAGGTAAGTGTGTGACTGCTAAAGTGTGTGTTTGTGTGTCAGCTAAAGTGTGTGTGTGACTGCTAAAGTATGTGTGTGTGTGTGTGTGTGTATGTATGTGTGACTGCTAAAGTGTGTGTGTGACTGCTAATGTGTGTGTGTGTGGCTGCTAAAGTGTGTGTGTGTGTGTGTGTGTGTGTGTGTATGACTGATAAAGTGTGTGTGTGTGTGTGTGTGTGTGTGTGTGTGTGTGTCTGTCTCTGCTAAAGTGTGTGTGTGTGTATGCTAAAGTGTGTGTGTGTGTGACTGCTAAAGTGTGTGTGTGTGTGTGTGTGTGTGTGTGTGACTGCTAAAGTGTGTGTGTGTGTGTGTGTGTGTGTTTGTGTCTGTCTCTGCTAAAGTGTGTGTGGCTGCTAAAGTGTGTGTGTGTGTGTGTGTGTGTGTGTGTGTTTGAGGGGGGCTACTAAAGTGTGTGTAGGATAGGATTGGGGGCTGCTAAAGGATGTGTAGGATAGCAGGGGCTGCTAAAGAGAGTGTAGGTTAGGAGGGGGACTGCTAAAGGGAGTGTAGGATAGGAGGGGGAGCTGCTAAAGGGAGTGTAGGATAGGAGGGGGCTGATAAAGGGAGTGTAGGTAGGATAGGGGGGCTGCTAAAGGGTGTGTAGGATAGGAGGGGGGTTGCTAAAGGGTGGAATGGGAGGGTCTTAATATATTGTATGATATGAGGGAAGGGAGGGGGGCTCTATTAATAGTTCATGGGTGGGAGGTAGGGTATTAATTTAATGGTCAGGTTGGGGCTAATTATTTAATGGGTGCTATTATTCGTAGGGTAATGGTGAGGCAATTTAATTTATTGGTGGGCATTTTCATTCAATACTAGGGTCTATTTAACTAATATGGAGTGAAGGGACCTTTAATTTAATGATGGGGTGGTTTGGGGCTATTAATTGAATGTGGGGCTGAGTTTGGTGAGGAGAACTGTTTATTAAATGTGAACATTAATTATTTAATGCCGTGATGTTTGTGGGAAATGGTTATATTAAATGTAACTGCTGTTAATTTATTGCTCGGGCTGTTTGGAGTGAGGAAAATCGGTTTATTTATTAAATGGGAATGCTATTACTTTAATGTTGGGGTTGGTTGAAAGGGAAAAAGATATATTTACTAAATTTTTATACTATTAAAAAAGGGGGCAAGGGAAAAATAGGTGCTATAGGATACTCAAACCATTCAACTTAATATCAAAAGAAGTACATCTGTCTGCCTAGACTGGCTGCTTCCAAAGGACATTCTACTGAAATGTCACAAGAAAGAAATGCAAAAACAAGGATAAGCGCTGCTATGTCAGACAATATTTAATAAACCATAATATTGATACAAAACAAAAACAAACTTAGATAAAAAAAAGTAATATCAAACACATATAAATATATAACAAATATATATAAAATATAAAATATATAAACTGGTATAGACCACCTGCAGGTAATATGTTGATCCTGATAATCTCATAAATGATCAAATATTGATCCTTGATACTTCTATTGAAAGAGTTGTGATAAAATACCAATGTGTTTTAAAAGAACAATAGATGAATACTTCCAAAAGAATATATATATATATATATATATATATATATATATATATATATATATATATATATATATATATCAAATTCAAACTTATGGACTGATGATATAAAGTCCTAAGTGAATCCACTTTCAGTGATTGCTCACATGTTGATCTTTGCAGTGGATGTTATTAAGAATTCGAACTGGTAGTAATCCTGTTTTGCCCTGATGTTCCATCCACAGCACAACAAACGCTTGCTAGTATGCCAATCAGGCAAGAATGTGAAAAGTTTTTCATTAATATGTGCACATGTAGTATTGGATATCACTTATTTTGAGCTCTAGCGCGGGGAGAGCATAGACGGTTTCCGTCCTATTCCTTTCACGTGAGTTTCAGTTCGCATGCAGGTAGTGCTAATTACCCGATATGTGATGTCACCTAACGCGTTTCTCCACTCCTAGTTTGCGGTTTCATCAGAAATAATGTATTGAATACAAACCAGGAGTGCCTTAAATTAAAATACAGGAAGAAGTCTGTCAATCGTCTTTCGCAGGTCCCATAGGAAATCTACCAATCCTAGTGTTCGTATGTTGCATAGCAACCCATACAGCTTACTGCAGCCAATCAGAATATTGGCATTGGTTGCAATGAAAATCCTTCAATACAGACTAGCATTGACTTAGTTGCTAGTTAGAAAAGCAGAGCATTCAACTAGTGTGTATTATGTGGCATTAAACGACAGCTGTACGGGGCTAATAATTCTCATAGAGTCAGCTGTAGAAGACTCTTCGATAGTACAAACTCAATTGGCACATTTAAAAGCAACAATTCTCGAAAACCAATGAATAAAATCAACATCGTAGTGGTCAGGGAAAAATAACATAGTATCTACATTCGCATGTGTTTCTTACTATGAATCTCTAATATTAGCATACAAACATTATCTGAACAACAATTGTTGTACATTAGTCTTAATAATGATTCAACATACTTGATTCCATTGCCTGCCTTCTACCTTGCACTGGTCCCATTCTCAGATCACTTTGTTGAACATATGGCCAGCTCCCATTGCACTGACAATATCATTAATCCTGCCTCCTTTGCACTTACTATATCACCAGAAAACCCTTGGAATAGCTCTTCCCTTCACTTATGTCATTGTCGGCAAACCCCCCCTGCACTGTTAATAAATCAAACTACCACCACCACCAATCACAGGGCACATTAAGGACTCATACACAGTTGTTACAAAATTAGTGTTTTCTTGCAGATGCTTGAATCATTATTTTTAGTGCATTTTTTGAAACACACAGAACACATTTTTATATATTAAAGAGAGAGACTTGACTGGTAGTTTACAGCTCATGATGCCAGGGAAAGATGCAACAGTGGGGTGAGGCGCTCATGTGCTGCTCTGGCAGACAAATGAAATTCTGCCAACATATTTCGCAATAGTTAAACTTATTAAACAAAGTCAGATATGTTTCTATGAAGGGAATTTTGTAAGGATGTGTTAGTAGGCAACTAAAGAAGTTTGAGCACAGAGACATAAACCAGTTGCAGATAATGTAAAAGAATTCATGTATTATAGCACAGAACTGGCAGCTTTTCCCTGCTTTGCTTTAGAAATGAACCACTGTGTCTTAAGTCATCATTACGTTTTCCTGAATGTTACTACAACTGAATTCCAGTAGTTCTAAATCCTGCTTACTTTTGTGTTGGCCCACCTACAGTTGATTTGTACCCGCCCACATGAGGGCACTTCAAGAATTTTTTCCAGAGCCACTTTACGTTCCCAATCCACCCCTGCCTGTACACCATTTACTCAATTGGCCTTTGTGGTACTCTGTGGTACTTTCTTACCAATGAAATCTACCATCATTATTAGTAAAGCTTTTAAAGTAAAAAAAATACTCAAGAATAATTGTTTTAGAATATAGTAGTTTTATGGTACTGTGTGTGTGTTTGTGTTGTTAACCTGATTTTTTCCTTATTCAGACAAGCACATTTAGCAAGAAAGAAGTACAGTCAGTGGTTAATAGTGCAAGAGGTTTATGCTTGGCCGCAGGATTCCTTCCCCTTCCCGCTATGTCTCTCTTAGGTCCTTTTTGGAAGGCCCTTGGCAGCGTTTCAGCGAATGCGCCCTTTGAGGCCAGAAGGAGCGTAGTCTCTCTGATGCCGTAAGAAAGCACCTGGGATTCTGGGCCTGTTGGCTATCCATGTGTTTTGTTGGATAGTATTAGATTGGTAGTTGAACGTGCATTGCTTTCGTCGCCACCATCAATTATATAAATAAAACTGGGACCTCTGTTCACCAAAATTGAAAAATCTGTCCATGGCTTATTTCAGTTTATTAAGTTGGTATCTTTATTATACAAGGAGTAGAAGGTGAATGTGCAGAGGGAGAATATCAGCCGTTTATTGCTACTGAATGCTGTGAATTACACTGTAAATGCGATATTGCAATTTTCACTTTCGCTGCTTTGACCTTTGAATAAAGTCACAATAAAGAGGGGAGAATGTCTGAAACATACTTATTGCTTTTAAGTTTGTGCATAATTTCCCTTTTATGTTGATATAAGCAGTATAATATAAATGTAATCTAACAAATAAAAATACAATGTATAATTGTTCCAATAAGTGAATTCACCTCAAACTAACAGAGCATATCGATAGAAAATGATGACGTGACTAGTAACACACATTATAAATGCATGTCAAGCTAAATCCTGTGACATAAATTAGTGAACCTATTTTACACAGGATGCATTTCACCCCAATAGATGGTCCCCCTACACACATTAACATGCAAGCTTACACTCCACTTTTAAGAGATGCCTCTGCAAATTCCATATATACCCAGGTGTGTGTAGAGGTAGAAAAGTAGCACAATGTGCCGAAGTTTACACGTTACATCAAAAGTCCATTCATTCTGTAAATAAAAATGTTCAGTTTTTCAGCTGAAATACAAACTGGCTTAGCCTCATTTATAGCTAAAATAAATAAATGAGTGGACATCTTTTTTACATGTGGCATTTGTGTATGTTTAGTTATATTGAGCGAAATGCACCTGGAAAAGCAGTTTTCTGCCAAAGTGTATCTACAATGGTGCAAAATGTGACCTATTAGAAGTAGGGGACAAGACCAGACTTCTGCTGATTCAGAACTATAGCAAAAATCAACTCCTTTTGAAAAGAGGTAATGGCAGTGTTTCCCTCTGCACAGCAAAAGGCATCCGAAATATGGACTATATCCATCCCTTTTTCTGATTTTAATAATCTCACTCCATTACTTAAAATCTTAGTCTTGCACTGCTCTCTATACTTGGCAAGTATTATGTCCAGTCCTCCTAATGGCTCGTACACACTTCTGCTTTTCAGCAAACATTGCCATCTTGCACCGTAAACATATACATTTTGCTAAAATCTAGGCACACTAGCACAAATTGAAGCTTGTGACAACACCAACTATTTTGTGCTTAATAAATGAGGCCCAAAAAAGTATTGCAAAACTCAAGCTATATTTACTTTAAGATAAAATTATGAGGACCAATTGTGCAGCGGTTTTGTATGCTACAGTATATTGCAACTGAGACTCACAGCACTCATAAGCACTAGCCAAACAGTCACACACATCAACTGTCATTCTACTGACTCTTTCCACTGATAACTTCTACAAATGAACGTTGAAACAAACTGTCATGTACATAATCACTAAGTCCACTGACATATTCCACTTGCAGTCACACACACGCATCATCACGGTTGCTGCACACATCTCATCGCTGCCTCCAATGATTTATCATATTTACAGTAACAAACAACTCTAGTCAGAACCATTTTATTTATAAACAGTTTCATAATAAGTTAGTGTTCTGAAAAATAGATTTCTACATGCAGTCACTAGAATATTAAAAGAATGTGGATTAATCAGAGAGATGAATTTTCTGAACATTGTAGTTGCAGGCAGCCAAAAAGGATGCTTCCTAGGAGCATACTTGCCCTTTCTGGGAATGTCCGGGAGAATCCCGAGTACCGGGTAGGTCTTCCGGACTCCCAGGAGAGCAGGCAATTCTCCCACATCGTGCCCACTTCCTAGTCATGTGAGAAGGACAAAATATTGCTTTCGTCGCAGGGGTGGTGCCAAAATGGTGCAATTTGTCTCGACCTGACCCCTCCCGCCATCCCACCATGTCCCCCCCTCCCGAAGGGCAGAAACTCAATGTTGGCAAGTATGCCTAACAGTCAAGCTACTGCAGCTGTAGCACAATTACAAGATCACACTTGAAACTACCCACAAAAGTATCCATAGTAACTGAGAGGCCAGTGGAGAGGAGCAGAATCTTGTAGTGAGCATGTCTGTGCCCACTACTTGTATCATGGGATTTACATTTCATTAAGTCAGCTGTGCTGTGTCTAATATGTCCTTATGTTTTAAATATAGGTGCCAGATATGCCTGACGATTAGGGGTCAGTAGATCTAGGAGGAAATCTGAATGCAATACAATAATGAACCAATTAATTATTTCAAGCAGTGCTGACACCTTCATGGGAACAATGTATGGGTTGCACACATGGGAGAATTTATGAGTACGAGTTTAGTCCATTATTGACTTTATTGTTCCAGAATCACATCCCTTATTACATGGGCAAAATGCATATAGTTTGTTTATATTGTCTTATATGTGTTTTGTTGTGACATCCGAGCACATTATAGTTGGGAATATGAATGAGGATTGATTTGTTGTCCATATAAACTGAAATAAGATAAATTAAAATTAAAATAAAATTAGTAACTTTATTATACTTGGACTGATACATTGTACTCTTGTTATATATTGGCTGCTTCACTTCCTAAAATAAAAAGCTCTTATTCATTTTTATTTTTATTATTTTATTTTTATTATTTATAATAAGAACCAAAAGGGTCTGAAAGAAATAAAGGATATTTGATATAATTGTCATCTGACCAGTGGTCAGATACCAGGACCAAGACATTTTGTATTGTGGACCCTTTGCAATATCCAAGAACATTGAGGTTCGACTTGATTGATTGTGCTGGAAACTCCATTGACAGTGAAAATACCAGGGAAGACTACAATCCTATCTCACCCTAATGAAGATTTGAAATGGTGGCCATTAGGACAGAAATTTGGTCCTCGGGATTATATAGATTTTGGGAAGATCCTGGTGGAATTAGTGCACAATATTAAATACTTTCTCTGTGTCTAATAGATAGCATTTGAGAAGCTAGGTGAAGCAAGACTAATGACTTATGGAGCTTAGCAGGTTACAAAATGTTAAGGGTTAGGTTGACGTCACATTGGTATAGTATTTTTGGTCTGGTTGAATAAGTGGTAAAAATAGACAAGCGAACCATGTTTTCAGTAATTATTTAGTCAATATTTAAGATCAAGTTATATTGTAGTTCTTATAAAGAGGGTGATCTCTGTTTTGGGATCATCATGAAATTAGCTTTCAGCATTTCAGGAGGGGTTGGCTTTAATTGGATTCATTCAGTACAAAGCTCCTTTCACTGTGAGACCAGCATTCATCTTGTAATTTTCAGGTGATGTCCCTGTTTTTTCCTGCACATTCCACAAAGCCATGACCAAACGTCCTAGCAGGGTCCCTGTTGAACACTGGGGACATGTTAGACTACACTTCTATTTGCTTGAAATAAATGTACACACTTGAGGATAAACAATTGGGGTCACTTCAGATAAACACACACATAAGGTGTATTTTATAAACATTACCATCATTAGGGGGTAGGTAATACCAGGGTTCTTCAACTACTTTTCATAGTTTTAACATAGTCAAGGATAGTCGGCTTATTGTCAATGTATTAGTCAGATATATAGCTATTATATAGGCATAGCCTAATATTAAATCTAAGATACAGAGTACCCTTTGTTTGGCTCAATTAAACAAATACTTTTTCTAGGTTACAGTTTCTTTAAAAAATAGATTAAAAAAAACCCATTGCTCGATAATTCCTATATATTTTTTGTGTATTCAGTATTTTTCCTTTAAACAATTGCAGTTAAGAATATTCAAATTTTTTACATGCCATTTACTAGTTTAAAATAGTTATTATACAGGCTCCTAGGGGATTCATAATACAAAAGGCTATTAGAAACTACAAAAGAGAAAATGTTCATGAGAATTAAAAGTCGTTACACTATTATTATAAAATATGTAGACGTTTAATGCTAATAGCCCTATATTTGCATATTAATTTTAATTTACTGGTATTGTCATTTTACTGGCTGTCTTGTATAATCTTTTTATCTGCTTGTCAAATTATGTGCATTTTTACCCCACTGTTGCAGAAAATTAGAATATATAGCTTGCATTGATAGAGTTTATTTTTTAAGGAACATGAAGAATTCTCATTGTCTAAGTTCATTCCTGGAAATATTATTATCCTATGGTCCGGATAAATGTTTGGTTTCTATACAATTTCCTGAAAATACAAGTAGTAGCATTATACTAATTCTGTTAAAAGAACCTTTGTGCTGTAAAATGCATATTGGTTCATAAGTTCCCCATAGAAAATGTCAATCCTTTTATGAGATTCATTCCTGCTTATGTTCTTCAAACATGCATTCTGGATATATGTAATCCACATTACATAATAAATAACAGATATGATATTGACAGGCATAATTAAAACTTGTGAACAATTCCAACTTGGCTGCACAGAAACAAATCTGACCATGTATTTTAAAGCTGCATTATCTCCTAATTTTAAATGTTAAAAACCTGCCTCCACTACCCAAACCCCCAGTTGCTACTCCATGCAGCCATTTATAACTGGGTTCGTATCTTAGCTCCAATCAGGAGCCAAAATCACGGAAATTGCAGTTTCTGATTGGTCTCTATTCACACCCCCCTCTGCCAGTATTTTACAGTGGATATAAGTGATTTTTATAGCTTACTAAAATGCCAAAGATAATGAAATGTCTACTGCACAATGAAACATGTATACACACTTTGGACCTGATTCATAAAGGCATGCATTTTGAGCATAACCCGCATTTAGTATTAAGCGCACATATTTCGGCTTTGCACAATCCTGAATTCTGCAAGGCATGTACCTCAAGAAACATGCTCTGTTGAAATTGGAGGCAGGTATGCTGTGCTCTAATACACAAGACACTGATACACTACTGATCAGGACTTAGACTAGCCTTTTAGCTGGAGCAAGAGATATGGCAGAAAAACAAGTAACTTGGAGACACTCAAAGCTTGATTTGGATGTGTCTGCGTGCGCTTGAGTTTAGCACGCCCCTACTGTATATTGAATCTAGCAAAATGCCCCTTCGCTGCCCCGCGGATGCAGCGGGCAGGGCTGTGTTCGTGGATGTATCTCACAGTTTTGGGCATGCGCACAACAGTTTTGCGTATCATACACTCAAAATCGTCAGAAACGTGCCTTGATGAATCAGGCCCTTTGTGTGCATCCAAATCTGTGGAAGGGGTACTGTCCTGTGCGGTTTTAGATTCTCAAATCTAATAAGAGAATAATTGCTTGAATTTGAAGTTAAATTCTTCAGTGGTCCTATAGCACCGCTATTGCTGGAGGTAACACCCACCAGCAATAAGTTGATCCTTTGAAAGATAGTGGCATATTCAATTAGCCACATTGGCATATACTGGTCAACTGTGTGACATATTTTGAATTGGGGCAATTGTGTGGCATATTTTGTATGGTAATTTTATTTTTTTGTATTTTCATGCACTATAATCTGAATATGGACACGTTATGAGGCTTTGAATTAGGACAGTGGATTTACACTTATATATATGAAAAACTTCAGTGTTAACTTTGTCCGCTGTTCCAATACAAGACTCAAGCCTCCCTTTAGTTTTTTATACTACACTAAGCCTCGTTTTGATAACTGGAAGGTTTATGCATGTCCTACAACTTCAAGTCTCGTGTTGGAATCACATAGAAAAAAACGGATATTGCAGCAATGTATAAAATGACAGCACACACTTAGTCCCTCAAACCTTGATAAAGACTCCGGGCACGTTGTTGAAACGCGTCGGTGGAGGGACTTCCTTCCTGCCTCGTACCCACTGGAATCTGCTGATCTACACAAGGAGATCTACCCGGGACTACCATCTATTACTCCCCCTTGATGTATGAATCGACAGTGATTAAACCAACAGTCTTTTTAGATTCTGTGCTTTTATTCTGTCATATTGTGAGTGTTATTTTTGTTATTTATCTGGATCATTAAATTGTAATGCACTAGATCTTTCTCCTCTCTCTGTTGCATATTCATGAGTTTTGGAGAGAAGGCCTCTTGGAGAGTGTAGCGGTATCATCCAAAGTCTATCTCGATGAGATCATTTATCTGCAATTTTCTGTAAGCACATTTCCTGGGGGTTTAATATCCCTGTTGTTATTTGCACCAAGAAGGAGTGTCTTTACGAATCCAAGTTCACCTGGGGAAGAAGGGCCCTATGATGTGGGTTACATCACCTAGAACTTTTTCTACACATTGTGGTTTTTAATTTAGACTACAGTATTACAACATATATATATATACATATATATATATATGTATGTGTGTGTGTGTGTGTGTGAGAGAGTTTTTGTTGCAGTGTCCTCTGATAACAGAAGAACATATCTGTCTATTTGATGTGAGAAGTCCATCCTTCATTGCTGTGATCTTTAAAAAGAGCTCTTGAGGTTTATTTATTTATTACTTATACCTATTTTGGGGATTTAGTGGAAATCCTTGTAAACCACAGGCTGCACCTTTATACATTAGCGACTCTTGAATTTCATTTTATTCCAAAGTGAGACTGGCGTTTGTACACTAATCTCTCAAGCAGTTTGGAGGAAAAGGGGAGGAGAGAAATAGGGCGGTAGTTGGAGAGAGAGTCTGGATCAAGAGATGGTTTCTTTAGAATAGGTGAGATGAGTGCATGTTTAAAGGAGAATGGAAATGTGCCAGTGGAGAGATACAGGTTGAAGAGTTGAGTTAGAGTAGGGCATGCAGTGGAGGAGTGGGAGCGGATTAGTTGGGAAGGAATAGGGGCGAGTAGACAGGATGTAGGGTGAGATGATAAGATGAGTGCACAGCCTTTGTCTTGAGTTACTGGAGAGAATGATATAAGGGTGGTTTGGGGAGTGTAGGTAAAGGTGGGTAGAGTGAGTGGAATTTTGCATGAGGAAATATCTTGTTGAATGGTGTCAATTTTGTCTTTGAAATAGGTGGCAAAATCATGGGCAGTGAGGGATTAAGGAGGTGCAGGTGGGCAGAGAAGTGAGATGAACGTGCCAAAGAGGCGACATGGGTCAGAAGACTGGGTGGATATTAGAAATGTGAAGAATGTTTATTTGGCAATTGAAAGGGCAGTGTTGTAAGATGAAAGGATGAATTGATAGTGGAGGAAATTGGGGTGGGAACGAGATTCCCTCCAGTGGCGCTCTGCAGTGCGGGAGCACTTTTGCAGGTAGCGGGTCTGTTTGATATGCCACGGCTGGGGTTTGGATTGTTGGAGACTACCTGTAGTAGCTGAAGCTGCATTGTCTAAGGCTGAAGTAAGTGTTAAGTAAGTGTTTTGTTATAGATAGAGGCAGCCTGATAAAGACAGGACAATGCTGTCATTGTAGAAAATAGTTGTTTTAGTGAAAATAAGAAGTGGGTTGGGTTAAGAGTATTTAGGTTTTGCTGTGTACGTGTGTATTTGGTTGCAGGGGGAAGGGCATGAGTTAAGGTGAGGCTGAAGGAAAGGAGTTTGTGATCGGAGAGTGGGAAGGCTAAATTGGAGAAATTAGAGATGGAGCAGTAGCGGAAGAAGACAAGGTCAAGGGAGTGCCCATCACAGTTGGTGGGGGATGAGGTCCATTGGGAGAGACCGAAGGAGGAAGTAAGTGAAAAAAGTTTAGTGGCATAAGACACAGTGGGACTATCAATAGGAATGTTAAATACACCTAGTATCAGTGTAGGCAGTCAAAGGATAGGAAATAAGTGAGCCAGGCCAAAAAGTTGTCGAGGAAATGGGAAATTGGACCTGGGGGCAATAAATGACAGCAACACAAAGGTGAAGAGGATAAAATAGACGGATAGTGTGGACTTCAGAGAAAAAGAATGAGAGGGATGGTTTAGAGGGTATGACTTGGAAGGTGCATCTTGGAGAGAGTAGAATATCTACTCCACCACCTTTTTTGTTTCTTGGTCTGGGAATATGGCTGAGGGAGCGTACCCCCATAGGAGAGAGCTGCAGGGGATGTAGTGTCAGAGGAGGTGAGTCAGGTTTCTGTAATGGCAAGGAGGTTGAGGGATTTAGAAATGAATAGATCATGGATGGATGTAAGTTTGTTACAAACAGATCTGGCGTTTCATAGTATCTTCAAATGTGTGCAGCTGTGGTATTCGGAGGAACATCGCAGCCAATTTCCAGCAAAAACATCTGTTTTTCACCGGAACTGGGGCTTTACTCTTTTTAATAAATAGAGCCCTTAGGAACAATACTGCTCAGATTTGTCTTTGTTAATGTCTAGTGTAGGATGTGTATGCTTAGCAAAGAATGTGTTAATTGATATAGGAAATTTAATTTCTTTGTAAGTTGGCAGGATAAAAGAGCTGAGTGGTTTCTTAAGAATGGCTTAAGTAAGATTTTTTTTTGATGTGCCAGAATTATTTGAAAATTCTTCAGATCTATCAAAAACTAATGTCACGTTTTTAGCTTTGATTTATGCATCCTGTTTTTTAGATAAAATCCTAGGTGTACAACACTACTAATGATTAGGAATGACATGAAAAGAAGTATAGTAGGAATATAATAAGGAATATTTGAGATAATTTTTCCTGTTTATGGTGTTCTTTTAAATAATGAATGGATAAATCATTTGTCCGATATTTTATATGATAACTTTAAATGACTAAAGTAAAAATGTTTAAAAATAGATAGTATTTTGGTCAATCAGTAGTGGTTTCATGGTCCTGCGTATCAGCCTAGATGGTAATGCATTAAATGATAATATCTAAACTAGTTTTAAAAGGTTGTTTAATTAGTGAAGTCAATGTTGGGTAAGTTAACAAAAGAAGATAAAGCTATTAGAATTTAAACTAAAAATTGGAATTTGTTCTATTTGCTAGTAAAGAGAGAGTATGTGAGTTAATAGCACAAGTCAGTTTACAAAGTAAAAAGGTAAGAGTAAAAAATAATTAAAGTTTAGGTTTTTTGGGGGGAAATATTGGTGTTAAAATCATACATGGAATACTTTATTGTATTTTATTGCATATCTTTGTGCTAACTGGTTATAATAATTTTGTATTTCAAGGTGCTTAAGTAGGTTTAAGAAACAATTATAAAGATTAATATTACTCATAATAATAATAGTTTTACTTACTGTAAGAGATAGGGAAATTATAAATATCAATGATTAAAACAGCAGTATATTAAGCAGACTATAATGAGGCTGGATTTTAATATCAAATGTATTGTGTGTTTCCATTCTAAAACAAGGATTTTTCAGTGATATATTTTATATGTAATGAGTAAGTATGTTATGTACATTGTATGTTACACCCTTTAATTTGGCCAATTTGGCAATCTGTATAAGGTTCAATATTTTTGAACTGTCCAAATACAGAATTGGTTACTAGTTTCACATAAGAAAGAAATAGAGTTTAAAGAAAGGAAAAAACAGACCAGATTTAGACTTCACTATAAGCTTGTATTATACCCCATGTGCCATGTTGTCACTGTCTTGGAAGTAAAAATTCTGCAAGAAAATGAATATCTTGTGGTGTCAAGTCATTAAATTGAAGGTGATACAGAAGGCCCAGTATTCCAACATAATTAACTCAGCGAATAATATAGCAGATGGGGCTGGAGCTGCTCTAACCTTCCAGTTTTCAGTGTTAAAGCAGTTGTCACACGATTTCTATTCTGCTGTGCATACAGTTAATAGTGTTCCTATGTGTGGTATTGTACCTACAAGACAATCTATGGCATACTTAGGTGCTGTGAATACATATACAATGCACCATCTCTATTGTGTGGCCTTTATCGTTATGAATCCACTTCCAAGTAAATAATGTGTACGTTATTCAGCAATTCACATCAATTAAATGCCAAAAACACTTTGGACATCTGTCAATCTGATATCATTCATCAAAGTCTAATTTTAATCACAATATAGTCCAAATGATCACAGTTCACTGAGTCCTGGACAAACTTCTATAGATTTTAGGTATAATGTCCTGATTTGTAGGTTCTGATAATGTGCAGTCTGCCCAGCTTCCTTTCCTCAGACCTTTATAGAAATAAATATGTGTTCTGTTTCCAAGCCTGGACTTCCCGATCTTCAAACATAACTCTTATTGTCACTCACCGGACCGTGAGTGCCTCTTCCCGGACATTTAGGAACCGTGGTCGTCCTCCATCCTGAGGGTCTGCGCATGCGCAGCCCTTTCCTATACTTCAGTGTATGTCCCTTTAACTCAATTGGCAGATCAGGCAACACTCCCTATATTAAGCACCTGTGGTCAACACCACGTTGCCTGATCTTGGAGTCTCATTCCCCATGAGCCTCTGAAGGTGTTCCTGTGTTTCCTCGTGTATTCAGCGCTGCTGATTCCTGTGGTTTCCAAACCACTTCTACCTCTGTGGTTTCCAAACCACTTCTACTACTGTGGTTCCCATACCACTTCTACCATCAACTGTATCATCGTGACTGTGAGCTGATTCCTATCCGCTGCCTCCGTGCACTACAGTCTTCTATACCACTTCAACGCTATTATATTCCATTGTGACTGTTTGCTGATTCCTATCCGCTGCCTCCGTGCACTACAGTCTCCTATACCACTTCAACGCTATTATATTCCATAGTGACTGTTTGCTGATTCCTATCCGCTGCCTCCGTGCACTACAGTCTCCTATACCACTTCAACGCTATTATATTCCATTGTGACTGTTTGCTGATTCCTATCCGCTGCCTCCGTGCACTACAGTCTCCTATACCACTTCAACGCTATTATATTCCATAGTGACTGTTTGCTGATTCCTATCCGCTGCCTCCGTGCACTACAGCCTTCTCTCCTTATCCACTCACCTGTTCATCATCAAGTCTGTGAGCTGATTCCTAGCCGCTGCCTCCGTGCACTGCAGTCTCCAGCTTGCAACTCGCCTGTGTTCATCATCGTGACTGTGAGCTGATTCCTATCCGCTGCCTCCGTGCACTACAGCCTCCAGCTGGCAACTCGCCTGTGTTCATCATCATGACCGTGAGCTGATTCCTATCCGCTGCCTCCGTGCACTACAGCCTCCAGCTGGCAACTCGCCTGTGTTCATCATCGTGACTGCTAGCTGATTCCTATCCGCTGCTCCTGTGCACGTCAGCCTCATCTCATCTCTCCCGTGGGTCCGCAGAGTCCTGCTGCCGCTGCCAGTCCTATCGTCCATCTACTGCTGATCCGCTCTCCACGCCTTCCTGTTTCCCCTGGTCTCTACCCTCCTGTCAGCATTGGATTCGTATCTCATCAGCTACTCCTCTGCTAGATCATCTCCATTCTCCTGGGTCCTCCATGAGTCCAGTTCCATGTTTTACTGATTCCTGTGGATTCGTGTCCCTGTTGGTCTACTTACCTGTGCGCTGCACCTACTAGACTCCTGCCTCTTACATCCAGGGACTTCTCATCCTGTCGGCCTCCTGCCGCCCAGGTATCACTGCACTCCCATCTGACTGCCTTCTGAACCACGGTATGCATACTTCTCATTGACTGTGCTGGTGTATTGCATATCTTGCTGGACTGTGTTGGTTCTCCTCTGGAGTCTGCAATCCGCTGAGTCTTTTGCCATCATTGACTGTGTTACCTTGTGCTGGATTACTTCAGAGACTTCCTACATTTGCAGACCTGTTCAGTCATTTATATATATTGTGCATATTACTGTGGATCGTGTTGAATGTGCCCGTGTACATCCTGTGTTGCAGTCTCTCCCCGTACACCTCCTCACATATATTTTCAGTGGTACAACTTGCTGAAGGCAGACCACTGATTCCGGTTCCGGTATCACCTGTTCCATTCCTCTCACATAGCAGTGGTACAACTTGCTACCGCAGACCACTGACTTCCCGGATACCTCCACTTGGATTCCATTCCTTCACTCAGACAGCGGTACCACTTGCTATCCGCAGACCGCTGACTCTCATCACCTCCTCGTTTCTGTTGGACATTCCTCCTCACTATAGCAGTGGTACAACTTGCTAACGCAGACCACTGACTACCTCCACTTGCCCTTGTCCATACAGTTCCTCGTGTATTATTACCTCCATATTACCAGTGCTGCTAGTCATAGACTTTCCTGAGCATCTCATCATCTACTATTGCCTGTTCCGTGATCACCCTGCTACCAGAGTACACTATTACCATCTACATTGCTCTGGTAAGCTTACCACCTGGTGATCCCTGGGTAAAGACTCCTAGTGCCCGTGACAGTAAGATCAGGCCATGACAGACCCAGATACGGAACCTACCGCCAAAGAGATGCTGCAGCATCTGGTCAGCCGTGTGGAGCAACAGGATGCCCGCCAACAGCTGCTACTTCAGTGTTATCAGTCATTAACCTCCCAAGGAACATCTGGACAGACTGTGACAGCTACTCCTGAGGCTTCTGTGCTTTCTTCCGTTTCCCCAGTGCCATCCCAGGTGTCTACAGCTTCCACGCTTCACCTGCCTACTCCGTCAAAGTACGATGGAGACCCCAAAACTTGTAGGGATTTCCTTAACCAATGTTCAGTCCATTTTGAGCTCCAACCTCAAAATTTTTCTACCCATCGTTCCAGAGTGGCCTATCTTATCTCTTTGTTTTCAGGACAAGCCCTGGCTTGGGCCTCCCCTCTGTGGGAGAGAAATGATCCTATATTGCAAGATAGTGCCAAATTCATTTCTACATTTCGAAGTGTGTTCGATGAACCAGGTCGTGTGACCTCCGCTGCTTCCAGCATCCTCCGCCTACGACAAGGACCTCATACAGTAGGCCAGTACGTCATTCAATTTAGGATCTTAGCCTCTGAACTTCAGTGGAACACTGAAGCCCTAGTTGCCGCCTTCTGGCCTTGGGCCCCCCCCTTAAAATTAAAGATGCACTGACTACTCAAGAGCTTCCTTCGTCACTTGAAGATTTGATCTCTCTTTGCCATCGTGTTGATATGAGATTTCGTGAAAGGGAGGCTGAGAAAACAACTTCTGCTAAAGCACCTCTTCGTTCTAACCCTCAATTTCGTCCAGTTTCACCCTCTGTGATTCCCATGGAGATAGGACGTTCCAAATTATCTTCCGAGGAGAGAAAACGAAGAGTAAAGAATAGACTCTGTATCTATTGTGCTGATTCCACTCATATTCTCAGCTCCTGCCCTAAGAGATAGGGAAATGCCAGGCCCTAACTAGTTCTGGAGAGGTGAAGTTAGGGTCCCTGGAGTCCTCTCCATCTTCCATGAAATCTAAAGTCTGCGCTTTTGATGTTACGATTTCCTCTGCTACCAAAACCTTTGAGTCACAGGCATTAATTGATTCCGGAGCAGCAGCAAATTTTATTTCCAAATCATTAGTAAATCAATGGTCTCTACCAGTGATTACCTTAAAAACACCCATTACTGTGACGGCTATAGATGGATCACGTCTCATCAACGGTCTCATCACTCAGAGTACGTCTCCAGTAACACTTCAGATTGGTGCCCTGCATCATGAAGTAATATCGTTTTTAATCCTTCCTGTTACGACAAGTCCGATTGTCTTAGGCCTTCCATGGCTTCAGTGTCACTCTCCCCAGATTGACTGGCGCACCCCTCAATTCACGTCTTGGGGGCCTGAATGTCACCATCGTTGCCTTTCCCAAGTTATTCCTCTCAAAGTACAGCAATCTTCCATCTCATCTACCTCACCGGGACTCCCTCCTCAATATGCTTCATTTACCGATGTGTTTGATAAAGCTCAGTCTGAACGCCTTCCTCCTCATCGTTCTTGGGATTGTCCGATCGACCTTCTACCTGGCAAGACTCCCCCCAGGGGCCGGGTCTATCCACTCTCGTTACCTGAGACTCAAGCTACATCTGAGTATATACAGGAGAACCTCCAGCGGGGGTTTATTCGACCTTCCACCTCTCCCGCTGGAGCTGGGTTCTTCTTCGTCAAAAAGAAGGATGGATCATTACGCCCTTGCATAGATTTTCGTGGACTCAATGCCATTACTATCAAGAATCGGTATCCCATTCCGCTGATCACTGAGCTATTCGATCGCATCAAGGGAGCCCGTATTTTTACTAAGTTGGATCTTCGTGGTGCCTACAATTTAATCAGAATCCGTTCCGGTGACGAATGGAAGACAGCGTTTAACACCAGAGACGGGCATTACGAATATCTGGTAATGCCTTTCGGGCTGTGTAATGCCCCCGCTGTTTTTCAAGGCTTCATCAATGAGATCTTTCGGGACTTATTATATGTATGTGTCGTCGTCTACCTGGACGACATATTGAATTTTTCCCAGGACCTGCCTTCTCACCACCAACATGTGGCAGAAGTCCTCTCCAGGCTACGAAAAAATTCATTGTTCTGTAAATTAGAAAAATGTTCATTCGAATTGCCCCAGATTCCATTCTTGGGGTATATAGTTTCCGGAGTTGGCCTGAAGATGGATCCAGACAAGGTGAATGCTGTACTACATTGGCCCCAGCCAACTACTCTTCGTGCTATTCAGCGTTTTTTAGGTTTTGCCAATTACTATAGACGCTTCATTCAAGACTTTTCTTCCATTGCATCTCCTATTGTGGCCCTGACTCGAAAAGGGGCTAATCCTAAGCAATGGTCGCCTGAGGCTCTTCAAGCCTTTCAAACACTCAAAGAGTCCTTCTCTTCGGCTCCAATCCTTCGACAGCCTGATGTGACACTCCCCTTCTTTCTAGAAGTAGATGCCTCTAATGTGGGCTTGGGAGCTATTCTCTCCCAACGCTCTGAACAGCAAAAATTCCATCCTTGTGCCTTCTATTCTCGGGGTCTTCTGCCCGCAGAGAAGAATTATACTATCGGGGACAAGGAGTTACTGGCTATCAAAGCTGCATTAGAGGAGTGGAGATACCTATTGGAAGGAGCTCGCCATCCGGTGACGATCTTCACGGATCATAAGAACTTGTCATATCTTCAGTCTGCCCAATGCTTGAACCCTCGCCAAGCAAGATGGTCTCTTTTCTTTTCCCGTTTCGAATTAATAATAACCTTCAAACCAGCTGCCAAGAACAAAAAAGCTGACGCTTTATCTAGAGCTTTTGTGACGTCCTCTGATATAGAAGAGGTTTCCAACCATACCATTCTAGACCCCAAATGTATCTCACTGGCTGCTTCATCCACCAAAACGCTACCATTTGGGAAGACTCTCGTGCCTCCTACTCTAAGAAGGAAAATCCTTTCGTGGTTCCATGCCTCTCGTTTTTCTGGACACGCCGGTGAACACAAGACCTTTGAGATGCTCTCTCGAAGTTACTGGTGGCCTTCAATGAGGAGAGACGTCAAAGAGTTCATTGCTTCCTATGAATTATGTTCCCAATTCAAATCTTCCCGCAGAACTCCAGCAGGGTTGCTGCGACCACTACCCATTCCGTCCAAGCCGTGGACCCATATTAGTATGGATTTCGTTACTGACTTACCACCTAGTAAGAATCATAACACTATTTGGGTGGTGGTGGACAGATTTTCGAAGATGGCTCATTTCATCCCTCTGTCTGGTTTGCCTTCCTCGTCTATCCTGGCTGAACATTTCATTAAAGAGATCTTCCGCATCCATGGATGTCCGTCTGAGATTGTGTCAGATAGAGGAGTACAATTCGTTTCCAGATTCTGGCGAGCCCTTTGTAAAACCTTGGGCATACGATTAGCACTCTCATCTTCTTACCATCCGCAATCTAACGGACAGACTGAGCGTGTCAATCAAGATCTTGAGACTTTTATAAGGATGTTCTCTTCAGCCAATCAAGACAACTGGGTAGAGTTGCTTCCTTGGGCCGAATTCGCCCATAACAACATGTACCATGAGTCATCATCCAAAACTCCATTTTTTGTGGTCTACGGTCACCATCCGTCTTTTCCGGAATTTCCTGCCCTCCCGCCCACCCAAGTTCCAGCGGTGGAGACGGCCTGTCAGACCTTTAAAAATATCTGGTCTCAGGTCAAAACCTGTTTGAAGAAAACATCTATCAAATATAAATCTTTCGCAGATAAGAAGAGGCGGGCTATTCCACCACTAAAAATTGGAGATCGTGTCTGGTTATCTACTAAAAACATTCGTTTGAAGGTCCCATCTATGAAATTCGCCCCTCGTTTTATTGGTCCATATAGGATCATTCAAGTAATCAATCCAGTATGTGTGAAACTTCTTCTTCCTAAGAATCTTCGGATTTCTAATGCCTTCCATGTGTCCTTACTCAAGCCTCTTATTATCAACCGTTTTTCAAAACCTCCCTCAGCTCCGCAGCCAGTTCAAGTTCATCAGGAGGAGGATTTCGAAATTACTGAGGTACTAGACGCAAAAATTTCGCGAGGAGTACTCCGTTTCCTCGTTCATTGGAAGGGCTTTGGTCCTGAGGAGCGCTCTTGGATCAAAGCTGAAGATCTTAATGCTCCTGCCCTTTTGAAGAAGTTTTATTCCAAAAATCCGGACAAGCCCGGTTCCAGGCGTTCTGTGCCCACCTTTAAAAGGGGGGGTACTGTCACTCACCGGACCGTGAGTGCCTCTTCCCGGACATTTAGGAACCGTGGTCGTCCTCCATCCTGAGGGTCTGCGCATGCGCAGCCCTTTCCTATACTTCAGTGTATGTCCCTTTAACTCAATTGGCAGATCAGGCAACACTCCCTATATTAAGCACCTGTGGTCAACACCACGTTGCCTGATCTTGGAGTCTCATTCCCCATGAGCCTCTGAAGGTGTTCCTGTGTTTCCTCGTGTATTCAGCGCTGCTGATTCCTGTGGTTTCCAAACCACTTCTACCTCTGTGGTTTCCAAACCACTTCTACTACTGTGGTTCCCATACCACTTCTACCATCAACTGTATCATCGTGACTGTGAGCTGATTCCTATCCGCTGCCTCCGTGCACTACAGTCTTCTATACCACTTCAACGCTATTATATTCCATTGTGACTGTTTGCTGATTCCTATCCGCTGCCTCCGTGCACTACAGTCTCCTATACCACTTCAACGCTATTATATTCCATAGTGACTGTTTGCTGATTCCTATCCGCTGCCTCCGTGCACTACAGTCTCCTATACCACTTCAACGCTATTATATTCCATTGTGACTGTTTGCTGATTCCTATCCGCTGCCTCCGTGCACTACAGTCTCCTATACCACTTCAACGCTATTATATTCCATAGTGACTGTTTGCTGATTCCTATCCGCTGCCTCCGTGCACTACAGCCTTCTCTCCTTATCCACTCACCTGTTCATCATCAAGTCTGTGAGCTGATTCCTAGCCGCTGCCTCCGTGCACTGCAGTCTCCAGCTTGCAACTCGCCTGTGTTCATCATCGTGACTGTGAGCTGATTCCTATCCGCTGCCTCCGTGCACTACAGCCTCCAGCTGGCAACTCGCCTGTGTTCATCATCGTGACCGTGAGCTGATTCCTATCCGCTGCCTCCGTGCACTACAGCCTCCAGCTGGCAACTCGCCTGTGTTCATCATCGTGACTGCTAGCTGATTCCTATCCGCTGCTCCTGTGCACGTCAGCCTCATCTCATCTCTCCCGTGGGTCCGCAGAGTCCTGCTGCCGCTGCCAGTCCTATCGTCCATCTACTGCTGATCCGCTCTCCACGCCTTCCTGTTTCCCCTGGTCTCTACCCTCCTGTCAGCATTGGATTCGTATCTCATCAGCTACTCCTCTGCTAGATCATCTCCATTCTCCTGGGTCCTCCATGAGTCCAGTTCCATGTTTTACTGATTCCTGTGGATTCGTGTCCCTGTTGGTCTACTTACCTGTGCGCTGCACCTACTAGACTCCTGCCTCTTACATCCAGGGACTTCTCATCCTGTCGGCCTCCTGCCGCCCAGGTATCACTGCACTCCCATCTGACTGCCTTCTGAACCACGGTATGCATACTTCTCATTGACTGTGCTGGTGTATTGCATATCTTGCTGGACTGTGTTGGTTCTCCTCTGGAGTCTGCAATCCGCTGAGTCTTTTGCCATCATTGACTGTGTTACCTTGTGCTGGATTACTTCAGAGACTTCCTACATTTGCAGACCTGTTCAGTCATTTATATATATTGTGCATATTACTGTGGATCGTGTTGAATGTGCCCGTGTACATCCTGTGTTGCAGTCTCTCCCCGTACACCTCCTCACATATATTTTCAGTGGTACAACTTGCTGAAGGCAGACCACTGATTCCGGTTCCGGTATCACCTGTTCCATTCCTCTCACATAGCAGTGGTACAACTTGCTACCGCAGACCACTGACTTCCCGGATACCTCCACTTGGATTCCATTCCTTCACTCAGACAGCGGTACCACTTGCTATCCGCAGACCGCTGACTCTCATCACCTCCTCGTTTCTGTTGGACATTCCTCCTCACTATAGCAGTGGTACAACTTGCTAACGCAGACCACTGACTACCTCCACTTGCCCTTGTCCATACAGTTCCTCGTGTATTATTACCTCCATATTACCAGTGCTGCTAGTCATAGACTTTCCTGAGCATCTCATCATCTACTATTGCCTGTTCCGTGATCACCCTGCTACCAGAGTACACTATTACCATCTACATTGCTCTGGTAAGCTTACCACCTGGTGATCCCTGGGTAAAGACTCCTAGTGCCCGTGACACTTATATTCCTTCATGTATGGAATGAGAATGAAATTGCATATAGTGAAGAACCATTTACAATTTATTTGAAGGTAAAAACAAAAAGGAGCATTGTACAATTATGCAGCTCCTTTTTACAGGATCCCAAAATGGGCTTTGCATTCACTGAGTTCCATCCGCCCAGTATTTTAGTACACGAAAGAGGCACTCTTGGGTCAGAATGGGAATAAGCAGTTGGCGTAAAAAGTCTATAGGTGTCTATGATATTACTAATATATTTTGTCATAGACCAACTAAAATGCTGCCCTGATCTAATAGCAGTATTAGCTGAAGTTAACGAATATATTTCATAAACATTAAAATGGAACCCTAACCTCATTTTTTAATCCATATGTGTTTTTGCTACTATTTGCAGAGTGAGCAAGCATTATCTTTATCACAGTCATTGATAGGGATGCTCAGGCTTGGTTTTTTGAAAACTGAGCCCCCCTCAAACTTCACCAATCCGAGTATAGAGGCGCGCCAGCTCAGTACTTTCCCACGTTCTCGGAACTGAAATCAAGTCGAAACATCATCGGCACATTGTTGGATCTTGTGAGTTTTGGATTCCATAAGTACCTCCCTCTACAGAGATTCAGCGCCATTTCTCAGATAGACACAGGAGGGGTAGCAGCATTCTTGGCAGTATCTAGTGCCATTGCTCAGTGTAGTTGCTCACACAGAAACAGGAGGGGTGGCAGTGTTCTTGTCAGTCTCCAATGCCATTGCTCTGTGTCATTGATAACACAGAAACAGGAGGGGTGGCAGTATTCTTTTCAGTCTCCAGTGACATTGCTCTGTGCCATTGGTAACACAGAAACAGGAGGGGTGGCAGTATTCTTTTCAGTCTCCAGTGACATTGCTCTGTGCCATTGGTAACACAGAAACAGGGGTATCAGACAGTGTTCTTGCCACTCTTCAGTCTCCAGTCACATTGCTAAGTGCCAGTTCTCACACAGAAACAGGGGTGGCGGTGTTCTTGTCACTTTCCAGTCTCCAGTGTCATTGTTAACACAGTAACAGGGGTATTGGAAAGGGAAAAGACCAGAAATGTGTAGTTGGGGTACTTGTATGGTGAAACTTTTTAACATCTGCATATAAACTTTATTGATATAAATTTAAAACTTTATAAATTACACTATACATAAAGTCATAGTCAAAACAAAATTACATTTTATTAGCGAAATAATAATAGACATGTGTAGTGATAAAATAACAATAAGTACAAATGACTGGTAAAACTGCAGTTAACCATTGCATGTCACGCCTCTGTTATAAAAAAAAGTAATTGTTAAGGACAGGTCTATGGACAGGGATAGGGACAGGTCTAGGGATGAGGAAAGGGACAGGTTTAAGGACAGGGACAGGGACAGGATTAGAGTTAGGGATAATACTTTCAACATTAGAATTGTCAACCTAATAAATACTGTCTACATTGCAATTGATGTCCTAATAATACTGTCAATGACATTATATTGTCGACTTTATAACCTTGTCTACTCTGCTGCCCGTCAATTATATTATGTCAATCCAACATATGGGTGGGTGGAAGGTCCGAAGGACAATTCCATCTTGCACCACTTTCCTTTTCTGCCACTGCTGTGTGGAAATCTTTTCTAGATGTGCTATGAACTACTGTGTGTTTGTGCCGTTACTAATCGACAGAGCAACCACGCAGCTCGCTGCAGTATTAGAGTTCATTGACAGCCTTTTTAGCTTAGCTGCCTTAAGCCCATTATTAGCTTATTATGTGGGGGCCCAAACAAACTAAGCACTTCAGCCACAAAACTGGCACTCCTTGTCACTGAAGTGCTTGGTTTATTAAATTGTACATGTCCATTTTAAGATCCAACATAAGGGTGGGTGGGAGTGCCTAAGGACAATTTCATCTTGCAAAACTTTTCCTTTCAACTACCGCTGTATGGCAATGTTTCCTAGATGTACTATGAACTGCCGTGTGTTTGTGCCATAGCTCTGTCGCTTAGTATCCAGCCAGCTCACTATACTCTGTTTCTGAAAGTGGATGAAAGCAATATTGTGACCTGTGAGGTAGTCAAAATTGACAGGAAATTACTAGAAATTAGAGCTATTGAGGTTTATAATAATGTAGGAATAAAAAGAGGCAGTTATGTGATTTTAGCATATTTTAGCAATTTAAATAAAAAAAAAAAAATACAGATCCAAAACCAAAAACAAAACACGGGGGTCATTCAACATCTGTAGTCCTTACTAAAAACGGTAGAATTCGTGTTTACAGGGCACTATTTAATACATTTATACCCCTTTATAAAGTAAGATAAGTAAAATAAACTCTGTTTCCCATTAAGGTACATTTCCCTTTTAATGTTAAAATGTTTAAAAAAGACATTTATAGTTCAACAATAACAACATTATAACATGACTGGCTTTGTAGGAAAAGCATTATACTGTTGAGTGTTACTTATTCTTAAACATGCAAATCACATTCCTTTGAGATACTAATCTTTACCCATGATGCAAATAGCTGACAGAAAGACAAGCTTACTGCATGGAAATGCCAGTTGAGTTGACAAGAAAATTCTATCAGTATGCTATGTTTATATAGAACAGTTTAGTAACAGCGGTTCACACAGTCTGCTATCTTGGATCAGAATAATAATTAAAATTTACGTCTACAGAAATTTGATTAATTCCTGCAACAACAATCTTACATCTTGTTGCATAATTTCACAGTTCTGTTCGTTATTAAATCAAACATCATACAGGGCTTAAGAAGCTAGTCTACTGATCTATGTCAGTCGTCAGGTGTTAGAGTCATAGCACATATAATATTTTTTTTCAACTATATACATATCCGTATGGATTATACTAGAGCTTTCAGATAATCCCTCAATATTGCTTAATGTTGTGTTATTTTTAAATACATTAACTTTATGGGGGAGGGGGGGGGTTGGAAATATTTAATAGCTATTCGGCAGACGTAATAAAGCAATTTTATGTTAATTTTCTTAGAGGTTTTTTTTTTTTAAAGTATGCAAATGCCAGTATTCCAATTTCATCTTTCTCATTGCTTTTCTGTTGTGTGGTGGTGCTATTTTGGCGTGAGAACAGTTAATTTATTCTGGGCACTAAACAGTTGTGGTTTACTGATCTTGTCTACAAACTGACAAACTAGGCTTTCCAGCAGGCATCAAGATATTGTAATCAATCAATATCTTTTAAAGCTTACAGACGGCTTGAGAATTAGGCCGTTTGGTTTTGTTTGATAAATTTAATATGCACACGAAAGCTGTCTGATGACACTTTCATGCACAAATATAAAGTGATTTTAGCCCATTTCTGCTTTCTTTGTTAAGGGTTTTATTATGATGTCCAAACATCTATTAACCCGTTTCCAGTTTTGATGAAAATTTGGAACATTAGATAAAAACTGAATAACATTCCAAAAATATGAAAGGAAAATGTCTGAGAATATTGTAGCACATGGGCTTTTGAGAGCCATGTGGATATTAAGCTCTTGTTATGGGTACGTCCTGCAGTGATTACACATTTCTTGGCTGACGTGTTGTTTACACCTCAGCTGGACATAGCTGTGCCAAGGAATTGTCTTTATTTGTTGTTCTGTTCACATTGTGCATTTTTGCTTTCTTTTCCTAACAAGCAATTTATCTTCCCATTACAAACTTCAAAGCATAACTTCTCCCATCATAACAAAAATTGACAAAAATTACACTTGACAAAAATTGTCTAATTTCTTATTTAATATTAAGACAGAAACTGTAGACCATGTAACTCTTATGGGACATGGCAGCATAAATGATAATGCCTCCATAGAAAAAATATATGTGTGCTTTTGAGGGCTGGCTGCAAACTTATTTATTAATTTGGCAGATGTTTGTGTAAAACTGTAACAAGAATTATACATTTCCAGGTATAGTATTGGAATGGTTTAGATCAATGGAAAAAATGCTAGACTCAAGCAGGGCCAGACTGGGACTAAAATTCAGCCCTGGCATGTAAAGCACACAGGCCACCTTCTGTAGGTTCCACACACGATATTGTTGCACTCTGATGTGGCGCTGCTTGTGCAGTGCAACAGGAGACATTGGCACAATCTTATGTATCACGCTTGGTCTTCTGCCCACCCAGATCATCTCACTTGCTGTGCAAAGCACCTGGAGCACCAGTAAAATGCATAAAAACCATAATGTTTTTTTTTTAAAAAAGTGTTGCTTAACCAAGTGGTACTTTATTATTTTAAATGATAAATCTTAAATAATGCAACAAAAACAAACCTTACTTTATATTGTATTTTATTTGATATGTTCCTTCTCCCTACAGGGACACAGAGGCTAGACTTCATTTTAAAACCCACTTTTTAAACATACATTCCACAACCAAATCTCCTCATACTATAAATTATCTTTATCTCACATATAAACTTCTAGGATTATAGCAAAGACATTATTTACCTCACACAATAGCCAATTTCTCTAATCACATTATTTAACAATGGCAGCCATCTTACAAGCATGTATGGTAACTTCTAGCAAACTCATACAGCTCACAATACTTAAAATGGCCGACCTCATACCAGGCTTGTGAGCCGCATGTGCTTGTAATGGCCTAATTTACTGCCAATGCAACTTTCATAGCAACAGTAACAGGGCCCCGTTCTAATTAGACTACATAAACCTCCAGTAATACAATATACCATACTTGCAAGTCCACCCCAAATATCTCTTTATTTAGCAATCATTATACATTGTCCTCTTTACACAGGGGGTGGGAATGTAAGATTGAGAGCCAGCAAGGCATATTACACAAAAGACATCTATTTCAAATAACTCTTGCAACAAATACAAATGCTACCATTTAAAAATCCACATATACAGACCAAAACTTCACTAACTCCATTTTATCTGAACTCGGACAATTCCAACCAAATAACCTAACAAGCAAGCAGTTACACCTTTTAACTATTCCATTCTAATAACCTCACAAGCAAGCAACTACACATTATAAGTATTTTATTCAAAATAACCTTCTGCAAACCAACACAAAACTCTATATATCCACATTCACTCACCTTCCATGCAATATTTTCAAACTCCATTACATTCCAAGTTTCATACTAGCCAGCTTCTATATAAATTGCCTGCCCGGCCACATCACATATACTGACCTCTATTCCATTTATTTGAAATTCTCTTTATTGGTTATAAAGAAGACAAAACAACAATAAGGACATTGAACATATAAACGATTCCATAAATGGAGGAATAACAATATAAATTATATCTTCAGCTTAATTTATCAGAATAAAAATTGGTTAGATATATTAGTCAAAACAGGCATCCTATGTGCATAACGATGAACAATAACGATATTATAATGGAATGTATAGGAATAATGAGCATCCATAACCAAGAAAAAAAATAATCCTATGGGGTAATAGGGGATAAGGGGATATTATCAGGAGATAGTGAAGAAATTGTAGTTGTTTACTCCAGGTTAGCATCAGGTTATATCAATGAGGGTGAGACCCCCAGTTAAAGGACAAATACATATACTGGGAGGGGGGCTGAGTAGAGGACCTCCACAACAGGGAAAACAAGAATGTTTACCAAAGATCAGAAATCACCATTGGTCAACAATTGGAAGGGCAGGACTTGTGTAGTCTCAGCTCAACTGCCTAAGAAGATACCACGTGGTAAATTCAAACAGTTTGAAAATATTCTGTTGAACAGGGGCTGTTAATGATTCAATGTACAATCCCCACTTTTTATTGAACCATATCCTTCCTTTTTAATATCAGGAAGTGTAGCATTCCTGTCTAAATAAATACTATATAATATTATTGTTTAAAGTTTGCTCAAGGTTGGAGGAACCGGGGATGTCCACTGTCTTAGGATCAGCTGTTTGGCTACAGTGACCATTATTGTTAGAGCAGGAAGCAACTCAAGGGAGGGTAAAGCATTCTTCCAGGCATCAATAGCGAGGAGGAGTGGTTCTCTAGATGCAGTCACGTGTATTTTGAAACTATGATTAATGAAATCTGTAACTTTATTCCAAAACATTTTAATTTTCCTGCATTCCCAAAAATTGTGTGATTAATCCACTAGTCAGAGATTTCCAAGTGGAATCAAAGTAACAAATTAAGGTGTCTGAATCAATTAAGCTTGGGATATCTTTTTGCTAAGCCTCCAAAGCTCGTCTCCAGGTAGTTGTAGGTTCATGAATGAGATCCGCATATAGGTATCAAATTCTATAAGGCGAAGACTTTAAAAAGGTGAGTAAGGCATCTAGACCATCAGGGGTCTCAGGTGTGATTATTGGCAGCTGAACTGAGGTGATGTAATGTCAAAGTTGAAGGTACATGTAAAATTGTGTGTTTGGGATACCAGACTTTTTTCGCAATTGTTGTAAAGTATAGAGTTTGCTTCCCAGAACAAATACATCTTTGATTGCCATTATACCGTTCATACACTACACCAAGAAATTGCAAAAGCCAGGTTACCCCAAACTGGAAGGAATCTAGTATATTTCAAATCTCTGTTGTATTTCTTATTAATGTGAATCCAAGCCTTATATGTATCTTTAAACAGAACATTATGATGAAATGACCTCCATTGCATTAAACTTAGTTTTAAGCAGCAAGGAGCCGTCTCTGCATGTCCTATCCGGGTCAAAGCAGGTAACCAAGAGAGATTCACTTCCTCTTGTTAGATGAGATCAAACCTTGTACCTGGGAGGAGTTACCCTTTCCATAGGAAATAAATCACAGCATTTGATATGCTAATCCTGAGCAGCTAAACAGGTCAGGCAAGTTCCCTACCTCATGCCATGAGATAGGGGAGGGAACCTACATTTTGTTCACTAATGTAATTCAAACATGGCAGAAATATTATATTAGAAAATGGAATATCCTTATCAGGTATATATTTATATCATAATGTTGTTCTATAACATTACTTAAAACAGGGCCTGATTTATACATGTGCTGTACAGAAAACTGATGTTTTTGCCAGCAAAAGGGCTTGAGAACAGCACTGGGTATCAATCTGAAACCGTGGCCCAGAGCTGTATTAAGGCTCTGAGGAGGCTGGGGCATTTAAGAAAGGGTGCTCCTATGATGTAACATTGCTATCATTTTAGACAAATACACAGGCAATACTGTGTGCACTATATAACATAAAATTCCCAGGCGCAAAGGCGAAATATGTCAACGTGAATGAACAGAACAAATTGCACAAACATTTATTCAAATACTGCCATATAAGGCTAGTTAAAAACATATAACACGGTCCGGACCTGTATGCATATATAAAAACTTTAATACCACACATCAACCACTGGGGAATACTGGTGACTAAGATGGATATAAGCTCTTAATAATCCAAGAATCGCCAGTTCAAAAGGCAATGCCTGCTCGTAAACAATAGTCCACGATCTAGTCATAAAAAGGGATCAACCAGGTAAAATCTCTGAATAATACCTACCATAGAGTGCCAAAGAATTGACTGCCTTGGAATGATATTACACTCACAGTTAGTAGATACATCTTGGCATCGCTATGGGGTCCTCCATCAAATTCAGCAAATGTGTCAGAATAATCATTATTTCTCCTAGGAAGAGGGGCTCTTTAAGTTTAAAGCTGTGTAATAACAGTTCCTCCACGCCCAATTCGATGTCCGCGCATGCACAGTGAGTTTCAGGGAACCTGCCAGTTGTTTCAGCTATTCTGTTAACCCGACAAGCAGGCACATTCATGAAGAGTGTATGTAAATGTAGAAGATAGTTCTTGCTCAAGAGAGCTGTGATACCTGCACGTTTCACCCGACAGGGCTTCCACAGGGATAATCAAATGATGCAGTAAGAGTGAATCTGAAGGCCACCGTAGAGTTCATTATAAAGGGGATGTATTCCCATGATTAGTTCCACTAGAGGACTGTCCTCAATCCAATTATTAGACCCAGCACAATAACTATAGGGAGGGGTCCATCAAGAGATGATGTCTTTCATCATTAGTAGCCATACTCCCGTAGCCAGCACACTGGGTAGATATTAGAATTCATATTTTCATAATTAAACATACCGCATTCTGTAGATGTCTATAATATAGGCATAAATATATAGGGAACATAAAGAATAGATAGAAAGTGTATCCAAAATAAAGATCACGCAAGTGATAAAATGTAAAGGGATAAACTAAAATGTATTAAAGAAAGGTATTAAGATCAAAATCAATATTGAGGCCATTCGGCGAAAGGGTCTTCAGGTTAAAAATCCATTTAGTTTCTTCTTGTGATATTTTCTTAATAAAATCTCTCCCCCCGCCAAGACTTATTCACTTTACAGATCCACATGAACTTCAACTTAGATGGATTTGTGATTGTGAAATTCAAGAAAATGTTCGGGACACTGAGAGATTCTAATTGGTTTCTAATGTTCCTTTGATGTTCTGATACTCTCACACCGAGTTTTCTAATACTGTGTGCACTACTGTTAAGTACACGTACATTGTGAAGGAGGACATACCTCCCAACTGTCTGGGGCAATCCAGGATTTGGGTGACTGTCTCGCTTAGTCAAGATTTGATCCAACTGCAAGGACAGTTGGGAGGTATGTCCTCCTTCACACTGTATGTGTACTATTTCTCCTAATAACCCTCAACATTACATTGTTATCACCCCCATTACATCAATAAATACCATAACAATACATTATTAGTACTCAAATTACAGCAATAAATAACCTTAACCCACACACACTCATACTACAGCAATGCCGATCCACATTATAGCAATCAGCAATACCCCTACATTGCTGCAATCATAAATACCCCCACATTACAGCAGCCGGCATTACCCCACCCCCCCCCCACATTACGGCAACCAGCATTACCCCCACATTACAGTAATTCGCATTACTCCCCACATAACAGCAACCAGCATTACTCCCCACAATACAGCAACCTGCATTACCCCACATTACAGCAACCAGTATCATCCCCACATTACAGCAACCAGCATTACCCTACATTACAGTAACCCGCATTACCCCCCACATAGCAGCAACCAGCCATACTCCCCACAATACAGCATCCTGCATTACCCCACACATTACAGCAACCAGCATCACAACCACATTACAGCAACCAGCATTACCCCCACATTACAGCAACCCGCATTGCCCCCCACTTTACAGCAACCAGCATTGCCCCCATATTAAAGCAACCTGCATCACCACCCACATTACAATAACCAGCATCACCCCCACATTACAGCAACCCGCATTGCCCCCCACATTACAGCAACCAGCATTACCCCCCCACATTACAGCAACCAGCATCACCCCCACATTACAGCAAGCCGCATAACTACCCACATTACAGTAACTAGCATTACCCCCACATTACAACAACCAGCATTACCCCCACATTACAGCAACTCACATGACCCCCACATTACAGCGACCAGCATTACCCCACATTACAGCAGCTAGATTTACCACTACATTACAGCAATAAACTATCCCACTTATTAGATATACTAAACCAAAACACACAACAACATTGCCACACTACAGCAATACAAACTATTAGACGGGCGCCACTGTAGGGAACCAATGTTCTGCTTTCTCACAAACAGGCAATTTGGAGCAGGGGCAGAGAGAGAAGGAGGTGAAGATAAGGAAGAGGGGAAGAGGGGTACGAAACAGCCCTGATCCATGTGGCAGATGTAGTAAGGTGGCTGGTTAATGGGGAGGAGCCAGCCACCAAGAAGCCAATCAGGGTTGGGGCCGGCCTCTAATAGGTTACAGCCGGCCCCATTAGCTTTTAGGTCCCAGTAGGATGTAATGGACAGTCCGCAGTGGCCCATCTAGCCATCGGCCCTTCTGACATTTAACAGAAGTGCCAGATAGCCAGTCTGCCCCTGGACTCAAGTAAATTACATAACAGTGCATTCCAGTCAATCATGTACATAGCAAGTTGAGTGTGCAAGTAGCAAGAGTGGTGTTTTTTTCATCTCCAGGGAGGGAGTAATTGCCATTATTCACTAATTTAAATATGTATACTTTGTAAGCACCAGCCATGTTTACTGTATTTTTTTTTTACCAGAAAATCAGATGAAGTCATATCTTGTGCTTTAATTCACCAATATAGACCTAGTAAAGAAACATTAACACAACTTTTAAAATCATCTTTTTTCCTCAAATAATTTTGACTGCTTAGGCCAGGTACTATCCATTACTTTTTATAGTGAATGCCCTATACCAATGGAGTTTTTGCTTTCTATGGGAAAACTACTGTCATTAAAGTCTATAGCGCAGTTGTCAATGTAACAAGGAAATTCATTTCCTTTCTGATGGTACTCTTTACTTTTTTGTGTTAATGTGATTTTAGGGGTTTTTGATGACTTTTTTTGTCATTGCCTATTTTTTTACTTACTTGTTATTTTTAGAAAATGGCATCTACTCTCTCCTCATGTTCACTTTTCACTAAAGAGGATTTGAAAATTCTTTTTACGCAGAACTCAGAATAATTTGTTTTTAATTTATATAATGGAAAATGCTTTTGACACTGTTTAAATAAGTGAGGTAGATGTTTTCAGTACAGTAAACAACATAAACATCATACTGCAGATTTATTTCTACCATGCACAAAACCTCTTATCATGCAAAACATATCTCTTAAACCTCTAATGATATAAATACAAAGACAACATCTAGTTTGCCTAAATAGGTCACAGTTTTATTAATTTTATTATAGAAAATTGGTGGCGGTGAGAGCAAATTGCGAGTCAGCTAACAACTAATAGCAAAACCAAACAGTGTATGGCCGCAGGCACTATCACTGGTACCAGGACTTAGTCCCTTACAATTGTCTGGTGCTAATTCTGGCGTCATTGTGACTACTCCCCCTCTGGGATCACAATGATGTGCCCACGCAAGGCAGGTCAAGGGTTTCCTCATACAAAGGAACAATGAGCCAGGTTGCTTCAAAGGGGACAGTGACATGCGGCCAATCAGCGATAGCACCATATGAATTAGTCATTGACAGCAAAAGCCCTCCCACCATACTGAAGTCCTTTAACAAATAAAAAGCCCACCACCAAGTGACCTAACCACTGTGCCCAATCTCCAAAATATCTGCTCTAAGAACTACCAAAGCCATTCATCAGTAAGGTGTCCCCCCCAACAGGTCTATAAAGCTGCACCTTATTCGCCAAAATTAAAGGGTGAATAATGACAATTCCATCCAGAGACTGGATGATCTTACCCACCAGCCTATTAACTTTATACAGAAGGCTCTTCATAATAGAGGGAGATATGATGCCCTCCACACATGTCTGCCTTTATGGTGCTCAAATCCTCTCTGATAGCTATCAACAAATTCAAAGACTTCCCCTTCCCTAAATCATTTTCTCTCAGGTGCACTACTAAAATTTCCGGTATACCATAACATACCTCTTTCCCTTTTAGCAAAGGTATGAGTGATTCCCACCTGTGTCTTCTCTCTCCGACCTAACCACCATATGTCTACTGGGAGAGAAAACTCAGGTCCGCTTACCTCAAGACTGTGTCTGGAGAACACGTAAAAGTGACTTACCATCCAGATTTGTAATCTCCGAGCAGATGAACCTAAAACCAAATAAATTGTACTCAATAAGATAACCTTGATCGTACACACCAATCTCAAATCCCGCAACGGGGTGAACTGCAAGAAGTACAATCATTGTAGGCAAAGGATGGAAGGAGGGTGGTATGCCACTAATCAGTCCTTTATCCGGGGGAAAATAGGACAAAATCCCTCATGTCCCCGCTGAAAGCGATGAGCAGCAAAGCCTTGGGTTACTGATATGGGATGGGCAGGCACAATGCCTAACATGGCTCTGGTCTGATATAAGCTTGATAAGCATCATATTTCCATCTGCCAATGGACTTAATGGCAGGGATTGAAGAACCCTTCTCTCAAATCCATTAGGAGTGGGTACCATAGAGTGCTGGATCTAAACCGATGTGCTTGAGCACACTCTTGAGAATGGAATGAAACTGAAATTTGGTCAAAGGTGACCCCTTCATCATCATCATCAACATTTATTTATATAGCGCCAGCAAATTCCGTAACGCTTTACAATTGGGACCCCTTCAAATATGAATCAACCAGGGCTCAATTCACTGGGCAGAATCCATTCACATCTGGAACATAAAGCAACAGCACATATAATCGGTTACTCATAGGCCGATATAGATAGACATTGTCCTCTGCGCAGTTGGTCATGCTTAGACCTAAGGATTTTACAATATAGCATGTTATGTACAAGCATCATGTGCCTAGCCACTAAAGCATTGCCCTTGTCTCTTTTCGAAGAGCCACTAGCTCGCTAACTCTAAATGCTCCAAAACAAGCAAGCAAAAAGGCCTTGCTAAACAAAAGGACTTCATATTCAGACTTAGTTACAGCTGTAAGAGCGCCTATCAACTGTCTTAGCAGATTGAAATTGATGAGCCGTCTAACACATTCCGTGGTCAGTTGGGATTTAGCCCACCTATTCAGGGCCTTAGATAATAAAACCCCTAGGTCCAATCAGAGGGAGCCATGAATGATATGCTTGCTAATTGCGATGCCATAGACATTTTAGTAACGCCTTCTTGATATCGGGACCATATAAAGGCCTGCATATCATCCCGCTGACCTGCGTCACGGCGTCTCCGCGACTTCAACATACCGAGCCACTGCTGCCAGGCCGCATGATTTGCTTTCCTGGTAGCCAGGGCCAAATATGTTTCCACAAGACCTTATAGTCCTGATCGAAAATCTACCAAGCAAAAGAAGGACACAGAATGCCTATGAGCCTGGCTTGTGGTGCCAATGTCCTAAATCGTGACCATTGAAATCGTGATAAGGTGTCAGCGATATCATTGTCTACTTCTGGAATGTGCTTAGCCTTGAATGTTATATCCTGTTCTAAGCAGCATAAAACTAGGTGCTGTCAAGGTTGGTTTATGGAAAATAGATCCCTAGGCTCTGCTGAACATGGCTTGGCCCACCCACAGGCGCGGAGTCTAACAGGCAGGTGGTTTTCAGCAGGAACCCCCGCAAGGAGGTATGGTCTTTGCGGCACCAAACCTGCAGGTCGCGTTCCTGTGAATGGGTGAACAGCAGAACGGTGTGGAGGAGCCAGGTGAAGCGGGTAGAGACTAGAACCCACAGGTATATGATATGGGAACAGGAACACTGGAGATAAGACTGATAGGCAGCAACAAACGAGGCACTAGGAGAACGGGTGTCCTGTGGTATAACAGGGAAAGAGCAGAAGCTGTCACAATGGTGTATCCAGGAGTGATTGGTAGAGATACTGGAACAGCGGGAGTACAGCACTGGAGTTATGCTGAGCACACACGGGAAAGCACAGATAGCTTAGGGAGAACAGCCGATGAGTCACCAAGGCAGTTGTGGCTCACAGTGATAGCGGTTAGAGAACTGGAGCTGTCACGATGAAGTACATCAGAGATGGTATAGAAGTACTGGAGCAGCAATAGTTCAGCACAGCAGGAGACTGAGAGTAAACTGACGTGGTGAAGGTAACTCATAGTAACAGCTGATGAGTCACAATAGTAGTAGCGGCTCTGAGTGGTGGTGGTGAGAGAACTGGAGCTGTCACGATGAAGTACATCAGAGATGGTAATATCAGTACTGGAGCAACGATAGTTCAACACAGCCGGAGACTGGGAGCAGACTGAAGTAACGGAGGTAACTCGCAGTAACAGCTGATGAGTCACAGGTGTAGTAGCGGCTCTGAGTGGTAGCAGTCCACTTTCACTCAGGTCCTATACTTGATTGGATATCCATAATATACACACCAATTCCAAATAATACGGCAGTACTATCCATTGCATATTTTATGTTGTGTTATACCCCCACATTGGATGATTCATGTCAGTCTTCATGCAATTTGAGACTTGTTTGAGCTTTTGATTGTTTTTGTTATTTTTAAACTGTTTATTTTTATTTGAGCCTTGGACACATGTTTCTTATGTATTGATTGATATCATATCAATTAATATACACTTGGGTGGAGCTTCTCCCAGCACTGTATACATTTTTGTGTTTTATATCCATTTCCTTGGGGGTGCTAGCAGCACCCTCTTACAGCTGCGGGCGGTTGCTCATCTTCAAAGTGTGAAAGTAATTATGGCGACAGTTTTTTTTAGTTTGTGGTTCCTTTCCTGCTTGTACACACCAATGCAGGAAGGAGCTAAATCTTTTGAAGTAAGCGCAAATAATTGAACACCCCATAGGTAGACATAGGTCCATGTATATACATTTCTGGAGTCTGAAGCCCATGAATCGCAAAGAATCCTAATGCAAAGGCAATAGACGAAAAGCTGACTCTATATCTAGCTTTGCTAACAAAGCCTCTGTGCCGAAAAACCTAACTCTTTAAATGACTGATAAGTCACTGAACTGTCCTCGAGACCTATAGCATCGCTAACCAAGCCCCACGGAAGATGGGACAGATGCTCTATCAAGTGAAACTTTTCGGCTGCATTTTTGGGAACTGCCTCAATTGGCGGAGTGGAAAATGAGCCCACCATACGCCCCAGTTCCTGCTCTTTGCACACCTTAGCCACTGATACATCAGGGAAAATGTAAGCGGATTGTAAGTTCTTATCCGCATAGTTGTACACACCGCCAAGTATTGGTGAACGGAAACCAAAACTAGAACCAATAAACAAAAATTATGCTTGCCCCATGTCTGGAAAAAGTCACAGCCATCTTGCTAACACCTGTACATTCATTGGTGAATGCGCTTTATTATTTAGAACCCGACGCAGTCTCACTTTTCTCTGGTCCATCTTTAGTTCTGGGACAGTCCCGCACCCGGACCAAGGACCACGATTGAGCAAGCAGGCGTAGCTATATTTGTAGGCAGCACCTCACGAGCATGTGCTATTGTTAAAAGCAAAGCATCTATTCTTGGGGGGGAGGGAGGTGCTGTGCCTCCCTTGAACTGGAAACTCTGGGACTGTGCTATTCTATGCGGCTGAAACGGACTGACAAACCATGTTCATCCATGTTTCCCTGTCTTTGAAGCTAAACGGGATGTATTTGTGCCCGTTTACTTTTTGTCTACAAAGTTCATTGTAATCCCTCCAAATATATGGACCAACAGATTTATACATCAGATGCAGATAATGCAAAATGTCAACATTACAGTCGGTCTGGTTTCCAGAAAAATAAATGTGAACACACAGAACCCCATACTCCATTTTGTAAAAGAACTATATGCGTCATTCCCTATACCGCCATTGCTCACCACTTTCAGCAACTCTTTTTTACTTATTTCCGTGATAGCGAATTTATTCAAATAAAAACCTTTATTTATTCTATCCTTGATACATGGCCTTTTAGTGCACGTCAGTGCCATATTAGAGCACCCAAAAAAAAAAAAAGAGAGAGCTGCTGCGCATGCGCCTCCCCTCTGCTAACGAAGTGCACAACATAGCGGCACTGTACTATACAGCAGCCGCGGCGCTGTGAAAGAAACGTCCGCGGCGGTGCTGCATACAATACAGTACCGCCGCGGACGCTTCTTTGATAGCACTGCGGCTGCTGTATAGTACAGTGCTGCTATGTGGGGCACTTCGTTAGCGGTGGGAGACCCAGAAACCCCTCTGCATGCGCCCCTGACAGGCATTCTATTGGCTGGAGAGATTCCCAACTTAAGCCTTAAAGGTAAGTGTTTGACTCCTGAACATGCAAATGAGTTTAAGGTTGTTTGGTTTTATATCACTCACTCTTCAAAAACAATAGAAAGTGTTCACTCCTTTATTTTTTTCATGATATTTCATAAATAAGCCCCATAGTCTTTAACACAATTAATAACCATAGGTATTGCCAATACGCTACATCAATTAAAGGAGAATGCTGTGGTGCCCAGCCTTTTTGAAGTTATGACAAGTCCGTGTGATTCATTTTGTCAACCATTCGAATTTTCAAATTGTTGTATTTACCCCACATCTTTCCATGTAAGCACTGTTAGATGAACTTTGTTTTATATACTGGTTTAAGCTGTGGGAAAAAAACAGAATAACTGAGTAAGGCAGCACTCTACAAACATTAAAATTGTATCAGAACAATTTGAAGTTTGGAGAGTAAATTATCAGACATGCTGGGCAGGAGTGGATGATCCATGTGTATGACACTGGATTGTAACACATGCATTTTTAACACCGTATTATTTTATGAACTGTGTAACGTTCTGTGCTGTGCATTTTTACAGTGTTGTAATCTTGTAAATTACTGGGAAAACAGATGGCACAACAATATAAAATTACAACATAAATTAGGTAGTTTAAAAATGCACATACATAAGATACATTTATAATGTTTATAACAAACATAATCCTTATGATTAAATACTGCAGTTCTTAAAAGAAATGTATTTCTATATAATAATCATAGGGATTTCATATTTGCAAAAACTTGAAAAACTACTAGCTACTAAAGATTTCATTTACTAAGGCTGAGTGCCCCCTATATGTATAGTAAAAATTAGGATACCAACTAATAGGTGTTCTCTTACTAAGCAATAGGTTTTACTGTCATTATGTCAAAGAAACAAAAAAAAATGTGGTATACCTGCGTGGACCATTTGAAGCAGCCCACTATTCACCTGCACACAATCCACCAAAATATAATAAAACTCGTTTATAAGAAATAATATGGAAAATAGAACTGTTGCTTACAACTTGATAAAATAAATGAAAGAAATAACAAATAAATAAGTCCCAATGCAACAATATGTAAAATAGTTCAAACATAGAAATAAAGCACTTCTTAGTACCCGCCCCTTGCCGGCACATTTCAATTAAGGTAATCTCTCTCAAGGCAATGGGGTAACAACAAACATAACAGTATTTAAAGTCCTTTCTTCCAATCACAAAATTTGTATATCATTCCCATGGTGACGGAATCGGAAATCCAGAGTTCCTTTTAACGTAGACCTATGTTAAACATTTGGTCAATAAGACTAAACCATAACTAATAATCTTGAAGACTTGGATCATATTACATACTACAAATAGTACAAATATTGACACGCCAAGTCATATTACATAGTAGCAAATTGTAAAATGAAACAGTACATCTAGCATGATCTTATAAAAATCTGCAACATTTTATTGCCCGAATGTTTAACATAGGTCTACGTTAAAAGGCCCCGGCAAGGGGCAGTTAGTAAGAGGTGAACAAACGCCGGATGGTTTGAACCTGCTTCAACTCCCGGAAATCTGTGGATTAAACAAGCCGGCTACCCGATCTTTTGGACAGGATATCTGTTTCTTCTACACACTCATATCCATTTGGAATGGGGTTAGGGTCCAGCTTTACCGTCAGTGTTCATTTCTTTCTGTGGATCACCCGATTTTTATTTATTCTATGTATTTTATATCCATTCATTTATATATTTTTGTGCATTAAAATATACATTTTTTATAAAAAGATAATGCACTATTGCCAGTATTTGTTTTTTCTTTACATACTCTAAGGAGTGCACTAAGAGGGACTGATCCGAGCAGTTGGGAGGAGGCCTACACAACATTTCTAAACCACGCTGATTTAAGATTAATATCTTGTAAGTTCAAACCCAAACTCTATCACATGGTGTTGTTGTTGTAAGGCTGAATACACAGGGTCTTTTGATTTCACTCCAGTCAGCAAATACATGTTAGGCTATGATGTGATTTTCTGGTTTATTTCTATGTTATTATTATTATTATTATCAATTTTTATTTATAGGGCACCACTAGGTGTCCGTAGCGCTGTACAGGGACAAACGAAATTACAATACGAGGTGAGACAGCACAGTACAGTAAACAATAAGCACAGTAACTCAGTGAGCACAGCTAGAGAGGGTGGGGGAGGGGAGAGGGGAATGTCCGCAAACGACGGAGTCCAAGAGGGAAGGCACGGATGACATGGAGACCCCCAAGGGGAGAGGAGGGAGCAAGAGGGGACGGGGGGAAAATGGTCCTAAAGGAGGAGGGCTAAGTAGCTGGAGAGCAGAGTTAACAGTGGTAAAGACAGGAGGAGAGAATATCCTGCTCAAAGGAGCGTACAATATGTGTGAACATCTGTGGAGGAGATCATCAGAATTCCATAGGAACTGCAGTTGCATAAACTTTTTGGACTCTCTGACTTGTTATGAATCAAGTTTGAACTATTTTACATATTGTTGTATTGGGACTTGTTTATTTACTGCCATTATGTCTTGTATATTGGCCAGTATGTCGCACTAGCAGTTTTCCCCACACACACATGCAGACTTCCTACTCCCCCCTTCCCTCCCTACATTATAGGAATAATAAAAAGACCTCACACTTCTATACATCAATTAGTGGTATTGTATTATTTCTTTTGCACATTTCAGGCCAGCTAAGTGTATGTGTATTCTGCATATTTTTGTTCTTTTCATTGGCTCGGACTGTCACACAGTCCCTGCCGTATCTATACAATGTCACCTATTCTGGCCTTAATTTGTTGGTGTACAATGTATGTTGGTGCTTTATAAATACAATTAAGAAAAACAATGATTGGAAACACAATAAAATTGCACCAAGAGTTTGCCTAATGGTCAGTCTTCTGGAGAATTGATAAGCCTTAAATCCAGTCTAGAGTTCTTATAATAGTACAGTCAGCAGTTCATATCATTTTTATAAATGGAACACACTGGAGTAAACTGCTGTTTCAATAACATTAGTGTGGAATTCTTTCCATTTGGCTATTTTATTTAGATATATTATATATATAAGTATAATATTTTGTAACAAACCTATATAATATATATACAGATATACAAAACCTATACAAAACATATGCATGTGTGCTAATACAAAAGCTCCTTAAACAGCTATTTACAAGAAAATTGAAATCTTTCCTCACATAGGGGATGATGCAAAGTTACAAACGTTTAAAAAAAAGTGCACTCAAAAGTATAATCGCCCATATGCAGAACAGAACACATCTTGAGAAACGTCTAGATTAGTGTAGGAAACATATGCTTCACATTTACGCCAAGTGTAAAAATACTGTAAATCTCTGCCTGTGCATTGCAAGCATATATGCCAGGTTTACGTCTGCTGTTTTACCACTTTGGTTACATTGCCACTGTCATTCCTCCTTTGCTACCATTCGGGCTTCTACACTTTCTAGACCAAAACACCATCATGGCCCCTGCACCATCCTGAACTTTGCCCAAATAAGCCTCTGCACTGTCTGGTCTCTCCAGGACTCTGTACCACCTAGGCCCATTCACCATCATGAAATCATCTAGACCTCTCTACATAATGGCCTCAATATCTTGCAGACCTCTGCAAAAAAGTGAACCCCACTATGATTAATGTTGCCATTTTCACCTATTGTCTCTCATTATCCCCCCTTTCTTTAGAATGTAAGCTCTCACGACAGGGTCCCCTACCCAATGTCTCATGTCTGTTCTCTGTGTCTCATGTCTGACCACTCTCCATCCTCTCCTGTCTGTCACTTTAATTTCTTATGCTGAATTGTTTTTGTATGCCATGCAATTTGCTCTGTTAATTGCATCCTTGCATTTATTATTCTGTGTATGTTGTTTTTATCTGTATGTAGTTACGTAATCTTGTAGTTGTGTTGTATGCTCTAACCCCCTATGTATTGTGTTGTGGAAACCTTGTATACCAGAGCGTAAATGCGATACAGACTTAAAATGGCTTTTTAGCGAATATACACTACAGTCATGGCCAAAAGTTTTGAGAATGACACATATATTGTTTTTCACAAAGCTTGCTGCTTCAGTGTTAATAAATATTTTTGTCAGATGTTGCTATCCTATATTGAAGTAAAATTACAAGCATTTCATCAGTGTCAAAGGCTTTATTGACAATTACATTAAGTTTATACAAAGAGTCAATATTTGCAGTGTTGACCCTTCTTTTTGAAGACCTCTGCAATTCGCCCTGGCATACTGTCAATCAACTTCTGGGCCACATAATGACTAATGGCAGCCTATTCTTGCCTAATTAATGCTTGGAGCTTATCAGAATTTATGGGCTTTTGTTTGTCCACCTGCCACTTGAAGATTGACACAAGTTCTCAATGGGATTTAGGTCTGGGGAGTTTCCTGGCCATGGACCCTAAATTTCGATATCCTTGAGCCACTTAGTTATCACTTTTGCCTTATGACAAGGTGCTCCATCATGCAGGAAAAGGCATTGTTTGTCACCAAACTGTTCTTGGAGGGTTGGTACCATGTATTGGTACCATTCTTTATTCAGGGCTGTGTTCTTAGGCAAAATTGTGAGTAATTATGACTGTACACACATTAAACAACTAACTCTTATTAACCTTTTTACATGATCACTGCCAGGGGAGGGCTTGGCCAGGGAGCAGTGGGGCATGTGCCTCCCAGGCCGGACGCCCAAAGTCCATTTTAGGCTGCCTGGTGGTCCAGTGGGAATACGGTGCAGGCAGTCTAAGCACAGATGGCCGCATCACATACTATTCAGTACGGCTGCATCATTCATTCACAGAATATTGTGCTACAGCTTGTAGTACTATATTCTATTAATGAATGATGCAGCCGTACTGAATAGTATGTGATGAGGCCATCTGTGCATAGACTGCCTGCATCGCTTCAATGATAGTTTTACAGGGCTCCATCCCTAGACTACGGGAGCCCTGTAGCACCAAATTACCTTCCTCCTCACTGACTGCTGGGTGTGATGTCAACATCATGAAAATAGCCTCTTCTCTATATCTATAAATATATATTGTACCGAAAACCACCCTTTAAGGATGAGTTGCTACTTATGGGCCAGGGTTATGTGCTTGCCCCCCGGGCTAAAGTCTGCCAGCTCCTCCCCTGATCACTGCATATTTAGGGTGTACTGACACATCATCATTACTACCTTATTATATATTACAAGCACTTCAGAAGTTCATCGTTAGAAAAAACACTCTTCTTAATGTTTGAAAGCTCCAACAGTAGTCTCATATGTAAATGCTTTATTTTTATGATAGAAAGCCAAAATCTATAAATTTAACCCTCACTAACTAGTATTAGCTAAGCCTTATTTTCAAGGAACACTACATATGCAGAAGTTGGAGAATTATTATGGTATAGCTTATTATTACTGTTGTTGAAGTCCAATAATTAGATGAAGTAGTTTACAATAAATAAATATTGATTGTAATGTTTTCGTGTACGATTGCAATTAGTACACAATGGAGTACTGTGGTCAATTACACAATTGTATAGGAAAACAAAGTAATTACACTTACATTCACACCTACATTTGTAAATAGTTATTTTTTAAAGTTTTAAACTTACCTTCTTTTATTATTAAAATAAAAGACTTAGAGATTTATTACACAAAGGTAAACTTACATTAAACATATTTAGGGTTCAGGTCATAAGAAATGTATTTTGTTTGGTCTTATATTAATCCACATTTTACCAACAGGAATCCGGTAATATCGGCTAAGCGATTGCACATTGCGATCGCTAGTTATAATTAGTATAAGATTAATACTCAAAATGCTCTGTACTGAATATGTTAATAGGTAAGTTTAAACTTGATTTTTTTGCATTTTCCTGTGGCAAGACAAGTACACAACTGTTGGAATGAATTGCCCCCACCTTTGGAGAAGCATCATTTGAACTGACCTATGACCTGCTTTGTACTGTAAAATCCTGAATCCTGAAACAATGAAGAATGATCTTAGTGTTATCTTTGTGTACTTAGTGACATCATCACTGTTCTCTTTCAACTCAAACTGTATATAAACAGTCCTCTGGGTACATCAACTCTCTCTCACTAAATAGGAGGATTGATGAGCTGTTACTGTATCCAGTGCGCAAGCATATGTATTGGTTATACTTTGCAATATTTTGCTATTAAATCTCTCTGTACGTTGAAACCACATTGATCGCATCAGAAAATCTTTATTGGTAATGATAGTTACGGACGTAACACTGTACACTGTGTACACTCATACTAAGTATGAGAGAAATATATTAATCATATTTAATTGATAATGGTTAGATATCGTCTCCACTATGTATTGCCCAATGCCAATGTTATGTGAGTAGTCCATTAAGATCCAATAAACAAGTTTGAATCTTCAATAGTAAACCTCAATAAGTAAATTACCTTACTGTCACTACAAAACTGACACCTTAATTACACTGTTATCGACAAATACATTCAATTAATCTAAATAAGCAAGGTGAACAGCTGAAGGAGGAACATGACGACCAGCTGCCAGGGTTACCCACTCCTCTCCGCCTGTTAGTTCTGCACCTTTAACACCTGTGCGCCTCCTGGAGACCATATATAAAAGTGGTACAGCAACAACCAAGCTCCTAAGAAACGTCAATCTTAGCCTCCAGGAGATTAAGGACCAGCTGGGCCGCCTACCAACATCAATACACCTAGATATGAAGGGTCAGTTGGTCATCATTCTTCATGCTATTGAGTGGATTGGCACTCAAAGACACAGAAACACACACACACACACACACTAGGGTGAATTTAACCTATCATCATGTCTTTTGGGGTGTGGGAGGAAACCTGAGCAAAACCCCTGCACAACACAGGGAGAATATTTAAACTCCACATCGATAAAGCTGTGACCCTAGAGCTGTGAGGCAGATAATTTGCTATATCCTATGCATAAAGGATAATTACTTTCTGTGAAATGCCAATATCTACTCAGCAGTGTTTCATTTAAAGAAAAAAGTATAATTATATGTAAAATAGCCATTTAATCGGAAAAAATAAATGACTAACATTTTTTTAATTAAACTGTGTGATAATAATAATAATAATAATAATAATAATAATAATAATAATAATATATGCATACATTTCATAAAGAAATAACGACAGATAATATAGTGTAATAACAATGACAGGAGACACAGGATGCAAAAAAGAAAGAAAGGGTTTAGAAAGTGCTTATTTCTCATCTTGACAACTGCAATGTGGATTGTAGAGATTAGTATAGAAGGAAAATGTCAAAGGCAAAGGCCAAACAGCATGATTCAAAGCCTGCAAATACGAATGGCAACCAGGCTTAGCTGATGAACTTATACACTTTAAGTATATGTCTTCAAACAAACACAGCATATTTTCTCTCGTGCAATTACTTATGTCTAGATCTTTTGTTTGTCACCATGCCACAAGCTCTTATTAAATTTTCGATGAAGGTTGTCTGAGCACAGTGCATTAAATTAAATGATGTGTTCCCTGGATTTTGCTTTGATTACATAATTCCCACACATGCAATTAATCAGAGAGGGTGTTCAAAGTTCAGGAATAGTTATCCTTTAACTACCCAGTAAAATGACATTGAAGGAGATTTACTAATATTGCGCAAAAGTGCATTTCTGCACTAAAACCATAGTAGTCAACAAATCACTTTTATCAATTTTGTGCCAGCTAGACAATAGACCTCATCTATAAAAGTGCAAAAGAACAAAACCACACTGCAAATGAAGTTCAGTGACGCTATGGGGTATATTTAAGAAACTGCGGGTTTCAAAAAGTGGAGATGTTGCCTATAGCAACAAATCAGATTTTAGTTCTCATTTATTTAATACAGTATACAAAATGACAGCTAGAATCTGATTGGTTGCTATAGGCTCCACTTTTTCAAACCTGCAGTTTAGTAAATATACCCCATATGTGTCAGCTTTTATGCAAACCCGGACAAGTGCATGGATTTGGGCAAAGCTTAATCTATCTGATGAAAGGAGTTGGGTAGACTAGGGGAGCATGACATTTGTTGCTTAGTACTTATATGAGCAGATAAGAATGGGGTAGGGCCATTTTGGAGGTGTTATGAGGTGCCAAACCTCATCAATCTCATCTCAATACTTTAATGGGTTTGATGCATTTTGCATAGAGATAATCAAATTTTGTGGTGGAGAAGGCAAAAAGTATTTTCCAGAGGTGCTAAATTCATGTGATGCAATTTTTAGGGACCACATTTTGCTTCTTGCAATGGCCATTTTGTACCATATTTATAAAGTCACACTTCAAATAATTTATCAAGGGTCAAAATTTGTTTTATTAGTGATCTATATCACACCACAATTCCATACAGAAAAAAACCATGGAGTTGGATGTGCCAAAGTGCAATCTTTCCAATAAACATATTCGTATCACCAAACAAATTACTAATTATTTACAGTCCACCAGGGACAACAGGTCAGATATTCACAAACTGTAAGTTCAGACAAAATCAATTCAGGTGCTTGCACAGGGACTTCAGGTAACCACTTAAAACTCCTATGGAAAGAGTGTGATAGGGTGGTACAAACACAATTGCCATTATAAGACCAGTGGTGTGAATCTGAATCTTGCTCATCTTTGGAATACATGCATGAATTAGTCCACACTAGGCAAGCAAAATTACCTCCATCTATTTCTTATCACTCTGTTCTCAATACTGGTGGAGATGGTTACTGCTGTGGAGGAACACTGTATCTATAAATGAAGGGTCAAGTTGACCACATAGAGACCACCTCCTATACCTAGTGCGATGCTTGGCAGGTAAGGAACTCACAATATACTGAGATGCAGCAGGAGAGGTGCTGACTTCCTTACTTGGACCCAGAGAATGTTTTAATGGAGCAGAGGTGTCAAGTATGGACCCTCTCCAATTCCTTGATAGTACTTCCAGGTATACCCTATGCAACAATACTAGCCACTGCATCAAGCCTGGGAGACAAATCCTCATGTTCTATGCCTACACCATCACTTTCTGTCTCAATGGCAGGGATCTGTCAAAGTCACGATTGCATCAGACACAAGCTTGACAGCTGCACACTAAATTTGACTATCAAAATAACAAAACTTTGCTTTTCCAGTTCCTCATCCTACAGCAATGTTGCTTCTTTCTTCCAGATGCAGCATCTTCTGTGAGTGAGGCTAAAAAAAACAAAACCAACCCGAGCTACCCTCAGCCACAAGCTGTTGCCCGAAATCAGCCCACTCCATCCACCAATTAAAACAACTGGTGGCACTTCAAGAAAACCTGTTTACTCTCCACTTCTGCTAAGGAAAGATGATAAAAAATACTTTATTTTTAAACCTTTTCCAGTTACTTTTTTATTGCTTTGATTATTGAGTTATTTTTATCTACTTCTCTGTTTCCAGTTATCTTTCTCTCTTTCTCATGTTTTACTTATTTTTCCTCTCTCTCCTTTCACCATTTCTCTGTTCCTTTCTTTCTCTCATTTTCTTTCAACACTCTCTTTTTCTCTTTCCATTTCACCCTGCCGTTCACACTCTTTTTATCTACGTCTCTCTCTCTCTCTCTCTCTCTCTCTCTCTCTCTCTCTTCTCTTTCTTTCTCTTTTCTCTTTCATTGTCACCCCTTTTCTCTATATTACTAGGTAGGTGACAGCATTACAGAGAACACACTACTATAACACACTCAAGCCTACAGGGATTAAATCGTGAAACACTACCGGTATGTGTATGATGCACCACTCCCGACTGTCCCAGTTTAGGCAGGACAGTGCCGATTGGAGAGGTCTTCCCCAACATCCTGACAGCCAGTACCTTTGTCCTGTTGAAGTATGTTCCGTTCACTACTGCTCTGCAGCAGTGATCAGGTGCCATGTGCACCTGCCACTGGAGAGCACAGTAATTTGAGATTTTGGGGGGCAGGCAATGGCCCATTGGTTCGGTGTCATGTCTCCTTTCAATTGCAAGCAGTCTGTCTCACTTAAAAGATCAGTAAACTTTGTAGATATGATAACTTATGCAACACGGACCAGGAATGGAGTTTAAGGAATTTAGTAACAACAAAGTGTTGCAAATGGGCAGAAGGTTTGTGAGTAGGAAAAATAGATGCAAGAAATGATTGGGTAGATAAACAAAGGGAAAGCTTGCATGAGAGGAAGAAGAATAATTGCAGATGGAGTGTACAAATAAGTCTTCTGAGTGTTGAAAAGGAACATAATCGTTTTTTCCATTGAATTATATAGATGATATCAAATCTAATTACTATTGAGCAAGATATTTTAATATGCATATATGATGATAAATGAGATTCTCTGTATGGAATCTCGCATGTCGATGTATCATTATTTAGGATTGATGGATAAGAAAAGTGTAAATGTATATTTATTGTAGACTATATATTAAAATGATCTGACACACCAGGATAGCTCACTGAGAAGCTCATACTTGCCAACTTTTCCTTGTTGGCTTCAGGGAGATCCCGGGGATGGTGGGCATGCGGGGGCGGGGCTTGATGAATCGCATCATTTTGACACTGCCTCCTAAACGATTGTTACAATTTTGGCTAATTACAGCAGGGGACGGGGCTAAGATGACGCAATATTTGCATCATTAAGCCCCCCCCGCCACTTATCTATTGCGGGTGCAAGAGCCGGGAGGTTGCCCTGCTCTCCCGGGAGGTCTCCCAGAAATGTGGGAGTCTCCCGGACATTCCGGGAGAGTAGGCAACTATGTGTTAAAGAAAAGCAGCTAATGAATCTCTAGAGACTGAAGTGTCTTTTACATTTCTGTCTTCATTACCGAAGTCATGTTGTCTTACCCATCAACCTTTGATTAAATCTTGGTCTCCATGAAAATGGCCACCTCCATAGGCATCAATACATGGACATACAGTAGGACACAATTTCTGAACTGTGTCACCATGCCACAGATGGCGATGCCAACCACGTCTTGTACTGGCTCAGCATCAGGGAGAATGCCAGACTCTTAAGGGAGTGAGGGAGATCACCCCTATTTCAGAGAGTCTCCCTGACATTCAGGGAGAGTTGGCAAATATGGAGAAGCTACAGTAATGTTTTGTAGGCCACAGCTAGCCTAGAAGGTGCTTGTGTAACAACTCCTGCGTTGGATAGAGTTTTACATTCATAAAAGAAAAATACAGACTTAAATAGGAACAATGGGCCTGATTAATTAAGGAAAGTTTTCTCCTGGACAAAACCATGTTACAATGCAAGGGGTGTAAATTAGTTTATTATTTTGCACATAAGATAAATACTGGCTGTTTTTTCATGCACCGCACAAATACTTGATAGCTTTATTTGTACACTGAAATTTTAAGTTGACCTTTCTAGAACATGCCGTACCCCAATTATAAATCTGTCATTACATTTTTAATTTGATTTGCCTCCCCCTCTAATGCAACATGGGTTTGCCAAGTTGCAAACTTACTCTTTTTTTTATTTACTTTCCTTAATGACTCAGGCCCAGTAGGAATAATTTCATTACATGCTGCTTACATATTTGCTATTCACATGCATTTTCCCATTTATATTTTTCTGATAATAGACACCATTTGCTCATTTATTAAATCTTTAGTAGAGATTATTCTGTTTTTTTCCACAAATTAAAGCAGTTCAGAGAGAATGATAATTCCATAATTATCTATGATCTTACTAATAGTGAATGTACACACATTAGACCACTGCAGAAAATTACTTTGGAAGTCTCACTAATTTCCATCCTAGTAGTTTAATACAATAAGTAAAATCTCACTCACAGGTGTCCAAATGATTTCATCAAAATGTAATTTCATGATCCAGGGACCAATTTATTACACTATAATATACTTTTTTCCCAGTTTAGGAGGCTCTGCCATGGAATAAGACACTCACTTGAGTTGCTATTTAAACACACACACAATCATGGAGCCTGGCCCACTACTGGCTCCTAGACTGCCATTGACAGTAGGGGTCTGTGCTTATAGGCAGTTATAGCAATGTACTTGCACAGCTTAAGGTCTACACACGTCTGCCACATATATCCAGCGGGAGAAAGAATGTAAACTTCTGAAAAATGTTTATGTTTGGATTAGTATTCAGCTGAATATAAGACTTGTCTTATTTAACATCTAAAAAGTGAAATACCTGCAAACTAAAATGATTCTATCATTACTAGATGGAAAGAGAACAGATAGGTCCTCATTCAATAATACCCCATTCATACTGCACCAAAATCCCGGGTTTTTGCAGGGGCGAGCTCAAACGACCCGGGTCTTGGTGCAGTATGAATGGTACAAGTCAAAAATCCCAGGTCTAAAAACCCGGGTCTTCAACCCGGGATTTATCGAGGGGTAATTCCCGGGTCGGACCTGGGTTGCCTGCACTATGAATGGTGCAACCCGGGTTTTTCAACCCGGGTTGCACAGAAAACAAGCTGATTGGCTGTCTGCCTGTCTCTGGAGGATGATGTCATCGGTGGGAGCCCGTGGAAGAGAAAAAAACAGTCACCTTTCAATGACATCACCATTTTTCAGCCAATGAAAACTGCTCTGGTGATGACTCCCACAAATTGCCAGGGCACAGACTTGTGCAGTATGAATGGGGTCAACCCGGGAAATTCCCGGGTCCGAGGTGCAGTATGAAAGGTGTTTCTGAGCTGGGACGCTCCGAGCCCCAGAAAAAACCCGGCTTGAAAAAACCGGGATATTGCTGGGACGGCAGTATAAAAGCGGTATAAGTAACACAAAATGAACGTGATGTGTGGTTTTTTAAAAAATTGCACGTACATCAGGGACTTCCATATTCAGCAAGAAGCGGATCTGGAAGATATGTCTGTTGATGAATACGAGTCTAGGTCTGCTCTGCTTTAACAGGCAAGCAAATGCAGGATATGTCCAAAACATATGTATAAAAAATATTAAATTATTGTCATATGTTAATAATATAGGGAAATATATAGGGAATCGCTGATAAAATAAGATTTTAATATGACATATATAGTATTAACAGCATCAAGCACAAATTAAAACACACAAAATACCATATATATTTTATCCCAAATCTAGAGCAATCCGGATTGCATGTTGGATATGTTAATAGGAATAAATGGTCATAATTAATGTGGTGGAGTAAATATAAAAAATAAATGCGCATAAAATATTGAAGCATAAAAATAGTGTAGCGTACGTTAGTAAATGTCCTGGTTGTGTAATTTCACAGACATCGTTGATATAAGACCTATGACTCTCAATGGATGATTCACAATGAGCCTAAATACAGCCGATGTGGAAATGCCAATAGATATTCAGAAAATAATTCCGTTGGTCACCAGTCCCAAGCTTGCATAATCTTAAGGGCACATGCCCAAAGTATATGTAAAGATGAATAGCGATAACTTAGCTTGATAGAATGCTGGTTTCCGTGGCTTCCTGGTCTGTAATGGGCTAAAGGCCTGATGGTCCGGATAGCTCCTAAGATGGAATAAGCAGCTGGTATGCGTACTGCTGTCAATCGGGAATTCCCGGAAGTGACGTATCGGTGATCATCTGACGCGTTTCTCCGTCATCAATGACGGTTTCATCAGAGGTAATAATATAGGGCCTGATTCATTAAGGATCTTAACTTGAGAAACTTCTTATTTCAGTCTCCTGGACAAAACCATGTTACAATGCAAGGGGTGCAAATTAGTATTCTGTTTTGCACATAAGTTAAATACTGACTGTTTTTTCATGTAGCACACAAATACTTGATAGCTTATTTGTAAACTGAAATTTAAAGTTGACATTTGTGTGCTACATGAAAAAACAGTCAGTATTTAACTTATGTGCAAAAAAGAATACTAATTTGCACCCCTTGCATTGTAACATGGTTTTGTCCAAGAGACTGAAATAAGATACCTCTTCATTCAAGATCCTTAATAAATCAGGCCCATAGTCAAAACAACAAACAACAAGAAATAAAAAAGAGGGTTTTTGTGTTTTTCCCCCATCAAATACATTTAATAGGATGTTATTAATAACTACTGTACATAAAAAAATTTATACAGTTGCTCCTGATTGCAAAAACATGTTATAGCATGCATACATAGCTCATCCCTATCACTCGGCATTTACGCAAGACCTGTAGCTGGTGCAAGTGATACAACTTAAAATCATGTACCTTAGAGATGATCAAAGCTTAAATCAGACACTGCTGCTTGCACTCCAGCTTGGCATGCTCTTACTGTACATTGACAATGTGCATACGCCCATTCTCGTCCCTGTTCCGACCCCTTAAATCGTAGGCTGTTCACCTGCATATTCTCCGTTCTGGCAGCACAGTGGCCTAGTGGTTAGCACTTCTGCCTCACAGCACTGAGGTCATGAGTTCGATTCCCGAACATGGCCTTATCTGTGTGGAGTTTGTATGTTCTCCATGTGTTTGCATGGGTTTCCTCCGGGTGCTCCGGTTTCCTCACACACTCCAAAAATATACTAGTAGGTTAATTGGCTGCTATCAAAAATTGACCCTAGTCTGTCCCTATCTGTCTGTCTCTGTCTGTCTGTGTGTCTATATTAGGGAATTTAGACTGTAAGCTCCAATGGGGCAGGGACTTATGTGAATGAGTTCTCTGTACAGCGCTACGGAATTAGTGGCGCTATATAAATAAATGATGTTGATGATGATGCACTAAGTGATTCTAAACAAAATTAGACATGTATTGGCATTTACGTTCCTTGATGATTCAGGTCCATAGTTCTTAAAAGTCTACTGCAAGTACTTACATTTTTAAAATAAAAAATAATACTATACATCTATATAGCAAAGTTACATAACAATTGTGTTTTAGAATTTGTTACATTTTGTATAATTTATAATTAACAAGTATAATTTTGGTTAATACTTAAAGGACTTATTCACTTTCAAATAAGTTGAGTCATTTCAAACCATTATTTCCACATAAACCTATTTACAAATGCAATGATGTAGCTCTTTGGCATCTTTCGAAAGATATGACATTTCCAGGTTACTGCACGGCCACCTGCTCAGCTGTATGCTTTAGACTCTGTTTCCAATAGCAACCTGGGTAAACAATACTGCTCAATAATATGCCATGCAGCGGTTACAAGTTCTATAATCTTCCACAGCTATCTATAGTGTGTTTAAAATTTTTAATGTTTTAAAGGACACAATCTATTGGTTCACTAAAAATGAAAAGCGATGCATGGGTCCCAAGAAGCTGAAATAAATTATAGACAGAAAGGAGTTTTTGGATCACAAAGGAACCTTGGAGAATTACATGTGGTGATTTTGTATAATATTCAGGCAAACTTTAATCATTAGTTTACAATGGACAAATGGACACCTATAATATGTTAAAAAGGAAAGTTAAACTCTGTAAAAATACAAGCTTAACAAAGTTCAGCTCATCATTTGCTGAAGGGAGAAGTTTCTCCACTATGAAATGTTAAGATGCTTGTCTAGTACTTATACTGTATCTGCTAAAGTAAAGCTGACCATGATTCTGGACAATCAGTTGGGCAGAGCAGAGCGATTTCTCTAAGATTTGGCCATACATATACATACTTGAATTTGATCCATCTAATTTTCCGGTTGTTTGTTGCTCAGTTCAAATGGCCGGATCAAGGCCAGTCACTCATCTTCACACTGAGTTTGCCATCTATCCCAACTGACATCTGGGGGAAATTTATCAAGATGTTGCCTATAGCAACCAATCAAATTTTAGTTATCATTTATTTAGTACATTGTACCAAATAACAGCTAGAATCTGATTGGTTGCTATAGGCAACATCTCCACTTTTTCAAACCTGCAGCTTGATAAATTTACCCCCTCTTGCTGTTCCTTTTTAGATGTTGATAGAGCTAATTTTTCTTTTGTACCCCTGTATACTGTGATTTGCTGCCATTAGGTCTAAAACTACATAACTGACATAATAAGAGTATATGGTTTCTTGCTATTATTCATAGAAAAAAACCAAAACACAATTGTATGAAAAGTGAAGACAGCATTTTGCTAGGCCTAAGTGGTCTCTCCACTTATCTGCTTTAAATAGGCCTGCTGGCATTCAAGAAAAAGTAAATTGGCTGCTATGCTATACCATACGTACAGTATCTTTACTGTACTGCTGGAACCTAACTGGAATACCCCTTTAGAGAGTAAGAAGCTTGATTAATGAAACCAGAATGTTAAGGGCATTAACAGTCTATATTTAATTTCTTAACTGTGTTGGTACTTTGGGGATTTTTAGCAAATGTGCTACTCATTTGGTAAAGCAGAGATAATTAAACCTTCCCAGCTAAAACTTGTTAGATATATGTTTCTCTCGGATAGACCTCTTACTCTTGATTGTTTCTACTGCTGATAGGTGTTTATATGTTTAAGCTAAACAATTTGTTCCGTAACTATCTGTTTATTTTATTTTGCTGCCCCATCAAGCACTGCAATATTCAGCCCTAATTATGTAAATGAGGTGCGCTTTGAAAATAACACCATGCTTCATCCTATTCTATTCAGGTGTAACACCAGATGGCAAAGCGTGAATCTCACACAAGCTAACCAAGTGAGATGATGTTAGTCATACTTGGTCTGAGTTGTATTTATTCACTGCTTCGAGGTCTTGACATTCAGTTTGTCCTTGTGCTATTAGATTGTAATGCAGCCAACATCCTCTTATCATCTATGTGCAGACGTTTGAATATAACAAAGGCAGATACTAGGCCAGGGCATATTTTATATATTGACAGATATTGCTATAAAGTCCAGATTCTGCTGACTACACATAACTCATAGAAGTCTTGATAATTGATCTTCTTATTCCAACATTGAGGTATATACATTAAATGACATGTTCACTATCAATAGAAAGAGTTATTCCTCAAGTAATATGATTTAAAACCAGAGTTCCTAATAATTGATTGTTAAGCATATAGTAAGACAGCGTATAACTGCAATACACAAAGCAATATTGTCATATTGGAAATAAATGCACAGAAGCTAAACATTACATATTACAATATTACCAGAGTTCTTAAAGAATAAATTCACCTAAAGCTTAAAATTAGTTTTGGGTGCAGTTATGTAAGGTAAATAAATTAAGAAAAATATGCTAAACCCCTCATATCCTCTGGCAGTAACTATTTGAGATGTTCTATCCTGCTGGAGTCGGGTGTTTTTCAAATTCATATTGGTATTGTCAAGTCACTCACCCACCTCCCCCCCTCCCCGAACATTGCATTCATCCCAAATAGACCTGTAATTCCCTTCCCCGAGCATCTCATTGATCCCAAATAGACCTGTGATTCCCCTCCCCGAGCATCCCATTCATCCCAAATAGACCTGTAATTCCCTTCCCCAAGCATCCCATTCATCCCAAATAGACCTGTGATTCCTTTCCCCAAGCATCCCATTCATCCCAAATAGACCTGTGATTCCCTTCCCCAAGCATCCCATTCATCCCAAATAGACCTGTGATTCCCCTCCACAAGTATCCCATTCAACCCAAATAGACCTGTAATTCCCTTCCCTGAGCATCCTGTTGATCCCAAATAGACCTGTGATTCCCCTCCCCAAGCATCCCATTCATCCCAAATTGACCTGTGAAAAGGAGAACAGATTAGAGCCTTTATTCACATATTATACATAATATAGATTATTTTAATGATAATGGTAATTGTACCAAAGATACTATTTTAGGGTTTGACCAAATCATCACAGTTATATTCTGTAAAATCCTGAGCTTAATCCAAATCCTATTAAAAATGTACCTGCCTGTTTTGATTTTTGTGTTTTGAAAGCACATCATACCGAATAATGACTGACGTCTTCTTCACAGCAAATTACTTCCATCAGCAAATGACCATTACAGCAAATTACTTAAATTCTCTTACACAGCAAATAGGCCATGATCCCTAGACATATACTGCACACAGATAAATAATCCTTACCAGCCATATATTAAAGAGAAATAACCCCATAGGAAACCACAAATATCCCTACAGCAAAGCACATGTTGCTAAGCAATACCCCATTGTAAAGCACTTAATGCATTAAAAATACACTCAATTGTAAACCACACATTGTAGAGAAACAGACACCACGATCAGGGCTGGGTGAATAAAGGGCTGATGGAGCAACAATTTCACACCCCCTTCAGAGATAGTTCCATTAGAGAAGTAAGGCAGTTAGTTGTATTTCTTCTTGCTTTTTCTCAGAGATGTTTCATTGCAGATGCACATCTGGTTGCTTTCCATGTTCTTCTCAGTTTACACTCATACAGCTGTTACTGGACTCAGGAAAACTGTACGTGGAGCGCTGCCTTCATTTTAGTGAAGCTATAATTGAGCTCTTTGTTCATATTGTTAATCTATCACTAACGATTTCAAACAATGCAATCCAATTCAAAATTCAAGTGGCCGTCCTGCCCTCCATCAGTGAACCTAAAAAACATGCTGCTCAAACTTTTCCAGTTTGCAAAGTTTACATTCACAGATCTAATTTCATGTTTTCTGTTCAAAACTTGAGCTGCACTTTATACTATAGAAAGTTTTCTGTTTGAGCTTAAAGCAATAATCCTATGGAAAAAAAGAAGGTTATTTTTACATAAATCATTGTGGCAGGCTATAAAAACAAACTTACAATTTTCCTTGATTAGTTTCTTCAGGCTGCTATTAATCATTTATTGTTTTGCAGGGTTTTAATAATACCATGGCAGCCACAGTCACATGGCATATGATGTTGTGATCAGAGTGGCTTTCAGACACACCTGTGAGCTCAATCTGTTCAGAGGCACTGTAAAATATTTCCCCTCCCTCTCTTACCCTCTGTCATCACATGACATGCTGAGAGCTGTGACTGTGTGTGTATACTTGCATTCATATGCTCGTGGGGATATTGACCTGTTTACACACCAACACTGTGGGGACCTGAGTAGTAGTGGGGACAAAAAATGAGGTCCCCACAACGCTTATCAAGGCTAATCAATGCAGGGGACCTTGCTGATAGGCTCAGCCAAAAATTCTGGCTCTTTTGAAAAGGATATAATAATTTGCAGGACGGCAGCTAAGAAAAATGAAATCATGTATAAAAGGTACTTTACTTGTTATTTAAAAGGGGCGAAAGTTAGGCGTGATCGCTGCTTTAAATGGGTACAATTTATAATAGTTTTAATGGTTTTGATAAACAACCATTCCTGGTTTCAGTTCAAAGTTGATCTTTATTCTTGCCAATTGTTAATTTTAGAGCATATTCAACTTACTGAATTGAAACCACCCAGTGGTCGAATTGGACTGGTATACATAGGCATGCTATACTACCATTTCTGCCACTACTGTGATTTTATGGGTAAAATAAAAGAATTGTGTCAATCTCCAGAGTGGCTGCGTTCAGTGTTCCCCCACAGTGTGGCTGAGATCGCCAGGCAACATTTTCACATTTTGACACTGTTTGTACCTTTGAGACACCACTACAGAAATCAGAAGTAGGAAGTGGAACTGTGTGTTCCACATGCATTTCATTCACTCTCGTCGAATGAACAAGTAAGAGGGGAATCTAGGTGGTGAATGAAGAGTGGCAGAGAGCTATTGTGAGTGGGAATGTCTGAAGACAGTGGAGAAGCAGAAAATGAAACTAAATGAGTGAGAGGGAAGAAAGCTGCAGGAGGATAGGATATGAACGGTAGAAGATGGTGTAGGGAGATATGTGAGAGGAACATGGGAGAACATGGTGCATTGGGATATGTGAGAAGAACAAGGGAGAAGATGGGGCGGGGGGTATGTGAGAGGGAGAGGGCAGAAAATGGTGCAGGGGTTTAGGTGAGAGGGAAAGGGAAGAAGATGTTGCAGGGGGATAGGTGAGAGGGACAGGAGAGAAGTTAGTGCAGGAGTTTAGGTGAGAGGAACAAGGGAGAAGATCTTGCAGGGGAATACAGGAGAAGATGGTGCAGTTGGGGGATAGGAAGGGACTGGGGAAAAGATTGTGCAGGGGAATAGGAGAGTGGGACAGAGAAGAAGTGGTGCAGGGTCATAGGTGAGAGGGACAGAGGAGAAGATGGTGCAGGGGTATAGATGAGTGGGACAGGGGAGAAGATGTGCAGGGGGATAGGTGAGAGGGACAGGGGTGAAGATGGGGTAAGGGGATAGATGAGAGGGACAGAGGAGATGGTGGTGAAGGGGGATATATGAATATATGAGAGGGAGAAGGCAGAAGAAGATGCAGGGGGATAGGTGAGAGGAACATGGTAGAAGATGGTGCAGGGGGTAAGTGAGAGGTACAGGGCAGAAGATGGTGCAATCAAGAAGAGGCAAGATAATGAGGGCAGGAGAGGTTAAACAGCAGAATTGTAGGCTTTACTGAACAGGGTTCAAGGAATAGTTTGAAGCTCTGCAGGCTAAGGATAGAACGAGGTAGATCATTCCAGAGTACTGGGCCAGCAGGAAAAAAATCTTGGATGTAGGAGTGAATGGTTTTTATCAAACAACTAGTAGCTGCATGTGATCCAACATAGTGGCAACTTGTGACAAACTTTACACATGGATCTTTCATAATGCCATAGCGGAGGCCTGGACCCTGCAGCAGATTCATGTCAAAAAGCACCCAAAGCCCAGCACCACTGGAGTTACTTCCTCTCTCCCCATCTTGTTCCTGAATTGGAACACCATCCCCCACATTGAAGACATGGGACATACACCTCCATGACTGTGGATGGACGATAGAAAGTGGGACTAACTTTCCTAAAGTGAGTCGAGGAAACATGAGGATACTCAGCATGCAATGTGACCATCAGTTTTGCATGCTGTTTTCTTGTCAAGTAACTTATACCTGTTCTTTCCCATGAATTCATGCTTGCAGTCAAGCTAATTTCAATGTTGAAACTGTTGGTTGCTCTCTGGATTGTGCCATGAGCTGCAGTAGACAGCATAATGGGCCAGGTGCATACCACAGTATAATAGTTGGACAGTGCTGGCTTAGAATGATCAAACTACATATCAATAAAAGTAATAATTATATTAACTCTTCTGCCGTGTAAGATTTGAAATTTACCCGGTTTACATATGTTTTCCGGTCTAGCAATGAATCTGGCACACAATTGCGATTACATTATTTTTCACCTGAAACACTATTGTTCTTCCATCAATCAAAGCAAACAAATGCCCTTATACAAAGGCCACATTTAGCAGAATAAAACCAAGAGGAAAATGTGCAAAAGAAGTTAAATAGAGATTATTACTGCTGTGCCATCTAACACTGCCAGGACATGTAACGTAGGATCTATAATTTATAAATGAATATTACCATTGTATATACTATGTTTCCTATTTTTATATACAAGTTGATTTGCTTCAATAAATTTTATAAGTATAGTGTTTATTGTGCCCTTCACTATTGCCATTATTCTCCAGATCAGTTAATGTTTATTGAAGAAAAGAGTAATTCACGTTCACATGCTTGAATTTTGAATTTCTCTTCAATAAATTATATAGTACACAATATAAAAAAAGGCTTACCTTGTAACAAATATTGGTTTTATAACCACATCTCATCTTATACCATGTAGATGCTATGTTTGCTTTAATAGAAAGCAAATTGCAGAAAATTCAATGTACGATGAGGAATACATTGATATTCCATTGAAAGATTTCTGAGCTACAACAGGCAAAAGAAAAATTGAAATGGAAAGATAGCAATTGGTTATTCAGAGTGAGTTGGTGTTCATACGCTCACACAAATATATTGGACAAAGGGGTTTATTGTTACAAGCATTTTTCTTTTCAAACAATTCTTATTTTGCTAAAATGTATAAACTGCTTAATGCCAAAAGAATGCCACAAAAGTATACATTCTAAAATGGTGATAAGTGATACAAAACCTTTGATATGACCCTTTTATCTGTGTGCAGTTTTTTTGGTATAGATCAGTGGCCAGACATCTGTATGTCACAATACTAGTCTGCACGGGTCACAAAATCCTAGGTACAGTAGGTGAATAGTTTTTACAAATATTTAAATGTAGGAATTTAACTGTAATAGTGAAATGTTGGCTTTTCAGCTATTGCTTTATATATTCCAGATTTAATCACAGGTGTGACATTAATTATTAATCACAAATGTGCAGTTTTTATATTTATTATTCCCCTTGGCTACTTTTACTGCCTCTTCCCTCCATTGCTTCAGAGTTTTACACATCCCTTATGTATGAAAGAATAGGATTCTACGAGTAATTAGAAATGACAATAGATTTTTAATGTGGACAGGTGTGTATGACCCAAAACACCTGCTCCCCCATCTTCCTCAGAGTAACTGATACTTATAAAGTAAAAAAGAAAGTTTTAAAAAAATACATTTTGAATTACAGACTGCTGTCAGGAACTTAAAAGGCAACCTGTCCTTTCAGTTTCACTTTTAAGGCCTTTCCATACATCTGGGCAGATATCTCACAACAAGAAAAATATCGGAGTCCCCTGCTTTATATTTTCATGTGTAGTGTAATTTATACTCTGACTCGGGTCATTGAGGCCTGGTAATACTTCTCCACCCATATTTGGCTCAATATGATCCCTATGTTTTGGGATTAGTGAGAACTCAACTATATACTTGCTTTGTGTAGTTCTCCACAGAATCTTGGTTTTCTCTTGGTCTTTACCTCAGACTGCTGATCTTTCTGGAATCTAGCAAAATGTTTGTTGAAAGAGTACATGTTTTATCCTTGGGGAAGGACTGGGAGACCCAGTGATATTGATCATATTTGCTGTGGCTGGATCACCTATAAATAACTTATTGAAATAATATATTTAAATTATTAGCACAGTGTGCCAATTAATATTGTTGCAAATGTACTGATTCTTGATACTGTGTATTAGAAATGTATTTAATTTATTATATTGTGTTATATGTCTGTGTAGGAATTGCATTCATTTTTGTGGTATATGTCTGATGCAATGAGTATATGTTTGAGGAGTCTGTTGTGTTGCTTCGAGAGGAAGTTCTCATTAAGGCTAATTAAGTCTATTCATGCGAGTAACCAACATGTCCTTTTTAGTCTAAATGTACCACAGGAAGTCGTTACTGGTATTCTTGAGTGGCCTTTTGTCCAAAGTGTTAGAACCTGTCTGAACATTGTAACTTTAATACTGGCTAAAAAAGTTATATTGGACATTATACTTTTACTGCTCAACATTCTCTTTTTCATCTCCCATTTGTAATCTAAATATATGAAAAACAACACCTGTTAGATATTTGCTATATTACAACTGAAAAATGTATTCATCTTGGTTTGACAATCTCTATAATGTAATATTTGATGGTTAACGCTCTCTCCGTCTGGAAATGGGACTTACCTGATTTGTTTGAAACACTAACTTAGCTCTTCTTTCACCTATAATGGATAAATTTGTTATTGCTTCTACATCTGGCAAACCACAACGTAATGAAAATGAAAAAAAAATTGGTAGATGTGGTACTGTCCTGTCCATCAGGGTGTAAAGACTTGAGTGATGCTTCAATGTCTACAGACTCTAACTCTCACACCCCTCCCCAATTCACATTTGGGCCGTCGGTGACACATCCTCCTCCTCTCTCATATGAAGCTGTTGTACGAGGAATCAAAGAAACAATGGAACCATTAATGCAACAACAAGTGAACAAATTCACTGCGGCAATGCAAGACCAGATTTCATAAACTACTAAATTAACTCCATATTGCAAAAAATATGCATAAAATTGAATGTCAAAAGACTCTTACTGCCTCAATAGTTAAACCCAGAAACAAATGTTAAACAAACTAGACGAATTGGAAAATAGATCCAGAAAAAATAACCTCCGCCTAGTAGGGCTACCTGAAACTATTAAAGGAACAGCCTTGTTATCCTTTCTTTCTAAAGATCTATGTCGAACTCTATGAGTCACCAAAGAGATAACCACAATTGATATTGAACAAGCACACAGATTGGGTTCACCGAGGGAAAATTTGTAAGACCATCCCCAAACAATGATCTTTAAGTGACTAAATTATATGCATAAAACAGCCCTCTAGACTGCATCTAAAAACCTAGGCTCTATCATTTGGGAAGATCATCGCCTTTAACTTTTCCAGGATTATTCTGCTGAAGTCACTAGAGGAAAAAAATAATTCTTACCAATCTGTGCTACTTTGATAAAAGGAGGGAAGAAATTTGTCCTTTTATACCCAGCTCGCTTGAGAATCTTCGATGGCAGAGAATCAAAGGACTTTATGACAGTAGCGAATGCCCAAGCCTTTCTCTCAGAAATGAATGTGGAATTGGAAACTACGAAGTCAACAAAATTAAATTTATTCCTGATATGTCATGGCTGTGACTTTGTTTGATCCTCCGTTGATATGATGCCCCACTTGGACCCTAATACATGTAGTTATACCATTTCTGAAAATGTTTTATTTTCTCATGTTTTCTTTCTTTAATTTATGGATGTTATTTTAAACATATTTACTTCCTATATTTATATATTCATGATACCTCTATCAGGCTAGAGACCACCTTGACATGCAAGGATTCTATGGCCATTAACACAATTGATACTTAATGATATTACATTACTTTGTTCCATATAATAGTACTTATAGTTTTCTAACTTACTTAGTGTTTCTTATTTTATGTAACCAATATTTCTACCCATCACATTTTATTTGTTTTAGTCATTCGTTACTTACACACTTAACCTTAACATTTTTGCACAATTTTCCCTTTTATGGGTACTGGATATTCACTTAAAATTCTCCTTAGGGGGAGAGATCAGATTATCTCTCCACTTTTTTTCAATGTTTTATACCAATATACAAAAAATTTTAATCCACCCGGCTAGACTCGGGATCCATAATCACTATAATAATTTACCCCTATCCCATCCATATTTCCCTAATGTTTGTCATTTTCCTTGGTAGTTGCTCTCATTATTCTTTAAAACCCTTGCAACCAGATGTCATTTTATTGTCCCTAAAAGATGAAGCAGATCGGGGGGAAAAAAAACATAATTTGTACGATATATTTGAATATTATTATACTATACAAAGATTTTGTTATTGGTTATGTATGATATCTTCCTTATGATTCAATAGATGAATGCTTTAAAAAATTTTGTTCTTGGAACATTATAGGTGTTAACTCACCTATTAAACGGAACAAAATCATTACTTACTTAAATAAAACCAAAGCAGATGTTACTCTACTGCAGGAAACACATTTAACTGATACGGAACATGACAAACTATTTATGATAAAACAAAAGGTAATTGCATATGCATCTTATTCCAGCAAATCCAGAGGTGTGGCTGGAAGGTCTCCATGTTGACATTCATTATAATATCTAATACGGGAAGGTCTCCATATTGACATTCATCATAAGATAACTGACAAAGAAGGACGCTTTATTATATTAGATGTAACTATAACTAATACTAAATACATTATATGCAATTTATATGCCCCAAATGTTAACTCTAAAACATTTTTTCCACATTTAATCAACAAACTTTATACCTATTCGGATTACAAACCTGTAGTCGGAGGAGATTTTAATATGGTTGCATCTAGCAAATTAGAGAGAACAGACCCATCCTCACGTCAAAAATCCCACAACCAAATTAACATACAATATATTAAAAACCAGTTGTGATTGCTGGATATATGGAGAACCAGACATCCAACTGATCTGGAATATACTTGTCTGTCGTCAGCCCATAATACATTATCCCGCATTGACTATTTTCTAATTTTCCGAAAACTCACCACTAAAACTTTAGCATCTGGTATCAAACCAATAGGATTATCAGACCATCCGTTAATTTGGGTTAAGATAGAAAGCCAGACCTCATCGGGAACTCATAGACAATGGCGATTTCCCGGTTGTCTCTCCAACTAACAAAATTTTCGGAACATGCTAAAAATGTCAAGGGATACATATGTATATAACAATCAGCAACATACTGATGATACATTACTATTTTGGCAAACTGCAAAAGCAGTTATCCAGGGAGATATTATCTCTTTCATTAAAAAATACAGAGCAGACCAGCAAACAGCTTATCTAGCAGCCTAGCATGAATTGTCAGAGTCCTTCACGGTATTTAAACACCAACCTACACCAGACAATATGGTCCGTTACAAACAGAAGCCAGTTCACTTCAATCATATTTTACAACAGCAGAGTGAATGCCAAATAGCGACGAGTAGATTTATTTTTTATAGATTTGGCAATAAGTCAGGTAGGCTCCTCTCCAACCTGTTGAATGGCACTAGAATACACGCCACTATCCCGTCTCTATAAGTGCAGGACGGCACACTTAAACATAAGGGAGCAGAAATTATAGAGGCTCCGAGGGCCTTTTACACTGAGCTGTATACCCAAAATACAATTGATACAGATTTATGTGACTCCTTTTGGGAGTCGATTTCCCTACCCAAACTAACGTAAGTACAAACTGACTCTTTAGTCGCACCCATATCTACTGATGAAGTCCTTTCAGTGATAAAAAAATTAAAATCTTTTAGATCCCCGGTCCGTGATGGACTTAGCAGGGAATTCTATAAAATCCTCCAAGATTGAATCGTTGCTCCATTAACAGAATTCTTTAATGTGATCCTCTCGGATAATAAGATGCCTAGACATTTCAATAATGCCATAACTAAAGTGCTTCCCAAGGAAGGAACCCAATGCTTCTGGGATCTTATAGACCTATTTCCCTACTTAATGTAGATTACAAAAGTTTTACGAAGATAATGGCAGAATGGTTGAAAATATTGCTGCCAACACTAATACATAGGGATCAAACTGGATTTATATAGGGACGACATTCAGTGACAAACGTTAGAAAAGTGCTAACGGTTCTCCACGCTTTGAAAGTGACTGGGACGGATGACCCCACCCTTTTATTATCCCTAGATGCTGGAACAGCATTTGATCTTGTGACATGGGATCATCTGTTTGGAAACCTTCCATAGATTTTGCTTTCCTGATAGATAGATATATTAATACTCTGAAAACTTTATATCAATCCCCTACCACACAAGATTTGGCAAATAGTTTTATTTCCTCTCCATTTGTAGTAGAAATGGGCACCAGACAGGGATGCCCGATATCCCCGCTGCTGTTTGAGCTAGCCTTAGAACCCCAGGCAGTAGCGTTGGGAGATAATTACAAATATTGCGGCATTCGTCTGCAGGGATGTGAGACTAAATTGGCGCTCTTTGCAGACGACATGCTACTTATTGTCTCTGAACCCAGTAGATTCATACCTTCCATTATGCATAGTATTCAATGGTTTAGTTCCTTTGCGGGTCACAAAATCAATTTTAACAAATCCGAACTAAAACCGCTATCAGGAATCCCCACTATTATGCGTGACTCAGAACTTAATTGCCAGTTCACATTATCTTACACTAAAATCAAATATGTAGGAATTTACATCCTAGCTAAATTACAAAATCTCTATTCCATTAACTATCCACCTATCATCAAAAAAATATCTTCACTCCTGCTCAATTGGCATAATCTCCTGGGCCACAATGCCACCATTAAAAGCGTATGTTTTCCCAAGCTATCCTATCCACTTCAGATGCTCCCAATTGGTTTATTTAAATCCGATTTACATACTTGTACCACAATATTCTCTAAATTTATCTAGCAGTCCAAACAACCTTGTCTAGCCAGACATAAATTAATCCTCGGAAAGGTCCAAGAGGGCATTGGTTTACCGCATATACTTTCCTTTACACCAGCTGCTCTGTTCCGACACACTGTAGACTGGCTCTAACACTGTGAACATTTTACAAACCAAGCACTGGAACACACTTTATTCCACCCATACTGTCCAGCATTTTTACTACACTCACCAAAATTCCTGATACCTCCACAATTTCATCACAATGTTCTGTCTTAAGATACATATAAGGCCTGGACTCAAATTAATAAGAAATACAACAGAGGTTTCAAATATACTAGATTCATTCCAATATGGGGTAATTCGGCATTTCCACCTAGTCTGGAAAATGCCAATTTCTTTGTGTGGTGTAAAAACTATAATGGCAATCAAAGATGTATTTTATCCGGGAGGCAAACTCTATACTTTACAACAATTGTGGAAAAAAACTGGTATCCCAAACACACAATTTTACATGTACCTTCAACTTCGACATTACATCACTCTGTTCAGCTTCCAATAATCACACCTGAGACCCCTGATGGTCTAGATGCCCTACTTACCTTTTTAAACTGGTCTTCAGGAGGTCCATTTAAAAACAATTCACAGGGCTTACATTATTCAAGCCAGATGCACTTCATGTTTAGAGGGGAGACGGAGCTATGCCCAAAATGTAAAATGCAAATAGCGGATTGGTCACATAATTTTTGTGAATACAGGAAAATTAAAGTTTTGGAATAAAGTTACAGATTTCATAGTTTCAAAATACACTTGACTGCATCTAGAGAACCACTCCTCCTTGCTAATTTTGATGCCTGGAAGAATGTTTTACCCTCCCTTGAGTTGCTTCCTGCCTTAACAATAATGGTCACTGTAGGCAAACAGCTGATCCTAAGACATTGGACATCCCCGGTTCCTCCAACCTTTGGCAAACTTCAGACAGCAATATTAGATATTATTTATTTAGACAGGGAAGCTACACTCCCTGATATTGAAAAATATCCTTTTACTGGGTGTCTCACCCTCATTGACATAAACTGAAGCTACCCTGGCGTAAACAACTACCATTCCTTCACAATCCCCTGTTAATATCCCCTTATACTCTACTACCCCATTGGATTTTTTTTTCTTGTTTATGGATGCTCATTATGCCTATACATTCCATTATAATATTGTTATTGTTCATCGTTATGCACATAGGATCCCTGTTTTGACTAATATATCTGACCAATGTTTATTTTAAGTTAAGCTGATGTTATCATTTATATTGTGATACCTTAATTTATGAAATCATTTATATGTTCAATGCCCTTATTGTTTTGTTGTTTTCTCTTCTTTAAAACCAATTAAGAGAAAATCAAACAAGTATAAATTGCATTTGGGGAAACATATTGCAAAAATAACTCAGACTTCTTGGGGCCAGCAAAGAGTTCAGTGGGCTGGCTTATCCCCTGCTAGGCTTTGTTAAAAACTGTATAAAACAGCACTGGTTTATACTGAAATGTATCATGATTGTTTTATCTGACCTTCTGATCACTTGTACCTTCAACCAGTGTGAACTGTCGGGACACTGGAGCTAATAAACATCACTTGCTTCAAGATCCTGCTTTGACAAATGTTTCCCTGCTGTATTTCCTGTAACCTACAGATTAGACTCAAATCTAAACCATTTCCATCTGTTCTGAGGTTTGGACCCAGTTTTCCAGTGCCAATGCTTTGCCGCTACCTGCAGCTCTGGCCAGTGTGATAGAGCAGGGGGGATTCATCCACAGCAACCTTGATCTATAGGAAGAGGTCAGGGGTACTAGCCCAGGTGCACCAGCAAGGGGGTACACTAGCAGAGACAGTTACCCGGAAGGCATGTGGTTCTGTATGCTGTTAAGGAGTCCAGTGGTGGCAGCAGCTTAAGCCCCTCTTACTGTGGTTAGAGGGCGAAATTGGGATACAGAAAGGGAACGGTGGCAAAGTAAGCCCAGTTGGTTCCCAGCAACAACAGACACAGTGGCATAGGCGGTCCATCCTGTCACACTAGCCTACTGGAGACTCCCAAATTCCGGGTATGTCTCCTGGACTCCCGGGACAGCAGGCAATTCTCCCTCTTCCTGCCCACTCCACTAGGATGTTAGCGCAATGACGCGATTCACGGTTATTTGTATCATTTTGGCCCTGCCCCATGGCAAAATGGCGATTTTGTCACGGGGTGGGGCCAAATAAGGCGATTCCTCGTGCCCAGCACCCTCCCACCCTCACGCCACACCCTGCCCTGCCTCTCGTATGATACTGATTCAGATTACATATGTACTAACTTCTATTACTTTATTCATAAATTCTCTTAAAGGTTTCCTTCTCTTTTAAATAATCATATCACCTAGTAGTAGTAGTGTGTAAGACAAGTAACAACGCATTTAGCCTTTTGATGTCACAGGGATAATTGAAAGCAGGGATAATTAAACACAGTATTACATTAATTGTACATTAAATATGAGTGAAGCAGCTATATTTCACACACATTGAATTTCACAATGGAAAATGCTGTTTCACTTAGGCGCAAGGTTCTGACAATGCAATCTTCAAGTTCCACTTTGGTTTGTCATTCCTCAGAATGCAATTCCACACTGTGGAACTTAGGTAGAGCTGGATGCTATTTGCAATCCAAACATTAGCATGATAAGACAAACACATGAAAAAGTGTATTTATGTGCACATGTACAGTCAGCCGCAACTCATGATACTACAACACTAGCATATACACCATATTTATGTCAAGAGCAATGAGTGTAGCGCAGAGATGTGGATAGTAAAGCGCTACAGAATCTGGCGCTATGTAAATAAATGTTGATGAATGTTGATGATGATGAGGTCTAGTAGTGAACGTGCAAGTCACATTTATATATATATATATATATATATATATATATATATTACAACACTTCAAACTAAATGCATATATCTATTTTCCCCTTTAAAAACCCTTTTCTGCCACAGTCCAACTAGAAAAATCAATGAAATAATAGATGGTAAATGACTGCCTATAGTATAGCAGCCACACTAATGAATTGAATAACACTAAATACTCCCTTTCCCACTCCCAAGGTAATTGGTGTGTGTGTGTGTGTGTGTGTGTGTGTGTGTGTGTGTGTGTGTGTGTGTGTGTGTGTGATATAGTGTGTCTCTCACCTCCTCATTCACAGCATTGCCTCCTTATCAATCATTATTTGTGACTATAGGGGAATGTCTGGGATCACGAACATCAGGGAGAGATTTGGATAACTCTCTGCCCACCACCAACTGTGACCACAAACATTAAATGACAGCTAACTCACAAATTGGTGAAGAAGCCACTTGCTAGAGAGGAGGATCCACAAACACACAATTAGAATTGGCTGCTTAGTGCTGCTCATCATCAACATTGCGCCTTGTAGCACCAGCCCTCCAGTACCTACTTCTTCTGGCAGGTGTACATGCATCTGCAGTGTCGGACTAGGGCATGAAGGGCCCACCGGGGGACTTCAAACGCCAGGGGCCCACCATAGGGGGTGTGGCCAAAGGCGAGACCAGACACTAGAGGGGGAGTGGTCAGCCCACGAAGGGCAGCTAGCACCATAGTGTAGTATATAAAGAATGCAGTGTGCATATAAAGAGTACACAGTCTTGACCTGCCCCTTAGATTGGGCAGAACAGTCACCAAAAATCGGGATTGTCCCACTAACCTGTGGCACTCCAGGTGTTGTGAAACTACTAGCCCCAGCATGCTTTGCCAAAATATAGCAGCTTATTGCTGGAAGGGTATGCTGGGACTTGTAGTTTCAACCTAGAGTGCCACAGGTTAAGCCTGCACTAGACACAGAACATTTGACAGACTGTCCTACCTGTTCTTGTCACTTTTACCACCTGTGGCTGCTGGTTTCTTTAGTTGTGGCTTGTCTGGATCCTGGAATGTTGGGGGCACTATTTGGAAAAAATAATGGGTACATTTAGAAAATTCCAACCAGCTCCGGCGTTAAATCAATAGGACCCACAATTAATACTTAGGCCTTCCTCCAGCCCCAATATTAAAGTAATATAATTCCCATTTAATAAACCTATTTCCCTCCCTCCAGACAGCTCCTGCAATAAATTAATTGCAATTACGTATAATAAATATACCTATTTCCTGCAACCGTCACTGCCATTAAAAAATTCATATTCACATTTAATAAATAGACCTCATGCTCCTCAAACTCAGCTCCACATTCAATTCATAGCCCCCAAACCACCCCATCTTAAATTAATAGTCCCCACTATAAAATTAAATTGTTCCACTATCACCCTACAAACAAAATAGCACTCAATATTTAGCCACCACCTACCACGCACACATAACATTGCCACAAGCCCGCTGTGCCATCACACACACATTACTGTGCCTCTTAATCACCATGCAGTGCCTCTTTATGATCACACTGCGCCCTCCATGCTGCTTTTGCCACCCCTTCTAATGGCGTCCTTTTATCACCCTGTGCCATGTTGCTTTTGCTTCCCCCTTCTCCTGCCCCCCCCCCCCGATCACCCTGTGCCATGCTGTTTTTGCTCTCCCCTTCTCCTGGCCCCCCTTCATCACCCTGTGCCATGCTGCTTTTGCTCCCCCCTTCTCCTGGCCCCCCTTCATCACCCTGTGCCATGCTGCTTTTGCTCCACCCCCCCTTCTCCTGGCCCTCCTTCATTACCCTGTTCCAGCTTCTTTCTTCTCTTCTTCTCTTCTGTCTTCTGTCTTCTTGCCGACTCCTCTCTGGGGTTCTCCTCACTGAACATTCAGTGCGAACAGAGCAGAGAGGAGGGGCGCCGGCGCCGCGGTCACGTGAGTAATTTTTTTTTTAAGTTTCTCGTTCCCCCCACTAACGAAGAGGGGAGCGTTCAGGATCGGGGCGTACCGGAGGATAGCCCGGCCCCCCGATGGGCGAGTCCAACTATGTGCATCTGCATATAGGTCTACATAAGTTAAGCAATTATGCAAACATGCCCTTACTGTATTGGTCTATGCCCGCCCCTTCTCTCCCTCATTCCACCTCCAGTCATAAGGCATAAAATCACTGGATGAGTGACATTATGGTTGACAGAACTAGTTTGTTTTACACAGCTAACTTATTCTTTTAACCTCTTTGATCCCAATATGGTAGAATTATAATATTTTGTAAAACACAGATGACACTAAACATCTTGTTTCTAATGTATTACTGTCAGGAGCTTTATATATACGATAACAGCCACATTAACCTTTTTACTCGCTTGCTAGAAATACAGCTAGTCAGAGCAAAACAGTACTATTTCCATAAATATTTATTTGCATCCAGCATAGACACTGGCTAGCTGACAAATATTAACCCAGTGGGTGACAATCGGCTCAGCATCCTATTACAAACATTTTAAAGGAAAGAAAATGTAGGTAGCCCAGTGGCCCAGCCCAAGGTAGCCCACCCCTACCCCCCAGCCACTGAGCATAGACATCATAGCGCTGCCTACTTTGAGTTTAGTTATCATGGCAATTACTAGTCAGCAAACACAGTGATTGCACAAGTGACGGGAGTAAGAATTCTATTGTGTCTCTATATGTTGGTATAATTATTATTATTAATTTTTATTTATAGGGGGCCACTAGGTATCCGTAGCGCCGTACAGGGACAAACAAAATTACAATACAAAGGTGAGACAGCACAATACAGTAAGCAAAACGCACAGTAACTCAGTGAGCTCAAAGCACAGCTAGAGGGGCGGGGGAGGGGAGAGGGGAAGGTCCCGCATACGGCGGAGCCCAAGAGGGAGGGCACGGTTGGCAGGTAAACCCCCAGAGTGGAGAGGAGGGAGCAAGAGGGAATGGGGAGAAGAAGGTCCTAGAGGAGGAGGGCAAGGTAGCTGGAGAGCAGAGTTAAAAGTGGTAAAGACAGGAGGAGAGATGACCCTGCTCAAAGGAGCGTACAATATGTGTGAACATCTGTGGAGGAGATCATCAGAATTCCATAGCATACAATATAAGGCGTATAATCAAATTATGTTGGTGTTTCTATTGTTTTGTCATTAGACACAGCAATGCTGTGTACCGCATTAAGCAATAGATAAGAAGCATGCATTAGCATTATCAAATTAAAATAAAAATGAAAACACAAAATTGTCATGATTGTGATACCATTTAATGGCTAACATTTCAGGGCAAGCATACATGTTTTTGCCAAACCTCTCTAGGTGCTGTTGCGTGTGAAGTCTTTGTGCCCTTTTGCATGCGATTTGTGTTACAGTGTTTTCATGTTCCATAATTCACAATTAATATATTGCACAATATAATGGTTTTGTTGGATATTTGACCATATTTATTTTGCCACTACTTGTTTTACCAAGAACAGGACAGACAGTCGGTAATCCTACTGATCATCATTGCTAGACAGTGTGCACAATGCTCTGGTTGACATACAGGTTCAGAACATATAGAAGACCCTGCTAATAGAATAGTATTTGTTGCCTTGAATTCCTTTAAAACATTTGTTTGCAAGAAGGAATTAAGAGGCAGATTTCACAAGCCTTAAGGGACAATTATGTTCAGGTTTGTTAGACTCCAATTGTGTGCTTAATTGAAACCCTAAATGACACATTCAATAGCACAGTCAACAGAACAGCACTTTACATACATTTGCCATTAACACCTGAATAAAGTGGTTTACTTTATTAAACCAGCAGTTAGACTAGGGAAATTATCTATGCATGGGACTTGATTAATGGATACTTCATATTCTGAAAATAATTATTAGAAAAGTGTTCTGCCCTCCCACTTTAAAATTCCATGTCAGAATTTGGATGCTGATATTTTTTTGACTTAACAGCTTATCAATATATGCCTTTATCCCCTATTGGACCATATTGGGAATAAAGATGGGTCTTTATTAAGGTGTTGTAGGAACTAGAAGGGCATTTTGGGATGCATATTGGGAATGAATTGAAATTAATGGAAACATTATTGTTTAATAATATTAAATAAATTACAGGGAAACAAATCCAACAGAATATAACAGAATATACCCTTCTCTGGGTCTTCTGCTAATTGATTTATTGGTTATGACAATATTGAGCCTATATGGTAAGTTTGATGGACCAACCCTAAAGCGTAACAACTATGGGTAAATTGATTATAACAATTAAGTGAATTCTTTGATAGACTTATATAGAACGGCAGGCTTCAAAATGTAGGTGATATAAGTGCGTCAGTGATCTCATAGGCTGTATTACCACCCCAGATGGAAAACAGGTGACCTGCCATAGTTTATGGCTATGTCTCTGAGGAATAAACTCTGGTGTATGGAAAAATCAGTCGCACTTGATACTGGAGAATCCTTTGAACTTACAACCATCTATGACTAATGGATAACCTCTTCATATTATCATCAATAATAAATATGCATCATACTCCTGGGGTTAAATGCTCCGATTTTGAAAATCCAGCAATTTTCTCGTTGGTGTTTCATCTCTCAGATGTATTATAGTGAGGTTTGCTGTAAAATCGCCAGAGATATGTTTCTGTCAAAATCGCTATTTACAAAATCAAAACCAATAGAGATCAAAGTCTCGACTGTTTGCCACTCTAGCTATACAAGTCTCAAATATATGAAGCTGTGATTAAGCAAACTCTCCTGAGTTTGCTTTAAAAATTTCTAAATACAACACGCTGCATCCTAGAAACGAGCGGATCTCTCCCCATTAGGAATAACCAGCACAGTGCTGAAAGCACTAGGGCTCTTCCTACTCCTGCGTGCTGAATTTAAAGTGGCAATGTTGGGCCCCCGCAGGTTAAGTTTTTTAAACACTTAACCCAACATTGCCACTTTAAATTCAGATAAATACAAGTCGCGATGACAGTAAACAGTAGTGCCGGACACCTCTTCAATCAAAATCACTTGCGGTCATCATTCGGGTCCATCGGTGATCTGCACAGTCGCTTTAAAGATAAGTCTATAAATATTGACATCGCTTTTTAAAACTTTTGTGTTTTTTTTGAAGGTGAAGTGGTTGTCGGAATAGTGGTAATCGTATTAACGATTATCACCGGTTTCTAATACAAGGAAAGCATATGATAGATATGTTTATATTATTTTTAAACAGAATATATATCGCACCGGGTAGACTCTATTCCTCCTTGTTTATTCATTATCAGGTTGATCACTTATTATATCAACTGTACCGTTTATAAACATCGAAGGAGGGTGCACCCACACATACAAATCAATAGACTGAAATTGGAAAGAAAAAAAGGGCGAAAATGTGTTTTTAGGGCACTCACAGTATAAACTTTAATACTTCTAAATTTTATTGATATGCATTAAAATATTATAGTTATTTCCAAAATTGTATAATCATTAAATAAACAAAAATTACATTTATTATCGAAATATTAAAAAAAGGAAAGTAATAAGTATATTGCTCTCTCAAAGTCTGCATGGCCCCCTCACAGCAATGGAGTCAGCATACCAGTCGCTGTGGTCCCTCCCTAGTGGTGGCCCTTGGTGACCCGTACACTTAAAAAGAAGAAGAAGAAGAAGAAGAAGAAGGTAAAGTTGAAGTTTAATTATGCTGCCTGACTTTCTCCTACCTAACCACATTTAGTAGTAAGAATGACCAAGTTTATAACACTAGTGAGTTTGAATTGAAATATTACAGCTTTGCTTAGCAACACTCCTCTTCTAGACACATAAGAGATGAATAATTATTTAGCAATAAATACATTTCAAACATAAAACCAAGTAAAGATTGACATTTGGCTTATATTGATGCAGTTGGTGTTGGTGCAGTGCTGATTTTATTTGCAAAGATAATTGACACATTTTACCTGCTAGATAAAATAATTATTCCCATCTTTCTCATCCTCCCTACCACCAAAGAAAATCAAATAGAGTTACTCAACACTACTAAGTGTACTAGCTGTAGTGTTTGCCCACAAATACCTCCTTATAGTCCACCTATAGTCCACCTATAGCTCACCCATAACAGTCACAAAGCAATTTCCACTTCCCTGGCATGTTGTTGGATCGATTCATATAACAGTCATAGGCATAATAAAATTAGCACTTGCCTAAGTTGCTTTTGTCAAAATCCTAGCCCTAGCTACAGTGTACAGTACTCTTTTTGAAAACAAAAATTGAGGAAGAGAGTCCAAGGGGTAAAGATATTTTTTAATTTATTTATGTACATGTATAGATTCTGGGTATCCCTGCCAGGCAGTGGCTGGCACTGGGTCTAGCAACTCTTTAAACTATAACAACTGCAAACTCCAAATGAATAGTAGTTAGCCAGCACAAAATGTAAATGTTAATGTCTAGAATTATAGAAATGGCACAGAGAGGATGTCAGGGAAGGTTCACAACCCAAAAAATCTTGGCGGGCAGTAATTGGCCCAGGAGCCAGTTGGATATGTTGTATTTGTATGCTATTGTTTTTAGTTTCACCGTGGAACCCAAATTCAGCCTTGATAAATAAAGTCTTAATGTGCATAGATGAAATGTAAGAGGTTGCTATGTAATTTTTGTTTATGCTCAAGCTTGTACTTTTGTTTTTTTTAACTTAAGATGATGTTTATTTGCTCTCATGTATTTCACGTTGTTCCATTTTTGTTTTTTTTTTATCTTTTTTTTTACTGATTCTAAAAAATATGAAACAGAACCTCTAATTGCTACTGTATCTGCATATGCTGTATACAGCCTCTTTTTTCCCGTGTTTGCTTACAGTTCATTTATGCTAAAACTAAGACATTTGCTATATATTTTCTTTGTATGACTGTGATTGTTTGAATGTATTACCAGACGCCAATGCTGGAAAGAGTCTTCTGTATAGTTTACACCAGATGTTTGAAAAATTTTCAATTATAAAAAGCACTAAGAAAAAACAGTTCATCTGCATACTTTGAATTGATTTACAATAGTAAAAAGCCATATGCACACATTTAAAAAAAAAAAAACAAGAAAACCTGCTGAGAAGTTTAATTTAAATTTGCATTTATGTTTCAACCATAAAATATGATATATTTGTCTTCACTTTTGTATGCCAGTTTTGCTGACCAAGTTTAAATCTTACACTGCGGAGCCTTCTCATTTTTGAGACAGCTCTGTGGATGCGTGCAATGTGGTTTCTATAGAGAAAAGAAGGTGAGAATGACAACCAATTCTAGATAAACATCTTTATAAAACATACTGGAACTTTACCAGTGTGGCATCATTAACTCCGTTGCATAGGATGAATGGGGGTTTGTCCTGTGCAGTCTTAGAACGTTTGTTGTGGATTAATTTCCAGTGACTCTATTATCATAGTGGATTTCTCTCACTTCTATGTCACAGCGAATCAATTAAAAATAAGTTATAGCGCCTTTCAACGCACTGTTTAAGATACCTTTTTATAAGATGATACTGGTACATTTTGAGTAGGGGGCATTGTAAGTATTGCTGAGGTTGAGCATTGCTAGAATGCAACTAGAATGTAGGAACTCATGTACAGTTGAACTCATTTGCACCCTGAATGTAAGTAGAAAAAAGTGCATTTGTGTGCTCAGTCGGATGCATCTCAAGGTGCCTACAGCTGTACATCACTAGCATATGCACCAGGTATACGTCATGAGTAACAAGTGTATATAGTTATGCACCACAACATTATAGAGGAAGCGTAGGCATATCATAGAGATAGTGTAGAGTTGTGGTGTGACACTGCTAGTAGTAAACGTGAACATTACTATATAAAATGTAATTGTATAAAATGTAATTAAATACAAAAATCTGGTGTTTTCCCTTTTAAAAAAAAAAAAAAAGTGGGAATCTTCTTTCCTTTCACAGTCTAAATGGAAATATCATTTAAGTAGTGCAAAATAGACAGTTGCAAACTGATACAACATAGCAGCCACATTAATGAATGCCTCAACTATCAGCTGGGGGGGCTAATCCATACTCTGCAAATCAGAGTATTCATCATCAATGCATCTTGGTGCACCAGCCTTCCAGCACTCAGAAGAGAATACACCTCTTTACAGCTGGCCATGCGTCTGCGCTCAGATCTACTTATTACATACATACCCTTACTGTGCTCGGACAATGCTTGCCCACACTTTTCCTCACCTGTTCCTCAGGCGCAGGCTGGCAGATTTCAGCCCAGGGGGCGCACAGGCGGCCGCATCACATGACCCGAGATGCGGCCGCGTCAATGATGACGTGGCCGCATCGCGTGTCATGTGATGCTGCCGCCTGTGAGCTGATGCGGCCGCATCCTGTGTCATGAGATGCGGCAGCCGGTAAAAATCAGGCGATATTGCATCCGGGGGGTGGGCAGCCGGCCCTAACAGCAGTGAGACTGAGTGGCCCGGGGGGGGGTGCTGCCCCCCTGCCCCCCCGGCCCAGCCCGCCCCTGCTCTTCCTCCTCTCCAGTCATCCAGTTGTAAGGAGTCATAATTGTATGATGCAATAAAATCTGCACAAGGACATGGACCACTTCTGATTCGCTAAGGAAGATAAATGTTGGTATGTGCTCTATTTTGTGCAAAATCGCTCTGCGCATGCCCAGAACTAATGTTGGTGCGCACCACAGAGGAAGCTTTAATTGGCTATCGCCAGTGTGCTGATACAACGTGAGAGGAGCATACAAATGGAAGATCTTTTTATTCAGCGCCCTGCTCTGGGTGAGATTTTAACAACAAGATAATGCATATTAACAGCAAACAATCGTGGTTGAGGTCTAGAGGGTGTGTGTTTATTCTCTATTCACTCACGCTCCATCCTCCCGCTGTTGTCAGGAACTGTATTGCTCAATGTGAACACTCTCACCTCTATTGATTTGGAACTGTCTCTATTGGATTAAGTGAAGCCAGAACTAACTTCAGAGCTCTTGAAGTAGCCTATTACTGACTATTATTCACTCCATTTGGTTGGTTATTACTCTCCTATTGTTGGTAATTATTTGTTACTGCTAATTAACATTATTTTTTATGTTCTATTTCGTTCATAAGTTAATATTTATGTTAATTAAATAAATTATGTGTTTTTATATGTTTGATTGATTTTATTGGTGTTTCATACAGAACTTAATAAGAGATTTAGGTGTCATATGTGCAGTTCATTGTTTTGTCTTGAATGCCCAGGACTAGACAATTAACCAGTGAACGCAGCAACATCCAATTCATCTTCAAACACAAAGGACCGTTACTACAGACTATGATTTATACGGCGGAACAGGGAGGGTACTGGGCATATGTCCGCAGTCAATGTACAATAAGGGCATGCTAAACTCAAGCACAATGTCCAATTCAAGCTTTTGGCATCTCAAAGGTACCATATAAATTCAACCATTTTCCCTGGCACCATAGACGTATGGTCAAGTCAAGATAATTCACAATAAATGACCTCGGTATATTAGAAGCCCAGTAACTTTAGTGGCTTCACAAAGTTGCAAGAAAGCCAATGGTATAAGAAGCATGTAATGCTCTTGCCATATTAGCCAGCTCCGGGCATACTTAATTGAATGCAATGGCATTTTATGCTCATCCCTTTCATCTCTTTCATGCACAGGACTTCATGGACTTCCCTATTCATCCACAAGTAATAATTGAACTTTTTTACCCTGGGATGAGAATCTCAGTGCAAGATATAGCAGGGGGTAAATGTATCAAGCTGAGAGTTTTCCGGCGGGTTTGAAAAACCAATCAGATTCTAGCTATCATTTAGTTAGTACATTCTCCAAAATGACAGCTGGAATCTGATTGGTTGCAATAGGCAACATCTCCACTTTTCAAACCCGCCGGGAAACTCTCAGCTTGATACATTTACCCCCAGATCTAGAAATGTATTTTCTGGTAGTATTAAAGAAAACATACTCCCCTCAAATATAATGTTTTACAATATTGTTAACAACAGCAAGAAAGTAATATTACAAGCTTTCTACTGAAGGTATAGTTTTGTTGTCCCACGTGCACACGTGTAATTTACGCTCCCAGCTTAAATTGCAACCTTCCAAATCTAATTCTCCAAACAGAAGTCGCTGCTATTTTTTAGTCCCGTTGGAATAGTTCAATGACGTGACCCAGTGTGTGCCACTGCCAGAGGATGAATGTCCAAGATACAGAGGAGTTCCTAGCTCTAGATCGCCCACCAAACCCTTCACTCTCCAAATAGCACACCAAATACTTTTTCTGCATCTGCTCGCAATCCAGGCAACACTTTTGTAAATACACTCTCTACACCGGTTAAATATGATTTTATTATCTCTTCCTACAAAGCAAAATTTATATTTGCCCCAATTTGGCACTTTCACAGATGATCCGTGCTACTCCTGTTAGTAAAAAGCTGTCAGTAGATCATAATATGCTGGTTTACATGATTTGGGTTCTAGGTTTAAGTAGCTATCTCCATTGCATAAACAATGTTAGGATCACATTTATCAGTAAAGCAGCATAAAGCTGGACTTACTATGCCTTCCGACTGTTCTAAATCAGGACAAATCCTAACAATCCTGAAAATCATCCAAAATCAGGGATGTCCTATTAGACTACAGACAGTTGTCAGACAGTGCTGTTCACTCCTACCTGTTCTTGTAGCTTTAACTACCTACTGCTGCTGGTTTATTAAGCTTTATTGCTACATTTCTGGATCCTGGATTGTTGGAACTCTGTTCAGAAAAAGATAATAACTATTCACTTCCTAGAAAACTGAGCAACTCTACGCCTTCCTACCTCAAACAGCCCCAACATTAAATCAATAGCATTCATGTTTCATAATTAGGTCTCTTATCGTGAGCAAGCTCTAATATCAAATTAATAGCATTAACATTTAATAATAGTCCTATTGCCCCTCAATAAGCCCAAACATCAAATTAATGACATACCGCACCATTACCTGCTCAACATTAAGTGTTGACACCAGTCTCTACAAAACATTACTCCCCACGAGGCCCTGCTCAATATTAAAACCTCTACATGAGTTCCCACATAACAAAATGCCCCCACTAATCCCCTCACTCAGCATATTACTATTCCCCCCCAACATACTAACCAACTCTGTAGAATTCTTTGGGAGGCAGACTCCTCTGTCTACCTCCTGGAATTGAAGCAGCGCTAAGATCTCCTGCAAAGCTAAGGCTGAAGAGAAGAGAATTTAATTCTTGGTTGGACCTCCCAACATTACAGATTAAATAAAAATTCAGCTCTCTGGATAGAAAACCTTCACAGTATGTTCTGGATTGCCTGTCTCCCAAATTCCCTTGAACTTATGGCTTAAGAACAGTTCATTGATTTCTGTAAAATTGCCAAATGCCCTGACATGTTATAGGAGAGCTGTCATAGGATTAAGCCTACTGTAATTTTGGAATATGGCAGAGAAATCACTCATGGATTACTGTTATTATTACTGTCTTTAAGATCTTGTGCATAAAGTCCATTACAGTAGCCTTAAGCTACATCCAATTAGCCATGCTTACTCCACTCCATCTGCAAAACCACAGTTTTTTCCTCATTCTACAACTTCCTTGCATCAATTCATAACTTGTTCCTGAGTCACTTACTCATCCCCTACTCAAAATCTCAGCCTTAGATATCTAGCCCTTATATACTTACAGCATTTAATTTTCTTCCTCCAAATATTATAAAGTTCCAGACTGACAACACTTTTCCCAGCTGCTTGACCAACTCTCCTGACACATTTCCCCCCATGATACACCTGGTTCATTGTAAACTATTTACGTCTCTTCATTTGTAGCATAAACTTCAGCATTAATCCCCTCACTACACTATAATGCCATTACTAACCTAGAAATATTAAACCAGGTAAATTGTTGCATTTTGTATCATTTTTAATAACTTGCTACCCCTTTGTGATGCAGATTCTGCCGGCTGTCTCTTATGTGAACCCCAAATGTATTTTTATTTATCCTGTTACTTTTATTTATCTTGTCTATTTTATCTCTACCTGTACTATTGTATTCTTGCATCGACTTAATTGGCTTGTGTCACGCAGGTCTACCTTGTAAATGAGTTTGCTCAATGGAGTTCGCCTGGGTAAATAAAGAAGTTAAATTGGTTTGATTTGATTTGACATGTCCATTATCCACATAAGATGCATTGCAGTATAGCGCATTCCATTAAAGCCCACTGTGCCATTGCCTATGTCATCTAACAAGCATCATAGATGAGTCCTAAGCCAATGTGTTGCTGAGGACAGAATATGTTTACCCTTGGAATAGTATTTCTTAGTAAAGATTAGTAATTGCTTACTAAACAATTAAAAAAACAAAAATAAAAAAATAAATAAAAAATAAAATAAATAAAAAATAGAATAAATAAAAAATAAAATTATGCCTTTTCTAAATAATGATGAAAGATTTATTAAAGGGGTTTCGACCTTCAAGTTTATGTTAAATTACTGGCTTATACTTTCACTAAATATTGTACATTGCCTTTTCACTCTAACTCTCTTTACATATATTTATGTAATCAGGCAGTTATTTATTATTATTATTATTATTATTATTCTTATTATTATTATTATTATTATTATTATTGCTATTATTATTATTACTGCAGTGCTATGTGGTGAAGTGTAGAAAATGCTTTAAATAATGTGGAGTAAATATCCTGATTTAGCTACAACTTATTACCTTTCATTAATTGCATGCACTTTAAACTAATGAAGAATGATGTCAAATAGGTTTCTATGAGTAGTAGGAACATGCTTGAGCCGTTACTTCATTCTATAAAATATGTCTTTCTGTACAATTGCATTCAGAGCTGTCCCACATTCATGTGGAAACTAAAAACATGGTATTGATCTGATCACTATGGTAACCTGAATTTTCAAGGCAGTATAGATGGCTGGTTGCAAAAAAAGGGGCAAATTTGCACCTTAGAAAAACCATGTTGCATTTGAGGGGAAGCTATATTTAAAATGTGGTGACAAATTTATATTTGGAAAAGGGCATGCCCTAGGCCAGCTTAAATTTCAGTGCAAAAATATAGCTATCAAGTATTTATTTGCTTCATGAAAAGACAGCCAGTATTATAATTTGCACCCCTAGCATTAAACATGGTGGGTCTGATGCAGCACGGTGGCTAAGTGGATAGCACTTCTGCCTCACAGAACTGGGGTCATGAGTTCAGTTCCTAACCAAGCAGTCAAACAATTGTTTACAACCAAAAAATGATATTTTCAATATTTGTTACTCTGTCACTTTGTTGCATTGTCGCTGTGTGGTTTAATAGGTCACTTTTTATACTAAATAACTATGTAAGATTTGGCAGCTTTATCTTGAGAGCTGTAGAACATATTCACCAACATGCAAACAAAACAAACTTCTTCTTTTATATATATAGAAGATAAGGATATGATAGTTTCTCAGGTTTACTCACAAGAACCAGGGTTGGATTATACCAATACCACTTTTCTCACTGTTTTTTTTCCCAGACGGCTGTTTATATAAAAATTATATTTCTCCTCACAGGTGTTTTGACTTCATAAATTATTTTCTTTATGTATATTTCTATATTTCTCGGATGCTTTTTGTCATAAATGCTGATAGCCACAAATACAGCCTTTTACATGTATATCTCAATCTCATAATGGATCAATCTAATTAATATATATCTGTCTACTCACAGATCTGCCTCAATTAGTTTTCTTCTCCTCCCTCCCTTACCCTAGTGTCCACTAAAACCATTATATTCCTAATCTCTCCAAGGTAAATGAAACTCAACCTTGTCAGTTCTGGCACATTTGTGCAATATCTTTCTGGCCACCGGTGACTCTGAAATATGTAGTCCCAGCCAGCGCCGGCTTCTATATTTTTTTAAATCACTGCTCTGCAGCAGATGTTACATACACATCACTTATTGTAGGATAAAGCTACAGCATGGGTGGAGCCACATACTCATTCAGGTGATTCCCAATTCCTTAATTTCCTGATAAATTGAAGAAATGTGCACTGGGAAGGCAGGCTGGCTGGTTGCCCACAGGTGACTCACACCAGCATTGGGCAATAGATTTGGCTGCTGTCTATAACCAAGCCAATCGACCCTATAATGGTAGATGGACTCTTATACTGTTAATAGGAACAGAATATACAGACAAAATTCATAGTAACATGGGCAAATGTAACAAAGTAGTGTCACACACAAATATGCAGCTCTCTTAAGACAGACATACAGTTATAATAGTAACATACACACATATACAGCTATAGTGATGCACACAATCAGGTTTTGTAACACATACAGCTCTAACAACACATAAATGTAAAGTTATAAGGTCCTATTTACACCGAGAGACCCACCAGAAGTTACACAGCTTGGATCGAATTCTAATCAGGAGAACCTGCCAAAACTGATAACTACTGCCCAGCTCACAGACTTCTCAGCCATTGCTACTGTCCAAGGTGCTGAAATACTTTAAATGCAAGGGAAAGAACACATTCACTGCAGAGGTAAGGCAGTAGTGAAAGGCAGTGTCAAAAGTTATCTCTAGGGAGAAATGACTCACCGGGCAGCCACTTTTTGCTGGTGCTGTCCCACCGAGATAACGGTCCTAAGTTGTGGCAAAACTATATTTTTTATTGCTACAAGGAGCAGCAATAAAAAAAAATGTTATTGCCGTAATCAGGGGGACTTTAATAAATAGGCCCATTAAGGAAAAAAATGTATCAACCTTTTCTGCCTTCCAGTAATTGTAAGTGCACTAGTCCCAAAAGCAGAGCGTAGGTTTGCACTTTGAAGTGTTTTGAGAAGACCATCTAAATGCAGTGGTGCAAAGCCAAGGTATTTTGCCGTGAACATCCAGTGCATTTTGTAAGAGGTATACATTGTCTTGTACATCAATGATTTCATTGAGTCAAAGTGAACTGATAGATTGCATTCTCATGAATGGCAAAACGGCTGCCTCCACTGTAGGAAAGTGACAGATACATTTTAACATATATAGCATGGGATAGCTGTCAATCTTTTAATATCATTTTAAGGGACACAATGGTAATGGCCAAATATATATTCACAGTTCACATGCAGCACACAGGCTGACCTCTGACCTTAGTGGACTACATCACCCATCATCACATGCTTGCTGAACAAGGAATTAAAAATGATCTATTACATTTTAAAATGTGATCTTCTATATTAATTAAGCTCAGAAAAATGAGAATAAGTCATTAGCATCCAAAATACAGTACTTGCATCCAAAATACAGAATAAGATTAATTAAAATGCAAAGTCAGACAACAATATAAATTGGGACATTTCCAGAGTCAAATCTATGAAACCTGGGACAATACTTGGAAATTTTGGACAGTTGACAAATAAACTAAGACTTATGTCACTTACTTTCTATTTACATTTAGTCTTCACAGTTATCTGTTCATACCCTGAGTAAGAATCCAATTGTTTTCTGGTAATTGCTGTTCTGTTTTTTGGTTGTTTACTGATGAAATGCATGTTAACAATACAATGAAAATTATGGTGGAATATGCTTTAGGGTCTGTTGGTTAAACTACATTAACTGTCTGATTATAATAATATATGTATCCCAAAATATACATTTATTGTCATATAAACATTTCCACTGTGTAGCTTGTCTGTGATGCATTACTGCCTTTGGTTCATTAACTGAGAATATATTTCTATGGTTACTGACAAAGGAGCACTCCATATGGCCGATACAATATTTGGAGATAGTACAGACTCACAGAGAATCATCTTGATCTTTAAACATTTTTATTACAAAACTTCGAAGTTACATGCAAACCTGCTATGTTACTGTTGAGCCATATGGTGTCAATACTACATCGTCGATTGATAAGGTGAATAATATCTATCTTGCTGTCCAAAAGTAGTTTTTTTTTAAAATATATACATTAACTCATTTCACATGATAGGAAAAAATATAGAAATGTAATGATGCTCAGCTCAGCCAAGCAAAATGTTTACCAACTTCTTTTTATTGAGGTGTAAAATGAATGAGAATTCTTTTAACAGAGTCAGCACTTCTGTGAGGTTTCTGAATATTGCACAGTGTAGTGAAAGATAATATATAATAACTCACAATCTGACTAACGGAAGCCAATGAATATTTTAAACAAGGTAAACATGAATTGGGTTGCCAAATCATACATATCAATATATTGTAGATGAACTAATGAATATGTGCCTGCATTGGAACAAGTGTGGATGCTTAAATGGTATTTCAGGTTTTGTGATCTTGCCAACAGTGGATTACAATCATTGTGTCAGCTAAGTAAACTGCAATAAAACAAACTGAAATCATATTATCATTATTATTATTACTATTATTATCTATATTATTATTATTTACTGCTACCACTACTACTACTACTACTACTACATATATGGAAATTTGGTTTAACTTAATTTGAATTTATCCAACCCTCTAGACAAAAAGACAAAACAAAAGTATCTGTTTGACTTATATTATATATTTATATCTATATATATATAGATATATATTGTAACAAAGGGAGGCATTTAGCTGGCAATATGCAGAGAAAGCATGGAAGTAGAGTAAAACATTTGTGCAGTAATGCACCTAGATTGATGACTTATGTGTAACAAACAATAGTTTAAGTTTGGTTAACTTACATGATAGAGAAATCCTTCCTCTCAGCAAACAGACAGGGTGTGTCTGTTTAGTGCAAACAGAGCCAGTGATGGGGCATTTCCTTTTAAAGAGAAGGTGGGTGTGTCACCTGTCCATCAAGCTAAGGCTGGGGGAGGAGTATCAGGTATAAAAGCTTGTTTGTATCATATGTGCACGGAGATTAACGCTGGGTAAGCTGGCTGGTCCTAAGAGAGAGCTGGTCTATGTATAGCTAGCGTTTAGGGTCTCCATAATTGCTGTGAAAATATACAGTGTCAAAAACATTTACCATCCTGACAATAAAGCTACATAAAAAGGAAGAAGTTGTTCGCGTGTGCTTCTGCAGTAGCGGGCTCTTGCCACAATATATATATATATATATATATATATATATATATATATTTATATATATATATATATATATATATATATATATATTCATATATATATATTCTATTTGTAATACAGCATTCACATTTGTGCTAAAGTTATATGTCTTTATTAAATAATATATGAAATATTTTCATATCTGCTATGATTCTTGGATTCTTAAAATTTCTGTAATATGATGTAAGTTTTTTATAGAAGCAAATGGAAGCATAGTTACTAAAATCCAGGCTAGCTTGGAAACTTAACCTTAACAGAAATTCCAGCTTCAAGTATTGAAATTGAATTATTACCTGCTGCTCCCCTCATCAACCTTTCTACAAATGTATCTAAAGTAATTGTTTTGTTTTATGTACGGTTTTTTTTTCATCAGAGTCCACTTTCTGTAAGTAAAGTGGCAATCACCTGCTGATTTCAAGGACAAACTGGATTCCTCTGCATGGTAAGAGAAGGTTTCACTGAAGATTAATTACTTCATGCACAGTAGACGTGAGATCCAACAAATGGATGAATGTGGTAGCCAGTGTCACTTTGGGCCTGAGTCATTAAGGAGAGCAAAGTAAAAAAAGATTAAAGTTTCTCCTGGACAAACCATGTTACAATGCAAGGGGTGCAAATTAATTTATTATTTTGCACATAATATAAATACTGGCTGTTTTTTCATGTAGCACTCCAATACTTGGTAGCTTTATTTTTACACTGAAATTTAAAGTTGATCTAGGACATGCACTACCTCAACTATAAATCTGTAGCCACATTTTAAATTTACTTCCCCCCTCCAATGTAACATGGTTTTGCCCATGTGCAAAGTTACTCCTTTTTTATGCTTTGCTCTCCTTAATCACTCAGGCTCTTTACATCTAATCTTAAATAATACTGCCATCCCAGATTATTTTATTTAATTAATTAATGAAACTTACAAAATGTATCATGCTCATCACTAGTTGCCTGCATTCTTTTTTAAAACAAAAATATCATATTGCGAGAAGATGAATATACTGTAGAAGCAGATAAGCCTTTTACAGTTGTGTCATTTGCGCCAACCTAGCTGACCGCTTCTGATTGGCTGATTGCGATTTTACCTCTGAAGCTGCTGAGTGCTTTCTTCATTGATCGTGCATATATTTTAGGATTTTGTGTGTGTATTTAAAACAAAACATTTTTGTTACTTTCATTCATACATGAGAAGCAAGGCTATATCTGCTGAATTATATAAAGCCTAATGTATTTTGAAAACAAATGTTTACAAAGTTTTATTGCACTTACAACCTAGTTCTGTATATGTGTATGTGGGTGTAAGAAAGCCTACTGTAACCCTGGCACATATGTTACAGATGCAGAACTGGATGCATCTTGAGGAGCATCAGACTTGGTATTTGTCAGGCCGTGGGCCTCTTGAGGATAACAAGAGCAGGACACTAACCAGTATTAGCGCTACTGAACTAACAGGTGCGGAGTCTAACGGACCCCCGCAAGGAGGTTTGGACTTCGCTGCACAGGGTACGCAGGTCGCGGTCCTCCTAGCCAGTTGCCGGTGTAGTGTAGAAGGGTCAGACGGTCCGGGTCAAGCCAAATCGGGAATGCAAGCTACCAGGGAGAATCCAGGAGAATGGTCAACAAGCCGAAGTCGCGGAGCAATATGGGTCACACAGAACGAGGGATGGTCGAACTAGCCAGGTCACAACGAGGAAGCTGGAATACTGGGAACAACTCAGGAGACAGGAGTAAAGGAAACCAGGAACACTAGGTATGGGACCTGATACTCTGGCACCCTAATGGCGCCAGAGTCAGGTTTAAATAGAAAAGAGAAGCAGCTGATTGGAGGGCTCAGGAGGGCGACGCGCCGGGGAGTAGTAGCGTCCCGTTGCCTTGCAACGGGACGGGGGCAAGGCGCATGCGCCCGACAGTCGTCCATAGGAAGCAGCAGTGGGTCTGTTGCTAAGCAACAGAGCGCTCGGCGGAAGTCGGGCGTCCGTCCCCGGCTGTCAGAGATCAGCTGGGGCGGCACCTGACAGTATTTAGGTTGAAAAACTGAGAGAGAAAACGAAAGAAATAATGAGGTGCACTGAAGCTCGCTAAGATGTCACCAATTCAGAGAGTGGGTTCAGAAATAACTTAAAATATAACCTTTATTTAGTCCACTAAAACAGCAAGATATATAAAATATCAAAAGTTAAAACCAATGTATAATTAAAACTAACTGGATGCATGCCTAGCTATATATAATAAAGGAGAACCACGGATGGATAACCGCTATAATAAGCCTCCTTCAATTGTATATAGAGTAGTGGAGAAAAATCCTGATACGAAACCAGACAGCCTTTCTATCTGGATAATCATAAACCACCAAACTAAATGATGTTTGGCTATTATTGTTAATCAAGTGGAGGAACAGCACCCGGCTCAATCAAATTATGGGGGGTGTATTGCTGACTACCTCAACACTGCTCCACTAACTCTGGGCTTAATTGAGCAAATTCACAAGTCCATGGGAAAAACCTCCATTCAAAATTAAAGCAATAGGCAAAAAGCATCCAGTGAAACACCGACGCGCGTTTCGCTGGATATGCTTAGTCGTGGCATATCCAGCGAAAAGCGCGTCGGTGTTTCACTGGATGCTTTTTGCCTATTGCTTTAATTTTGAATGGAGGTTTTTCCCATGGACTTGTGAATTTGCTCAATTAAGCCCAGAGTTAGTGGAGCAGTGTTGAGGTAGTCAGCAATACACCCCCCATAATTTGATTGAGCCGGGTGCTGTTCCTCCACTTGATTAACAATAATAGCCAAACATCATTTAGTTTGGTGGTTTATGATTATCCAGATAGAAAGGCTGTCTGGTTTTCGTATCAGGATTTTTCTCCACTACTCTATATACAATTGAAGGAGGCTTATTATAGCGGTTATCCATCCATGGTTCTCCTTTATTATATATAGCTAGGCATGCATCCAGTTAGTTTTAATTATACATTGGTTTTAACTTTTGATATTTTATATATCTCGCTGTTTTAGTGGACTAAATAAAAGTTATATTTTAAGTTATTTCTGAACCCACTCTCTGAATTGGTGACATCTTAGCGAGCTTCAGTGCACCTCATTATTTCTTTCGTTTTCTCTCTCAGTTTTTCAGTATATAATATAACGAGAGGTGCACCCCAATTAGTTGGATATCACAGGTTGTTTCCTATTTTTCATTTATATATTGGGTTGATGCTCGGCACTGGTGCGATCAAAATACTTTTTCTCCTCTCCTCTATCTAGCTCATCCTAATGAAGTATTTAGGTTGAAATACGCTATTTTTCCGTGTGTTTTTTAGGCCTTAAATTATGCACAAAGTTGCTTCAAATTTGCATCAGGCCCTTAGTATTAGATGATTGTGAATTCAGTGTTTCACTACTTGAAATTTCCTAGTCTTTCTGGGTTTTAATTCATAGTTTGGACATTTACGATGGGCTGGCCCAGTACACATATAGAGGTCTCTTTTTGAGCTCAGTATGATTTGATGTATATGCCTATGATTGTCCCATGTTTCTTATTTACAAACTCCTTCCTGTGTTCCCTTGTTGCCCCCAGTCCCAAATCAATTTACCTATTCGTTTCACCATAATTTAGTCATTAAACCATAAGGAGATATATTGAGATAAAGTAGATAGAAGTATATCATTAAGATTTAAGGTTTAGCATAAATAAAATAGATACATACACTTGCACTCCCTTCTTTGTACACTTGGATATTCATATGTGTAGTTCCACACTTTCAGACAGATCTTATTCATAATGGATAAATTATATTATATCTCCATTATATGTAAAGAGATAGATACAAAACAACAACATAGTATAACATCATAATGATGATTACAAGAATATCCACCACCAGTTAATCGCTGATATAATCTTGTAAGCGTGTTGAAAAAAGATGGGGCAAATAATAAGAACTCCCTGTGATAATGGTCACTTGAACCCCTTCAGGGTATATGATTACCAAAGCGTGTCAGATCATGCGCCTTCTCAAAATTTATTTATCTGTATTTCCCTTTTCAATTCGGATGGCACGAATCTCTCATCCAACATGCTACATCATTTACAATTCCCTAGTTTCATCCATTCAGATACAAATTTTGATTAATTGCTGTTCTTGCTGTTCTTCTTTGCTTGTTCCTGCAGTTTTGTTGTCGTTTAGAAGAGCTGACAGGACCACAACTTTCCAGAGGATAGCTAAACGACAACAAAACTGGAAGAACAAGCAAAGCAGAACAGCAAGAACAGCAATTATTCAAAATTTGTATCTGAACGGATGAAACTAGAGAATTGTATATGATGTTGGATGTTGGATGAGAGATTCGTGGCATCCAAATTCAAGAGGGAAATACAGATAAATAAATTTTGAGAATGAGCATGATCTGACACACTTTGGTAAACATATACCCTGAAGGGGTTAAAGTGACCATTATCACAGGGTGTTCTCATTATTCGCCCCATCTTTTTCAACACACTTACAAGTTTATATCAGCAATTAAGTGGTGGTGGATATTCTTGTAATCATCATAACGATGTTACACTATGTTGTTGTTTGTATCTATCTCTTTACATATAGTGGAGATATAATATCATTTATCCATTACGAACAAGATCTGTCTGAAAGTGTGGAACTATACATATGAATATCCAAGTGTACAAAGAAGGGGGCGCAAGTGTATGTATCTATTTTATTTATACTGTATCTGTTTTGAAATATTTGTGGATGATCTAGATACAAGCACAGCTGCATACCTGAGTGGAGCGCCTACTACAGTATCTTATTCTGCATTTTAAGATTTAAGGTGGTTTGTCATTATGACCCTGTTTTCTTGAATCAGCTTCCATGTTTTACATTCATTTGTCTGCAACTTCCTATTGAAAGTCCAACCGAAGGCCACCTTAAGACAAGGGGGGTATAAGTGCGGGTTTGAAAAAGTGGACATGTTGCCAATAGCAACCAATCAGATTCCTGCTGTCAATTTGTAGAATGAACAAAATAAATGATAACTAGAATCTGATTGGTTGCTATTGAATTTCAGTAGGTGCAAACGAGATGCACTAACAAACAATTTATACCTTACATTATCCAGCATCTTCATTTCCTGTGGTAAACATGTTCCCTCATGTTTCTTACCTTTTGTACAACAAGTTGTGAGCTCCATTAATTAATTGGTATTTAATATATTCACAATTAAATTTAAGTTATTCATTATAATTGTACAAAATCTCATTTGCATAGTTTTGTTTAAATACAGTATTTAGGCCATTACTTTATCACGTTATTAATCATGAGTATTATTATTATTATATGTTATTATAATTACTGTTACGTTACTAGTTCTCAAATGTCCTATGACAACAGTCATTTAAATTGAAATAATTTATTGATACAATTTTAAAATAATAGACAAAAGTAAAATTCCATTACTTTGTATTCTCTCTCTCTCTTTAATTGTCATCTCCCAGAACTAGCGGCCCAAAGATAATTGACCCTCAGCACCATGACAACACAAAATAAACTATTACTCTTATTTATAGACAATAACATAAAAAGACAAACATAATACCCATATACATATTCAAACCTCATCCATACTTTTTGTAAAACCTCCCAATTATAGGTTACTATTGCTCTTTCAAAATCATAATTGACCTTTTAAGCTGCATTCAGCTCTGTGACAGCAAATAAAACGTGTACTCATCAAATTCACAGTATTGTCAGCAATAACTAAAAGGTTCCAAAACTTCACAGAGCTAAATCTTAGTGATTTATGCAGGTTGCCCCCCTCCACTGGAACAAGCTCCCTCCCTCCATCAGAACTTCTCCTAATCTGTCCAGTTTCAAACGGGCTTTAAAAACCCACCTTTTTCTTATAGACTTCCAGTCTCCCACTTAACTTCCTACCTTATCTTCTGTCTCTCCCCCTTCATTCCCCTTCCCTGCCTATGTTCCCCCTACTCTCCCTCTCTCCCCTGCGTCTCTCTGTCTGTCCACCCCACCCCTTAGATTGTACGCTCCTCTGAGCAGAGCCATCTCTCCTCCTGTTTCCACCACTTTTAACTCTGCTCTCCAGCTACTTAGCCCTCCTCCTCGAGGACCCTCCACCCCCCCCGTCCCCTCTCGCTCCCACCTCCCCCTTTGGGGGTCTCCTTGTCATCCGCGCCCTCCTTCTTGGGTCCCGTCATTTGCGGATCCTCCCTCCCCCTTCCCCGCCCTCTCTAGCTGTGCTTTGAGTTTACTGAGTTACTGTGTTTACTGTTTACTGTACTGTGCTGTCTCATCTTGTATTGTAATTCGTTTGTCCCTGTACGGCGCTACGGACAACTAGTGGCGCTCGAAAAATAAAAATTAATAATAATAATAATAATAGGATGGAATTTGGCACATGTGACTGTCAGAGGGCTTTTGGAGTCATTCTTAGATTTCTGATGTCAGAAATCATGTAAGTGTAAAAAAAATAGAACAAGAAAACCATACAGAGTTCTGTCAGTGAATTATAGGATTCGCTCACAGAATTATAGAATTGGCAGGCAACACCTGATTGTTGGAAATAGCCTAGAGCAGTGTCAGAAGGTTAGGGGAGTAAACAGAGCAAGGCCTCGGTAGGGATAGGTGTTCTTGGCAGCAGATTAGGCTACTTTATATGACCACACACATTCTGCGGATTACTTTTTATCTCCAGATACCATTTGTTTAACTTATATACACTGAATGAATTGTACATCAGTAGATATGGATGTGTCACAGCAATGGGAGATTTATGTTGAAGTTGTCTCTAGGTTCATCGGACAACGTACAGGCACTAAATTGGTTATACAACAATGCCATCCGTTTGAGCTCTTCAGATGAAAGTATTAATAATTTAGAATCACTTGCTTTGAACAAAGCTGTAAATAGAGTAGTGAAGGCTCTTATTTCTTCAGAGATGTGTGTCCACAAGAAATGTTCTCTTTTTTTGCTGTTTGAAGTAAATATAGTTCATGAACTCAATGGGGTTGCTAGTTTTTTCATTTGTTTTTTTAACCCCACAGTCTCCTCAATACAACATCTATGTTTTATGAATTATGTGTTATTATTCCTCTTAAACCATTATACTACTGCCATGGGTGATGCTGGATTGTAGATTTATATGGTCATAGAACAATCGGCTTGTACAATCTATATAATGTGCGCTAAGATATAATAGCCCTTATTTATGTCCCATATTTATATGGGACATAAATATATATAGTCTACTGTTTGTACTGTGTACGGCGCTGCGGAAATCTTGTGGCGCCTAACAAATAAATGATAATAATAATAATAATAATAATAATAATAATATTTATGTGAGATAAATAATTCAAACTGTTCTGTCAAAATGCTGGACAGAGCCACTGCAATATGTATAGCCCCAAACCTATATGACCCCAAAATAAGTGTAATGTATTACAATGGTCATTACTGACAGTGTTAGAAGATGCTATTGGAGGCTAACTGCTACCAGTTTCTGTGCATGGGGGGGTGGGGGAGCTTGGGGGCTGCTAAAGAGCCTGAGGTTTGTTCACATATTTTTTTATATTTATTTGTATTAGAAGCAACATGAACAATATAACAGGAGCAAATGTATAATATATAATATTTAAAAGTAATGTAGAGCTGCAAACAAACCATAAGCATATCACAAATAATCTTGATTCTTGGATATAAAAATAAAAGAGAAGTAAGAAAGGGGAGAATAGCGGGGGAGAGGGAGCTGCTTGCTTTTTGGGCTTGTTAACGAATATATAATATAATTTTGCCAATTTTTCAAAACAGGACCCCAACTTTCCAGGTACAAGTCAAACAGCAACAAAGCTCAAGAACAGATAGGAGAGAACGCAGATAGTCAAAGCTGTAAGAACATGTAAGAGAGAACAGTAAAATATATCACTGTTACTGGTAGTTTATTGATATTTTTAATTTTATTGTATGGCAGAATACAACATTGTACTATAATTTGTTGTGTTTATATATTGTTAGGCAAAACTTCAAACCAGTGGGAGATTGACAGTATATGAGACCCTAGTAAGAATTATCTATATTACGGTGGTTAGGTTTCATTCAACAGCAAGGACTTCCCAGATTCCTCTACTATGATACAGTGCTAACACTGTGAACTTTCTGCTGATGGATTAAGTAGGAACACTCACATAACCAATGCAGGTACTCAATCCACTGGTGAGATGACTCTGCATACTTGTGTTTGCTCAACCTACCAGTGCAGTGCTTCACTTGTGTGTTAGGTTTGACTGGTATTGTTCTGTCTATACCTACCATTTGCATATCACATTGGCCTCACCTATCACTGATAAGAATAGGGATAACAGTGTGGCAACATTAACTAATTTTGTATTGTCCCCACCTTTGGCTGTTTTGACCCCCCACTCCCCCCCCACCTTCAGAATTTATTTCAGATCCTTACTATGTGCCCAATCAGCCTCTGGTGAAAAGGTGTCCTTAAAAGCATTACCAATCTGTTAAGGTTCCCGTAAATGCAATTTAGAGCATCCGGGTCAAAGGTCCTTTGCATTAAAAACTACAATTCAGTGCTGATGTTCAAATTGCAAATGCAATGCTAGCTGTGAGTCATCGTGACTGCCCTTTACTTGGTAAGTTATCTTTATTTAAATAGAAACCACCTGTTTTTTAAAAAAAATTAAAAAAAATTCCAGTAGCTCAATTTTAAAGATACTTGAAAGTTGTATTTCTAAATTAACATTTCCAACCATGATTAAGCAATACCAGTAAGAGCTTATCACCTTGTGTTGTGTGAACTGTTTTAATGAACATGTCAGCTCTTTCCTCGGCTGCATATTTCCCTTCTACAATAGTCTAATCTCTCACATGTGGATTAATATTGCCTACACTGCATAGATCCACATTAGCAATTCACAGCATGATTTACACAATGTATGCACATAGCTACTGCTCTGTTAAAAGTGTTTCTTTTAACCATGAATTGAAGCTTGAAAAAGTCATCTTCATTTTATCTTATATGTCTTTTACTTGAGAAGTAACCCTTCTGGCCAATCTACAATAAGACTCCTGTTTAAATATATTTGTTAGGATTGTACCTCGATATTGTCTGTTTATATTAACAGATTGATGAAGACTCATGTCTGAGTCAAAGATATTATTGTTTTTTCAGTTATTATTAGAGAACTGAAATTGCTAAAAAAAAATGGCATGGTACCGTTTCACGTGGGGGCAGAGTTCTAGCAATCGTTAAGTTCTGCTTGTGCTATACCATTCCACAGGATGCCATTCTGCACTTTGTTTGTCAATTCACATTTCTCAGGATAGAGTATGAATAAGGTTAGAACAACAACAGCGTGAATTCATTCCAGGTGGTACTTCCAAGTGGAAATTAAAAGTACACTGAAAACTGTGCATGGCATTCAACAAGGAACATTTCAAGCCATATTATGCATTTTAATGTACAAAATGTCATGGCCCTGCAGAAGGAAGGAGCTGTTTTGTTGAAAACATTTGAACATTTCACTCATCTGTTTGCTGTTTGGATTCCAAATTTAAAAAGGTGAAACTAGCCTCTAAGTAAGTAGTATTGATTTATAGTTTTCTATAGTGTTCAGTATGAGTGACTGACTGGATTAATTTCCAAGGAAAATAAACATTAAGGAAATGTGCTTATTTATCCACCATGTGCCCCATCATCATCGTCCATCATCATTTATTTATATAGCGCCACTGATTCCGCAGCACTGTACAGAGAACTCATTCACATCAGTCCCTCCCCCATTGGAGCTTACAGTCTAAATTCCCTAACACACACAGACAGAGAGGGAGACTAAAGTCAATTTTGGTAGCAGACAATTAACCTACTATGTTTTTTGGACTGTGGGAGGAAACCGGAGCACCCAGAGGAAACCCACGCAAATAACATACAAACTCCACACAGATAAGGCCATGGTCGGGAATTGAACTCATGACCCCAGCCCTGTGAGGCAGAAGGGCTAACCACTTAGCCACCGTGCTGCCACATTCAGAATTAGGTGCAAAGCAAAAAAACATGCAATGTGAGGACCACAGAGGGACTCCCACTGTTGTCCTGCCCATAACCCGACACTTGTGAGTATTGGTGCTAGGGTAAAGAGAAGAGTAGGTGTGGCTTGGCACCATGCTTCGTTACCATAGCTCCGTCTATTTGTCAGACCAAACACAGCTCTACATTTCTCCAGCATTTGTCAGACTTTTCTACCTTATACAGCTCAACCTCCATCAACCAGGCTAAGCAGGAGTTATTGCCCATAAACCATGAACCTTCTATCCACATCAAAATTAAATTAATTTAAACCACACATATGAAGTCTGATACATTTATGTACAAGAAATCACAATGCTTTCTAATAAATTTTGCAAATGTATCATCAATTTTTCAGACCTGCAAATGTTGCTAAATTTCTTACCTAATTAAATTGATCTTATTTGGTTTTAAATGCATTTATTTATTAAACATAACAGGGGCTCATCACAACACCAGGCACAACTTAATTTTATTAAATTATTGTAGTTCTTTAAATATGAAAACAGGCAACTTAAGAGTGCTATCCAGGCTGACAATACACCCATTTAAAAGAAAATAAACCTTATTTCAGCCACCCCCAATAAATCAGAATTGTCCTGCATTTTTCTGACGCATACTGCAGCTCCCCTTACACTTGGCCTCCAACTGACAGTCAGGTCATCTGCAACTGACATTGGTGAGTGCAATAGAAGCAGGAGCTGGAGAATACTTCTTCACCTTCTCTTGTCTCTACTCCTCTCACTACCTATGATAATTAAAGTAATGTATGTAGGAGAGTCATGTCACCTTGAGCTCCTCCTGCAATAAATTACTACATAACGGCAAGTGACTAGACTTGATGAGGGGTTCAAAGGTCTTAAGATTGTCTCAACTCTAATCTTGCCTCATTGGAGAAACAGCCTTGTACTAGTCCCAAACATTTTATTGGTAAATACAAATAAGAGTTACTTTGTTGTATCATTGCTGTATCTGCAAGTCCCAACACTACTATACAAATTAGCCTCTCTGCATTTATCAGTAACCTCTTAGGCACTGTGTTGATATACGTCTCTGTACTCTACATCATCTTGTTTGATATAAGGCTCATATTAGTGTCATGTTACCCTGTCATCTGTGAGTAGGACCAACCTCATCTAGCTACCAACTATGCTGTACATGTCTTTGGTACCAGTGAGCATAATTATGGAGGCAAAAGTTGGCTGGCTGTCACAGGCAGAGCACATGATCACAGGGGGAATGATTCCTCCACCCCTGCGATCGCATCCTGGTGCCTGGCTGTCACGGTGACAGCCAGGCTGAAGACAGAGTTGGGGAGACCAGCGGACTGCAAGACAGTGGGCCCCCAGGTAAGTATGTGTTGCACTGTTGTACCGGGCCCCCTGGTGAGCCCGGGCCCGGTACAACAGTACCCCCCGTACCCCCTGATGGCGGCCCTGTCTGCACCCCCCAGGCCGGTCCCATAGTGGGCTTCCTTGGGCTGGGTCACTGGGGTACCTGCATTTTTTTCCATTAAAATAGGCTACTGAGTCGAGTCTTGCCCCCCAGGCTAAAATTTGCCATCCCTCCCCTGCTTTCAACTTACAATTTATTTTCTTATAGGGTACGTTTATAATGAAATATTTTCTTGAATTTAATTATATACCAGGCATATTCATCTGTAGTGCTTATTATTTCTAAGAGGTGAGTGGAGTGTTGCTTAAGTGTGCTATGTTCATTTACATTGTTTGAGTTAAACATTATTGGATAATGAATCCCTTACTGTGAAATATAATGTGGTTAGTAGTCAGTTCATGGAACTCTGAAATTACTTGTTATCTCCTTATATTTCACAGTAGGAGTTACCTTCATTTTTGCAATACATACATGTCTTAAAAACACATGGAAGTATATACAAACAAACAATGAGACAGAGTGACACAAACATAGACTGATATTAACATAGAAGCAGTAACAACGACTCTGACACAGACCTTGTGACATTGTCATGCAGTGTTGTCCTTCCACCCTATCGCCTGCTTTACCATTAATAACAGGTCCGGCTCTGTTGACCATTGTGGAAGACTTCTGGTGGGCGACCACTGCGATTCAGGGGACCATAATCTGACATACTATGGTTAACCATATACCAAGATATTTAAATTTGTTTGTCTACTGCAGAAGGTGCGAATGTCAGCCATCCTATGGGAGATCATATTGGATCTGCATATATCATTCCGTCTCGGGCCTTTGCCATTGGGAAAAGATGTGACCATCACATACACCTCTACCATGGTATTAATGGAATTAGGGAAATCTCCGGAGGCAAGAGATAGGATCAACATATCAATCCCTTCTATGTCGGAGAGAAACATGTCATTAGTATAGTCCACTTTGGATGCATACAAGTACTCACAATAGCTCTAACAGTCAGTGGTAATGTCACTACTTTTTGACACCTTGGTCTTCAAGCAAAGCAGGAATAGTCACCAGATGTCGCCCAACCCCATTTCATGTATCAAGTGTGCAAATGTGGACCCCAGCTGAAAACCAGGGTTGCAGGTCTCCATCTGTATAGCTTTCTGTCCATCAGTGTGTCCATATGGGAATATGGCAGCTGTGACTGAATTTTATTTAAATGAATCTTTTACACATTTAATTGCTATATGTGTATTATACTCATTTATACAGTTTCCAGCTCTCCCTAAACTTCCAGGGACAGTCCCAGGTTGCAAAGATTGGGCCGTGGAAATGCTCCTGTTTTTCAGACTAGACCGAAAAAGACATACAATTTCCCACTTTTAGCATACTGAATGCAATATTCACTATCTATTCTGATTCTCTGAGCTTCACAAATTATTAGCTATTCCATCTAAATGGCAAAAATTAAATTATAACCAAGGTCGGTAAAGATAACATAATAGGCAAATGTTGTTTACACGAATGCCTACATAGACAATCTTGCTCTTAATGTGCTTAGATGCATCTGCCCAGCAGGACTAATTTTAAAACAGCTAGGCAACTAGATAGTGAGCACTGTCTGCCATTAAAAAATGGTATTAAGTTGTATCAAAGGAATTAATATTTTACCTTTCAAAACTTTCTCTAATGTTGTCTATGTTTTACAGAATAAATATTTTAAAAAGATTATATATCCCTAAGATACTTACATGTTATCGGTGCATTTCAAATCATGCTGAAATTAAATTGTCTATTTGCCAAATAATTTGCATTATATGACAAGCAGAAGGTTGTATTATAATTATATAGTTTGTGGAAAGGTATAATTTGAAATCCTAAATTCAAATAGACTTTTCAGATTCAAAAAATGCAATTTCAGAAGTAAAGAAGCTATTTTCTTACAAGGTACAGTTGAGAAATACTTCTAGAATAAAAATGAGAGAATCATGTACTATATTAGCTAGTGGCAGCAAAACAAGCCTATCTTAGTAAAAAGGTGGTCTATTTCATATATGAGATTGACAAGCTTCCTGTCTGATAGACGGTGTTAATACTTAACATATGTGAGGAACAAGGAACACACATGGCTTAAATAAGTAACATAGAAAAACAATCTTATTTCCCAACTAACTATAAATTATTTATACCTGTTAAAATAAATCCTGAACAATTAAGTAACACTGGTCCTTCAGCATTTGAATTGGCCTTAAAATGAAAGTACACAGAATAGCACCAGTAGCAAAGACGTGAAGATCAGCCATTAAAAACAGCCATTAATTGCGGAACAGTTACATAATATATTTGAAAACTACATATCATTCATTTTAGTCTAACATGGAATATAAGGCATTATCTGTCTCACATACATCATTGTGTGAATCACCAAAAGTTCGACCTAAACCCTGTGCTAGTAAAATGGCAGGGTGAGAGTAGGAATGGCTGAAGGATAGACAAAATGGCTACAAAACATGAAAGATAAGCAATATTAACTTTAACTTGTTTGTTACTGGCTTGCATAGACCTTGTTTTGCTCACATTCCATTCTATAAGTTGTTTACTTAAGATATGATGAATGTTCTGTAAACTGTGTAACCAAAAGCATGTTCCAGGAAACCTATGACCTCCTAAGCAGCATAGAGTCACTGATGCTTTAATCAACGGTGTGATGAATTTTAAACCAATTGCAATCATTTCACTGATGTATTTTCTGTCTTGTCAAATAGGTATAAAAAATTGTGTATTTGTCATTGTAGGTGTGACTGCTAAGTTTGACCCAGGCACCATAATATACATGATAATAAAGAAAAAGAAACTTGCTCACATCTAATCCTTGTTCATAGTTTTTGAGGTTTTGTCAAGTCTGTGAAGACAGCAACAGAAACTGACTGTCTTGAAAGTTGAAAAATATGAAAAAAAATCAAGGAGACATAAAAACATTTTTCTTCTTTAAATATGTTGCTTTTCCCTTTTCTACCAAGTGTTATCCAACCACGCTCCTCGACCAGAAACCACTGCTGCCACCCAAAACAACTATATTGGGGCTGATGCAGAACTAAAAGCAAAATGGGAGTATATCAGCAGTATATGCACCAGGTTTACTATAAGTCACCATCATCTGTGATTATTTGCACCTGTCGTGTAGCAGGTGCAAAGGATACGCCTCCTAAAAGGCATGTATGCATGTTTATGGCGTCCACTTTCTGGGCATGTGCAGAGCTATTTCATACAGGATACGCTATGCAAACTCAGCCCCATTGTGTACAGATTTAAATGCACTCCTGTTTACCTACATTATAACGCCTGTTCCAGCTATATCCAGATTTAATGTCTTGTTACAAATTAATCCACAAGGCTAAGGTAGAAATATAGACAGACACATTTCTTTTCTCTGATAGGGCAGTAGTCAAACTTAACTTTTTTAATTCAAGATTTGACTTATACATAATAAGTTATTGCACTGTTATTAGTATTAAGGCACCAAACTAGGTAGTTCCTGCTTTGGTAGAGTTATGCTTTTGCAAACATGTGTTGATGACACCTTATAACACACATATTACAAACTATAGAAGAGATCCTACTTGTCATGTACAGTTGACAGCTTGCCTAGAACTCTTCCTTTCATACACATTTTTCCTTTTTGGTCCTGTAATAAGCCGTCCCCACTATTACAACTAGGGGCTTGGCTGGGCTGGGGGCAGGGAGGCATCTGGTTCCATAGGGGGCTACCTTGAGCTAGGTCACTGGGCCACATGCATTATTTTTAGTTTAAATTAGGCTGCTGATTCGAGTCTTGCCTGCCCCCCAGGCTAATCTTTGTCAACCCTCTCCTGATTACAGCAACCCAAAACCCAACTATTTCCAGGGGGTAACTTGCCCTGTTTAGCATGACTACCATTTTACTAATCTTTCCACCTAAACAAGAGATACTGGAATCTGGTTATCTTCTGAAAAGGATATGCAGTGTCAGAAGACATATTTATACTCAAGGATGATGATTTTCAGACGTGGAATAATAATAATAACAATAATATTATAATAATAATAATAATAATAATAATAATAATAATTCATTAGCAACTTTTTCACTTTTAGCACATTTGGTGTATGTTGTGCATCACTTTAGACATACGAGGGTATTTAGTGTGAGTACACAAGTGCCAGCGGCTTCACAGGCTTTTCCTTACTACAGCTTCTCCACCTCTAATTTTATCTTCAAACTAACCAGTAAGGTCTGAAATTGGGAGCAAGGCACAGGGGACCTAAGATACCAAAAGAAAAGGTAGATATTCTGTAAGCGTATATCAATCAAGTGACCACCTGCCACGAAACACAACAGGAATGTTCTCAACTTGAAATATCTGACAAACAAAATGTTCTTTGCATCAAATGTTCTCTGAATAATCAAATGGAATGCCACATTTATGCTGAACTATAAAGTGTATTCTAAAACTTGGATGAGCCATTATCTCAGACATAAAAAAAATAGTTGCTGGTAATTATATTACTCTATTAATATTACATTGCTTTAATGTTGTAATTTGGCTGTTTCCTATTATGCTGTTTATTTTGTAGCTGTCGTTATCACAGGAGAGTCATTGATTTGCTTTCTCGCTTTTGAAGTGTGTAACTAAGCCGTACGTTCTATTATTGGGAAATCCAAAATATAATATTGCATGCTAGGCTAAATACAATTTGTTACACAGGTTGCACTTACCATAAAAATATTAACGCAATCCTGTCTCTCAGCTTATCTAATCTTTGCCTTTAGATCGGGATTCCTATCAGAATTTTCACATAAACAATCATATTCTGACATCCACTCTGAGAACTAAAGAGAACCTGTCATCTCTGTGAAGATTGTTAAGGGGTTTGGGTTTTCTGTTAAGTACAAGCATTAAGGTGACTGGCAATCTTTTTAATTCCTCACTTTACCTTACTGCTTTTATCCACTGTACCTATATGCTTTTCTGCTTTTCTCACTGTACGTCAATGCTTTTTATGGCACCCTTGATTTAAATCCCCCATATTATCATTATTTTATGTTACCATGTTGTTTCTTAAAGCTAGAATTTCCTACTCTCCAACATCCAACTAACATGTTCAAGTATTCCTTACTGCAACAATTAAATATCTATATAACAGACAATTTTAATCTTGTACTCCAGATCAGTGGTCAATGTGGGGGTGTATACAGTGGTATCAGGGCCATCTTAACAACATTATGGGCCCCCGGGCAAAGCAGTGCACCGGGGCCCCTAGATATATAGATATATAGATGTATACAGATATAGATATAGATATAGATATAAAGAGATAGATAGATGTACTTGCTCAGTGACCCTTGAAGGCTTTTTTGCAGGTTTTTTTCTTTTGCAGGATTATTTATTCTCATTAAGAGCCGTGCCTATGGGGCCCCCTTGCCCGTGGGGCCCCCGGGCAGCTGCCCATCGTGCCCAATGGAAAAGATGGCCCTGAGTGGTATGTCATACTGACACTTCTCCTATTTGCCTTCATTGTAAAACTATCAAACTCCATTCATTTACATTTACATTGCATTTTTCATACCGCTACTTCTATATTTCCACTTTGACCACTAGACCAGATTGGGTTGGGTACGAAATTACGAGTGAGATGTTATAGACGACAACAACACCAACAAAAAAAATCTGATTCGAAAAATGACTATAGCAACCAAAAAATGCAGACTTACCATAAAACTGACTTTCTACATCACCGCCCTGCTTCTGTTACATCCCGAACCCTGGCAAAGACGGCAGTTTCTATTCACGTCACTTTGCATAGCGACTTCCAGTTTACTCTATTTAAAGCCGCAATGCCAACAGCCAAAGACTTTACTAGGTCATTTAACAGGCTATACAGTTTTATATTAGACACAGCTGCATTTGGTTGTTATAGTCATTTTTCAAATCGGAATTTCTTTGTTGGTGTTGTTGTCATCTATAACATGCTGGTGTTGTCGTCGTCGGTGGCATTAGTGTCATTATGATGATTACCACCGGTCCAGATTGATATATGCCATACATTGTACCTACTGCCTCTGATTATTTTCCAGATTTTTATTCAATCTGTGTGTTTTCAGTGCTTGGCAATGTCCTTGAATTTATTTCCCTGTATCGTATATTACTCCCTGTACTAAAGTGCTGCTGTTAAATAATTAAACATATATATATATATATATATATATATATATATATATATATACAACAGATAACGGGGGCAGAACGAGAATAGGAAAAGAGCCATCTAGTGCTAAGAAAGGATAATGACTATAAAATATGTAAACAATATAGTTACAGTATGTAAATTATGCTCTGGATTTTTTTTGTCTTATTATTATTTTAACCAGAAGGCCATTATGTGTGTATGCTACAGGGTTGTTTGGGATTATTGTAAAAATTTGATATTTATTTAAAATTTTATTGTATATAACTTTTTGTTTCCTTAAAAAGAAAAACTAAAATAGAGAAACTTTAGCAAAGCTCTATCTGTTCAATTATGAAACTGGAGTTATTGCCCTTATCCGCTAAGATCACAACTTTGCTAAAGTATTTGACAGTCCTGCAGGGGTGACCGTTACCCCATGAACAAGTAAACTAATCTTCATTATCACTTGGGAACCAGAGGTGTCTGCGTTGGACAAACCAAATTCTGACGGCTGCTAAGATTACCGCCAGGGAAGGGCTTGCAAATGTAGCCTGGGGCAAGACTCTACTCAAGCGCCTCTTAGGAACATTTTAGAGGACAAAAATGCAGGTGTCCCAATGACCCAATCTAAGGTAGCCCACTATTGACTGGCCTGGGGGGCAGATGTCCCACTGCCCCCCGGCTCAGCCTTCCCCTGATCACCGCTATTGGATTACAATTAGAACACCGTTCCCATTATTTCCAGTGAGAAGACTACCTGATTTTTACCGGACTGTTTTGTGATTTCAACTTTTTTGCTGAGACACTAGATATAACATTTGCATCGGATGGTTAATTGAATGCGGATTCACATTTGGATGGAAGGATAATTTAAAAAGTTTTTTTCCCACTGATCAGATGGTTATTGTGCACACAAAAAATATATAGTGAATTACATGTGATAATATTTCTCTGTGAGTGACAAGTACCAGTCATATGGATAACAAACTAATTTGGCCGGCGATCGTTATCAGGTATAGCAGCATTCAACGGAACTAGTGAAATTACAACGGTTTCACTTTAGGGAGACAGAAGCATTTTTAATCCAAGGGTATTAAGTGGGAACTAAAGCCATTATAGATATATATTGATGTTGTATTTCTTTAGCTCTAGTCAATTTAATTTGTGAATATACGCATTGGCATGTTGCCCTAATTACAATTTTTATTCTTATTTCTATTTTTATTTATTGAATGTGTATGTCACTGTGAATGTTTAAGCTGAAATAAATATTTGTATTTTTAGAACTATTCCCAATTTAGTTTTGTTTTGTTTTGCTTCTCCTGCTATAGTGAACTTAATTTTGGAAATTATGTTTATTACACTCTCCAAACTGTAAGTCAGCGCTGTTCCAAATTGTTCTGTTTTGATTTGTTCTGAAACAGGATTTTTGCCAAAATCCTTTGTTACAGCTGCGACTTAACAATCAACTTTGGTTTGAGTGAGCTCAGCGCAGGATTAAACGTTTTGTACTGTGCAGCTGAGAGCAAATCAATTTTCTCTGTTATCAGCCAATTTACAACAGAGGGAGGCTAAAATGATAGTGTATTTCCTGGGAGCCATAGCAAAAATTTTGGGTGCTTGGCCATGCTTCTTCCTCCCCCTCCATAGACTCCCAATCTGTGCAGTGAAATCATGTTTAAGCTTTCAATTGCTGTGGATGCACCAGAACCCATGCTTTCTCAGAAGAGCATAGACGGATCTCCCCATTTCACCACCGGGGGGGTAAATGCATTAAACTGCGGATTTTGCAAGACGCCGATATTCGGCGACTTTGCAGGAGAAATTTAAAGCGGCAATGTCTTTAATGGCAAAACTTCCCTTTAAAGACATTGCTGTTTTATATCGGCATCTTGCAAAATACGTAGTTTAATGCATTTACCTCTGAGACTCATCCGCGCTCCCTGTGTCACCATACCACAGGGCAGAATGAGCTGTGGTATCCGTAAATTACAAATACAATAAGGAATGTTATTCCTGTAAAATAGCGAAACGAAAGTAGAATTTAAGCTTTGTATCTTCGAAACTGCACATGAAATGGCCTATTCCAGTGTCCCGACTCCAGTCCTCATGGAGCACCTAACATCCATGTTTTCCATATCTCCTTATAGGAGCACATATGTATTAATTACTGACACATATGAAAGGATCTACATGTGGTACTAATTATTTCACATGCACTATTGTGGCTTCCTTAGGACTAGGTTTGGGAAACACTGCCCTCTTCAACTCTGAAATGAGATTCACACGAAATTCTACAGCAACTTTGCTCTTCCCTAATTCTTACAGATGAACACTCTATGCAAGTTTTATATATTATTCTGCAACATTTTTTTTCTAGAATTGTAACCATGCCAGCTAATACTCTAGCTATATACTTTAATCTATGCATGTCTAAGCAACATATAAATACTACGCTAGAATCCTCTAGTCTAAAGCCACGACTTATCCTGGAGGCAGCTGCTCAATTAACAGAAGTGGTGAGGCTGTGCTTGGTATCTTATTCTAAATAGGTCACATAGGTGCTTAAGCATCAAGCGTTGCAAAAGGGATTTTTATTCCTAAATTGGCACAAGGAAACAGGCCTGCACACATGTGCTAACCTTGATATTCATTATAATATATTAGCAGAGGAAAATATTTTTGACAGATGACAGAAGCACACAATATTGATATATTCAATGCACAGATGTTTCAGAATGCATCTGCTTAATTAGAGGACCTGTGGCAGAAAATGTTCAGCTTTGCTTTCTGCAGGAATATTAATTAAATATTAATTGCAAATAAACATGCACGTTTTGCCATATTTGCTGTTGAATCATTATTAATATTATTATTAGTATTGGTATTGTTATTTCCATTGACGAACAGATTTTCTCTAATATCAGCCTTACAAACAAACACAAAACCACCCACATACCAGAATTACTGATTCTGAGAAAAAAGGGTTACACATATAGGGGCTGTTGCAGAGTTGGCCCGAAAATTGCGTTCGCTAAAAAAGCCACAATTGTGGACAAATGCAAAGCTGCAAGATATGTGCACCAGTAACATATGTGTTCAGTGTATGCCAGGCATACGTCACATATACTTATGGCCCATGTTTATAACCATGTTTATAATGTTTATGAGCGTTCGCAATTAGCCAATTGCAAGCGGTTAGCTATCGCATGCGATAAATAATATGGCTTTGGCAGGTACATATACATCTGTGCCTTGGTCTGCATCTATTCATAGTTGTGTGAGCATCGCTTTACTGTACTCAGCATACGTTTGAATTCCCTTTCCCTTCCCCTTTCCATTTCTCCAGGAGCAATCGGATGCAAATGCCAAAATCACGGAATTCTGCATAGGCCCAGATGCATGCGCAAAGCTATTTCATGTAAGATACGACGATAACAGACTGCCATAGTACTTACTCTGCATCAATCCCATAGTCACTATCAGATATTCAAGTGTGGTGATTTACTAACATGGGTGCAAATATGCAGTAGACACTAGCAACAACTCAAATATATGCTTTAATCAGGTTATGTTCAATTAGACTGCCCTTTCATAGCTTCCAACATAGTATATCCTGATTTGACCATTGAGCATAGCACCAATAACGTAGTTTTCTGAAAACCGACCCACTGTAACTTAGGGGATCTGAGTAGGCTCGCGAGTCGGCTTGTTACTTTTGCGCATCCTTGGATCTGAATCGAGGCAAAACGCCATTGTTGTGTTGTTGGATCTTGTGGGATTTGGATTCCATAAGTACCTCCCTTCCCAGGAGATCCAGCGCCATTGCTCACACAGAAACATGGGTAGCAGTGTTCTTGTCACTCTTCAGTCTCCAGTGACATTGCTCAGTGCCATTGCTCACACAGAAACAGGGGTAGCAGTGTTCTTGTCACTCTCCAGTCACCAGTGCCATTGCTTAGTGCCATTGCTTATACGGACAAAGGAGGGGTAGCAGTGTTCTTGTCACTCTCCAGTCTCCAGTGACATTGCTCAGTGCCATTGTTCATACAGAAACAGGAAAGGTAGCACTGTTCCTGTCACTCTCCAGTCTCCAGTGCCTTTGCTTAGTGCCATTGCTTATACGGACAAAGGAGGGGTAGCAGTGTTCTTGTCACTTGACAAAAATTGACTGGAAATGATTGTAAATTAATGTTATTGAAGTTAATAATAATGTAGGGATTAAAAAAAAAGCCAAATTATGTGATTTTAGAAAAAAAAAAGTGGGATTTTAGAAAAAAAATCAGGATCCAAAACCTAAACGAAAACACCCGAGGGCAAAGTTAATCCAGATCCAAAACCAAAACACGGGGTCAGTCAACATCTCTGGTTGAAAGTTCTCTCCTCTGATGATGACTGGCATTTTAATGTTGAATACAAAACTAAGAAAAAAAAAATAATCGATAAACAAGTATACATATTTATTGGGTGCATGGAAGTGTTTATTTCAATAAAATATTTCTCCATAGTGTACACTACAGGGCCCAGCGAGCCCAGGGCTTGCTGGTGCTTATAGTTCTACAAGCTCAAAAATGCTCTGACAGCCATGGGTATGCTTTCACTTAGTTTTGCAAGCACCAGCATATCCAAGCAGTTTATGACTGCCATGGCTTGCTGAGCCCAGTAGTGCCACAAAAGGAAATGTATCTAATTTATCTATTTTAACCATTTATTACCCCAACACCCACCGACAGTGGTGATGTGAGGAGCCCCAGGGGGCCCTTTTTTTTCATGGGCCCTATTCCACTAGGAAATTCAGCCTGAGCAGGATGGGCTGTGTAACACTGGGAGTTTCCTTGTTATAGTGTGACCACATCAGCCTGTCATAGCCTTGTGCTTGTTGAGGCTTTTTCTGGGGACCTCTCACTGTTTCCCGCTGAAATTGTTCGACCAGCCCAGGCTTTTAGAGCTGGTGCTGGTATCACTTATAATTATACTTTTAAATTATTTATTTTATTTTTAACACTGGCAAGGTCTGGACTGATGATCATCATCATCACGTATTTTACACCAGGGTTCGACACCCACAACAGATACACCTCCTGACAGGCATATTTTTCGGGGTGCTTCCACCTGTGAATGTGCCACAATTACGTTAACATGTCCTGACTGTACTTGGTCTATGCTTGCACAACCCTTCCCTCCTCCATTCCTCTCTCTAAGCATAAGGAGTCTCAAGTGGAAGATGCATAGGGTGGTATTCATATATTTATTTTTTGTTATCAATATTCACTGGTAGATTTCACATCTCGATCAGCTTCATACAAGACTGATTTCTGATGTTTTGCCAAATTAGTAATTCCTTGTTACATTTTTTGGGTTATTATATATTTAATGAGCAGAATATCAAAGTATACAGCTATAATTGTGTAAATAAGGAACATGACATATAAGGCTTCCTAGCATCTTATGCACCAATTCAGCCCAATAAACCCCAACACCTACGAGGCAATCTAGGCTTCTGCCTATGGCCCAGTGGACACTGAAGGATTTTCCTTTCCTGATGGTCTTTATCTGCCACGTACTTCACACCCACTGCATTACTACTTCCATTGCTCACACCCTCTGGGCATTATGCATAATACCCAACTATTGACTGCTCCCCTCGTCACACATGCCAGGTGACTCACAATTTACCTGACACCTCTCCATCCCCTAGACCCACTTGGCAGAGACTCCCAATTATCATTCCTGTCCCTTGCTTGATGTCAGTCGCTGGACTCAGAGTCTGGCAGTCTCTTACCAGATTCAGGATCCTGCGCATCTTCTATGCCCCTCCCTAGTTTCTCCCTCTGTCCAAGATCTCCTCCTGCTGCTGAGCCATAGCTCAGCTCTGTGTAGAACTTAAAGGGGCAGTTGCATGGCTGATGACACCATCAATCCCACTTAGTTTAAATTGGCTACTCTATATAAATCCAGCTGCAGTTTTCAGTGCCCTTTTCTTACCCAACTTGCTACCAATAAACTTATCCAGTCTCTCATCTCCTGCCTGGACTACTGCAGCCTTCTGCTATCTGGCAATCCCAACACCCATGTATCCCCACTGCAATCTATCCTAAATGCTGCTGCAAGACTGATCTTCCTCTCTCACCGCTCCACATTGGCTGTGCCACTTTACAAATCCCTACACTGGCTCCCTGTGTCCTCCAGAATCCAATTCAAATGACTTACCCTTATAAAGACTTCAACTCCACCCCTTCATACTCTCCCTCTCACCCTCTTAGATCTATCTCTAACCTGCACCTTATCTCATCTCTGGTATCCATCGCTCACTCTCGGCTACAATACTTCTCCTGTGCTGCTCCCCACTTATGGAATTCCTTACCACTTCCAATCAGGCTTTCCCATAGCCTTAAAATCTTTATTTGCTCTCTGAAACACCATCTCTTTTTTAGAGTTTACCTTATCCCCATGATACTATTCCCACTAATGCACTCTCCCAGCTGTCCCAATCTCCACTCTAAACACTCACTCATCTTGTTTTAGCTGATCCCACTTCCACTTAGAAATGTAAGCTCTGAAATTAGCCGGGTCCTCCATATCCTTTGTTTTCATGTCTGGATTTATATTGTCTACCTTGTATGCCCCTGCTTTATGTATGTCCTGTTTCCCCCACTGTACTGTGCAGAGGAGTACTGTGGTGCCTTAAAAATATAAGATAATAATAATAATAATAACAATAACAATAACTATAATAATAATAATAATAATAATAATAATAATTCTTATTATGGCTGCTAAGAATCCCATGTAACACAAATCCATCTAACCTTTAGACAGCAGTATGTTATCTATTATTTTATGACTCAATTCACTTAGAATATACATAGAGATAATACATTGAAATGTATTCTGGTTCCCAAGATTGTTGTTTGGGCAAGAAACTGAAGGTCCAGCACATTTGCCCACACTGCAGTTTTCTTCAATCGCCTAAGCTCATCTTGTGCACAAAATATGTCTGTCCTTCCATTATAGCATATGCAAAAAAATATTATATATAAACCATTGTTAACACTAGTTCAAAAATAGCAAAAAAATACTCGAAAAAAAAGCAAAACAGCTCACATCGTGAAGCTAGCATACCTACAACAGTTAATAACGTTGCTTCTCCTTTAACATTGTAAACAATGGGTTGCACCTAAAAGAGTAAAACAATTTACTCTTGTGTTAACTCATATGTACATAGTGCCACTGTTATCGTGCCATGGGCTGTTTGCAGATTACCTTTTATAACAAGAGCCCTGCAGTGCTGTGTCTGCTTTCTTTTATATGCTATCTCATAAATTATACTGCTTTAAATTACTAGAGCCTCCAGATATCATTCAAGGACTCACTTCATCAAGGCAAAAAAATACTTTTGAAGTGTGTGTAGAGGATCTTGAAGCAGTGATAAAATAAATTAACCGCTTGATGTGAACTGCTTTCCTCTCGCACATTCATTTCTCCTGTTTCCATTAAATAGAGTGACTTTACTTCACAGCTGTCTACTGTGTGCACGAGACAGTGAAGGATGCTAAAGGTAGCTTTTTATCCCATATGAACGCCTCAGGCCATATTTATGGACCAACAGCACTCCACATGTGGGAAGAGTGCAGACAAATACATACAAACCTACCAATGATCAGGTACAAATAGTGAAGGACATGCATGTGAGAGTTTATCAAGGAAATATAATCGCTTTCCCCCAAATATTCCTTTTTCTAGAGAGATCTATTTTTACAGCAGTCAGAATAGAAAATGGCCTATTGATTTATACATGGACAACGGGGAGTGGGGTAATGGAGAGTTCAATTGAGAAAATGCAAAGATCATGCCAAGGCATAACTACCATTGCAACAGGTAGCATGGGTGCTAATGGACCCATCTGCCTTGTCAAAGCCCTATGTATAGATGTGTTTTTCCCCCCTTGAGCCACGCAGAGAGGGCCTTTACAAAATCTTGTTATTGGACTCACAAATGTGTAGATAAGGCAATCAGGTAACTGCTGTGTGGATCAGTGTGTGGTAATTGGTAATTTGGGGGACTGGTCTATTTACTAAATGTGATTGCATTTATTTTTAGGGCTGGTTAAGGGGGGAAAAGGTCTATTAAACTGTTTGATCATCTTTCCCTAAGCAGCCCTTTTAATGTCAGGGCTGTTTAGGGGGAAGGGGGCCTATATATTAAACATGGTTGGTGTTGATCTACTGACAGGGTAGGTTTGGAAGAGGGAGGCTTAGAAGGTTCACTCATTGCTTGGCTTTCCATGTTTAGTGAACTGTCCCTTTTTCTAAATAGGGCCCCAACATTTCAGGATTCAGACAAGCAGCAACTTTGTTTAATACACTAGATGCAGCAGGTAGTTAAAGCTGCAAAAGAAGCATAGCATTGCAACTTTTCCTGGTTTCCCTCCAAAATAGCTTTGTGCTTTAGAACATACACATTTAATATGGCTGCAGTAATCTCTACTCAGAGCAGAGGCATATATTCTAATGATGTTGTGCCAATATTATCCAATTACATAAAACCAATAAGTGCAGCCAATGCACCAATTTCAATATGCTGGTTCTTTAGTGATGATAACACTCTAGCCTGCTCATTGCACTTTAAAGCCCATAACATTTTTCCAGAACATCAGACTTAACATATGCTAAGTTCTAAACATTTGTGAAAGTGTTTTATCACAAGGATCTATGATCAGTAAGACACCTGCATTTTATAAGCAGTATGAAGATGCTTTGACTAACGCACCTGTAGTCAGCTGTCTAATGTAAACAGAGTGTAATATAGTACACACTAGGCTGGGTACACACTACAGAAGATTTCTCCCCACGCAATATCGCTAACGATTTTACCGGTCTAAAAAAGTTAAAATGTCCGATTCATGTGTACACATTAAACATGTTTTACATGACTTTCAGATCTGTGCTCTTCATCTGTCATAGCCATTGGCTGAAAAGATCAGGACTCTGCACACTCCATAGAGATCTATGGACACTGCCAGTCGTGAGTGCATACCCACTGCAGAATTGAAACATCATCGCTCCATCATTGAACAAGATTTTTAATTTAAAGATTAAATCAAAAGATATGCTGTTTTCTTTGGAACGATAATTCGATATCGGGACGATGGTAGTTTATTGTGTAATTGGCTGCTAATCAGCTGAAAAACCTGTAGTGTGTAAGCCTTGGTCTTTTAATAAATTGTATCTCTCTCTCCTAGATAGATAGATACATACATAGAAATAATGTTATGTTTCAAAGTTGTTTTTGCCAGTATACATTGGAAAATTCTTCACTTTGGACATTTCACACAGATGGCAAGACCTTAAGCGTTATCTTAAGGACAATGTTAGAAACCAACGCAGACATGCTAGGGGGACAAGCGTTGGTCCCATGGCATCCTTAGACCTTAGTCCTCTGGAGCGCATGGCGCATTGGCCTGCATATACAACCAATTGGTACAAGACGTGGGACGCCTCGATACAGGTGAGAGTCCTCCTCCAACCGCACAACAATCCTCTCCAGGTAAATTTCATATCAGAGTATATGCATTAACTATTCAAATGACTAATGTTGTGACTAAATAAATCTTGTGAAATCAGTCGTTCTTGACAACAAAGTAGAGGTTAAGATGGGAGTTTATTAGACTTAGCAAGTAGTTGGAAGCAGCAGATGAAATAGCGGTACCTGCCAGCTGTTGAAATGTACCATATTGTATACAGTTATACAAGTAGGGTTAACTATGACCACAATTGGCAAATAGGAGAGCAGGGATTTTCTCTTAGCTAAGCAGTAAGTTAAGTGAATATCTCATTCAACAATGGAACTATGTTGTTCCAATTCTGCAGTGTGTATGCACTCTGCAGAATTGGAACAACAATTTAGCTATGCAGCAGCACTCTCCATCCCCACAGCACCATTCCCCAGTCCCACAGTGCCCATCTGCCATCTTGCAGAGAAAATCCCTTGACCCACAGTTCATCAGCGCCCCTCCCCAGTGCCACCTTCATTTGCCTCACGTAAATCTCCTAACACTCCTAACACTAGTCCAACAGTGTATATTTTAAGATCTAAAAATGATTGTGTAATTGCTAATTAAAAGTAAATAAGGCTCCAGTATTTCGCTCTTTCGCTCAGTATTAGCAATTGCGATTATCGGACAGGTGACTAATCTTTTTCCGGCATCTAGCCAGTTATGTTATTCGTTGGTTATATGAGGAGTACATATACCAAATGTTTCATTCATTAATCAAAAAGGGGTGAGAACACCTCAGTATTGGCAGTTGCAACTTAAAAATTATCTTTTACAACTTGATCTTCAGGACAATGGGCCTGATTCATTAAGAATCTTAACTTGAGAAACTTATTATTTCAGTCTAATGGACAAAACCATGTCACAATGCAAGGGGTGCAAATTAGATTTCTGTTTTGCACATAAGTTAAATACTGACTGTTTTTTTATGTAGCACACAAATATCAACTTTAAATTTCAGTGTACAAATAAGCTATCAAGTATTTGTGTGCTACATGAAAAAACAGTCAGTATTTAACTTATGTGCAAAACAGAAATCTAATTTGCACCCCTTGCATTGTAACATGGCTTTGTCCAGGAGACTGAAATAAGAAGTTTCACAAGTTAAGATCCTTAATGAATCAGGCCCAATATGAGGAATAGATAGTAAAAATAACAATGATTTGACTTTATTGGTATAAAAACTGGTTTGGCAGCTGTAAAAATATTAATTCAGATTCAGCAGAGACATTATTTAAGACACAAATTAAAATGTTTATTGATAGACTCAAATGAGGCGTTGAAGCAATTGCAGGAGAATATGCAATTTTGAAATCACTTGTTTGTACACTTTTAGTTAATCACTACATTTAATATCACCTGTTTTTACCTTTATTTCGCTACTTTCCTTGAACCAGTAGAATTACGATTATTTTAATGCATATCAATAAATATTCTTGAATTGTTAAATGAATCTAACATCCAGGAGTGCCCCAATCTACACTTCTTTCTTGTTTCCCTAATTGTCCATATGTGTTTGGGTGCAGCCTTCAAGAGACTATACTAACTGATACCCTGAATAATTTTTTACGATATAAATATATTTAGGGATGTTTTCCACATTTTGTCCCATGCTGTTTACACATTTTAAACAGTTTACTGCAATGCAAATTGTAAATTCATAAGTATTTTTAAAGTCTCACATTGAACTCAATTTTAAAAAATAAAATAAAATAAAATAAAACGCTTTTGTTGCTACTGAGACGTAGATGTGAAAGTTTCCCCTACCTATGTTAAGTAATCAGTCAGCAGTTTTTTTTTACTTTACATTTTTTTGGAAAATAAATAGGCACAATCGCGTCCAACTGTCATGATCTTATAATGTTATTTGCTGAGATGAGTGATGTTAGGTGAATTGTCAATCATTCCATTAGGTAGTGAGAGTGAATTCCATGTTCAGTCATCATTATCATCCATCAGTTATACCTGTCCTGAAGCAGGTGCAGATCTTATGTCTGAAAACAAGCGTGCTTCTGTGTATGACTGAACTCGCTCGCATCTGCTTGGGAATGCCTTTACTATACCTTGGCTATGTTGATCAAACCCTTCCCTGTTCCGCTCTTGAAGTCGTAATTAACAGTAAGTGTCATTTGCATTCAAACATGAAGTGCATGCAATTGCATTCATTGACGTGAGGTTCATTTGTGAGCATGCGCAGAGCAATTTCTTGCAAAATAAAGCATGAAACGTGACTTATCTCCCAAGATCAATAAGGTTCTATATGTGTATATACATACTCTGCAAATATTACATGTGATATATTTATCTGGTGTAGGGAGAGATTTCAGGAAACTGTAACACTGGTCTATGATCTGTATTTTAAAAAGGACATTATACTAAACTATTGGTTATACTAAAACAATTAATGTAATGTCACATAGTAAAATACTAAAAAGAAAAAACTCTATATTCAAATTCCTTATTAAATAAACACTCACCCCGTCCCTTGTTGTCCTCTATATTGTACACCTAAATCATTAGGAGTCTTTTCTTCTTCTTCTTCTTCTTCTTCTTCTTCTTTCTTTCTTCCTTCCTCTTTGTCCTCTTTTTTCTTCTCTCTCCTTCATTAATCTTATGGTTAAAAGTAAAACACCCTTCTAAATGAGGCACAACTTGCTCCTAATTGAATCACACATCGAATGACCGGCTGGGGGCCTGTCCAGAAGTAAATAATCAAAGCAGCTTTACTCTAAATGGATAGGTGTAAGAACGTCACTCTGATTTGCTACTTTTCTAGACCTTGCATGGGGTATCAATGAACTTTATTGTATGAGCCACTCTGATTGATTACCTGCAGACATTAGCCATTTTTTGAATCGGTTCAAAATTTTATTGAATTTCACTGATTTGATGGCCATTGTTAAGATGGATATTTATAAGCAACAATAAGACCATTTGTAATTGACACATACCAGCCGTGAGACCAGAATCTACATTCTTCTATTCTCAGTCTGAACAGTCACCTGCTGCATACTATTGCGTGTCAGGAAGTTTCGTACTTTGTCAATATTGCCGAAATAGAAATAGGCATGTAGAAGTATGTACAAATGTGACAAGCTTGCTATTGTGCTTTACTATAGCTGTCACTCTGAGAGTGGCCCATGCATGTCCATGCATGTATAAGAATAAAGACACCACATGTATCAATATCTTTACAACATTGACTTCATGAGACCATTCTTAACCTATGAATATGTTCTTAGAACAATCCTCAATGGACCCCTGTCACAAACTGTTGCATTAACGAATCTGGTAGATGCACAGCACTAAAAGGTGACTTATATTCCCAGAGTTGGCTATTATAAGAAACTATTAGTGAGGTACCAGTCATTCACCTTTACAACATTGGCATCCAGATTGAAAACTGAAATAATTTCTGTTCTTGTCATTAGCGCCATCAGAAATATAGGTTTACAAATAACCAGGCAATACACTGTGAAATCAATTTGCGTATTTTTTTAAATGCACTAACTTGCACTAAGCACATTTTTTTCTGTACTTGTCATTAGCATAAAAGCTTACTGAGATGTAGAAAAACACAGGCAATCCATTATGATATCAACCAGTGTATTTTTTACAATGCTACAAGTGGAAATTGTGCACATTTGTTGCTGCATCTGTCAGTGTTTGTGGATTGACAAGAAACTTCCACAAACTCTTCCATAGTTCATAGAGCAAGAAAAGGAAATATATCAGAGAAAATTGCAATAGTGTGCTTACAACAATCTCACATCCCTCCCAGGAAAGCAGAAAACCTATTATAAAGTCAAGTGAAATCTATTTTGATAGGAATAATGCAGAAATGTTATGAAAGAGATGAAGAGCCACCTAATTCTGCATCTTCCGGATTTAAACATACCTGAATTGCCCTATTGTACTTCCACCTGATTATGATCCACTAGGATATTGGCATAAAAAGCTTTATCAGTGGACAGAATTATCAACATTTTCAAGGGAAACACTGGCCTACCCATGTTTTAGTGCATTGTCTGTGTATGAATCAACAATAAATGACCACTAAATTATCTCCCTTTCTCATGCGCGCAGGATTCACAAGAACAGTAAGGGGCATATTCAATTGTCGGCGGAAACGCTGAAAATCTCGCGCCCGTCGCACTATTACCGTTACTATGGTAATAGTGCACGTAAAAACAGTTAATACGGTAATTTTCTCGCTGGATTTCAGCTCGCGGCTCCAGCTACCTATTACCGTATTAACGGTACTAGTTTTTCCACGGCGCGGAAAACTAACAATTGAATATGCCCCTAAGTGTGTTATGTAAAATTTTACTGTAGCAAAGCAATTTCCAACTGGAAGCAGAGCAATAGCACTGTCACGGGCACTAGGAGTCTTGCCCAGGAATTCACCAGATGACTGGGCTTACCAGAGTAGTGAAGTTCACACAACGGTCCTCTGGTAGCAGGGTGACTAGCGGAACATATAACACACCAGATGGAGAGAGAATGCCAATAAATAATGGGAAAGTCAGTGACTTGCAGCAATCTTTGGTCAATGAATCAGCGACTAGCTGATATAGTGGAAAGGCAGATTTGAACACCGAGATCAGGATGGACGTGAGTAGATGCAGGGAGGTAGCAGGGAAGTCAGTGGTCTGCGTACAGCAAGTTGTACCACTGCTTATGGTGAGGAGACTTGTCCAGGTGCAGGTAGGTAGCGGGGAAGTCAGTGGTCTGCGTATAGCAAGTTGTACCACTGCTTAATAGGTGAGGATATGTACAGGTGTTGATGAGTGGAAGCATACAAAGATAATAGGATGCAGACACTGAGAGCACAGAGGAACTTGATCCCAATAGGTATGCAGCGTATCCAACAAAGTCTCTATAACGGTATGTGTGGCGCTGCTTGGTAGAGACTTGCTCAGCACAGATATGCAGGCCAATAATGGATGGTCAATCACAGTTATGCATATAACGACTGAGTAGTACGGGTAATTCCAAACAGGTATGCAGCGTAACAATAACAGTCTATAGCGGGTATGGATACCGCTGCTGAACGTGGAAACTTGCCCTAGCGGATATGCAGAGTAAATGTAGAAAGTCAATTAAAGATAGGCATACCGCTATTCAGTAGAACAGTCTGTCCACAGGGAGATGCAGGAACTGCAGAGACGCTGGACGGCAGAGACGAGTGTAGGAACCACAGGTGAGTAGATCCAGTAATCAGAGTCCAACTGAGGACACAGGCAGGAAACAGGAGACTGTAGCAGGTATGGAAACCAGCGATGAGTAGCACAGGGAATCCACAGGAACTGAAGACACTAGTAGTACACAGGAGATAGTAGCGGGTATGGAAACCAGCGATGAGTAGATCAGGAATCAGCAGGAAACTGAAGACACTAGTAGAACACAGGGGACACCTTCAGAGACTCACAGGGAATGAGACTCCAAGATTAGGCAATGAGGTAATGCACACAGGTGCCTTAAATAGGGAGTTGCCTGATCAACCAATTTGGATTAAAAGCAACAGTCACAAGAGTTCTTGGGTGCTGCGCATGCACAGACCATCAGGATGGCAGACGGCCGCGGTTCAGGATAGGTGCCGGCAGGAAGGCTAGGGAGCCACGCACCAGAGCAGAGGCACTCACGGTCCGGTGAGTGACAAGCACTGAGTTCTATTCATAAAGTGCTGTTGTCGAATGGCACAGGGCTGTACTCCTCTTTCTTTGTGTATGCATGTTTATATACAGTTTATATATAGGATCGGGTTAGGGGTCTTCTGGGGTAGATGGTTGCACTTTACCTGCAATCAAGCAAACATGTCACACCAGTCCAATGTTTTAGTTTACATTTTTTTTATTCACTAGCATGAAAATAAACAAAACATAAACAAAATCCTTGCCTGTCTGGCTTCCAACTAATACACAGGAACTCCCTCTCTAAAGCGAGGGACCTTTTGCACATACAAAACAACATTACTTACAGATCACAAAATGCAGTATCTCTCAGCAGCCATCTGACCTCCTCCCCTGGTATTGAGAAACTGATTGAGCTGCCTTGCAGTCTTTTACCAGCACTACGCAGGTGCAACTCCTGATTACCAGCAGATTGTCTTAGCAAGCTGGACAACCCGGAAATGAATAGAGCCCACCCTTCTCTCTCCGTTCATACCCCAGGGACCTTTATACCAGTCTCTCCTAAAGGTTTTAAATACAAACAACCAAAATTCAAGACTTATAAACCTGCCATTTACCACTCTTCCAATATATATATATATATATATATATATATATGGACATATATATATATGGACATATATATATATATATATATATATATATATATATATATATAAATATATATATATATATATATATATAAGTTTTATTTTTTATAACTTTTTTAAAATACTTAAATGTGTGTGTGTGTGTTTGTATGTTTTATTTTTACCAGATGAAGAGCTATTATCCAAATTAGATTGTTTGACAATGACAAAAGACATCGCTTATCTGAAACGTTGTCATAATTGCATATTTCATCATTGCTAATGAACACACTCGTTTTGACAATAACCAGTAATCCCTGTTGGTAGTGAATAACAGCTTTTTGGGGCATGTGCAACAATTCTGGTTCTGCTAATGAAGAAGAATTGTATGATGGAGACATGGAGGGAGGATGATTGCTTTTGTATTGGAAGGGTTAGCATATCTATATCGCTTTACACACAAATCAATGATTGCTTATTTATCATTGGCACACATGTGCTTGCACATGTTCAGGAGTGAAGAGCTGCATGCTGCATTTCAAGGTCATTGTTTCAGCACGGAGAACAAATAAATAATAATGTTTCCTGATTAGCTTCAGTAGACCATCTACCGACAGAGGGAATGATAGAAAACTAGAGAGCAGATGCTGTTGTGTAAATCTTTATTACTCACAAAGAAGTGCCTAGACATGTTACCAAGTCTTTGTCATTTATTGTCACTAGCAAATAGAAATGCCTATCCAAATAGCAATAACTGAGACTGACAAGTGTGCTGTTGAATGCCCAGGTAGATCATGGAGACATATTGCAAATAGGTGCAATTATCCTTAAAAATGCTGTTTGAAAACAATCTGGACCTGGAAATAAGTATACTTTATCCAAGTGAAATGTGTGCACCTTTTTATGCCGTAACATTTTACACTGCATAAGCTTTAATCACACTTTTCTGAAAATCTTTTATATTTTATAAGCTTTGCAACTTGAATGTCACTAGATTGAGCTGAGCTGTGCAGTGAGTAAGTCATGAACTTCATGGGTCCTGGTGCAGTTATACTATATAATATACATCTCCTGCATACACAGAGTAAAGTTATTAATTTTGTGTCATTACTACAACCTATCAATTCAATAGAAAAAATGGAGTTTGTGCCTTAACATGCCTAGAACATGATATCTGCTCTTAATGCTATGCACCTATCATCTACACACAGTGGAGGCAGCTGGTTTATGGAGGGAATTTAATTCCCTGCGATGCCCTACAGAGTGCCGCTGGAATATGAAGGCACTCCGAGCTGATGTAACATCACAGTTTTTTCCACACATCCCACAGGAAAATGTGTGATGTCCGGGTGCCACAGTACCCCTGAAAAGAGAGCACAGAGAGACATTATTGTGATGTCCTGTGCTTATTATGGGGAATTGAATCCCCCTCTATGGGTTTAATCATTATTCATGAGACTACAGAATTCAGAACTAGTGATATCATGAAGACATACCTCCCAACAGTCCCAATTTCTGTTTTTTTAATCAAGACTGTCCCGCTAATCCAGAGTCTGCATCTTTGTACGGCTCACAGTGTCACGCCTGAGGATCTGTCTATGCCTGGATTGGGTTGTATCTTTGGAGCTGGACTGGTGACTATGTGGACAAAACTGGGTGGCCTAATAATGTTCCTCTGCATGTAGTGAAAGGACTGGTGCCGATGGTGATTACTCTAACAGAGGAGAGCAAACAAGAACTGGATTGCTGGACCGGACTGGAACTGGAATGCTGGACCAGACTGTAAACGAAATGCTTGAATATGAATGCTGTAACTGGAATACTGAAAGAGGTTTGCTGTAACCAGACAGGAACCAGAATGCTGGAAGAGGATTGCAGTAACCGGACTGGAACCGGAATGCTGTAACCGGAATACTTTAATCGGAATGCTGGAAGTGGATCACTGTAACCGGACTGGAACCTGAATGCTGTAACTGGAATACTTTTACCGGAATGCTGGTGGTGGATCGCTATAACCGGACTGCAACTGGAATGCTGTAACCAGATTGCTGGAAGTGAATCGCTGTAACCGGAATACTATAACCAGACCAGTGGCGGATCCAGGAAGGGGGGGCGATCGGGGCGATCCCCCCTAGCAAACACTTGCTGCAGATGGCTGCACAGTATGTGCAGGTCCGTCCAGCCGTGACAGGCAGGGACAGTGTGCTGCCCGGCTGCTCTGACTGTGTTTAAAACACAATCAGAGCAGCCGGGCAGCACACTGTCTCTGCCTGTCACGGCTGGACGGACCTGCACATAGTGTGCAGCCGTCAGCAGCCTAAGATGTTAGAAAGGGGCGGGGCCTAAATCGCCCCCCCCCCCCGTCCCCCCCCCCCCCGTCCCCATCTCGCCCCGGGTACAGCATTTTTCTAGATCCGCCCCTGAACCAGACTGGAACCAGAGTGGATGGAATCAGAGTGCTGGTATCGGACTGGAGCCAGAATGCAGATTGCACTGTCAGAGCTGGATTAATAGCAAGACTGTAGCAAGATAGATAGCAAGATTGCAAGTTTCTGGGAACCAGTTTGGCATCTGAAATACAACATTGCACAGGCAACAGGTAACGTGATTGTTGGGCAGAAGCAACACTCTGAGTTGCTGAGATGGATCAGGTGAATATATACAAGATGGCAGCTCCCAGAAACTGGTTTTGGAGGGAAACCTGAAGTGGAGGTTGCTATCCCGATTGGCTGAGAAGAATCATGTGACCAAATCCAAGATGGCCAAATCCATACTCTGATTCTGGAGGGATCTCTAGAGTGGAGACAGACTGGACAGCATCTTATAGAGAGATCTGAAACCAGCAGAGCCTGAGGACCGCAGGACAGCTTGTAGAGGCAGCGAAGAGGTAAGTGACAGGACCTGAGAGCCTGGCGTGTGACAAGGAGAAAGTATCCTAGTCCTTCAAAAGCGCTAGGCCCACTCTATCCGTGCATGGCCATGCCTAATGTGACATGGACATGCCCCTAACGTAACATGGCCACTCCCCTTTTCAGGTATGGATACATAAAATAGTGAGAGTTGTGTTAAGACACAAATACAATTATTTCTAGTTTTCTATTTCTAGTGAACTGCTAGCCTGCAATCAAATATAAGTCACAAAATTAAACTTTACTATGTGTATGCAGCAGATTTATATTAAAAAGTACACATATACATTTGCACAATGTAAAACAATTTTCAACACAATTTACTGAATTGTACTTTTTTTTTATTGCAGGTCAATCAACAGTGAATATTTTCTTTTCATTTTTTTCGAAGTATGAAACCAATGGAAGAAATCATAGCTGTTTTGATTTAGATCCTTGAGTCATTGGCCCTAAAGGGCTTCAATATGGAATCTAACTAGCCTGTTTCTTCTATGAATGTAGAGATGTATCAAAGACACAATTGATGCTAATATATGGAATGATGTATTTCCTTCTGTAAACCCTGAGATTATTAAAAGCCACTGAGGATTTCTGTGGCCATAAAAGTCAGAGTACCTTTATACAGGTCACAGAAATCTGTGTGTTTTTATATCTGTAATAATTTACAGTAGTGGTCTGTTTTTCCTTATCATACACATGTTTTCCTAATGAACACTGAAGTAATGACATTAGGGCAGGGTTTCCCAAACCCAGTTCTCAGGGCTCCCCAACAGTGCAGGTTTTCTGGATCACATGTGACATAATTAGGACCACCTCTGGATCTGTTACAATGTGTCAGTCAGTAATGAATACACCTGTGCTCCAGTAAGGAGATATGGAAAACCTGCACTGTTAGGGAGCCCTGAGAACTGGGTTTGGGAAACCCTGCATTAGGGGGTAAATATATCAAACTGCGATTTTGGATTTTATGCGATTTTCTCGGGCGAGTTTAAAGTGAATAAACTAAATGTATTAAAGGGCGAGTTGATAAAAATCGCCAGTGAAGTGTTTCTTTCAAAATCGCCATTTCCAAAATCACTACAAATCGCAGTCCCGACGTTTTGCCACTCTAGCAATACAAATCGCCAAATGTATGAAGCTGCGATTTAGCAAACTCGCTCGAGAATCGAAAATCAACATAATAAACACACTTCTTTCTGTAGGCGAGATTAGTATACACATCACTGTTACACTGCTGGTCAATGTTAACATAACATGAGGCACAATGCAAGTTTAAGTAAAGCGTGATATTTATTTTAGAAGGGCAAAAATGATTTAAAATTAGATTACGTGAGACAAATTATTTTAGGAATAAATTAGTTGTGCAGATGTCTGTAACGAACATATGTTTGTTTGTTTTTATTATATTTGCTTACTATTTAATTACCAGAGGGTCAATAATTTTTTTCTCATGACATGAAAATACTTAATATTTCCAGATGGGGACACCATTCAAAGTACATACTTGTGGCACTACAACATGCTGTATTTCATAGGCGTGATCAGCAAACACATCAACCATTGCTCTATGCAGGCTAATGAGGACTATAAATAGGAACCCAAATGCTCATTACTCTGAGGATGCTTGAAAATGGTGTTAGTAGGAAAAATCTTGTTGAGCAACCTCTGATTTTGGAGTCAGCACAAAGATGGAGAGAGGAACATTCCCAGCACCAGGCTCCTCTTAGCCTGTGCAGGCAACGTGTTTTGTTTTTTTCTTTTTTCCGGTGTTTGGTGTTTTTATGTGATGTTTAAATCATCTACATATATTTATGTTTCATTCCAGGGGATTTTGGATATGGGTGTCAATCCTGGTTTATAACACCTCTGTCATAGAGGGGTCATATAACTTACCTTTGGCCTTTTGAAGTCCACATTCAGGTGCCTTGATACATCTGGTAGTGTGCGTCTCTATGGCCTAGGTAAGGTGGCTGAAAACGCGTTGGCATGCTGTCTGTTGCATAATTTGGCCCTACACCAAAGTGTACCCCTAACACCAGCAATATACAGTGATGAAGCAGATGAGCTCATTCCATCAGCTGATGTGCATAACACAGAAGGGGTAGCAGGTCATAGATAGAATCATCCAGACTTATTTTTCAGGTGAGCATGGTTTTTATGTAAGTGTAATTGTTTCGTAATTACAATTAACCTTTTTTTTTTTTGCCTATTCTTGTAGAAACAGCATCATTGTCAACATCATAAGTACAGGACTATTTTTGATAAACCAAAAATCAAATTTTAATGGTATGTGTATTTTTTTTAAATAACCATTTAAGCATCATTGGAAGATGAAAACAATATCATAACTTTACCCAAATTACTCATGTAATTATCTTAAGGACAATCAACTTTGTTAAGATCACAGTGCATAAAGACATTATTTATTTTCTAACTAAATATAAAGCAACATAAAGAAGACATTCTGCACTATGCAACTTGTCTGTTTTGCAGAAAGGAAAAAAGGCAGGGTTTTTATCGGCAGCGTGCTCAGGAGACTTTGCCCGGCTGGTGGATGCCCATCTGCCAACCCTGATCCTCCTTCTGCTATGCAATGAAGTACTGAGCAAAGAGGTGGTTGGGGCAATGGTCTGGCTACTACCACCTGATGATGAGGGCATCGGTAGCCATGCAATTATTTGCCCACAAATAGCCCATAATTGGAGGACAATTCTCGGACTCCACCAGTAAGATTACTCACTCCAGTGTTCATTTGTACCAAAGAGCTGTCAATCCTTTCCATAGTGGTACACAATTGCATTTGATTGTTCTGAATGTTCTGCAAATAGAGAAAGCCTCTGGTAAGCTGCGTTTGGATCCCCCTCAGAGAGTCCTGGTGGAAGGCAACCAAGTTAGCCTGCACCTGGCTAAATTACTGTACAGCTTGTGCCAAACTAAGGACACATGGCTTTTGTTCTCGGTTTGGTGGGGAATTTGTAGGAGAGGCTGGTGGTGCAGGCTCAGCACCATCATCAGTGTGTACATCATCCTCACACATTATTAATTCATCCCCGCTGGAATCCACCATTACAGAAGTCTCTGTACTTTGATGTAATTGGCGTTAAAGGCCTTCCTCGTGGAAATTGTAACTGTGCAAAACCAGCTGCATTAATAGTGGATCTAATACTAGCATAGTCGTCATGGCATCTGTGATCCGCTTAGCGACTGGGTGATAGCTTTCATACTTGCTTCCTCCTGCAAAGGATTGTTTAACAGTCAATTGTTGTAAACTACTAGTTTTCTTCTAGTAGTCTTCTTCTTGGTCTGCTTCTGGGATAAAGATCCACCCCCAGCAGCAGCGGGATTGACGCTCAAGAATTCTTCTGAGGAATCCTGGATAGGGGAGGAGTCATTTAGCCTTAGCAACTTGGATGCAGGACTAACTCCAATCGCTACTGAGGATATTGATTAGGAAGGTGCTGTGGGTGTATATTGCAGGTACCGGGATCTAGCTCAGAGAAGGGACTTAGCTGATGCTGGACTTCTTGTTGGTATTTTTTTAGCATAAGTTTTCAGATTTTTCCAACAGATTGTCATGAACTCGTTTCAAATGACATAACATAGATGAGGTTCCTAGATGGTTAAGGTCCCTACCTCTACTAACTATGGCTTTACAAATGCTAGAAATGGCTAGACAACTGTTGTCAGGATTTGGGTAAAAATAATTCCACACATAAGAGGTTGATTTTTTGGTCTTATGCTCAGACATGACAATCACCTTCTTCTTTTCATGTGCAAGAACTGCTTCCACTGGTGCAGGACTTACACAAACAATATCATCCTTATCAACATCCTCATTAGCGCCTTTGTCAGCTGCACAAATATCCCCCTCATCCTTTTGCAATTCCAAAGTGGAATCCTCAGTTTGTGTATCACCAGCTACACTTGGGCTGCTCATCCACACATCTGCAGAAATGCTGAAAGGAGATTTCTTTATGAGTACAGTATCAGAAAGGTCAGGCTTACACATAGCACCCATGAATAGACTCTCCTCATGGATTTGTGTCATTTCCGAATCTGAACATAGTTTCTTCTAATGCCTTACTGTTTTCTTCCAGCTCGGCTTTTACACGTAAGAGTATTTGGACACCACTTTTTGAGTCAGAATTACAAGGTCTTGCATCGTCAGGACTAACTTTACAAGAAGATACCTCACTGACAGTTGCAGAACTAGCACTCGTAGAGAAAGGCAAAGGCCTGATTCTTTCCTTGCCACTGCGTATGCAGAACGGCATGTTGGAAATGTTATTTTTTTCTGCAGTTAACTTTGCCTTTATTACAGGTGTTTTTTTTCTTTACCAAGGTAAAAGGTGATTTTTTTTTCTTTCCCTGACTTAAAAACAGTACGCACTTTAACATAGGCTTTAGCAAATGACGTTGAGGGATTACTATCATCATGACTGATGCTAGCAGCTGCTTGGTGCTCCTGGTTTTATGTGGATTGATGTGAATCCATTTTGATTGCACAGTACAATGTGACTGTAGATTTTTAAGAATACTGCCAGCCCTATTATTTCTCTTTCAGCACTGACAATGAGCAATGGCACGACGTAGACTGTAGACTGGCAAGAACATTGCTACCTCTCCTGTTTCTGTGTGAGCTATAACAACACAATAGAATGTGACTGGATACTTTTAAGAACACTGCCAGCCCTATTACTTGACTTTCAGAAATAGACACTACCACCTTTCCTCTTTCTGTGTGAGCTATAACTCTGTAGAATGTCACTGGAGACTTTGAAGAACACTGCCAACTCTTCTCTTTAACTTTCATTAATGATGCTGCCCAACTGTTCTGGGGACTGACAAGAACCCTGCTACCCCTTCTGTGTCTCTTTGTGAAATGGCACCGGATCTCCTTTACTAAGCCATATACAGTGTATATGGCTTAGTAAAGAACCTTGTACAGACAGTGCCTCCTTATATTACTACCTTATGAGCTCGGATGACAATCTGTCTCTTCAATGTGATGTCATCAGACGCTGACAGGTTCTTCAGCTGCTGCGATTGAGTAAAGTCTGCATTTCAAGCTGCCTGTGTTTACAGTGAGTCGGCGATGAGATCTTCTCTGTAACCCTGCCGGGGTAAGTAGTGTCGTGATTTACAGTATCATAAAAGCGAGTACCACCGAAATGGCCACTCACAGTTTGATCAAAACAGGCGCTAAGAACCTCATGTTTATTTAAAACATGATAAAGCAAAATTACAGAGTGTAAGACACAAATGAATCTTAATGTAATTATAGTGTTTAGTGTGCTCCTGCATTCTTTATCTATATTTGGTGAAGTCAGTCACAGCAGTGAAACACATTTACAGACATTTGACAAATTTACGTGTGAGAAATGAAATCCTTTTTTTCTTGTCATCCTGTCTCTGTATTGTGGATTAACAATTTGATATGCTGTCTACAATTTTTAGAAATGTTTTTTTTTTAGCTGATGCACAAAATTTTTGCATTATGTATGCAAACATGTTGACATTAAGATTTGAGTGAGAAACATAATACCATAAAGGTTATTCATATGAACCATATTGCAATAAATCTGTATGTTATACGTTTTTATTTTTTTATTCAAAACTGTTAATATCTGAACTAATGTAAAAATGACAAAACTAATTCAGATCTAATTCATAATTACATTGCTAAACCATGGTGTTTTGTAATTTTTTTATTCCGAATATTATGTTTCTTATAAAACTAACAAACCACCATGGATTTTTGTGAAAAATGTTAAATACAACTGGGGATCAAAGATTACAGTTTAAAGAATATCTCTTTACAGAAATCCTACTCCTCAAGTGGCCATAGCTGTCTGTGATTCAGATCACTCCACCACTTCTTTTGGGGTTGTGTGGATTTTACACCACACTATCCTACAGGCCCTGCCCTTCATGGCGCTGGTGACTGGTATCTTGCCCGCAAGGTACCTATCCATGTAGAGCACCAAAACCTAAAACTGGTCTCTGCTGAAGTTGCTGGCCCTCATGCTTTCTGAGGATTTTCAAAAACCACAGCACAAGACAGTGATTGGCTGACATTGGTCATAAAAGGTATATCGTCATTACGTAGATGAACCCTCATCCAATATTGAAGCCCTGTATCTGGATTTTCACACAATTTGTGTATGAACATTTCCCACAGGAAAAAAATCCTGTGGAACAGAATCTCAGTGGAAAACAGAATCCCAGCAGAGAGTACATCCAAAAACAAAACTTGATTACAGGTAAAATGTGGCACCTCCTATAGAAGAACTGCAATTCCAGATTAGCCAGATTATTGAGATGTAGACTGTAATCCAGCAACATTTAATATTAACATGAAAACAATGTCTGGAGACACTAGCCAGGCAAGCCCAAGCAACCAGACAGTTTTACCTCCAGAGAATTGAAAATATTAGTAAGATCTGTGATGGCTGCAGCTGCCAAGCTGCCCTCTAACACAAAATTGCTTGTAAAGTAAATGCAGGATTGTAAGGGAATGTGAGAAGCGCTGACGGGACTTTAAATGCCAGTCGAAAGAAAAACTGCAGTAACATCAGAGCAATGCTAACAAGTCTGTTGGGGGACCAATGTGTGACCTGAAGCTGACCCCTTTGCAGCTCCTATATAAATATAGGCCAGATTATGATTTTGGCTGACCTAGACACCAAAAGGCCACCCACAGCAGAGCCTTTCCAGGCAAAGATGCAGGTAATTTATCATTTTAATGATATTAAGTGCTCTATGTACGGCATGACCTATCAGTGCACGCCAAAAATGTTTTGTTTTTTTACTGTGCTTGCAGGTCAGTGGGTTCCGTTCCACCATTGGAGCAAGCATAGGGGTATGGAGGAGCGACTCATGCGCAGTGATGCCTTCTCTGCAGATCATCAGCAATGCTTCTTCCACTCATATGCAGTGAAGCTCCGAGTGTGGCTTGAGAGTGTTTGCTTTGACTACTGGCAACGTGTCTCCAGAGAATCCAGCACAAACTCTGGCAACCCCTCCTCCTCCCTAATTGTCCACTTTTGCTTTCTAGTATTATACCTATTGTATATATACACAATGCTTTATGGTTAACTTGTACCTTGCCACACTCCTACATATTAAATTAGTACACACAAGTCATTTCCCATTAGCAAAACATCAAGTTTTGTAAAATCATCATCATCAACATTTATTTATATAGCACCAGCAAATTCCGTAGTGCTTTACAATTGGGAACAAACATTAATAATACTGGGTAATACATACAGAGAGGTAAGAGGGCCCTGCTCGCAAGCTTACAATCTATGGGAAAAAATCTTATCTCTTTGATGTCCTCATTATACATCTTACACCTTGGGGTAAATGTATCAAGCTGAGAGTTTTCCGGCTGGGTTTGAAAAGTGGAGTTGTTGCCTATAGCAACCAATCAGATTCTAGCTAGCATTTTTTAGAATGTAGTAAAGAAAGGATAGCTAGAATCTGATTGGCTTTCAAACCTGCCGCAAAACTCTCAGCTTGATACATTTACCCCCTTGTGTACACATATTTGATATGTATGTATACATGAAAGTTATGTAAACAGAGTTTTCTTACATTTAATTATTTTTAGCTTTACTGGTGTCCAGGTTTTCTAGTTTTTAAGACACCTGCTCTTGTAGTTGGGGATGCATCTGGCTACAGGTGACCCTAAATGGTGGCTGTGGAAGCAGATATTGCTTATTATTGCACTTAGGCTTCAGGAATATTTTAGCATTTTGCTTATGCTTGTTCTGTTTTGTGTTAGTTTATTCTCTATTTTTTTCAATACTATGCTCAATAACAATATTGCAATGTTCTGATTCATTTAATAGAGGCTAATAAATACAACACAAATATGTTAAGATATCTTTACAGCACACATTATCCACTATGTAGTAAGTGTAAAAGTGCTGAAAACAGTGGAATTTTCAATGTCTCATTGTCTTTTATTTCCACAGATGCGAAACAAGAACAGCGGGAGAAGAGGTCATCACCTACCCTAGAGTTGGAGCAACCAGCAGAACTCATATCTCCATCTCCTCCTGTGGATGATCCAGTACCATCTGCTGAACTCTGCCCTATATCACTAACAGGCTGATACAACAAATGTAGGCAAACTGGGATGCAGTCATTGCCTTTCAACAAAAACAACTCCAGCTGCAGAGACAGAACGACAACATACTGTGTGAATTGGCTTCTAAGATAAGGGCCATCTACAACATAATGATGGCCATGCTGGAGGTAATGCAAGTGATGAATGAGCACTGGCTTCAAAACACAACAGTCAGCAAGCCATCATGCAGTAACTTGCCCATAGGCACAAGTGAGGTTGAGCCACAGGGAGCAGAGGGAACAACTATCTCTGCTCAACCATCCACTGACTGCTCGGATCACTGGTAGCCAGGTTATTCAGAAGGAACTTGTAGCAAGAAATTAAGAGAATGAAAACACCAGAATTTTTTTAGTTCTAATTCTTTTTGGAATTCTTTAACATAAAATGTTAATAAAAGACACATTATGCTGCAGGGAACAAATGTGTGATGTCATTAAGTTTTGACGTTTGACTATAAAAGCAAGACTGACCAGCATTTAAATGTTGCATGCATTAGATGGGCAGACCTAGTACATTATGCATTGGTAACCTCTGCATTGCAAACTATTCTACCAAGGTTTCAGTTATTGTTCAGATCAAATCATTTGTTCACATTTCCTTGTATGTCATTGTATAGTGTATTTATAATTGAAATAGTGTTGGATAACATCATCCCTCAACACTTGGTAAACCCTGTAAAACTAAGTATATTATAATTGTTTATAGTAATGTAACCATTGAGGGCACTTTTCTACTGAAGTTAGCATTATGTGAGCTTATATATATAAGTGATTGCTCTCACTGTAGACACACCCTGTCAGTCTGCTGTATCTGTGGGAAAAGACACTTTCAAAGCATAGGTAACCAATTGGATAATCAATGGTGGCTGAAGATTGATTACATCCTCACAGTCTACAGGATAATCCAACAGATAAGCCATTAACCTTTTGGCTTCTGGTACGCATACATCTTCATTGGTGTGACCTGTTTATCTTCTTGAACATCATTTGGCCTTGTGTGATCTTTCACCTTATGAGCTATATATATCTACTCTAGACATTGTCGATATCCACACAGTGGGAAGCTCTGGCTCACTCATTTCTGGTGGTTTGGTTCCTTTTCTGGATTTTCCACTTGGCTCCATTAACTTGCCATACTACACTATTGTGCGCCTCCTCTCATTTACTTTTATATATATATATATATATATATATATATATATATATATATATATATATAATTATTCATAGTGCACCTGGAAGCCATCAAGCTATCTGGTTTTATTGGCTGGAACTGTGGTTGCTATCTTAGCACTCCTAAGCTACACAATTTGAATGTGTCTTCGAAAAGCATGAAATTACAGTTGAGGATGCATGTTTAAAAATAATGTCATTGGATGAAGTTGGGAGGACATCCTTCCTACTGGTTCTCCATATTGTTAGAGCATTAGGGACATTTCATATACTTGCATTAGAGAACTTAGTGTGGAGACCCCATTAACAATCAATTAGGGGAAGTTCATATTATTAATAGGATAGTAAATTAAGTTATGCTTGGCAGGAAAGAGGTGTCCACTAATACCAATGATAGGATAAAATATGTGTTTTGGTTTTGAAGAATTTTACAGGAATATGAGGTGATCTTTTAGCAAAAACAAAATGGAGCCTATTGCAGTTCACTGCATTTAATGATGGTTTGAGAACAATGATATTGATTATTGCAGAAATCAAAAGACGACAGGTGAAAATATAGGTTTTGAGGTAATTCAGGAATATAATTTAGTCGTTGTTATATTCCTGCATTGCCACAAAGTCTGTTATATTCCTGCATTGCCACAAAGTCTGTTATATTCCTGCATTGTCACAAACACTGTGGGCACTCTAACTCTCTTCACTCTCTAACTCTATTCACTTTGGTCATAAGTGGGCAGGGTCTTGATGACTCAATTCGAATGAGTCATTATGAGCCACCCTTCCTTACACAATAATGCGTATTATTGCAGGGGGAAGGGGGGGACGTGTTTATGCAAATCATTTCCTGCACTTGTCACTTGGTCCACCCCTATAGCTAGATATAAATATAATATAAATTACCATTATGGTGGAGTCATAAACAGGTCTTTAAACACGACTTCAAATTGCAGAGTTCATGTGGAAATACAGACTGTTACACAGCAAGAAAAATGTACTCAATTTTGGCAACATGCTTTATATTTTGCCTCATAACAGCATGTTTTTAACTGTGTGGCTTGTTTTAGCTGAGAATAACCATGTCTGTGCAGCTGCTGTCTTACTGAAATGTATATTATTGTAATTATATTAGTAATAATATCCCAAAAATAAAAATAGGTTAAATTATTCTGTTATTCTATGCAGATTTTGCATTATTTGCTCAAAGCTCGTTCACCTTATATGAACTTGGGAAGTTATTAGAGAAATCGTGCTAGTTTGAATACACAGAAGACTCAGAAACCCATATTTAGAAAAAAAAACCACATAAACTCTTTGTATTTCATTACCCTCATTCAAATCCATTGCAAGTGGAACAAGGATGACCTCTGCTGGAATTGAAGACAAGGATCCAACTGTCACTTGTGTTAAATGATTTCATATTATCAGGTTCCTCATTAAACTTAAGGCAGAGAAAAAGTTAATCACACTGGAATTGGCGTTTACACTATGTTGACCTCACAATAAAGTTCTAAAGAAAAGGCGATACACTCTATGCTCATGTTTTGATATACAAGATAAAAATATTTGTTGAAATAGTGTAGATGTATGCTGAGTGCTTATGTAGTAAAAATAATGGTATCTTATATTGTGGCAAATGCTGTAGCTTTTCCTATTGCAAATGTGACGTGAATTATAGATGTTGACATCTATGGGCAGTAAATAAGTAATTTCACAGGTCAGTAGAATGTTCCAGAAGGCAGTTTCCATTATTTTCTAATTTGTACCCACAGTCTGGAGCTGTTGACATTCAACTTAAAGGACAGACAAACCAAAATATGAGTTTCTCTATATAAAAGTTACTAAAGACATACACAAATATATATATCAGTTGCTCATCAGAACTGAAGATATTTGAAATAAAATGTAGATAATAGGGGGACACTTCTTCCTGTGCACATTGTATTTCCTACCTGTAAATTTGTTAAAGGAAACTGCAGGCACAGACACACAGTACTCTCACCTGTTCCCTGCCTTAGTCTCAGTGATTTAAGTATTTCCCTTATTATCACACAAGATCTCTAATTGGAGAACAACCCCAGCATGAAATTTATGCCAATTATTATAAAATGACATGTGATGGCATTCACCTACATAACAGACCAGGAAGGTGCCATCCCACCTGGCAACCAGCGTTGCCTTTATTAGTAGGCGAAGCAGCAGCATTTTCCTATTAAAGTTGCATGTGTAACGCCTCACTATCACTGAATTAGGAGATACTTGCATTAAGATGTTAGAAATGAACATAATTAAATTTGCTATTGTGTTGTAATAAATAATAGTGTTAACACCTTTACCCTTTTATGTGTCATGTCTGACAACTCCATTTGTGAATTTTCTTGAAGGTGTGCAACGCAAGCATGGGCATTCAAGGAAGATTTTCACAGGGGAAAAAAAATCGGTATATAATTATTAGAGATGTTCACTAACACCCGTGTTCTGGTTTTGGTTTTGGCAAAACCGCCCTCATGTGTTTTGGTTTTGGATCCCTATTTTTTTTTCTAAAATCACATAATTTGGCTCTTTTTTTGTTCCTACATTATTATTAACCTCAATAACATTAATTTCCAGTCATTTCCAGTCAATTTTTATCAAGTGACAAGAACACTGCTACCCCTCCTGTTTCTGTGTGAGCAATGGCACTGACCAATGTCACTGGAGAATGGAGAGTGACAAGAACACTGCTACCTCTCCTGTTTCTGTGTGAGCAATGGCACTGACCAATGTCACTGGAGAATGGAGAGTGACAAGAACACTGCTACCCCTGTTTCTATGTAAGCAATGGCTCTGGATCTCCTGGGGAGGGAGGTACTTATGGAATCCAAAACCTGCGAGATCCGATAATGCAACAATGACGATTTGCCTCGATTCAGATCCGAGGATGTGCGAAAGTACCACGCTGGCAGTGATAGGCAACCTCATGTGCTTCAAGAGCCTTTTATCATTCAAAAGAGCCACAAATCAGCATTAAACTCAGTAATAAGTTAAGACGCCACATTTAATCAAGGAAAGAGACACATATGTTACTCAATGCTTGCTGTCATACATTGACAGGAATTTTAAACACGTGTTACAAACTATAAGAAACAAATATGACAATAAAGCAGGAAATATATAGGGGCCGTAGGTGAAGGCTTGGAAGGCCTCATGTGGGCCAAGGGCCGTCTGTTGCCCATCACTGGTATAGCCTTTCAAACCAGCTCTCAAGTTCAACTTCGAGAACTAATCCATGTAAGCGAAGCTTTGTTCTGTTGCTAAACATGCAGGACCTACCTAAGATATTAAGGAGAGCAAAGCATAAAAAAGGAGTAACTTTGCACCTGAGCAAAACCATATTGCATTGGAGGGGGGGGGGTAAATTTAAAATGTGGAGACAGATTTATAGTTGAGGTGGGGCATGTCCTACATTAACTATAAATTCCAGTGTAAAAATAAAGCTATCAAGTATTTGTGTGCTACATGGCAAAACAGCCAGTAATTAACTTATGTGCAAAATAGTAAACTAATTTGCACCCCTTGCATTGTAACATGGTTTGTCCCAGAGAACATTTACTCCTTTTTTTGTCTTACTTTCTTTAATGACTCAGGCCCACAGTGTTTTCAATTACACTAGAATTTGTTGGTCACTGCAATAACCTTATGTAGATTTTTAGCAAAGACAGTTCAGTTCCTGCACCCCAGTCACCCAGGTTCACATATGATGAGTGCATTTAAAAAAAAATATTCTCCTAAAATGTGAACAATTAATTGTGCAATAATATCATATGCAGATTAACAAGTATATTATTCGATGAAGTAGCAGAAATTGACATTCAGATTAACAGATGAAATAGGGGGAGTCATAGGAACACATGTTTTGTCATGCGATAGTTCTCTGGAGGCTTTATGAAATATTGAGCTCATTTAGAAGTGAAAGACCAATTATAACAGAAAATATTTACAACACTTTTACATCAGTTGCTAGACAAAGCTTATACAAACATGGCTATAAAAGCTGATTGCTTTCACTTGAATTTATGAGGACAGTAAATAATACTATGTTTATCAGCCTGTTTCATGAGCCAAATATATGGATGAAAAACTGAACTAATCAGATCTAAGAAACAGACTCTCCACATACAAAGCATTGCTAGAGAAAGGAGACTCTAAGCCTAACAGTCACATACACACAGTGCAGCAACACACCCATGGAAATCTTAACACTCTTATTGCTCACACAGGCCCCACCAGTGGTGGATTAAGCTGAGACAGTCATAAAAGGATTTGATCCCCATTGTCAGTAGCAGGATATTTTATACAGTGGCCGATCCTTTGGGCGGAACCAGGAACAACTTCAATGCTAGGGTTGTCCCCCCTTTGGCCAGGGTTCCCCGATAAGCCTGGCCCATCTAGAAATGGGCCATAGAACTACCTACTCGTGTCAGCTAACAAAAAAATATAAAATAAAATGAAAAATTGCAAAACAAAAGATCAAACAAAAAGCCATCAGCATGCCTCAAGTTAGATGGGGATAAAACCACGGGCCCCATGATTGCTCTGGGCTCTCGGTCACCAACTCTTGCCAATAACCCAATGTAGACTCTGAGGGTCTGAGTCATTAAGGAGAGCAAAGCATAAAAAAGAAGTAACTTTGCACCTGGGCAAAACCATGTTGCATTGGAGGGGAGGTAAATTTAAAATGTGGGGACAGATTTATAGTTGGGATAGGACATGTCCTACATCAACTTTAAATTCCAGTGTAAAAATAAAGCCATCAAGTATTCGTGTGCTACATGGCAAAACAGCCAGTATTTCACTTATGTGCAGAATAGAAAACTAATTTGCACCCCATGTATTGTAACATGGTTTGTCCTTGAGAACATTTACTCCTTTTTTTGCCTTACTTTGTTTAATGACTCAGGCCCTGAGTCTTTAGTTTCAGCTCTACCCTTTTCCAACTAGATTGCAGGCTCTCTCACAAGCAAGGCCCTGCCTACCCTGAATTTTTATGTCTGCATTAATTTTCTACATTGTTGCGCTGATTTGAAATGTCTCTTGTTGAATACAGGTCTAAATATGCTCTGCATGCATGGCACTTCCGTACTGAGACAGACACAATACACTGCAGGTTACGTACAATACATATGTGGAATATAAAGTCCCTGCAGAAAAAGCACCAAAAAAAAGTATTAAATTATTATCATCTCTTAACAATAATTAGAGATACTCAAGCTCGGTTCCTCGAAATCCGAGCACACCTGAACATCGGCGATTCGAGTTCCGAGCCGAGCCAGCTCAGTACTTTTGCGTGCCCTCGGAATTGAAAACGAGGAAAAAATTTTACATCATTGCATCTCGCGAGTTTTGGATTCTATAAGTACCGCCCTCCACGGTGTTCCAGTGCCATTTCACAGAGGGACACAGAAGGGGTAGCACGGTTCTTGGCAGTCTCTAGTGCAGTAGGGCAGCGTCATAAGGAGAAAAGAAAGAGTAGGGGTAGCAGTGCTCTTCAAAGTCTCCAGTGACATTCAGGAGAGCTCCATTGCTCCATTGCTAATTGTCATTGCGGAAATAGAAATAATAGGGCTGGCAGTCTTGTTCTACATCTGCAGTCACATTGTACTGTGTTATCTAGCTAACACACGCACAGGAAAGCTCCATTGGTAATTGTCATTGCTGAAATGGAAATAATAGGGTTGGCAGTGTTCTTCAAAATCTGCAGTAACATTGTACTGTGCCATAGCTCACCCAGAAATAGGAGAGGTGGTAGTGTTTAGTGCTGAAACAGACATTCAAATAATAGTGCTAGTAGTGTTGTTAAAAGTCTCCAGTTACATTTTATTGTGTCATCGCTCACTCAGAAACAGGAGAGTATCAGGGTTCAGTGCTGAAACAGAAATTGTAGTAATAGGGCTGTCAGTGTTCTTAAAAGTCTGCAGTGACATTCTACTGTGCCATAGTTCATACAGAAACAGGAGGGGTGGCAGTGTCAGTGTCACTCTCCAGTCTTCAGTCACGTTGTTCTTGTCACTCTCCAGTCTCAGTCACGATGATACTAATCCCTCTACCTCATGTGCTAAAGCCTATGTTCAAGTGCATAGTGGTCAGGGAAAGTCAGGAGATGTCAGGGAAACCAAAATGTAAATAAAAAGCTTGTACCTTTTTAAAGAAAAAACACCTCTCTAATAAAGGTAAAAGTTTACTGTAGAAAAACATAAAATTGCTAATATGCCATTCTACCCAAAATATTACCAAGCATACCAGCATCAGCTAGCTCCCTTCTCTCAGCTAGATCTCACCTGCAATCTACACTGTCATCATATTCCCCCTCATCAGTGTATACATCATCCTCAAACAATACTAATTCATCCCCGCTGGAATCCACTATCACAGAAGTCTGTGTACTTTAAAGTAATTGCCGGTAAAAGGCCTTCCTCATGGAATTTGTAGTTCATTTTACAGACGAGCTGTCATGATTTTTGGGCAATTCTTTTAGACCAGACCCAATGTCAAAATGTTGTGCAGACTCATCTGCATCACCACTGGGTGTCTGCGCCTCTTGTTTCAGCTGTGACCTCTTCTCTTTGGAATTTAACCTCTCTAATGAGCAGAGTCCTCCATACCCTTTGTTTTCATGTCTCCATTCATTTTGTCTGCCTTGTCTGTTCTTGTTTAACTTATGTCCTGTTTTATGTATGTCCTTGTCTTCCCTACTATACGGCGCTGTGGAGTACTGTGGTGCCTTAAAAATCTACGATAATAATAATAATTTACTCTTAATGAAGCAGATGATAAACAGAGTAGCCTGCCTCTTAAAGATCTGGCGTTGTTTGTTAGATGCTGCTGCTCCTGCTACTGGAGGCAATTTACCAACTCAGTGGGCTGTCACGGTCACATAATCTTTAGTTTGTCCAGTTCCGCTTGTCCCCATATCTGTGGTTAAGTGTACAATGGGTAGAATGGCATTTTGTAGCCTAATAATTTTCTTTTTTGCAACCTCCTGGTACAGGTGAGGTATTGCATGTCTAGTAAAATGGTGTTAAGATGGAATTTGGTAATGATGACACCGGACCTCAATTAACTGTCTTATTCCTGCTGCATTAATGGTGGATATTGGATGCAGATCTAATACTAGTATAGTCGTCATGGCGCCGGTGATCCGCTGTGTGACTGGTTGACAGTTGCCATACCTGCCATATTGCTTCCTCTTGCAAAGGATTGTTTAACAGTCAATTGTTGTAATCTACTAGTAGTCTTTTTCTTGGTCTGCTTCTGGGTTGAAGATCCAGCCCCAGCAGCAGGAGCAGCAGCAGTGGGCCTAACGCTCAAGGAGTCTTCTGAGGAGTCCTGGATAGGGGAGGAGTTATCTCGCCTTAGAAACTTGGATGCAGGACTAACTCCGATCACTTATGAGGATATTGATGATGAAGGTGTTGTGGGTGTAGATTGCAGGTGTCGGGATCTAGCTGAGAGAAGGGAGGTAGCTGATGTTGGACTGCTTGTTGTTATTTTTTAGCATAAGTTTCTGATTTTCACAAAAGCTTTTCATGATCTCGCTTCAAATTGTGTAACATGGAGGAGGTCCCTAGATGGTTAAGGTCCCTACCTCTACTGACTGTGGCTTTGCAATGCTACAAATGGCTAGACAACTGTTGTTAGGATATGTGTAAAAATAATTCCACACATAAGAGGTGGATTTTCTCATCTTATGCCCAGGCATGACAATGGCCTTCTTCTTATCACTGGCAAGAACCGCTTCCACTGTTGCATGACTTGCCACAGTAGAGGTCAATAACAGCACTGTTTGCTTAGGTGTCTTAAGCCAATTGTTAGCTTGTTTTGTGGGGGCCCAAACAAACCAAGCCCTTCAGCCACAAAATGTCCTTTTCAATATCTAACATATGGGTGGGTTAGAGGGCCCAAGGACAATTCCATCTAAAACCACTTTTTTTGCTGCCACTGCTGTGTGGCAATGTTTCCTAGATGTGCTATGAACTGCTGTGTGTTTGTGTCATTGCTCTGTCGCTTAGCATCCAGCCAGCTCGCTGCAGTCTTTGTTTGAAAGTGTATGAAAATAATATTGTGACCTGTGAGGTGGTCAAAATAGATTGCAAATGACTTGAAATTAGTGTAATTGAGGTTAATAATAATGTAGGTGAAAAAAGAGCCAAATTATGTGATTTTAGCTAAAAAATATGGATTTTAGAAAAAGTAGGGGTCCAAAACCAAAACCAAAACACAAAGTAAATCCAGATCCAAAACCAAAACCAAAACCAGTACACAGGGGTCTGTGAACATCTCTAATAATAATGAAAAAACATAAATAGTTTTTTTTTTCCATTTCGTTTCCATGAGATACATTTATCAGGATGTTATTAATATCTACTGTACATAAAATGCATTTTTACAGTTCTCTTGATTGCAAACACATGTTCTAGCATGTACACTAACCGTCATCACGATCACTTGCCACTTTTTACCTGTAGCTGGTGCAAGTGATAACTGAAAAACACATACCTTAAAGATGCTAAGAGCTTGAATCAGGCGTTGCTGTGGGCGTTCAACCTTGGCACGCCCTTACTGTGCATTGACCCCTTACCCATCCTGTTTCACCCTTTAAATTATAGGCTATCTGAAGTGCCCTTTGTTATGCACCTAGGTAGAGATTAAACCAGGTAAAAACGTATGTGTAGTTTAAAGTTTGTTAACTTACATGATTTCCTCTCAGCAAACAGACAGGGTGTGGCTGTGCAAACAGAGCCACTGATGGGTGTTTTCTTTTAAAGAGAAGGTGGGTGTGTCACCTGTCCATCAAGCTAAGGCTGGGGGAGGAGTAACATGTATAAAAGTTTGTTTGCGCCATTTGTTCAGAGAGATCAACGCGGGGGAAGCTGGCTGGTCTTGAGAGAGCTGAGCTATGTCTAGCTAGCATTTAGGGTCTCCAAGAAATGCTGTGAAATCTGTACGGTGTCAAAACATTTACCATCCTGACAATAAAACTACATAAAAAGGAAGAAGTTGTTTGCGTGTGCTTCTGCAGTAGCGGGCTTTTGCCACAATATATATATATATATATATATATATATATATATATATATATATATATATATGTATATGTGTATATATAAATAAATGTATATATATATATATATATATATATATATATATATATATATATATATATATATATATTTAACTATATATAATTATATTCTATAAAGACAATTTATATGCCAGGATTACCACATACTCAAATGCACTGTATATAGCAAAGGATATAATACTAAAAATAAGAGACCAATTTTAGAAATCCGGAGTTATATGTATAAACAAGATGTGGTAATTTCATTCAGAACACCGCTGTTCTGCATGATCCGACTTCACTGTTTCTTGGGAAGAAAATGTAATGAAACTGTCTGATTTATTTGTATAAATATTTATCTCCCTGTACAATTCCTGCCTGTGTTTTTTTGTTTTTTGCTTTTTTTTTTAAACTGAGAACTGATCGTTGTGTGTGCAAAGCTCAATTTAGAGGAACATTTAGTCATGCAATAATGAGCAGTGTTAGGAAACGTGTAATTACACAGACCTGACGGGAAAAGACACAAATCAATCAACTTCAGCTTTTGTCCAATCTGTTTTGTGTTGATCCAGAGGAAGATTACCACAAACACTGCTGATGCCATAACCAATTTTCCTCATGAGGGAATAAAATTGTTTCCTGACTTAAAGGTGTCACTTGTATTTCTTTCCGGCTCAACGTAGTGTTTGTGTATTCATAAATTGGCATAACCATGTATATATTCACAGAGTTTTGTTGGAGTTTGTTGCTTATTTACTTAGTGATGTACCACTATATGGCTATAAAGTTGGTTGTACATGAGAATTTTTTTTTATATCAGTTTTAGTCTATAGATTAATGACAAAAGACATCCGATACCTATGATACTTGTATAACCTCTAGAGGCTAAATGGCTACTTTTTTTTGTTGAATGGGCACTTAAATCTCTCTTTAAATTTAAATTGTAATCAATGTAATATATAAGTCATCGGTGCAATCCAGAAAGATTTTTTTCTAACATTTAAATTATTAGTAATAAATGTTACATCACTTGAATTACATCTATATTACAGAATTAATGATGGATGGGATTTTGATAGCCACTTTATTATACAATCTATATTTTCTACTCATACTTAAACATGGGTAAGTTTAACACTTCTTTGTTTTATCAGTATTAAAGATGGATAAAAGGTTAGAGAATAGAAGCCTAAAGATTCATTTTTCTTCATAATTTCTTTATCCTCTTGTAACTGGAAAATCCTGTAGAGATTACTCAGTCAAACTATTACTAGTTTGTATTAATATAATATAGATATTTCCCCAAGTTTTCATAGATACGCATTTAAGGGGAATATTCAGTGTTGGACAATCCCCCCGCCCTTAATAATTTGCGCCCTCCCCTCCCATGTGGCAAGTAGGGAGGGGGTTTGTCCCCTTCAATGATGGAAACACTGTAAGGCATGCAGCCACTACAGGGTCCGGAGGCAGGGCCGGATTAAGGGAATGGAGGCCCCTGGGCTAAGGGGGCCTCCATTTCCCCGTGAGGGCCCCCCCCCCGTGATCCGAGCCACCCCTCCCCCCGGTGATCCGAGCCGCCTCCCCCCCCCGGTGATCCGAGCCGCCTCCCTCCCCCGGTGATCCGAGCCACCCCCCCACACCCGTCACTTACCTCCTTCCCGGCGCGTTGTACACTCTTTACTGAGGAGATCTCGTGAGAGTGAGACTCACGAGATCTCCTCACTAAGGAGACTACAGCGCGCTGGGGAAATACTGCAGTGAAAGCGCTCAGCAGCACTGATCGGGCTGGGGGCGCCCCCGCCCCCGACCGATCAATACTGCTGCTGAGCACTTTCAAGGGCCCCCTGGATGCTTTTTTCTTGCGGTCCTTCAGTGGTGTTCTTCGACTACTTTGTAATCGTTGTGCGCATGTGCCGACCGCGAAACTCGCGCATGCGCACAGAGCAGCATATTGTAAAACAAAGACAGACAGATTAGCATGTGACAGGGAGGAATCACATGATCCCTCCACACATGCGCTTTGCAGTTCTGCTCTTCGGAGCAAAGCTGCCTTCAGTGAAATTTTTCAATTATGTTAATGTACGTCAGCTTCAGCTAAAAACGGTAATAAAAAAATCCTTTTTTTTTATCAAACTTTAGTAAATAGCGTTAGTGAGAAGTGCCCATACACTGTTATGGGAACTGCTCAGTAAAACGAAGAGATATGCAAAGCAGCAAATATCCATGATATCTGCTACGATGTAGTGATAGTAAATAAGAATTTTGCGGTTAATTGAACACACTTTTTAGTTTCATAACTAGGCCCCTAACAGAGGTGGCAGGCGCGGGCTGGCAGGTTTCGACCCAGGGGCGCATCACGTGACATCATAATGACGCGGCCGCATCGTGTGTCACGTGATGCGGCCGCCTGTGCGCGGCCGCATCACATGATTATTACCATCAATATTACCGGCGGCCGCCGGTAATATTGAGAAATTATTTCCTCCACGGGGGGGGGAAATGGGGGGAGGCGGCCAGCCCGAACAGCCGTTAGACTGAGCTGCCCGGGTGCTCGCTGCCCCCCTGCCCCCCGGTCCAGCCCGCCCCTGAGAGGTGGATAGATGTACCACAGTTCCTGGCTTTTAGGCTACCAGTGACGGACCGGCCTTTTTGCTACATGAGGGAAAATCATTTAAAGTGGGTCGTCCAAAACTAAATGCCCCCCATTAAATTAGAAACAAATGTATCACACAAGTACAAAAGAGAAATAAAAAAAAGGTTCTAACACTCCAGTCATTTTAATGACTTAAAAATACTTGTGTTGCTAGGATGTGTTTAGTTTGTTAAAGTAGAAGACAAGATACTGATCTAATGCTACATCTCTGCCTGTCACACAAACACTGTCACATGACATCGTCATTGTTTATTTATAGGGCGCCACAGATTCCGTAGCGCCAGACATCTGCATACAGATATGACATACATGAACATAGTCTGCATAATAACAGCTACGTGGGAACAATTAAGCATTTAAACAAATGCATGGATGTAATTAAACATAAGAGCAACATGAGGAGGAAATGCAGGAATGAGCCTTGTGAGCAATTATGACTAGCGCAGACACAGGTGTGAATTGTGCGAGTAAACAAAAAGCGCACAGATATAATTCAGCATAAGACACAACAGGGACATACTAGGAATACGGAGAGGGAACAGCCATGAGACAGCGAGGACGCTGTCTGTGAGAGCTGACATTCTAGAGATTTCTGTACGAGACACACAGTGACAAGTTTCATAGCAACATATAGGCATAACATTCATATAATATACATGTGACCATTAAATACCTAATAATACTGTTATTGCATATGTGTATAATATTAGGCCTAAAGTACCAACTAGCACCAAATAGGCAATGGAAGGTTGGAAGATACCTCCTGGCCAAAAATGATAGTTTTATGGGTGGGTAAAACTAATTAGTCGTTGAGCATTTTGTACATGTAAATCCTTTTTGCTCCTCTTTTAAAACGCCTATGTTCTCATGACCTGTGATCTCTAATAAAACATTGTTTATACAATATTGTCAGATATTACTAATGCCTCATTAATGCACCACCTTATGATGTCTCCACATACACTTTGTAAGGTTATGTTGCTCTATAATATTGTGCATTGAAGCTGAAGATAATTATAGTTTTTGCTGTGAATCCTTGAAAGATCTGATTTGGTCAAAGGCTAAAACTACAAAGAAAACAATATTTTAGTAGGTTAATGTCCATAGTAAATAAACTGTCATTAGGTTTTCACTCTGCAGCATAATGTTTCTGTATATGTTTACAAATGAGCCACACTTGCTGTAGCCAGCAGTGTTTTGCATCACCTTAGTCCCCAATTTGCTTTGTACATCGTCTGTCAAACTAATTATTTAAGAACATGAGTAATTTGTGTCATAAAACTTTCTCTGGCACAGGTATACTGCATTATACTGCATTGTCCCCTTGACAAGTATAATTGAGCTAATAGTATATTATTAATACCTCCAACGCAGAACCCTTCCATTCTTCAGCCTCATCAGTAGCCTGTTAATTCTTAAAATGCCCGGTTTTTGATTAGCATTTTCTTTGTTGCTATTGTGATTTCTTTAAGCACATATTTTTTTTTTTCTCAGGGATAAAGTCCTTTAAAGCAGTTACTGCCAGAATAGCAATAAGCTTCTGAATTACACTGCTTCGCTCACAGGTCACTATACACCTCTGCTGTCTGTGTCCAAGCAACGAAGCAATCAGCCTCTTAGGAAAGACTAAGATTTCAAACCTCTGTGTATATAATATTCAGCACAATCCATTGCAAGAACACATCTGGCCTATAAAAATTAATGTTAAAGTGCCACCTAGTGGCCAACTGGTGCTTTTGCATTCAACTGCTTCTTTTTTATATTTTTGTCAAATTTCAAACATGTTGTTTGTGAAAATTATATATAATATGTGCAAAATATAAAGTAATGACCTAGGTCCAATTAAATTTAGATAATGATATAATTACTGTCAGTTAAATAAGCGCAAAGTACAATTAAATTCTTAACTGCAAATTTATTTTACCACACAAAGAATATAATTAAATTGTTTAATTGCCCATAAAGAGACTCTTGTTAAGTGTTAGTAATTGTAAGTTAGGATACAGTGCAACCTTGGGTGAAAATAATTTCTTATTGACTGGAAAAAAAAAGAATGTATCACAGATGAGATTTATGTTGTATGGTTGAAATAGCTTCTTTCTTTTTTTAATCAAATTTGCTGTTGAAACATCTGCTCACATATTATTTTCAAGTAAAAAGACAACGTGATTTGTCAATGTAAGTCTATTTAATATGATTGTCTACGTTCTACTTAGTGTTACGTAAAGTCTATGGGGTTATTTTGCTAGCAAACTACAAATGAGCTGTAACTCATAGCAACAAATCAGATTTTAGCTTACATTGTCTAAATTGCTTTAGAACAACTGAAGTGATTGGTTGCTAAGGGCTACTGGACATTTGTTCCATGTTACTAAACAACCTCATTTTAATCCAGAGGCGGAACTAGTGAGCTGTGGGCCCCATTATCTCATTTGGCCCCGGTGCACTGCACCTGCAGCACCAATGGCAGTTCCGCCACTGTGTGACGCCCTTGTCAAACTACTGACAGCTTTCAGTTTCATACCACATCACTGATACATTCCTATAGACTGTTTAGTTGTCTTTCATCTCAAACTAACAATATTCTATGACACTGTTTTATACTTCCCAACATTTAGGGCTAGATTTACTAAACTGCGGGTTTGAAAAAGTGGAAGTGTTGCCTATAGCAACCAATCAGATTCTAGCTTTCATTTATTTTGTGCATTCTACAAAATGACAGACTGAATCTGATTGGTTGCTATAGGCAACATCTCCACTTTTTCAAACCCGCAGTTTAGTAAATATACCCCTTAGACTTACAAAATCGGGAGCGCTCCCCGATCCACTTAAAAATGCCCATTTTCGGCCAAATCCCGCCTGCTTTGTGTAAGCCCCACTCCTTTCAAGGCAAAGAATACCAGCTGTGTCAATATGTAAAGGCTTTTTACAACATTCAAAAATAAATGTGTAAATATTTCCATACATTGACATGGACTTGCGCTGACCCCACCTCACAAAACATGGCCATTTTTCACATATTAACTAAGAATTCATGCACTTTTTGATATTGCCTAATCACTTTCAAACACACAATGCCAAAGGGCTGTTCTATTTTTTTTTAAGGGATTGTGTCATTAAAAAAATATTTATATTATATTTTTATGTTATGGGTAAATAATGAATGAGAGTATTATATGTTTGGCATATCCAAATACCTTCTTTGTATGCTGAGATACGTCTTGCTACACGGCTCCGTTGCTAGAGGCAGGGAGATGAGGGCGTTGCAAGGATGAGTTGATGCATTGCATTATGGGAATTGTGAGTCAGTCCCAACTGAGTTAAAACAACCACCTACTGCTCATGCAAGACTAAATTTCTAAGCATATCGTAGAGGCAAAAGCAAGAATTTATTTTAACCTTGTAAAATAAAATTTGTTTGCAATTTATGTTTTTTTTATTTATTGACATTGTAAATTTGGTATAGTTGACATTTTATACAACACATTAAAACTAAATATAATTGTCGTTCATCCTAGTACTTAAGTCTAGTGGTGATGACATCGTAGACACCTGGGCGACTTCTTAGGGCATGTCACAGCGGCCGTGTAGATCAGCAGAGAATATTAATGTAAGGTAACATATGGCAAACAGATTTTATTATTGCACAAGGCATACAAAAACACACATGAATAATTAAATTAAACAGCGTATCTGGATACTGGAAATTCAAATATAGCAAATTGAAATTGAAATCAATGGCTCGTGATGCATTAAATGGCACTTTAAAGTTTGCTACATCTGTAATATAGAATCTGAGACAGCATTTCTGTTCCTGGAAGACCTGTACCAACACAGTCACTGGAAGACAGGCTATCTGGAGACTTAAGTCACAGCAGCTGAACCAGTAATAGTATCCGAAATGGAAAGCGATGATGGGCCCTACATACATCAGAAATATGTTCCACCACATCATATCTATCACATACCTGCCAACTCTGGCACCGGCTGGCTGTTTGGAATTTTCTAAATGTATCCATTTTTTTTTCCAAATAGGGCCCCCAACATTCTGGTATCCAGAAAAGCCGCAACTAAAGAAACCAGCAGGTGGTGAAAATGACAAGAACAGGTAGGACAGTCTGTCAAATGTTCTGATTCTAATGGGACAATCCCGTTTTTGGTGACTATTTTGCCAAATCTAAGGAGCAGGTCAGGACTGTGTACTCTTTATATACTACACTATGGTGCTAGCTATCCTTTGTGGGCTGACCACTCCCCTTTAGTGTCTGGTCTCGCCTCTATGATGACTGCCCATACCCTCTCTGGTGGGCCTCTATTGTTGTAGTCCCCCGGTGGGCCCTTCATGCCCCAGTCCGACACTATTTGTACCCTACAGAAGTTGTGTTATCTTTGAAGTTCAGTGAATCGTTCAGTTTGACCAGGTGCCCAAATGTCTGTTTACAACTGTATAAAATGTGCATTCCGTAAGAATAACTTGAGCAGCACAGGGCAAAAGTAAATGTCTTTTGTAGACAGCATTACTAACATCCACTTAGTCAGTGACTGAGTCCTTCCAAATAACACACAGCTTAAGAAACTAAGGACTAGATTTACTAAAGGGCGTTTTTAAAACCGCCGGATTTATTAAAGCCCAAACCGCCATTAAACTGGCCAGATTTTACATTTTTCAAAACCATAACTTTCTAAATCACCATCCCGGTTTAAACTATGAACATACAAACTGCCGGATTCACTAAGCTGGAGTTGGCAAAACCGCCGCAAAATTGCCATCCAAACGTCCAAAATGAAAGAGGTGGTTGCAAGGGATGAGATTGATCAAACTGCTGCTGTTTGAGCTATTTTGCCATTCAGAACATAAGAGAAAGCACCATTGACATTCAAATTATTTGGGCAATCGTTATTTTTTTAAGGGAAAAAATAAATTTAATATTAACTTATGGGGGAAATGTATTTATTTTAATTTTTTAAGGGGACACTATTATTGTATTATATTATGGGGGGAATGTGAATATATAATAATATTAACTGATTGCTGATGGTGGATATAATTATTTATGTTGCACAATTTGGCATTACGTAGTGCCCGAATAATATAATAATTCCATAATTTTGGCCTTAATATATTGAAAACTAAAATTTGCCCCATAAGTTAATTTTAAAATAATTTTGCTTTCTAATCAATAAATATTGATTGTCCCAATTATTTAAATGTCAATGGGTAAATTGCTCAAACAGCATGTGTGACCAATCAAGCCATTCAGAAGCAGGTATTAAAACTGTCCTGTCATTTGGATGGCGATTTTGATAGCGGTTTTAATCAAACCGACAGCGGTTTAGCTGTTTTCGATCCGCCACACATCGCCAGGCATTTTACATCACAGCCTCAAACCGCCCTATAGTAAATGCGGTGGTTTGGAGCACTAAACGGCCAACAATATGTGGCAGTTTAAAACCGCCACCTAACACTCAGTAAATCTAGCCCTAAGTCTGGCAACTTCAGCTTGCAAGGAACTGGCTCTTCTAGAGCACAAGCACACTTTTCCCTTTGTTTAAGAAGAGAAATTACTGAAGAAAAAACTTAAGACAGACAACAGTAATCAGGTTTAAAGTGGCTTGAAAATAGTGTAACTGTATCACAGTCAGCAACACGCCAGATATTTACATGGTCAAACTTCCTCCATGTGTTTTACATATGGTTTAATCATTTTTTTTTTATTCAAAATGAACATACATGAAAAATGTCCATCCATACACTCATATGGGTCTTACAGAGGTTACATAACCATAATTCTTTAGCGTTATTAAATAGCTAAAAACACAATTAATTTTAGTATCAATGATATTTCCTCTGCTTGGAAAAGGATACACAGAGTGTGGAGTTCATTTGTGGAGCACAAAATGGATAGATTTCCGGCAAAACTCATAGGTTTCTAAAGCAATTTGGCGGCATTTGCTGAGCAACAGAAGTTGCACAGGCCACGGGGATGAGTTAGGCGGAGTGATGGCAGAATTTAATAAGTATGGAGTAGGCCCATAGGTGTGTCTGGTTTAGCAGTGCAGAAAGAAGATTTAATTTTGTGGAGCAACTGGAGCCACTGTTTATTGCGGTGTCCCTTGCTGTGTGGAGTGGTGCATGGACATTTTCACTGTGTAAAAGGATTTTTAAAGTTGCACCAGCTCTGAGCGTGCAGTATTCAGATCCCATCCTATACTTTTCATGCGATGCAATTTTCCACGAACGCCCAGCCTGTCCCAGATACAGCAATCTGAACAGCTGGCCGTGACTGGTGTCACTTTAGATATATATATATATATATATATATATATATATATAGCATCAACATAGTTGAACCATCATTAGCGTTCACTTAAAGTCATACAAATTTCAGACATTTATGAATTAATTTCCAAATCTATGACAGAGGATCCTGCTGTTAAGACCTCCATCCCAAGTGCCATAGTGCTGGTGTTTCCATGAGACTTTTTACAGAAGTCTATGAAGAGCACATTGTTGCACCTTTGGAAAGTTAACAGTGCATCAGCTGTGGATGACCAGCTAGCAACTGCCCGCCTCTGACATGGGACAGATCTTGTCCAGTAGTGTGATCACACAGCATTTGCAAGTTATGTCTTAGGAGACTTAAGTCAACTTTGATCTCCTGTACAGAACTGGATACTGCCCCCCAGTCAAGATTACCATGTAGTGATTGCCTGCAAGACAGTTAATAAGATAGAGCCTTTAGGCTGATCTGCAGCTCAGGGCTCTGACAGCAATATTTTCCCTCTGTGGAGCCATCAAGGGCTAATGGAGGTAAATACTTCAATGTAATCTACTTCCCTTCCATCACTTCTTTGCTGATATCTGGCTACTGTCACTGTATGGTGTAACTGAAGCATGATTTAGTGGTGAGAAAGTCAATATTTGCCATAAACATGGACCAGACTGAAACTCAGCACACACAGGTCTTACCATTGTCTGTATCCAAGCAAACACCCAACTTCCTGCACTTTCATCCTTAGATTTGAAACCCTATAGTCAAAATCATAGATATTACAAAATATATGTACACTACAGTATATATTATTGAATGAGATATGTGCTTTCTTTGGTGTTGCTTGCAGCATAACGATCAAAGTAAATATCTGATTTTCTACAGATCTTAAAAACTCCCACACTGTCACTATGATCTGTTCCCTGTTGCAATCAGACTAATGATTATATTTGCACAAGTTTTTAATAGCTTTTATTATTGTTATTTTTACACAGTAAGAGCAAGATCAAGGAATGTAGAGCATCTCTTTCACAAACAACCAAATAATGACAGTTCATTTTCTTTGTACCTAATTCCTATGCAACAAACTCCAATTTTGAAGAAACAGCATCTAAATTTCTCCCTCTGGTGGACATAGGATGTAATTTTGCAACATTAAGCTTTAGTTCTAAATCAGCTATGTAAAGGCATTAGATCATTTTAAAGACTTGCTGCTATACTCTTTAAAATACCTTTTTTTTAAAAAAAAAAGAAAAAGTCATGTTTTATTATCAATCTTTTATTAAAATAAAAAAAAAAACTTTTCTTCTATACTAAAGTATTCAACTATTTTATATCTATTCTTTTAATCCCCAGGATGCAATTTTATTTTACAGGAACTAATGTGTTTTACTGTCTATTGATTTTGTTGCAGATTATATGGTTTCTACTGAAAATAATAATAAAAAATAATATTTATGAAACTGTTTTTCAAATACTGCTCAGAGGGCATTAAGTAATCGTTTCTATCTCCTCTATTGTTGAATAATCTTAGAGGAAGAAGACTTTAGCAAATCACTATAGAGTTTTCTTTAATTTAACTATTTTGCTTTGCTTTTGGACAAGTATGATTGGACTTTTGATATTTCATCTGAGCTATTACCTGTTTTAATTTGAGGTAGAAGCGCAGACACCCAAACTTTTATCTGAGGATAAATTAGTGTGTTTTTGTTTCAAATAGTGGAGCATAATCCCCCCCTCCCCCCCCCGAAAAAAACAAACCAATCTGTATCTTGCATCTCATCAGTGCAGAATACATACTCTCTCCAAGGTACACCAAGCCTCTTTACTAAAGGCTGGACTACTTTGATTTTCTTAAAAATTAAAAAAAAAAAAAAAAAAAAACAACTCCTTTTCCTTACTTAAAACAGAGACTAATCTTAAATTAAATTTTCGTTGCATCAAACCATCCAGCCTATTTCAAACATCTTCCCCCATGTAATATTTGCTGTCCTGTACAAACCCCTGCCCCCGCAGAAGTATAAAAAGCTGCTAATCACACATCGAGGTCCGTCTGTTACTTTTCAAACCCACTCTCTGGTGCACTCCCTCTGGTTTTCCATCTGCTCCAGCCGCAAAATCCTGTGCCACAATCCTACTCTATGCAACATGAGACACATAGCCCTTTAAGAGCTCTGAACCTGTGGATATGTGTGCTGACCTGACACCCGCCCTATTTCATCAGCTACTTGAACCTTCTCTGTGCACAGACCTGTACCAGAGTAATAGGCGCCAAACCTTTATTCAAGCGCTCCCGTACATCTTGTGGCTAATTTCTGTGAATTGTGATCCGTGCTATTCCTTAGTTTAGTTCTGCCTGTCATTTGGTACTGTTTATGCTCCTGATTGTTGCTGAGCCGACTTGTTCTGGCAGTACTTCCGTTTTCTGATTTGACACTCTGCAATCCATGTGTGTACCAGTCTCAGGTACATTGACCAGGCTCTTCTTAATGCTGATACCAGCTTGCCACGCTTGGAGGCAGTGCAGTTGATCGCAGAGGCAGGTGGAGATCTGCTACGGGCTGGTTCCATAGTGGGCAACCTGTATTTTTTTTTCCTTTACAACGTCCCTAATAGGCTGCTAAGCCGAGACCCCCATCCCCCCCCCCCCCTGGCTAAAATTTGTCAGCCAGCACTTGTTGATTGATGTCAGCTATCATAGTTAAAGTTCCAGGGTGAAACGTATATGTTTGTCCATTTGCTCCAGTGCTGAAGATCTGATAGAAAAAGTTGATAAAAACAGAACTTTTGGCCCAATATTGAAGTTCACTCTTTGTATTCATAACAAACTAGGGGAAATGTACAAACTTTTCACACCTAATTTATACAAATTAAACTCAGCTAGTCAACTAGTCCTGTATAAAACCATTTAAAGAAACAATATTAATTTGAAATGAAGGTACAAACAGCGTATTAATGATGCAAAGGCTTATGATTATGAAGAGGGCAGCTAAACTGGGGAGTTATCCTGGCTCCTTGATAAATAAATGGTAATACAATACTCAATGCTCAAAATCCCTAAATATATGGATGCCTTGTGGATAGGTTATTTATATGTATCCCTATTTGTAGGTGCAGGCTGGGAGGTGCATGAATGTTTTGTGCCTGCGCGAATCAGTTAGGGTAGAGATAAACGTACTAGGTGGGTAGAAAGATAACCTTTGCGATAAGAAAAAAGTTTCACCTTATGTGAATGGTTGTTGATAAGGATACAGATATATCAAATGGAACGGTATTAAGACAATAAAAAATGTTCATTTGTTTAGCAGTTCAGTCAATGAAAGTTTAATATGCCTTATCTATTGGAATCATAGTAGCCCCAGATGCTTCAACACTCCAGCCGAAAATTACTTGTAAGTTTAACCTTGTAATACCATCAAATTGGAGCATGTGACAAAAGTTGCTTTGATAACTTTAATATATGCAGAAAGTGTAGCCATGATGACAAGTATTAATGGGCGGTGATGGAACACTGATTGGCTGATTTATGAAAGGGCAAAAGGCCATATTTATTTCCTTTGCTCTATACAGCAAAGGGTTAAACTGCTATAATCAATGGTAATTGCCAATGGTGGTATGATTCAATGGCTTTCCCATGTCTTAAGGAAATCTACTTGTATCGCCAGGGTCGCCATCAGGGGGGTACGGCCAGTACGGCAGACCCCTCCGTCTGTCCGGGCCACCTTGCCCTCCTCCCTTATGAAGTCCTCTTTGGCAGTACAAAACCCCAGCAATAGCAGACAGTGTAATGGCCCAGCACCGATGCATTCCACAGAAAGCAGGAAGTTAGGCTTTTGGAATGCGTTTGCGTTCCAAACACCAGATCTGGAAGACACCTGGCTGCTGCTGCATACAGAAACACCGCTGTTCACCACTGAATCCTGAAGCCTTACCTACTTTTCAACTTTTTCCTCTCCTTTTTTCCATATTTTCCCAAGCCTAATTTATCACCATATTTAATCAGCTTCTCTATCTTATATTTATTGTAATTCTCTTCATAATTGAAATTAATTTTATATTTATTTGTATAGTTTATATTATTATACATATTTATATTTCCGCTGTACACATTTTTATATTGATTTTATTTTATTTTATATCCCGAATATATCCTATATTTAGTTTATAATATTTTACATGTATATTTATGTTTATTTCTATTTTACTATCAATTTTATTTATTTATATTTTTCTAACAAATTATATCATTTTTATGGTAAATCTATTTGTATTTATATTTATCTTTCTTAATAATATGTATTTTTTTTTAAGAATCCTGTAATGGGGGCATGTACAGTGAAGAGGGAGGCAGGGGGGCCCTGACAGATTGATTAGTACTGAGTACCACAGTTCTTGATGGCAGCCCTGTGTTTGGCCACAATACCTGTTCTTTTATTGCAGTGTTTTTTAACACCAGTCCTCGTGCACCCCAACACCTTGGGCCTGAATCATTAAGGAAAGTAAAGCAAAAAAAATTAGCAACTTTGCCCCTTGGCAAAACCATGTTAAACTGAAGGGGGAGCTAAATTTAAAATGTGGGGACATATTTATAGTTGGTGTAGGGCATGTCCTTGATGAACCTTAAATTTCAGTGGAAACATAAAGCTATCAAGTATTTGTGTGCTAAAATAAAAAAGACAGTATTTAACTTATGTGCAAAATAATAATGATCATCATCAGTTATTTATATAGCGCCACTAATTCCGCAGCGCTGTACAGAGAACTCATTCACATCAGTCCCTGCCCCATTGGAGCTTACTATCTAAATCGCCTAACATAACAAACTAATATGCAACCCTTGCATTGTAACATGGTTTTGTCCAGGAGAAAATGAAATCATGTTTTTGCCTTACTTTCCTTAATGAATCAGGCCCTTCATGTTTTGAGGATTTCTGTCTGTGGAAACAGGTAGGATAATTACTGTGCATGATTAACTAAAGTTTTTTTTAGAATGTCTATTGGTTTTTAATATTTTTTTAAGTTGCTACTCCAAGAACCCATTATTATTTAGCTCCTACTGTCAAGGTGCTTGGAACATTTTCAGTGTAAAGTTGGAAGCTTTTTGTAAGTGGGAATGCTATGTTATTTGCAGACCTGCACCCCCAACCCCACAGACGTACCAGTCCTACACTCAGGGGCTCAGAAAGGGGGACTAGATACATGTCAGTGGCCTGTCAGTGGCAATTATGGTGGGGACAGTTGGGGCTCTAGCTCCATTTGTCCATCTACGGGCCCATCTGAGCTAGATAATGAACAGGGGAAAGTGATTGGCAGACCAATAACTTTACTCTAAGAAATAGCTGCACTGAAGCTCGAGATTCCACTCAACAGCCCATCCTGCGCTAACCAACCTGGGTCATGTTTTCACCATAACTCCATACATTTGTCTTCACCCAAATTGTGGAAACCTGTCCAGGCTGTTTAGCACTAGGTATGGTAGAGTACTGGGTCAGAGCTTATTTATGGATTTATTACTTTAAGCAGTGCTGAGCCGTTCATTTCAGTGGCCCAATTTAATTCACTACTTACTGAATTTGAGGAAATCTCAAGTGTCTGAAACTAGTGAAAATGTTTTTGGTGCGTCCCACAGCAATTTACTAAACCAATCTTTTATAGTTTTCCCCAGGTCTTTATGCACTGAGAACTCAATACTTTCTGATATTTTGCAATGTTTGATGGATGATTTTTTTTTGGGAGGTTTACAAAACTGATCATTTATAGTCGAATTTGCCTTCAATAGATTAGTGATTAGCAACCTAACCTGCAAATATAACCCCATACCTGTAAAAAGTTTATTTAGCAAAATCATAGCAAATGGCATATTAGCAGGTATTAGGGAATCAGGAAGCTATAAAAATAAACTTTGTATGTATAGAAATTTAGTGTATATAGCTTATCTAATATATAAATGCTTAGTGGCGTCTGTCTGTCTGTGTGTGTGTGGGAAAAAAAAACAAGTTGCAGCGCCACCTGCTGGGCAGAGTTATACACTGAGCTACTAAATTCTTAGTGTGTGTGGGGAAAAAAATTCAAAAAGGGCTGAAATTTGGTAGGGCTCAAACTCATTTTCGTGAGGTAATTTTACCTCATGAACACACATGTGTAGAGGCGTGCGTTAGTGTGTGTGCGTGTGTGTGTGGAAAAAACTATTTTCTCAGAAAGGGCTCATCCAATTGACCTGAAATTTGGTATACTGACATTATTTAACAAAAAAATTAGAATAGTCAAGTCAGTTAACTTCCCTCATCTCCCCTTCCCCCCGTGGGAGGGGTAGTAAAGGCTAAATGTACGTGTTGAGGGGTCAAACTCATTTTCATGAGGTAATTTTACCCCATGAACACACATTAAAAAGGCCGCTTGCGTTGGGAACTAACGCTCTTCCCCTGAGGAGGCCTGGGCTAGGTCCAAATGCATGACAAGAACCTTTTTAAGACCTTAAGTAGCTTGATTTGACTAGAATGCATGAGTATCATGCACGGGTTAACTTGTATTTTATATCTGTTCTTCTACTTAGTATAATTCAGAAGTAGCTTGTCTGTAGAGAGGAAAAATGTTCAGAAACTGGATAAAATCCACTATTTTCTTCATGATTTCAGAGTTACAAATTGAGATTCTCTTTATGTATTAGCTCCTTAATATTTTGTAGGAAAGGGGTCATATATAGAGACTTTTAAGCTTTTGGAAAAATCTGTATTTTATATATAGAATTTATTTTATTTTTCAGTGTAATTGTTCCCAGTGGCCAGAAGGTGTCATCATTATGCAGATTTATCTTTATAAGTTCCCAAAGGCATCCTAAGCTGTTCAGTCTTTCAGAGCAGCTCTAGCACATTGTATTTTGCTTTTAACGCTATGGGATCTTGCTGTAAAAATCGACTGCAATAATAAACTAAAGCACTAAATGTGTGAATACTTTTGTTTGCATATATGTTTTTGTGACATACTAAATTTGGCTGTTTTGAATAATGCTTCTTGTCATGTGTAAGGCAATTATTTTATGCAAAGGTCCCTTATTTTATGCTAAGGTTCTGTGCGCATGCACGTTAAGAAACTTTGGCTACCAATTACATCTAATTGTGCAGTACAATGATAACAAGCTTTGCACCATTTGCAAGTAAGCATGGACTGTTAAGACATAACGCCATTAATATAATATAAAACAAATAAAGCTATTATACTTTGTGGATAATGCCTTAAAACTGTTAGAGGCAATTTTGTTTACTTATTCTATGAGGAGTTCACATGTTGTGTTACAATTAATCAATTGCATCAATATGTAACATTCCAAGCTGCTTGTCATTTCAATTTTTGTATTAAGTTTTTATTTGTAAATAGCACACTTTGTAGATTCTGTGTTAGCATATCTTTATAATGTAAAATGATACAAATGTCTCTGAAAAATCAACAAATGCAATGAAAAAGCAACATCTTATTTTATTTATATGGTGCCACAGAATCTGCAGCACTGTACAATCAACAAAGAATAAACAGAACAAAATACAGGTAAGTATGGGCGAAGAGAAATAAAAGAATTAGTAAAAATCATAAAGAAAGCAGCTACATAAGAAGGCACTACTATAGCAAAGAGAACGTTACAAAGAGGATAAAGAGATAGGTGGCAGTCATTATTCTGACAGTGTAAATGTAGGCAATTAGCCTGCCGACATTTTTATGTCAGCAGGTTAAGAGCCGAAACTTACATTGTGTTGACAGGTGGACAATGTCGTCAGTGTGATTGGCGACATTGCCGATATTAAAAGACCAATGCCGGTGGGTCTGGGGTATAGCTGCCGGCATTGGTCTTTTAATGTCAACATTGTCATTGGTGACACTGCGAATGTCGCAAATCACACTGACGACATTGTTCATCTGTCAACACAATGCAAGTGTCAGCATTTAGCCTGCCGACATTTTTATGTCAGCAGGTCAAGTGCCTACATTTACACTGTCGGAATTATGTACCATACCCATTGAGAGGGCCAAAATTATGAGAGTGAACATTCATGAGGATTAGTGAAGTAAATGGAGGTGGAGGGAAGTGAGAGGTTGCAGTAGGTGGAGTCAGAGAAGGAGGTTGTTTTGGATGGGAAAGGGTAGCAAATGGACATAATAGGGGTGCAGGGAAAGGAGTGGAATTAGCAGGGGGAGTATGAGAAGGGAATTTTCTCAGGATGAATCAGGATAAGCAAATGGGAAAAGGTGAGTTTTCAGGGAGCTCTTGAAAGATTCAAGATTGGTGGGGAGTCTGATCAGGCAGGACAGGGAGTTCACCTGTGGTGTAAGGTGGCAACAGGTGAGGAGGAGAGGCGAAGGTCATTGACAGAACGTAGTTGTCAAGTAGGGGCATATTTTTCTTTTAAGATTGGAGATGTTGGAGGGGGAGGCATTAAAGAGGGCTTTATAAGTGAGGGTAAGCAACTTGAATTGTATTCTGGAGGGAATGGGGAGTCAATGGAGGGCATTGCAGAGAGGAACAGCAGAAGAAGAACATCAGGAGAGGATGTCTCGGCAAAGCATTCAGGACAGGTTTCAGAGGGAACAGATATTTGTCAGCCAGGCCTGAGAGGAGAAGATTGGAATAATCAAGGCAGGAAATGACAAGAGCATTGATGATGGTCTTGCTGGCATCCAGTCAGAGGAAAGGCCGATTCATGTTGCGAAGGTGAAGGTGGTAGTATTGGGGGAGGGACTGAATGTGAGGAGTGAAATTGAAGGCGGACTCGATGATGATCCCCAAGCAGCTCTTCTGTGGAGAGGGCATTATTATCAACCTTAAGGGAGATAGGTGGAGGAGATCTGACAGTGGACAGTGGAAAGATGATAAGCTCAGTTTTGGATATGTTGAGCTTGAGGTAGCTTCTAGCCATCTAATTGGAGATGACAGAGAGACAGTCTGACACACGGGACAGGAGAGAGGAAGAGAGATCAGGGGAGGATAGGTAGATTACAATGTCATCGACATAAAGGTTATATTGTAGTCTGAAGGAGCAGATGAGTTGACCAAGGGAGGGGGTGTAAAGAGAGAAAAGTAATGTTCCAAGAACAGAGCCTTAGGGAGCTACAACAGATTGGGAGAAGGAGGAAGGGAACAGGCACCAGACAAAGAGACATTGAAGGAATGATCAAAGAGGTAGAAGGTAAACAGGTAAGGACAGTGCCTGAAATGCTAAGTAAGTAATGGGTGTAAAGGAAGAAAGGATGGTCAGCTGTGTAGAAAGTGGCAGAGAGGTCATGGAACAAGAGCAGGAAAAAGTAGTCCTTCCACTACACCAAGAGAATATCTTTAGTTAACTTGGGGAGAGCAGAGGATGGAAGTCTGACTGTAATGGATCAGGGGAGAGTGAATGGTGAGCAAGTGCTTTAAATGGTTGTAGACTAGCCATACAAGAATTATGGAAAGGAATGGGAGTAGGAATATGGGGTGATAGCTGGAGATGCAGAGTTTAGAGGTGGTTTCTTCACAATGGGGGTGATGAGCACATGTTTAAAAAGGTGGGTTGACTGCAAGTTAGTGGAAAGAGAGAGAGAGAGAGTGAAGTAGGTGTCAGGGAGCAGGGTGGAGAAAACGGCTATAGAGTGGCACAGGGATTTGAAATAAGCTTGGCTGAGGGAAGGAAGAGCTGTGAAAAGGAGGTGTCTTGATGGATGGGGTAAATTTTCCTCTTGAAGTAAGAAGCAAAGTCATGGTTGGTGACAGTGGACAGATGGGTGGAGGCAGGGGGCAAAGAAGTGTGGAAAAGAGGTGATGGAGTTGTTGAACTGGGAGGAAATAAGGGTTTTAAAATATGTTTTTTTGGCAAGAGAAATAGCAGCTTAATAGGAGTACAGGGCGAATTTGAAATGGATAAAACCTGTGTCGGAGCACAACTTTCTCCAGAGGCGCTCACAAGAATGGGAGGTCCTCTGAAGGTAGCGAGTGAACTTGGAGTGCTAAGGTAGGGGTTTGGAATGCTGGAGGTGAAGTGTGGTGGCAGGGACAATCTCATCCAGGACTGTGGAGATGGTGAAGTTGTGAAAGGAGATTGCTGCATTAAGGCAGGACAAACAGGAGATAGGAGAGTGGAGTGGTTCAAGCGGGGCAGAGAAGGAGGGGATGGGAAGTGGAGTAATGAATGGCAGGAGTTTAGGCATGGAAAGGATACAGAAACTAATAGGGGGAATAGCGAAGGCCTCAGGGAGGAAGGGGGGAGCAAAGAGCTTATGGAACAAGGGATAAGGTTGTATGACATTGGAGAGAGAGGGGAAAGAGTACCAGAGATGGATATATGGTGATGGTAGAAAAAGTTAGTATTATTGAATACCAGGGGTGAGAGAAAATAGGTCATGGAGAGAGAAGAAATGTTGGGTGGGAAACATAAAATATGTAGATGGAAAGCAGATAATATCAAGAGTAGAAAGGGAAAGGAGATGACAGACCACTTATTGGAGTAATTGTGGGGTATAATGCTAGATGGTAGTTGGGCAAAAAACAGAAAGGTAGTGAATGGGAGGAAGGAAGCTGAAGAGGAATAAATGGAAAGCATAATGGTAAACAAGGGGTAAAGTATATGTAGAAAATGTACTAGATAAGAGGAGGAGAATGTTGAAGTGTATACCGGTCAAGTAACTTGAGAGTCGATATTGGAGCAGTTGAAGGTGTAGGAGGGTATATCTAGTGAGATGAGTCGAGCACTGTAGAGGAAGGTCTTCATGTGGCAGATATGCAGTGACACTGTTTGTGACCGGGAACTTAGGCCACAAAATGTGCAGGACTATTCAAGAGGTTTCAGAAGTTGTAGGGAAGCTACTGCTGGGTAGACAATGTACCAAGCCACCTTTCACATTAACATAGGGTTGACTCCACTGCAGACTGAGGGGAGCTGTCAGACACCAAGATGGGTTCCCGATGGAACAGGTGATAGCCTTAGGTCCCAGTTATAATTTGGACCAACTGTTGGTATGATGGGCTGCAGATGCACCGACAGATAAAATCACACCCAGTGTCTGTAGAGACCTTAGAGTGTGTAGGATAAGTCACAGCTATAGATCCCAGAAGTATTCAGATCAACATGAGGTGCAACATGAGGTGCAAATGAGATGGTTCAGGCCAAAGTCACAGTCTGAAATGATGGTGAGAGGATTACAATGGTAGCTATAACCTCAGGCCTGATCAGGAACAGGGTTGCAAAGGTCAAGATGGAGTTGTTAGGAGGTCACTGGTGGGAAAAGTCTTCAGGTATATTTATGCACAGGCACCAATGCTTGGTGTTTGTTGAGGCATCTGGTTGGTGCAAATTCTAGTCACAGCCTTAGATTCCAGCTGTAATTAGGTCAACAAAAGGCCAAACTGTTCACAGTGGTAACAGGAGTGAGAGTATTCATATTTGATTTAGTTCCAGGAAGGCGAGTCCCCCAAAGTAAAAGATAAATATATGAGACGTAAACACTTTATATATGCATATGCTTTAGTAAACATTCATAATTGAATTCTTATATTAATTATATTAACAAAAGTATGGAAAATTCAACCTCAACATTTTTTCTACCACTAACCTGTGGCACCTATGGGAAATGACAGATGCACACTGGGTTCTTCTTACCTGATCACGATCGGTCTACCTACCATTTGTAATGATTACTCAGCATAGCTTCCACACACGGCTTCAGTCAAGAGGAGAGACCGCAACAATTATTTGGGTAAAACAATAGAGAGTGGAAGGAAGGTGGATGTACTAGGTGATGAGCAGAAGTAGAGATCCTGAACTATACTCAGGGGCGGATTGGTTATAGGCCTTACAGGGAATTTATCCGGTAGGCCAGTGACAACTGAGGCCGCTGTAGGCCACCTGATTCTTATTTTTTTAAGTTAATTTTTTTACTCCTCCCGGCGGTGCCAGCCTCGTTCTATCTGGTCCCCTTTCCCCCGTATCAGGAGTGCCAGTGAGGGGGTTGGATAGAACTAGGACGGCGAAGCTGGGAGGAGAAAAAAATGTACTTATAAAAATAAGAATCAGGTGGCTGCGGTGCGTCCCTTCTTCCTACCCACTCCCTTACTTGGCCTCCTCCAGTTCCGTTCAGGCAGAATGTCACAAGGGATGAGCCCCACATGACAGCTGCTGTCCCATGTGTGTGCCCGATGCAGACAGAGGAGACTTCAATACAGCATGACTCCAACAAGGTAAGTGTGAGGAGATGGCTGCTCTACTATTTTACTATGTAGTGGGTTGCTATACTATTTTACTATGTGGGGGGTTGTTATATTATTATTTTGCTATGTGGGGGGCTTTTAAACTATTTTACTATGGGGGGGCTGCTACACTATTTTACTATGGGGTGCTGCTATACTATTTTACTATGGGGTATAATAGGTTTATTTGTTAAACATAAATGCTATTAATTTATTGCTGGGGGGATCTTTACTGTAATTTGGGTGGGAGGTAGGCTATTAATTTAAAGGTGGACTGTGGGTCGGAGCTAATTATTTAATCGTCGGTGGTATTAATTTATTTGTTGGTTGAAGGTGGGGCTATTTAATTTAATAGTGAGATCTATTAATTTAAGGTGAGGTGATGGGACCTTTAATTTAATGCTGGGGTGGTTTGGGGCTATTAATTGAATGTGGGGCTGAGTTTGGGGAGGAGGGATATTTATTGAATGTGGATTGTTGTGGGAAATGGTTATATTTGTTAAACGCAAATGCCATTATTTTATTGCTAGGGCTGTTTGGAGGGAGGGAGATAGGTTTTTTAAAAAATGTGAATACTATTATTTTAAGGCCAGGGCTGTTTGGAGTTTTCTAAATGTCATGTACTCATTTTGTTTTCCAAATAGGGCCTCCAACATTCCTAGATCCAGACAAGCAGCAACTGAGCTAAATGTCAGCCCGTAGGCCTACTAAGGACTACAATGAAGCAAACACTAACCGGTATTAGCGCTACTGAACTAGCAGGTGCGGAGTCTAACGTACCCCTGGTATTCGCCAGGGAACCCGCAAGGAGGTTTGGACTTCGCTGCAAAGGGCACTCAGGTCGCGGTCCTACTAGCCAGTTGCCGGTGTAAGCAACAGTGCGCTCGGCTAGAAGACAGGCGTCCGTCTCCGTCTGACAGGGGATCAGCGGGGACAGGCCTGACAGTACCCCCTCCCTTCCTCCCTCTCAAAGAATTATTGGTCCTCTCTAGGAATTTAGCAAGGAGACGACCAACATGAAGATTGGCCTCCGGGACCCAGGATCTCTCCTCAGGTCCATAGCACTTCCAATGTACAAGATACTGGGGGTTGCCCCGAACAAAGCGGTTCTTTAGAATTCTCTCTACTTCGAATTCGTCACCCAGAGAGGTCTTGATGGGTGGAGGAGAAACAGGTTCTTTGAAGAACTCGTTGAGGACTAAAGGTTTCAGCAGGAAGATGTGGATTGTGTCATGGATCCTAAGGGAAGTAGGTAATGAGAGCTTGTAGGAGACAGAGTTGATGACTTGAGAAATAGCAAAAGGACCAATAAACCGAGGAGCCAATTTCATAGACGGTACTCGGAGTCGGAGGTTGTGAGTTGCCAGGCACACGCGGTCTCCCATCTTCCAATACTGGAAGATTTTTTCAATGGTGATCGGCAGCTGTCTTATATCGTTGCACTGATGTGGAAAGTGTCGCCTGAGTTTTGGTCCAGATTTGTGAAAAGTTGTGGATGAGGGAGTCAGCTGCGGGCACAGAAGATACTGGAGCCTCAGATAATAGGGGAGGAGTAGGATGTCTACCATAGACAATGAAGAAAGGAGAATAGACTGAGGAAGAGTGTAAGAGGTTATTATGAGCAAATTCGGCCCAGTAAAGGAGGTCATTCCAGGACGCTTGATATTCAGAAGAAAATCATCGCAGGAAACACTCCAGGTCCTGATTCACACGTTCTGTCTGTCCATTAGTCTGGGGGTGGTAGCCAGGAGAGAATTTGAGTTTGACCACGATCTTGTGCCAGAAAGCTCTCCAGAATCTAGCCACAAATTGTACTCCGCAATCGGAGATGATTTCTTGGGGACACCCGTGAAGACGGAATACATTTTTTAAAAACAGGTTTGCAAGCTCAGGAGCTGAAGGAAGGCCTTTACATGGGATGAAGTGGGACATCTTGGAGAAGCGATCTACCACGACCCAGATGGTATTGTAGTCGTGACTCAGAGGAAGATCAGTGATAATATCCATCGTGATACTGCTCCAGGGAGAGTCAGGAATGGGAAGAGGAAGTAGAAGACCAGAAGGACTTTATCTAGGAGTCTTGTGGAGAGCACGTATACAGCATGCTGCCATCTTCCATTCATCGCCCTTCCGAATGCGTATAAAATTGTAAGCCCCTCTGAGATCCAATTTGGAGAAGATCTTGGTACCCCGAATGTGGTCGAATAGTTCCGTAATAAGAGGAAGAGGATAGCGGTTCTTGATAGTAATTGCATTCAGGCGACGGTAATCTATACAGGGTCTTAAGGAGCCATCCTTCTTCTTCACAAAAAAGAATCCAGCCACTGCGGGAGAGGAGGACTTCCTGATGAACCCTCGCTGAAGATTGTCAGAGACATATAGTGACATTGCCTTTGTTTCAGGTAAAGATAGCAGGTAAACTCTACCCTTGAGGATAGTTTTACCGGGCATGAGTTCAATGGGACAATCCCACGCACGATGTGGAGGTAGACTCTCAGCGGCTGATTTGCTGAATACATCAAGGAACTCTAAGTATGGTTCCGGAAGCTTGACTTGGGAGGCAAGAGAAAGACAAGGTGGGTGGGTGCACCTTAGAAAGACATCTGTTGAAATAAGAAGAACCCCAGGAGGATACCTGAGCATGCAGCCAATCGAACTGTGGCGAATGCGTCCTGAGCCAGGGTAAACCCAAGATTATGGAGTTGACGGACTGAGGAATGACCAGGAACTTAATCCACTCGTGGTGAAGAACCCCTACCTGCAACCGAACTGGACAGGTGATAGAGGTGAAGGAACCGTTGCTGACTCTGTTACCTTCCACTGCGGTGAGAACCAATGGTTGCGCAATAGATGAAAGGGTATACGAAGTTTGGACACCAGAGTGGCAGAGATGAAGTTCCCTGCGGATCCAGAATCCACAAAGGTGGAGCATTCCAGGGAGATATCCGTAGACTTGAGGGTGACTGGCATCAGAAAGTTGGTATCCTGTAGGGAGTAGGGAGTATGGAGACTGGATCCTAGGACAACCTCCCTTTTATTGCCTAGAAAGTGGAGTTTCCCGGCCTCTTTGGGCAAGTTGATAGTAGGTGACCGGACTCCCCGCAATACAGACAAAGGCGGTTCTTAATCCGGCGTTCCCTTTCATCCCGAGACAGACGAGAACGCCCAATCTGCATAGGCTCTTCGGCCGTAGGGGTTGGAGACTGAAAACGAGGAGCCAAAAGAACAAGGCGGCGGTCCTGATTTCTTTCCGAAAAGCGTTCCTGATGATGGATGTTCACTTTGATGCTAAGTGATACCAAGTTGTCAAGTTTAGTGGGGAGATCCCGGGAAGCGAGAGCGTCCTTAATGGGGTCAGACAACCCTTGCCAGTAGGTAGCTGTCAGAGCCTCATCGTTCCACCCTAGTTCAGAGGCGAAGGTACGGAATTGTACTGCATACTAACCAGCCAAGAGGGAACCTTGTCGCAGGGCAAGAAGACTAGAGGCGGCAGAGGATACCTGGCCGGGCTCAACAAAGACTTACTGAAAATTTTTGATGAATATAGCAGAATTATAAAGAGATATCATTACGTTCCCAAAGCGGGGAGGCCCAGGCCAAGGCTTGTCCTTGGAGGAGAGAAATAATGTAGGCTACCTTGGCTCTCTCAGAAGAGAAGTTCTCAGGTGCAAGTTCGAATTGGATGGAGCATTGGTTGAGAAATCCTCTACATCCTTTGGGATTACCATTATATTTCTCTGGAGTGGGAATCCGTAGAGTCCTAGAAGTAGCGACATTCACGCTAGGAGGAGAAGGAGGAGCAGGAGAAGCTGCCTGAGGAAGATTCAGGGAATCCAGGCGGAACATCACACCTTGAAAGCACTGCAGGAGTTGAGCCTGGTTAGACTCTTGCTGTTCCACTCGCTGCCCTAAATGGAGGAGGAGGTCTCGAGCAGAAGGTTCCCCAGCGCCATCTGTCATGGCCAGAGTAAACTGTCAGGCCGTAGGCCTACTGAGGACTACAATGAAGCAAACACTAACCGGTATTAGCGCTACTGAACTAGCAGGTGCGGAATCTAACGTACCCCTGGTATTTGCCAGGGACCCCCGCAAGGAGGTTTGGACTTCGCTGCAAAGGACACGCAGGTCGCGGTCCTACTAGCCAGTTGCCGCTGTAGTGTAGAAGGGTCAGACGGTCCGGGTCAAGCCAATCGGGAATGCAAGGTACCAGGGAGAATCCAGAGGAGTAGTCAACAAGCCAAGGTCGCAGGAACAATATGGGTTACGAAGAAACAGGAATGGTCGCCAAAGCCGGATCACAATGGGAGAGAAGGAACACAGGAGGAGCAATCAGGGAAGCTGGAAATAGCAGGAGAACCAGGATACTAGGTACTGGAACCTGTTACTCTGGCACCCTAATGGCACCAGAGCCAGGGTTAAATAGAGGCAGGCAGCTGCTTATTGGAAGAGCCAGGGGGTGGCACGCTAGGGTTAAAGCAAAGGGACGGCGGCAGGGCGCATTCGCCCGACAGGCAGACAGACTGGAAGCCGCAGCGCGTCTGTTTCTAAGCAACAGAACGCTCGGCTAGAAGACAGGCGTCCGTCCCCGTCTGACGGGATCAGCAGGGACGGCGCCTGGCACTAAAGACACCAACAGGCACAGGTGGTGAAAGTGACAAGAACAGGTAGGAGAGAGCAGGACAGTCTGCCAACTGTCCTGAATCTGGTGACTGTCTCGCTTAGTCAGGATTTGGTCCGACTGCAAGGACAGTTGGGAGGTATGTCTCGCTTCCGGCTGTAATGCTCGTGACAGCAGAGCTGCGTGCACCTAACAGTAGTGCACATAGTTTTACCTGTGTATTAGTCTAAAAGGATTCTAAAATGACAAACCCCCCTGTCTTAAGTGCGCCAGGACCCCCTGAGCTTTAATCCAGCTCTGGTGATACTTTAGTGGTTCCTGCATTGATCCCATTGCCTGCCTTCTACCTTGCTCTGGTCCCATTCTCAGATCACTTTGTTGAACATATGGCCAGCCCCCATTGCACTGACAATATTATTAATCCTGCTTCTTTGCACTTACTGTGTCACCAGCAAACCCTTGGAATAGGTATCCCCTTCACTTATGCCATTGTCTGCCAACCCTCCTCTTCTATATCATTTTTAACAAGACTGTCCCACCCTCAAACAGACAAGTCAGTGTGGTAGAAAGAGAAGCTGGCCTCCGGGAATGTCAAATGACAATAGCCAGACATTGTCAAGTGTTCATCAGGACGGTCATTTCACCTTCAGAGGAAGTCCAGTCGGTCACGTGACACTGACACCTGAATCAATGCAAAATCTTAAGACAATAACACAGATATTACCTCAAGCCAGGCCATTTAACCTTGGTAAAGATCAACCTCAGGAATCTATGAACAGTCTTCATCCCAGGTTAAATAAATTTGGGTACAGATTTCTTCAGCAGATTGACAAATGACAAAGGGGAGTGGAAGATGAATCAATACATTTTCTGTCTGTTTACGAGAATGTATTGACATATCACTTAGGGTTTTAGGTGCCCCTGAAATGTTGCGCTCTAGGCAACCATCTTAGTTTGCCCAATTCTAGCGACAGCCCTTTTTTCAAAACGCAATGCATGACTTATCTATGTATACCTGTAAAAGGGATAAATGGATATTTATACGTACTGTACCTACAACAAATATGCAGCCTCACCTGACTGAGAGCTGCAATGTTGACTCCTAAACAGTGTGGTTTTGGTCCTTATATATAAGAGCAAAGAAATTAAAAAGTAATAGAAATTTTTTGCTCTGATCTGTGTTTGTAAAATTACATTATATAAACAAGTAAACGAAATGCAAAGAAAATTTCCTGCTACATAATGAACTCAGGGCCGGATCACCTGTTAGGTGAACTATTCCCGTGACTAGGACCCGTTCAACACGTTTGTTTATTTTTTTAATATTACACTGACCCTTGCTTAAGTTTAAGAGGGACCCATATTCAGGTTTACAGGAAGGAGGGTGCTCTATGGGAGCTGCAACATGTGTCTGCATGGCCTGAAATTATAGTGTCTTGGGTGGATTAATATTATGTGGGATGCATTAATGTTATGTGGAGACCGATCTGGGGGTATTAATGTAACATTACTTGTTGTTCTTTATTAAATGTGGAGATGATGGTTGTATCACTGTTATCTGGCAACCCTTTTTTAAATGTGGGGGCTGTTATTGTAATGATGGGTTAATAAGGCTATTATTATATGTTAGGGGCTTAATGCAATGTGGGATCTCTATTAAATGTGGGGCTATTAATTTAATGTTAGGGCTCATTGGGGCTAATAGGCCTATTTATTAAATGTGAATGTCATTAATTTAATATTGTCACGGATCTCAAACAGAAGTACAGCTAGGAGTCATGGATAGGTGAAAACACTCTGTGTTTATTTGCAGAGAGGTGTTAACAACAGGTAATAAGGAGCAGTGATAAATACCAGGTTCCAGCTGATGCAGAAAGTAGCATGAATGTCCAGAAACAATCAGGTAAGGACAACAGGAAATTACATCAGGATTGGACAACAGGAAAGGACAACACAGGATGGGACAACAATAACCAGCCCTGTGTGCTGGGAGAGACAGGTATATAAAGGGAAAACCACACCCAGGTGCATGGGATAATTGGTGAACAAGCTAATCCCTAAGGCAAACAAGAAAGGCATAATAGCAGCACCTCTGGTAATCAGAGGTACTGCTGCAATACAATACAATAATAGGACACAAAGGACAGGAGCTGCCATGCAAAGCAGCATGTAATGCATAAGCTGAGGGCAGATCGTGACAAATATTGAGGCTCATTGGGGACATGGAGTCATAATTGTCAAATGTGGGTGCTAGTAATTTGATTCAGAGCTGGTAGGTCTAATGTATTCACTTGATGCTCTCCTTTCCAGCAGATGTAGTACCTGTCTCTTTTCCAAATAGGGTCCCAACATTCCAGGATTCATCAAACCAGGCTAAAAATCTCTGTAAACGATGGAACAATGTCAGGCAAATTCTGCAGTGTGTATGCACTCACGACCAGCAGCTTAGGCAGATCTCCATAGAGTTTACAGAGTTACGATCTTTTCAGCAGATGGTTATGACAGATGAAGAGTACAGATCTGAAAATAAATTGTGCAAACAGTATATAGTGAGTGTCCATGAATCAGCATGCTGATTGGGACTTTCAGTCATTGGTAAAATTGTTAAAAGATATTGCATCGAGAGAAATTTACCTAGCTTTACTGTCCAAAATAAACCTGGCTGCCTATCACTAATGACAGTTCACTGTGGTATAACAGGGTTAGGTAACAGATCAATTAGCATGCAAATTACAATAGGATTCCCTGTAATAGGCTTGAATGAGATTGAATTAGATAAAACTTGGTCATTTTTAAAACATGTCCCTCACTCAGGACACTTCTAGCACTTCTCAGCAAGCTTTGCCTCCCTTCCTCCTCCAAGTGTTCCTCTCTGGCAGGACCCAAGGCAGGCTGGATATTCTGGCGTTGCTCTCCTCTCAGCGTCTCTCTCTCAGTGGTCACTCTTTCCCATTATGACTCACCTTCCTTGCCGTCCTGCCCCCTATATATGTCCTATCCAGCATTAATTCTCGTCGGTGGGTTCTCCTTGTTAACCCTGCCCTCATCCTCAGTTCTCTCCATGTAGGGAGTGACACTGCTCTAGCAACGCCATATTCCTGTAGCCCTGCGGCAGCAGGGGTTACGCCAGCTTTAATTTAAACAGTATGCTCAACATTCTCCATATTTGTTTTGCACTGCACCTAGAAAATGTTTAGCTAATTACTCCTATAAAGCGCCCTGATCCTCCCTCTGTCCAGCTTAATTCTTTGAGTGTCCAAGACAAACACCTTTGATCACATCTTGTGGTGTATAACTGTCATAGTAGCAGACTGAATGACATAACATAGTCTTCACTGCTATGTACTGTGCCAGCCAATCTAAATGATCCTCATTTTTTTTCAATGTACCTTTCATTTATGTAAATAACCCATTTTTATATGAAATAGCTTGCTGCTTGCTTGTGATGGAGATCAAAGTTCATGAAATGTAATAACTAATATGACATGTTAACAAGATGAAGATCATTGGGAAGGTTAAAGGACACAGTTTCACTATAGAATGAAAAATGTGCATATTCACCAGGGCTGGACATATATCCTCACATCTAAGGATTAGCATGATATTTATTTTAATGAACAAGCTTCATAAAAAAGAAAGTTCTAACATGAGCATATTACTACAATGCGGAGGCGAACTTTGGTCATGGTCAAAAATATTAACAGAAGTTTCATTAAATTTAATTAATTACTCTCACTACTACAGTTGTTTGAAGCATAATATGGGTCTAAGGGTTACACAGAAGCTTCTCCTAATGTATTACTAAATAAATTTGAACCGATTTTAATCTGCTAATGGAGGGGTTGGGGTCATTTGCAAATGATAGAGAAGCTACTTTGTTTAACACATTAGCATGCAACATGGCTGCCCTTACCTATTCATACAAAATGTTACATTACCATAAACTGCAGTGTAATTTGTCAGATAGGCTTCATAAAATGCATTAGATCAAAGATAAACTTGTACCATGCGATAATCAAGTCTGTGAAGTCCTTGAGAAAATTGCAGATTGAACACCTGGCCATGATTTTCTGCCAAATAATCTAATTTACATTTTTTTATTTTTTTTTTATATTTTTTTTTTTTTAAAAAAGCAAAATTAATACAATTAGCAGGTTTATCTCATATATGTTTTGTTTACGGTTATTATTTCTATCAGGTGCATTAATATGGAAGTAACAGGATCTAGTTTTCTTTTTACAAATTATAATACTTCTTCAAATCCTTTCTCCCTAATTGGTGTTATTTAAAACTTTTTTGCCATATATATGCCAATGTTGCTCATTGGAGTCTTATTTATGTGTCAAATAATTCAAGTTATACATTTTAAGTTACATTGGTTTAGATGTACATGTTAATGGTCTTCCATTTTGAGATATTTTTAGTTGACTCAAAAGACATCACATTGAAAATAATGGCCAAGGTCCAATTACTTCCACTTCTGTGGTGGTGTAAAAATATGGCTTTTTTGTGCGACTAAAAAGGCAGATCACAGATAAAACTGCACTCTCTACCCATTGCACCCATTACTGTGGTTAGTCCATATTCTGCTAGGACTGGCTAAACCTTCCCATAACATGGTGCAAAAATGTTCTCCCTTCAGTAAACGTCATCTTTTATGTAAATGGCACAGTCTAGGGCTTTTAAGATTCTTTTTTTCAATTCATTGATTTACAGAGTTCATTTATCTTTTTTCAAATATACAGTCATTTTCTGAAAGAATTTTGTTGAAGCTTGTACACATATATTGTCACAATCCAAGGGCTATGTAAGGACTGCGGAATCTGCTTGAGCTGACACTACCCTCAAATTGGCGCGGAGTCTAACAAAGCGGGTGATGTTTGCCAGGGACTCCAGCAACGAGGTGTGGACTTTGCAGCTCCACAGGTCACTGCCCTCTAAGGTGGTAACAAACGAGATCTGGAGGATGGTGGTCTGAAGAGGGATGAGCCTGATATACAGGTAAGTGGTACTACAATACACAGGGAGGAGTGGATCAGAAAGGTGCGGTGTGCACCGGGGTCCTAATGTAACAGATAGAACCTAGTGAGGTGGTCTGCCAGTGATTGATACACAATAGGTCCTGGGGAGCCACAAGGCCCAGAGACAGGACTGGTAGATGATTTAACAGTCTGCAGGATGCAGAAGAAGCAGGTAATAGTGATTTGCAGAGTAGTGATGCACTGAGGTCCTTGGAGCTGAGAGGCTCTGAGTCAGGATCACTTAGGAGTGCAATGGTCTGCAGGCAGAGATGACACCGGAGTCCTTAAGAAACTAAATAACAATGCAAAGAGGAGATCTGCAGAAGAGTAAAACACGCTAGGTCCTGGGAGGATGGGAGGCTCAGAGACAAGATCGGCAGGAAGTTTAACAATACGTAGGATACGGGAATGCAGGAGACCAGCTACACAGGTGTATGCTAACAGAAACACACTGGTATGTAAGCAACAGGAGCCCAGAATCCAAGTAACCAGGAGACAGCGCCAGAGGGAAGGATTAGCAGCCGTTAATACTGGAGCCAGAACGGAGCAAGTCCATACAGGTAGGGAGACCTGAAGATCTGGCACCCAAGGGATGTAGGACGTGCCTTAAGTAGAGGATCCGCCCTGCTGATTAGCCAATGGATTGAATGAAGAGAAAGTACAAAAAGCTGGGTCGCGCATGTGCAGAAGAGCCAGCAAAATGGCGCCCTGCGAGAGAGCCATGGAGTCTGACAGGAGAGGAGAACGGCAGTGGGAGAGCGCCGGACCCTGACGGACAGTCAGTGGGTCAGGTACGTACAGGGCCGCCGAGAGGGGGGGGAGCGGGTACTAATTACCCGGGCCCGGGCATGTCAGGGGGCCCGGCCCGGGCCCTCGCGCCGACGATTTTCTTTCAAAACAATTTTTTTTAATCTTTTTTAGGGGGGTGCGGGGGGGGGATGCTCGGTCGTTGGTGGGGGGAGCAGGGTAGTTAAAAAAAACAAGGCTGTCTGAATGCCGGCTATGACATCATTATGTCACGCCCAGCATTCAGTCAGTCTGGAGCAATGGAGCACAGAGCAACAGAGAAGACAAGAAGGAAGAGAGAAGTAAAGGTAAGTGAAGGGAGGAAAACGGGGAGGGGTGCAGCATGACACAGAGGAGTTAAGAAAAGAGGGACAAGCAGCATGACACAGAGGGGTTAAAAAAGAGGGACAAGCAGCATGAAACAGAGGGGTTAAAAAATGAGGGACAAGCAGCATGGCACAGAGGGGTTAAAGAAAAGAGGGACAAGACAAGCAGCATGGCACAGGGGTTAAAGAAAGGAGGGACAATAGCAGCATGACACAGAGGGGTTAAAAAAAGAGGGACAAGCAGCATGACACAGAGGGGTTAAAAAAAGAGGGACAAGCAGCATGGCACAGAGGGGTTAAAGAAAAGAGGGACAAGACAAGCAGCATGGCACAGGGGGTTAAAGAAAGGAGGGACAATAGCAGCATGGCACAGCGGTTCAAGAAAAGAGTGACAAGCAGCATGGCACAGAGGGGTTAAAAAACGAGGGACAAGCAGCATGGATGAGAGAGTTAAAGAAAGGGGCAAAGGCAGCATGGAGGGCGCAGTGTGATCATAACGAGGCATAGCGTGGTGATGATAAAGGTAATGTGTGTGTGATGGCACAGAGCTTTTGGCAATGTAGTGTGTGTGAGGTAGATGGTGGCTAATTAATGGCTGCTATTTTGTTTGTGGGGTAATGGGAATACTATTTTAATGTTGGGGCTGGAGAAAGACCTAATTATTAATCATGGATGTTATTGATTTAACGGTGGGGCTGGCTGTAATTTTGTAAATGTAGCCATTTTTTTCCAAAATAGGTCCTCCAACATTCCAGGATCCGGACAAGCCGCAACTAAAGAAACCAGCAGCCACATGTGGTAAAAGTGAGAAGAACAGGTAGGACAGAGCAGCATAGTGTGTGAAATGTTGTGATTCTAGTAGGGACAATGCCAATGTTTGGTGAGCCCAGTGGGTGCAGGCCTAGACTGAACTCTTTCTGTACGCACTGCATTCTTCCTATACTACACAAGGGTGCTAGATGTCCTGAAAGTCAGGAATGCTTGGACAAATGTCACGCTCAGCGGAATTCAGGACCTAGTGATTTTATTGTGCTAGCCACACCCCAACGGCGCATTGACACGCCCCCAATTGTGTGACCATACCCATGAAATTTTTTTTTGCTTACTCAACTATAAGGGGGGGCCCCATGAATTTGTTGTACCGGGGCCCTGAATTCCTCTTGGCAGCCCTGGGTACGTCACAGTTATAAAGAGTTACAAACAGCAGCTAATGGTTATAACTATACATAGTTGGATTTTTAAACAGGATGGACCTCCTGTGCCACCCTGTTGTGTTGCTAGGGACTGGCTGTGCCTGCCTTGCCACCATCTTTAACCCAAATTCGCCCACTGTAAACGTTATAGGGGACGCTCTGCTGCCACCACCAGGCTCCTTCACTGCCACCTGGAACTGCTTCCTTCTGGGTTCTCCAGCATGCCCGGCTTCTCTTGGATTCTTTCAAATCCAGGAGGCACCATTGAATATCCTCTGGCAGCCGCTACAATAAGGCTTCTGACGGGGAGACTCCAGGGCTGCTCCTGCAGATGGCGCTGGAGTACCAGTGAAAGTAGGAATATATATTTCTTTTATTTAAATATACATTTTACTTATACTTTTCATATACTTTACATTTATACACTCCCAGCCCCTTGCACTGGGAATTAACCCTTTCTGCGCTGCACGCCGGTTACTTATCAGCACTGCAGCACCCATACATTACATTTATTTATTAAATGAAACAGTTAAACATTTTTACACTCCCCAGCGCTCAGTGTTGGGAGTTAACCCATTAAATGCTGTAGCGCCGGGTATTACTCTCCCAGCCCCGCAGTGCACATTTAAAATGCATTTATTTATAAAATACACTATTGATAATTATTTGACACTCGCGGCGCCTAGTGCCGGTAAATTAACCGCTCCGGCGCTGGATATTAACCCTCCTGAAGCACATTTAAAGATGGCCCTGCACAATGAGGTTGCCAGAACTCGGAACCCAGCCACAACCAGCCATTATTTTGTTTAAGTATTTCATATTTGTATGGTGAGGTCTTAGCGGGCCAATACTATTGTTAACCTGATTATTATTTTTTTGTTCCTACAATATTATCTTTATATTCAATATGATCAAAACAGAGCATATCAACTTTCCTCCTCCTAAAGTCAACACCTCACATTAAATCTCCCTCAATGTCAATAACACCAAAATTTCTCCAGTGTCCCAAGCCCAGTGCCTTAGTGACACCCTTTTTACTTCTCTGCATTTTGGCTAAGATTGTGTAGTATCTTTATACTACATTTCTTTTAAGGACTAGCAATATGACTAAACATCCTGCTGGCAATACACAGGAAGCAAGAAAACTGTGAGGAGGAAGAACGATGTTCTGCAGGACTCAAGCCGACTAGGAGAGAGTCTGCATAGCTCCTCCTGCAAGGATGTGAATCTGCATAGCTCCCATTCTCCAAATAAGAGACCTCCCTCTAAGACCGCTCTCAGTCACCTTCTGACATACAGAGCTACCTGAGAGACATGTTATACATAACGTTTGCCTCCATTGCAATCTGCAAGAGGTACTGGAGAGCAATGAAAGCTGTGAGGCCTGAAGTCCCTTTTCGCACTTTGTGGGCCATATTCAATTTAAGGAGATGCGGATGACAGTTACAATGCAGAAATCGCATACAATAGGAAAATTGCTACTTTTCTGAGCTGATTCTACACTGTAGTCAAGGACCATAATGGTCCTGGACAAATTTTGTTTTTGGACTGGCTAGGAATCTTTCACTACACTGACCATCTACAAAACTGTAGATTACTTGTAGAAGAACTGACACTTTTTTCTCGCTCCCCTGGTCTCAGTGATGTCACTATGAGCAAAGCTTTATCAATCCCTGACATTAGTGCGGGCCATCATACCCGCTGACACTACATTTGTATTAGTTGCTTTTAGCCTTTTTGATGACATTAGCTGTACTATGAATATTAGGTGTCTTTCAGATAACGGGAAGGATTAATCTGCAGATTCCCCTGCATTATTATTAGGTATTGTGGAGCCTTAGGGAGGATAATAACAACTTCTTTATGTGCTCCATAACAACCTAATGCTGACAATGTGTCCACAGTTCCCCCCCTCTATCCAATGTTCAAGGTATCTAGCAATACGAACCACAAAAGGATGATGACCATTAGATTTAACACTGTCAGTGACTGCAATATTCATGGCCCTTACCTCACTAGTATAGCTGGAACGGTTGTGTTTGAGAATTAAGTAAGGTAACCAAAGATGCTGAGATCACAGCTACCAAGAAGCAACCTTAGTACTATAAGCCGTTACAATGTTAAAGTTATGCTCTATAGATTGTGAAGAGAACATCAACTGGTTGGAGTTCAATCTTCAACCTTAGTGCAAGATGTTTCCTAATAATGGATTAGGTGTCCGAGTTGGCCAGTGTGCTGTGTATAATAACATAGGGCTCTATAGATTGGCAAAGGACTGCCATGGTAATCTTGTGACTTTTTTGTAAGGATTATTATGGTACTGGCATAGAACTGTATATAGTGCCTTGCAGCAGAGCTGGCATAGAACTGTATATAGTGTCTTGCAGCAGAGCTGGCATAGAACTGTATATAGTGTCTTGCAGCAGAGCTGGCATAGAACTGTATATAGTGCTTTGCAGCAGAGCTGGCATAGAACTGTATATAGTGTCTTGCAGCAGAGCTGGCATAGAACTGTATATAGTGTCTTGCAGCAGAGCCGGCATATAACTGTATATAGTGTTTTGCAGTAGAGCTGGCATAGAACTGTATATAGTGTCTTGCAGCAGAGATGGCATAGAACTATATATAGTGTCTTGCAGCAGAGCTGGCATAGAACTGTATATAGTGTCTTGCAGTAGAGCTGGCATAGAACTGTATATAGTGTCTTGCAGCAGAGATGGCATAGAACTGTATATAGTGTCTTGCAGCAGAGCTGGCATAGAACTGTATATAGTGTCTTGCAGCAGAGATGGCATAGAACTGTATATAGTGCCTTGCAGTAGAGCTGGCATAGAACTGTATATAGTGTCTTGCAGCAGAAATGGCATAGAACTGTATATAGTGTCTTGCAGCAGAGCTGGCATAGAATTGTATATAGTGTCTTGCAGCAGAGCTGGCATAGAACTGTATATAGTGTCTTGCAGTAGAGCTGGCATAGAACTGTATATAGTGCCTTGCAGCAGACATGGCATAGAACTGTATATAGTGCCTTGCAGCAGACATGGCATAGAACTGTATATAGTGCCTTGCAGCAGAGATGGCATAGAACTGTATATAGTGTCTTGCAGCAGAGCTGGCATAGAACTGTATATAGTGTATTGCAGCAGAGATGGCATAGAACTGTATATAGTGCCTTGCAGCAGACATGGCATAGAACTGTATATAGTGCCTTGCAGCAGACATGGCATAGAACTGTATATAGTGTCTTGCAGCAGAGCTGGCATATAACTGTATATAGTGTCTTGCAGTAGAGCTGGCATAGAACTGTATATAGTGTCTTGCAGCAGAGATGGCATAGAACTGTATTTAGTGTCTTGCAGTAGAGCTGGCATAGAACTGTATATAGTGCCTTGTAGCAGAGCTGGCATAGAATTGTATATAGTGTCTTGCAGTAGAGCTGGCATGTGGGTGCTATTCTGGCCATAGAGCTGTATATAGTGTATTGCAGCAGAGCTGGCATGTGGGTGCTATTCTGGCCGTAGAGCTGTATATATGAGGTGCACTATAACAGAATGTGGTTAGCATTGGAATGTATGTGCTTTGGCTGCATATAATAAACATGACGCTATGTAATATGAGATATCCTTACATCACCAGAATTGACTCAGTGTACTTACAGATATCTCTTTTCTACTGTGAATCAATGTCCTGAAAAATATATATCCAGGGTATTACAGTTATAATGTTGATGGCCAGCTAGAAATATTTGTTACATTATGTAAATTCTTATCAGGTAAATTAGGATAATGGCAACGTATGGTATAATTGTAAGTGATATAGTATCACTTTGCTTTCAGCATAAGATTTTGAACACTGTGCTGACATCTAGTGGACGTCATTAGTACTGTATGCTTGGTAAATCGATCTTACACACCTGTCAGTATCACCATATTCTGGATGGCTCTCTTTCCAGCATTCAGTTATTCCACCTTTTAATACCTTCCTGTTTCTCTCTCCTGATCCAGATGACTACCTCTGCCCCACCCACATGAGTGACATTACCGGACATATTTAGGATTCAGGTGAGCTCATCTATTTCTTTATTACTTTCATAAGTGTGACATATATACAAATAGCCAATGGTGTCAGCTCTCAATGTTAGCATAACTATGTTCATGGTAAGAACGAGGTGTCTCCATGTTACCATAAAATGCTAGAAACTTTCTGTCCAAAAAGTTAAAGTAATCTCAGCTATCAAGTTGTGAGGGTTAAAACCAATGTTCTATGCTCAGGGCAGATTCTGTGGTGAGCCACAGCTACATGTTGCACACCCATTTCATTATGATCCCTGTGCAGACTGACTCTGGAGCTGCCATAATGACAAGCTACTGTTAGCAAGCAGAAAGCACCTGATATCTATTAACCCCAATTGCTAGTCTATATAAATTCCTGGCAGCTATCCCATTCCAGGTCAGTGTTGTTGTGATCACATCCCTGGTGTGGGCCATATAAATTGGTTTTGACTATTCATTCTTCTCATTTATTCTATAGTTTTCCTAATTTTTTTTTTTCGTTTTCAGTTGTCAACAAATTAACTAATCAGCTCTGCACTGACTCCCCACCCCCAGCCTTGAGAGGTACTTCTGTCAGAGCACACCACCTGTCCTCACCTAAAGGTGCAGTAGTGACTGTACAGTAACACAAGCAGGATATCACCTCCAGGGCCTTCCAGATAAACATGCTGTGCCTCCAGTCAGTTGTCTTCCCACTAAACTCCACCACTTTACACTTTAAAGGGACTCTTGTGATTGAGAAGACCACTGTTCTATTACAGGCCAGACTCCATGTAGTGAGCCACAGATGCTGGAGTCTGCACTAACTACCTAGCTAGAGTTATCTGCCAGGGACTATCGGGGGCTGTCTAGCAATTTGGAGCCAAGGAGGCTGAGCAGCCTATTAGGAACATTTTAAATGAAAAGTAAAAAAAAATACAGGTAACTCAGTGACCCAGCCTAAGGTAGCCCCACAGTGTAACTGGCCTTGGGGAGATGCCCCTCTGCCCCCTAGCCAGCCCCTGGGGACTACAGAGCTTACTTGAACTGTGACTCCATATGTCTTCCAACATTAAGTTCTGAAAATTGAAGACATTGGGAGCTGCCAATCCCCAGCCTCTTTATTTTATAGTAGAAAATATGTTTCTATCTCTTTGTCCTTACATACCCCAATAATATATTACTTACGTTGGTTTGTTGAAGCATGTTGGAAAAATATACTGCTTAATTTTACTGATTCCTTTAGAAATTAAAGTTGGATTGAGAAGTCCCCTATTCTATTACAAACAGCTGAAACCAAATCTGTAACACAGTACTAAGTAGATCTGATGCAATGACAAAAATGTTTAAATGCAAAGCATGGTATGACAGTATTGCTTACTGTGACATCACTGACCTTGCTCATGTATATAAATCATTCAATCTGCAGTATACACTGGTTAACCAGGTCCCACATGTGCATATGCCACAACACTAGCCCAACGAAGTGGTACGTTCCACCTTACTGCTGCTAGTCAGTCATTTTCCATGATCAATCGCGGCAATAATAGATTTATTTCAGCCATAGAAAATGTATATTATCGCCGCACATTGATGAATAAGGCCCCAAAACACTGCTTTGAATATATAATAATGTCAAAAAGTGCTCTCTGGCAGACTTTCACAAAAATACTGCAGTGTACAATGACAACTGATAAAAGATGTTCTAAAAGCTGTTCCTAAATGTAAGAAAGCAAAGATAGTACAGTTCAACCTCTACTTCAACATATCAAACATATATTTTTTGCTTTAAAAGATGCAAGTTGACTTTATTTTTCTTATGGCAACAAAAGTAATATAATTGTACCGTACATAACATCATAGCTCCCTTTTTGAAGAACATCCCATTTACTTTTTCCTTGTAATAAATAACAAATCTTTAGTAAAACCTCATAAATGTATTTTCCATATGTAAAACATGACACCTGAGAAATGGAAGTACTGTATATTGACTTGACACTTTTTGTGCACCTCCATCACATAAATTGCTCTTACTGTAAATTCTTCTTCACACTACAAAGTTCAACCTTCAAGAGTCTTAGCAATATGCTGTATATCTTTATCTCCTATTGCATCCTGTGCTCTTCAGATTGATATTACTTATGTCCTCTATTTATTCATGCTGCCGCAAATGCCTATTCTGGCCTGCCACCATATACCTTCTGTTAAAACTCTTATGAAAAGGATTTATTTTCTCATATATTTCAGTGTGTCAGTTTTTCATTGTTATACTTGCTAACCAGAGATAGTTTCCCAAATCAAATAGTAAGTCTTGCATTACTGCTGCTGTGTAGTAATAACACTAAGCCAATATAATACTTGATAAAGTATCATCATAACACATAGTAGGAGATAAAAACAAAGTACTTAGAATACAGAATGTGACAGCAGATAAGATTTTTCCATCTTCAACCCACTTTAAAGCCTATATTACAATTTTATTTCTGCCTTTATTTTATGTTCTGCCAGCTAAGACTTTGGCATTAAAGGAACACATACTCTATATCATTGCTGCCTAAAATGAAGTTGATTGATGCATATTTACAGTCGATGTACTGAATGTACTCCAAATTTGCTCTATCCTTCTATCCCACTTCTGGCACCAGCCTCTGCATTATTTTAACTGAGTATAGTAGATGCCTGGTAAAAAACCAGGTAAAAAATAACACACATTAAAAGATAAACACTAATGAAAACTATAGTATGCATGTAGAGCAAGCCTGCCCTAAGCATGTGGTTAGTTTGGTTACATAATCTTTGCAGCCCTCATTTTAGGCATAAAATAATTGTGAAAATAGATTATGTATGCCAGAGGGATGCTGGTAACTGATTGGACACATTTTGAAATTTGGCACTGATTGGATGAATTGTGAATGTCTAAATAATTTGCAGACCAAAATGTTCTAAGATCGCTCATGGATATAATCAACAAATATGTACACACCACAGTACTTTTAAAGGTGTACAAACCAGATTATTGTTTCCGACAATACTCTTTGTTGCGATGAAATTAAGTTCAATGATCTATACTGGTGGCTTTCATGACTGTTAAAACTGGACAAGCCTGGTGGTGTTTATTATCTGGTTTAGTGCTCTACTAATGCATGGCTCTGTAGCGATGAGACAAGAGTTACTTTATTTGTGTGTAAAACAATGCTATTCCTCGCTATGGTCAGTTACATCTTAATTTAAAATACTAAGAACATAGAACAGCACAATAGCAAATATTTGCATAATGAACACTGACATTGATACACAGTATTGTATTTGAAATTAAAAATAAATGACAAAGCTCCATACAAAGATGTGCTGCTATATTTGGACTCTGTATCTAACCAACTAAAACAAATAGATACTGGGTTCAAATACAACAAAATGGCTGTTTGGGTCTTTTAGTTATAATTAAAGTAGTTGACCAATTTTAGACAACTCCTTTCCATTATATTGAGCTAACCCCAGTGCAACACATCACGAGGAATGGATGAATTCTGTATTACTGCACTGTGAACTCACAGCATAAATTGCTCCTGTTGGCTTCTGGCTTTAACTAACAGGCAGATCAATCTGTTCCCAGCTAAACGCATGTAAGAGCACTTACCTGTCCTCGTTCCAGCGCTGTCAGCCGCACTTCTGTGTTCACGGCGAGGAGCTCATGTGACTCCCCGTCGCAAAACATCATGTGAACTTGTGGCGGGGAATCTGAAATAAAAGGAGGATCTGACATCATACCTGTGTCAGATCAACAGGTTAATCCTCCTGACTCAGTCTTTGTGTTTCCTGAGCTCTCCGTGACTGATTCTTCTGTGTCTCTGCCTTGGCTTCCTGGACAGCTGCACCTGTGGAGTCTTCGCCGTCTAATCCGGAGTATCGCAGCCGTCTGACTTGTGTACCAACTCGTCTTGTATACCAGACCACTCTCCTGTCTAATCCTGAGTACCGCAGCCATCTGACCTGTGTGCTGAATCGGCTTGAATACCAGACCACTCTCCTGTCTTATCCTGAGTACCGCAGTCATCTGACCTTTGTACCGCACCGGCTTGTATACCAGACCACTCTCCTGTCTAATCCTGAGTATCGCAGCCATCTGACCTGTGTATCGAAACGGCTTGTATACCAGACCACTCACTGTCTACTCCAGATTACCGCTGTCACTTACTCGGTGCATCTAACCGGATTCTATCCAGCCCTCTGCCTGCTCAGTCCAGATTGTCCTCTACTGTCCTCCAATGAATACCACAGCACCCTCAAGGTACTCTACTTCTGCTCCCATTGTATTGTCGGTTTCACCTATCCCACTCACGTCTAGGGGCCAAACCAAGGGCCGCGACCTGCAGTTCCCTAGCAGCTAAGTCCATCCCACCTTGCGGTGATTCTTTTAGACTCCGCGCCTTGTTAGGCCAGCACAAATCTAGACTGAGTGTATCCTGAGTGTAACAACGCACAACTGTACCCACATAATAAACTATTTGTTTATTGAGAAGTAAAATAGTTGCAAACAAAGATAGCTATAAGGAGTGGAGATTATGCATCCAGGATGTATTCTCAGCCTAGGAGCTAGTGCAAGTACACACTGATTATGATGATGATCGTCAGCTTCTGATTGGTAGATTGCAGATTCAGCTCTCAAGCTGCTGGGTGCTTAATTTATTGATTGTGCCTATATTATAGGATGTTGTGTGTGTGTGTCTGTTTGTTTTTTAAAAAACAAATTCTTACTTTCAAACGAGAAGGAAGGTTATATCAGCTGTATTACATGAAGCCTAATTGCAAATGCATTTTTCCCTATGAAAACGAATATTTTCAAAGTTTTATTGCACATGCAACCTGGTTCTGTGTATGTGGGTGGAAGTACACCTGCCATAAACCTGGCACATATGCTACATATGTGGAGCTGGATGCATTTTGAGTTGTCTCCGACTCAGCATATGGGCTGTTGCGAGGACATCTTTGGGATGTAATTTAGTTCAACTCTTTATCAGGCCCAGAGCGTCGTTCACTGTGCAAAAATATTTTGATACTCAGGGTCCCCTAAACCATGTAGTCTCACAAAGTAAAATTTAAATAAAACACACCCTTCTTTGAAACCACAATAGTTTAATAAAAAAAAATAATCCTAAACTAAAATGTAAATAAATCAGACATATCGTTTATACCATATGATTTTATTAAAAAACTAATAAATCCCCAAGTTTAATCCATAATGTTTGAGTCCACAATAAAAACTATAATATTCCAAGGTCCTGTAGTTGTCCATAAAAAAAAAAAACTTTTCTTCTTTCCAAATAATCAACAGGCTTGGCAAAATCCAAAACTAAAAACAGGACAGCATTAACTATAATCCTCTATGGAGGATCAAACTAGCAGAATTAATTTTTCATAGATACTATTAGGAACCCCTCCAGCCAGTAGAGCAAAACCTGGAGTCTGCTCCGAAAGTCTGGTGTTCACTGTTGCCCCTAGTGGTGGGGACAGACTTGGTTGCAGACAAACAGAGGGTTGTGAGATGTGCACCGACTGGGGAGAACCCAGGAATAGAGTTACTGAGGCCGTAAAGTAGGAAGTGCAGGAGGGAGTCAGGTGAGACACCGAGTGGATTGTGTCAAGACTGATATATCATTTGTGGCCACTGGAATAAATATAGTAACAGCTGATAGAGAAGTCGTCTGCTACACAGCAACTTCTGTACCGGTGCTTGTCCGGAAAGGAACGGAACTTTCAGTGATAGGTAAAGATTATGAAACTGAACGTAGGCAGTTGCCAAGGGTAACTACAACCCACAGTACCTGTAAGAGTCCGGAGATTTTATGGAAACAGTACTTAGGCGGTTGCCAGGGGTAACTACTGCAACCCACAGTACCGGTGAGAGTCTATATATTTAGGGGTAACAGTTCTTAAGCAGTTGCCAGGGGTAACTACAACCCACAGTCCCGGTGAGAGTCCGGAGATTGAGGAAAACAGTTCTTAGGCGGTTTCCATGGGTAACTACAACCCACAATACCGGTGAGAGTCCAGTGATTTAGGGGAAACAGTTCTTAGGCAGTTGCCAGGGGTAACTACAACCCACTGTGCCGGTGAGAGTCCGGAGATTGAGGAAAACAGTTCTTAGGCGGTTGCCAGGAGTAACTGCAACTACAGGCACACAGTGATATATGTAAACAGTCAAAAGTACCTGAGCCAGAGGAAGATTATAGAAATCTGAGCGCAGGGATGCTACAGGGGCTGTGTCTCCGTATAAGGTTAGGATGAGCAGAGGAGCTGCAGATCATGCCGGAGCCATGCCTGAGAGCACAACTTTACCGGGGTCCAGGAGATAGTTGACTGGAACTGATGAGTAGATAGTAGAATAGTCAGTAACAGAATCAGGTCTGGAACACGGGATACTCTAAGCCGGCAGGAAACAACAAGAACAGGGAACAGGGAAAACACAAGGGTGCAGAACACTATGGTAAACGTATTACCGGCAATCCTGCAGAGGATTAGCCGGCTATTTATGAAGAGCAGAACCATAAGGCTGCAAGTGACAATGAGGAGCCAGGTGAGTGAGCTCAGAGAAACAGGCTGGCCAGGGGAAGCATTACATAGAAATGACAGCATGAATGAGGGCAGATTCTGATAGAGAACAGACCTAACTGACCCTATCTAAGACCTATCTAATCTATCTAGCTAATATATCTGCCTATCTAATCTACCTAAACTATCTAATCTATATAAGAACTAAACTAACTACCTATCTAAACAAGTGGCTATCTAATACCTACCAAACTACCTACCTAACTATCCCTAACTAACTATCTATCTACCTATCTCTACCTAACTATCTATCTATCTATCTAGTTACTCTGACAGAGAGGCCGGCGAGTCATATCAGATGTGAGGTCTATTTATAAGCTAGGGGGTTTGCCAAGCTATCATGCCTAGCTTATAAATAGACCTCATGTCTATGACTAATTCCTTCTGTTTATGGGATTTTTATTTTGCAAAGCAGTATCCTGTGGATTATTTGGGCTTCAAGAAAGAAAAAAAGAATAATTTTTTCAAGTACCTGTGGAATATTTTTTTGGGGGGGTGGGGGTTTATTGACAACTACAGGACATTGGAATATTATGGTTTTTATTATGGACTCAAGCATTATAGATTAAAAGGTTACAAGATTGGATCCATTGCAGATGAAGACAGCAGATGGTAAGTATATTTAATGCAGGTTCCCCTGCTACCAGCCCCAGCTGGCTTGCCTAGTACTGGTTTTCATAAAATCGGGGAGGCCCCACACTTTTTTTCCCCTCAATTTTGCCACTATCAGCACTAAGCTGGCAGCACAAAGGTTAATATAATTTTGAGGGGAGGCCCCACAGAGTTTTTTTATTTATTTTTTAATCAATCTTTTTACTCTGTAAAGAGCCTGCGAGTCCGGTGGCCCACAGGCTGCAACAGGTGCTGACAGGTACATATGTACCTGCAGAGTCCTGTCTAGTAGGGTTGAGCAGAACAGCCCTGCACCCAAATTCAACAGGGCATGGATCTCAACCGTGCCTTGATGAATTTGGGTGAATGGAAAGCCTAAATACGTGCAAATAATACGCGCTCAGAATGTGTGCCTTGATGAATCAGCCCAATATGTCCAGTGCAGTCCAGATCCTGGCTGCAAACAGCAGCAGGGGTCTTGGGAGTGAGACACCTCCCAATTTGCTAAAAGAGGGAAAGGGTCAGCATAAAAGGAGAGGGACTTGTTTTTAAATTAAATGTGAATGGTATTGAATTAATATATTATTCAGATGATTATTATTAGTCCTTAATTTAAAATTTCATCATATATACCACCATAGAATTTTCCAAAGACTATAGTAAGAAAATGACCACTACCTACAGGTTTAAACTTCAAAGCATGTTTTTTCTAATCAATGACATAACACGAGTCTTTATTTTTCAAGGAAATGTACTTCAATTGAATTAAATTATTTAGAGCATGTTCAGCAAATTGCAAACTATTAACATACAAATGTTACTAGCTACCAAAACTGCACCTCAAAATTATGCTGAAATTGGACTAATATGGCCATTAGTTCCTTTCATTAAACAGTCCAATTAGTTTCTTTCTTTCCATGCAAAAAAAGAAATGAATAAAAAGCAACAAAGACTGCATAGATGTAGTTATTACTTCCTAGCTGTCCACTTTTAAGGCCAAAATAGAGCATCACAGTGTCTTTAATGGTTAGCATTTCTGCCTCACAGCATTGGGGTCATGAGTTCAATTTCCATCCATGGCCTTATCTGTGTGGAGTTTGTATGTTCTCCCCTTATTTGCGTGGGTTTCCTCTGGGTGCTCTGGTTTCCTTCCACACTCCAAAAACATACTAGTAGGTTAATTGGCTGCTAACAAAAATTAACCCAAGTGTGTGTGTTTGTGTGTGTGTGTTAGGGAATTTAGACTTTAGGGCAGGGACAGTTGTGAGTTATCTGTACAGCGCTGCGGAATTAGTGGCGCTATATAAATAGCTGATGATGATGATAATTCTACACTGACTGATTCACTTGTAGAAGTGACAAGAACCTATGACTGAATGTAAGGAAAGGTACTAGCAACAGATGAGCAAAGATGACGTTTTGTATGTATCTAGTTTTGTAGAGGAATAAACTGTTACACAGAGGAGTAAACTTCTATCAATGCTTTTTGCCTCGCCATTCTCTGCAAATACATCTCCACAATGTATTTGTAAGTTTGCAATTCACAGAATTTTTAATTCAGGAACAGAGCTGAGATGATGGGTCACAATAATACAGCTATGTGGTTTGGTTGGGACAGGACTGGTAGCATTTAAGGCCAAAATAAATTCAGCTGGCGAAATGTGCTAGCATTTTCTGTGAAATCTTACCGCCTCTGGATCGCAGGACTGGTGAGTCTTTTCCTTGTTCTTCCTTCCATCTTCCTGTCTTCGCCCTCTTCACGGGCTCCTCAGCTGAGCACCCTCTCACACCAGTAAATAGACTCCTTTATGTCATGTTTCATTGGCTAGAAAAAGCAACGCAACATGAAGCACCGATGTGACACTAGTCGTAGGGTGTGCAGTACTGTTACTCTTTGTTTACAAAAGCATAGATGACATTCATTGATGGTTATTTGCTAAGAATTCCCAAAGATACAAAACTGCTCTAAAACCAGAGCAACCAATCACATATCTGTTTACAGCAAATCAGCCAATGACAGCAAGTGTCTGATTGGCTGCTATGATTTATCACAGACTTGTACATAGGATCAGAAATAAACTCTTTTTTCACCCAGCTGTGGATCCCATAGATTGAAAGCTAGCGAGCAGGGTTCTCTCACCTCTCTGTATGTATTAACCAGTGTTGTTTTATTACTGTTTGTTCCCAATTGTAAAGCGCTACGGAATTTGCTGGCGCTATATAAATAAAGGATAGAGCTATGATCAGAATATAAATCTGATATTCATTCTGTTAGCTTTACTATAATCTTTTCAATTTTTTCACCATAACCAATGCAGTTAACTCTCCTTAGAATAGATGCCAAATTTACTTAAAACTAGGGATGAGCGCACTCGGATTTATGAAATCCGAGCCCACCCGAACGTTGCGGATCCGAGTCGGATCCGAGACAGATCCGGGTATTGGCGCCAAATTCAAAAGTGAAACTGAGGCTCTGACTCATAATCCCGTTGTCGGATCTCGCGATACTCGGATCCTATAAATTCCCCGCTAGTCGCCGCCATCTTCACTCGGGCATTGATCAGGGTAGAGGGAGGGTGTGTTAGGTGGTCCTCTGTGCTGTTTAGTTCTGTGCTGTTTAGTTCTGTGCTGTTTAGTTCTGTGCTGTTTAGTTCTGTGCTGTTTAGTTCTGTGCTGTTTAGTTCTGTGCTGTTTAGTGCTGTGCTGTGCTGTGCTGTGCAGTGCTGTGCAGTGCTGTGCAGTGCTGTGCTGTGCTGTGCTGTGCTGTGTTCTGCAGTATCAGTCCAGTGGTGCTGTGTGCTGTGCTCTGTCCTTCTGAGGTCAGTGGTGCTGCTGGGTCCTGTGCTGTGTCCTGTTCAGTCCAGTGGTGCTGTGTCCTGTGCTCTGTGCTTCTAAGGGCATAGTTATTTCCCCATTATTCCCAAGTTTTTAAAAAATAAAAAAAAAGTAAAAAAAAATAAAAAAAATTTTTAAAAAAAAAAATATATAATAATTATAACCAAATTTGCAAAACCAATCCAGCAGTATAAGTCCATTGGTACTGCAATATTACCAAGTTCACACATTCTGCAGTATCAGTCCAGTGGTGCTGTGTCCTGTGCTCTGTCCTGCTGAGTTCCGTAGTGCTGCTGGGTCCTGTGCCGTGTCCTGTTCAGTCCAGTGGTGCTGTGTCCTGTGCTCTGTGCTTCTAAGGGCATAGTTATTTCCCCATTATTCCCAAGTTTTTAAAAAAATAAAAAAAAAGTAAAAAAAAATAAAAAATTTAAAAAAAAAAAAAATATATAATAATTATAACCAAATTTGCAAAACCAATCCAGCAGTATAAGTCCATTGGTACTGCAATATTACCAAGTTCACACATTCTGCAGTATCAGTCCAGTGGTGCTGTGTCCTGTGCTCTGTCCTGCTGAGTTCCGTAGTGCTGCTGGGTCCTGTGCCGTGTCCTGTTCAGTCCAGTGGTGCTGTGTCCTGTGCTCTGTGCTTCTAAGGGCATAGTTTTTTCCCCACTATTCCCAAGTTTTTTAAAAATAAAAAAAAAGTAAAAAAAAAAAAAAATTAAAAAAAAAAAATATATATAATAATTATAACCAAATTTGCAAAACCAATCCAGCAGTATAAGTCCATTGGTACTGCAATATTACCAAGTTCACACATTCTGCAGTATCTTGTGCTACATATAATGGAGACCAAAAATTTGGAGGATAAAGTAGGGAAAGATCAACACCCACTTCCTCCTAATGCTGAAGCTGCTGCCACTAGTCATGACATAGACGATGAAATGCCATCAACGTCGTCTTCCAAGCCCGATGCCTAATCTCGTAGTACCGGGCATGTAAAATCCAAAAAGCCCAAGTTAAGAAAAAGTAGCAAAAAGAGAAACTTTAAATCATCTGAGGAGAAACGTAAAGTTGCCAATATGCCATTTATGACACGGAGTGGCAAGGAACGGCTTAGGCCCTGGCCCGTGTTCATGACTAGTGGTTCAGCTTCACCCACGGATCTTAGCCCTCCTCCTCCTCCCCCCCCCTACAAAAAATTGAAGAGAGTTATGCTGTCAGCAACAAAACAGCAAACAACTCTGCCTTCTAAAGAGAAATTATCACAAATCCCCAAGGCGAGTCCAAGGGTGTTGGTGGTTGTCAAGCCTGACCTTCCCATCACTGTACGGGAAGAGGTGGCTCGGGAGGAGGCTATTGATGATGTAGCTGGCGCTGTGGAGGAACTTGATGATGAGGATGGTGATGTGGTTATTGTAAATGAGGCACCAGGGGGGAAACAGCTGATGTCCATGGGATGAAAAAGCCCATCGTCATGCCTGGTCAGAAGACCAAAAAATGCACCTCTTCGGTCTGGAGTTATTTTTATCCAAATCCAGACAACCAATGTATGGCCATATGTAGCTTATGTAAAGCTCAAATAAGCAGGGGTAAGGATCTTGCCCACCTAGGAACATCCTCCCTTATACGTCACCTGAATAACCTTCATAGTTCAGTGGTTAGTTCAGGAACTGGGGCTAGGACCCTCATCGGTACAGGGACACCTAAATCCCGTGGTCCAGTTGGATACACACCAGCAACACCCTCCTCGTCAACTTCCTCCACAATCTCCATCAGATTCAGTCCTGCAGCCCAAGTCAGCAGCCAGACTGAGTCCTCCTCAATACGGGATTCATCCGAGGAATCCTGCAGCGGTACGCCTACTACTGCCACTGCTGCTGTTGCTGCTGTTAGTCGGTCATCTTCCCAGAGGGGAAGTCGTAAGACCGCTAAGTCTTTCACAAAACAATTGACCGTCCAACAGTCGTTTGCCATGACCACAAAATACGATAGTAGTCACCCTATTGCAAAGCGTATAACTGCGGCTGTAACTGCAATGTTGGTGTTAGACGTGCGCCCGGTGTCCGCCATCAGTGGAGTGGGATTTAGAGGGTTGATGGAGGTATTGTGTCCCCGGTACCAAATCCCCTCGAGATTCCACTTCACTAGGCAGGCGATACCAAAAATGTACAGAGAAGTACGATCAAGTGTCCTCAGTGCTCTTAAAAATGCGGTTGTACCCACTGTCCACTTAACCACGGACATGTGGACAAGTGGTTCTGGGCAAACGAAGGACTATATGACTGTGACAGCCCACTGGGTAGATGCATCCCCTTCCGCAGCAACAGCAACAGCTGCATCAGTAGCAGCATCTACAAAATGGCTGCTCATGCAAAGGCAGGCAACATTGTGCATTACAGGCTTTAATAAGAGGCACAACGCTGACAACATATTAGAGAAAATGAGGGAAATTATCTCCCAGTGGCTTACCCCACTTAGACTCTCATGGGGATTTGTGGTGTCAGACAATGCCAGTAACATTGTGCGGGCATTAAATATGGGCAATTTCCAGCACGTCCCATGTTTTGCCCACACCATTAATTTGGTGGTGCAGCATTACCTCAAGAGTGACAGGGGTGTGCAGGAGATGCTTGCGGTGGCGCGCAAAATTGCTGGACACTTTCGGCATTCAGCCAGTGCCTACCGCAGACTAGAGGCACATCAAAAAAGCATGAACCTGCCCTGCCATCACCTCAAACAAGAGGTTGTGACGCGCTGGAACTCCACCCTCTATATGCTGCAGAGGATGGAGGAGCAGCAAAAGGCCATTCAGGCCTACACAGCCACCTACGACATAGGCAAAGGAGTGGGGATGCGCCTCAGTCAAGCGCAGTGGAGACTGATTTCCGTGTTGTGCAAGGTTCTGCAGCCATTTGAACTTGCCACACGAGAAGTCAGTTCCGACACTGCCAGCTTGAGTCAGGTCATTCCCCTGATCAGGCTGTTGCAGAAGCAGCTGGAGAAAGTGAGGGAGGAGCTGGTAAGCCATTGCGATTACACCAAGCATGTAGCTCTTGTGGATGTAGCCCTTCGTACGCTTTGCCAGGATCCGAGGGTGGTCACTCTTTTAAAGTCAGAGGAATACATTCTGGCCACCGTGCTCGATCCTCGGTTTAAAGCGTATGTTGTGTCTCTGTTTCCGGCGGACACAAGTCTACAGCGGTGCAAAGACCTGCTGGTCAGGAGATTGTCCTCTGAAGAGGACCGTGACATGCCAACAGCTCCACCCTCATTTTCTTCCACATCTATGGCTGCGAGGAAAAAGCTCAGTTTTCCCAAAAGAGGCACTGGCGGGGATGCTGATAACATCTGGTCCGGACTGAAGGACCTGCCAACCATTGCAGACATGTCTACTCTCGCTGCATTGGATGCTGTCACAATAGAAAAAATTGTGGATGATTACTTTGCTGACACCATCCAAGTAGACATGTCAGACAGTCCATATTGTTACTGGCAGGAAAAAAAGGCAATTTGGAAGCCCCTGTACAAACTGGCTCTATTTTACCTGAGTTGTCCCCCCTCCAGTGTGTACTCGGAAAGAGTTTTTAGTGCAGCGGGGAACCTGGTCAGTGAGCGGCGAAGGAGGTTGCTTCCTCATAACGTTGAAAAAATGATGTTTATTAAAATGAATAATCAATTCCTCAATGAAGTACAGCACTGCCCTCCAGATACTACAGAGGGACCTGTGGTTGTGGAGTCCAGCGGGGACGAATTGATAATGTGTGATGAGGAGGAAGTACACACTGTAGGGGGAGAGGAATCAGAGGTTGAGGATGAGGACGACATCTTGCCTCAGTAGAGCCTGTTTAGTCTGTACAGGGAGAGATGAATAGCTTTTTTGGTGTGGGGGCCCAAACAAACCAATCATTTCAGCCAAAGTTGTTTGGTAGGCCCTGTCGCTGAAATGATTGGTTTGTTAAAGTGTGCATGTCCTATTTAAACAACATAAGGGTGGGTGTGAGGGCCCAAGGACAATTCCATCTTGGACCTTTTTTTTTTGCATTATATGACCAATCAACAGTCGTTTGCCATGTTCAAAAAGTAAAACCAAATTTAAAAAAATACAAGAAATTAAACCAAAAGTAAAATGCCGTGTCATAATTTAAAACAAGAGGTATTGACGTGCTCTAAAACTACTGTATTGTTGTTTATATTTTATTAACACTACACTTGAAAGCTTGAGTCTTTCAATAAAAAAGTAACTGTCCATTGCACGAATATTTGCAACAGGGACAATTTTAGGGTTAAGAAAGTCAACTAATAACACTTCGACGCTGTCTGTCTTTATAAACACTACACTTGGAAGTTGGAGGAGGTATTGTGGCCCCGGCACCAAATTTACTACCGGGGCCACTCCACTGTGCAGTCCATATTTAGGTGTATCAGATATTAAACAACGGTGACAGTTGATGCCCAATTTTTTAATTATATTGTGGCCTCGGTACCAAATTGTGTACCGGGGCCACCACACTACGCAGTCCAGATACTTGTTTGGTGGAATTCAGACCAGTTGAGGGTTTTATTATTATATTGTGTGGACCACTCTATCTATACCACACTACAACTCTATATACCACTCTATTTCATACTTTAATTCTATTTCATACTTTAATTCTATTTCATACTTTAATTCTATTTCATACTTTAATTCTATTTCATACTTTAATTCTATTACTAATTACCATAAAGAGGAACAAAATAAACCAATTTTACCAAAAGTATAATATGACTTAGACTTACAAACACTACACTTGAAAGATCGTGCCTTTAAATGAAAAAGTCAGTCTTCATTGCACGACTATGTGCAACAGGGACAGTTTTTTGGGTTTACAAAGTCAAACAATAACACTTTGACCCTGTCTGTCTGGGATCTCAATGACGAATTGTCTGTACCATGTTTGGAGGAGGTATTGTGGCCCCGGTATCAAATTGGGTACCGGGGCCACCCCACTATGCAGTCCAGATACTTGTTTGGTGGAATTCTGACACGTGGAGGTTTTTTTAATTATATTGTGGCCTCGGTACCAAATTGTGTACCGGGGCCACCACACTACGCAGTCAAGATAGATAGATGCGTATTGCGTATCATAGATAAAGTACATTCAGTGGTGTGGGGCAAATTGAAAAATATTCAAAATGCACTGACATTATCAAAAACAAGAGGTTGTCACACGCTAAAACTCCAACATGTATATGATGGAGAGGATGGAGGAGCAGCCGTATGTGTAGTGTAATGCAGATCTGTTGAAGGTTTTTTATATATTTTATTGTGGTGCCCAGTGCCCACTCCTCTACGCAGTCCAGGTACATTTATTGGTGCGAATCATAAAAGTTCAGGGTTTTTAATATATTGTGGTGACCCACTCCTCTACGCAGTCCAGGTACAATTATTGGTGCGAATCATAAAAGTTCAGGGTTTTTAATATATTGTGGTGACCCACTCCTCTACGCAGTCCAGGTACAATTATTGGTGCGAATCATAAAAGTTCAGGGTTTTTAATATATTGTGGTGACCCACTCCTCTACGCAGTCCAGGTACATTTATTGGTGCGAATCATAAAAGTTCAGGGTTTTTAATATATATTGTGGTGACCCACTCCTCTACGCAGTCCAGGTACATTTATTGGTGCGAATCATAAAAGTTCAGGGTTTTTAATATATTGTGGTGACCCACTCCTCTACGCAGTCCAGGTACAATTATTGGTGCGAATCATAAAAGTTCAGGGTTTTTAATATATTGTGGTGACCCACTCCTCTACGCAGTCCAGGTATATTTATTGGTGCGAATCATAAAAGTTCAGGGTTTTTAATATATTGTGGTGACCCACTCCTCTACGCAGTCCAGGTACATTTATTGGTGCGAATCATAAAAGTTCAGGGTTTTTAATATATTGTGGTGACCCACTCCTCTACGCAGTCCAGGTACATTTATTGGTGCGAATCATAAAAGTTCAGGGTTTTTAATATATTGTGGTGACCCACTTCTCTACGCAGTCCAGGTACAATTATTGGTGCGAATCATAAAAGTTCAGGGTTTTTAATATATTGTGGTGACCCACTCCTCTACGCAGTCCAGGTACATTTATTGGTGCGAATCATAAAAGTTCAGGGTTTTTAATATATATTGTGGTGACCCACTCCTCTACGCAGTCCAGGTACATTTATTGGTGCGAATCATAAAAGTTCAGGGTTTTTAAGATATTGTGGTGACCCACTCCTCTACGCAGTCCAGGTACATTTATTGGTGCGAATCATAAAAGTTCAGGGTTTTTAATATATTGTGGTGACCCACTCCTCTACGCAGTCCAGGTACATTTATTGGTGCGAATCATAAAAGTTCAGGGTTTTTAATATATATTGTGGTGACCCACTCCTCTACGCAGTCCAGGTACATTTATTGGTGCGAATCATAAAAGTTCAGGGTTTTTAATATATTGTGGTGACCCACTCCTCTACGCAGTCCAGGTACAATTATTGGTGCGATTCATAAAAGTTCGGGGTTTTTAAGATATTGTGGTGACCCACTCCTCTACGCAGTCCAGGTACATTTATTGGTGCGATTCATAAAAGTTCAGGGTTTTTAAGATATTGTGGTGACCCACTCCTCTACGCAGTCCAGGTACATTTATTGGTGCGATTCATAAAAGTTCGGGGTTTTTAAGATATTGTGGTGACCCACTCCTCTACGCAGTCCAGGTACATTTATTGGTGCGAATCATAAAAGTTCAGGGTTTTTAATATATATTGTGGTGACCCACTCCTCTACGCAGTCCAGGTACATTTATTGGTGCGAATCATAAAAGTTCAGGGTTTTTAATATATATTGTGGTGACCCACTCCTCTACGCAGTCCAGAAAGATACCTTGTTGCAACGTTTTGGACTAATAACTATATTGTGAGGTGTTCAGAATACACTGTAAATTAGTGGAAATGCTTGTTATTGAATGTTATTGAGGTTAATAATAGCCTAGGAGTGAAAATAAGCCCAAAAACTTGATTTTTAAACTTTTTATGTTTTTTTCAAAAAAAATCCGAATCCAAAACCTTAAATCCGAACCGAGACCTTTCGTCAAGTGTTTTGCGAGACAAATCCGAACCTCAAAAATAACGAAAATCCGGATCCAAAACACAAAACACGAGACCTCAAAAGTCGCCGGTGCACATCCCTACTTAAAACCCCCCTTCAGATTTCTCCATGTGTCATTCAAACCTCCCACCTTATCCCTAACCTCTATTAGAACCTCCACAAAACCCCGTCACCCAAAATACCCAAATTTTCCCTTCAGAAACCTATTTACCACAAAACACGTATCATCCCATAGATTGTAAGCTTGCGAGCAGGGCCTTCTCACCTCTTTGTCTGTTTTACCCAGTTTGTTTATTAGTTTATTACGTTTGTCCCCAATTGTAAAGCGCTACGGAATATGTTGGCGCTATATAAATAACTGATGATGATGATGATGATGATACCATCTGTTGCCCATCACTGGTCTAGGGCCTGAGAAGCCCAGGCTCAGAACGTGGTGAGGGAAGGGGTAAGTGCATTTGCTGTCAACTTTAATTGCCCTCATGAGTGCCAGGATCTGAGACACACTCCCCTCTTTTAGTTAGTTGAAATACTGGTATGCAGTATCCTGTGGGGATGGTACATGGGAATTCTGCCCCGAACCTCATGACATTCTAGGTTGTAAATTTAATACAATAAGCTCATAGTTCTGTTGGAGGAACCTGTAAACATGTGGAAGTTCTGGGCAGAAGTCCTTTACACTGCTCCAGGCAGAATACTGTGTACGAGGTCCCTGCTTTGCCTTCTATACCTTTTAAAACTCTGTACCTCCACACAATCCACAGTAAAAGGGTTGATTTGGCAATTGCTTACTTTATGTGCCGGCATTTGTGTTTTTTCATTATTTATACAATTTATGCCGGATTAATATGCAATTTTCATATACATATTTCATAGATGACACCTACCTTATATGGCTATATCCAGACAAGGTTGTCGGTTCATTTACCATCATTTGATTACAGGAATGGAAGATATAAGTAATGGTTAATACAATAGACAGGTACTCACTATAGCCTGCATGCGATTAACAAGTTCCTGATGATTGGTTGATACTAGTTTAGATCTACTCTTGCATCACTGGGGGATTACGTCCCTGTGTCAGACATATCATTCATGGTACCTTTCACTGTATCTATCATTGACTGTGGATACCCTTAGGGAATTGCACAACTTTTATGCAGTTTTGGTGTGCGGCACAGCTGGAAGGGATAGCTAGTTTCTCGTGGCTACCCACCACTCAGGGACTTGCGGAGTATGGGAAATAACTAGTCTATGGCTCTGAGAATATTCTGTCTTATTATTAGCGTATTCTGAATTATCAATCAATCCATTAGCAAGTAAACATGATCTATAGTTCCCTCTGTGGATGTTATACAATTTGTTATATTCAGTTGGCTCAGACTGAGGTGATGCAATTTGTCCTTTATTTAGACTTATGTCAATCAATTTAGAACCTCATGGCTATTCCACAATATCATGATTGTCTAGTAGCTTATCTCCGTTATTTAACTTGCAATGATTTCTTATTTGGAGACATGCTGATTTCCATTTTGAGGATATATAAAGACAAATATTATAACAATGGGGCAATCCCAAGGTCCAATTGTGACCCACTGTACTTTACACACTCTAATAACTTTGTCTGTTGCCTCCTAGACATATATCAGTCCCACTGGTATTGGGTACAAAATTTGCTGGGGATGAAGTCTGCTTGGTGCTTGCCAACTGGTCCCCTGACACTAAATTTCATTTAAATGCGCTAATCAAGCGTTCTTTGGAGCTTGTGGGTCTAGACCTGGTCTTCTATGGCAAAACAGTCCTTTCAGATTGAGGAGGCTACTTCTGCAGCTGAAGAAGGCTCTACCGCCTAAAGTACCTAGGGTGACGAAAGTCAGATGCCTATAAAACCTTGCATTAAGCCCAGGAGCTAGAGGGGATGCCTGTAGTGAAGGGATTTTGTCCTACTTTTTCCCTGGATCACTCAAGGTCTGATTAGCTACCTGCCTCTGGGGTTTTATTGGGTTTTTACCTTCATATGGACTACCACTTCTTCCCCTATCTTGCCCCCCCCCCCCGCTCTGGATGGTGATTGCTAATGGCGTGTATGGCTATGGCTGAGCCTTGACTTGGAATTAGTTTACTTTGTTCATAGTAGGCTCTGTCAGAAGATCCAGAAATGGATGGTGGGCCATTCCTGTGTGTACATGTGTACATCGATTGGCTCATGTCTGGTCCACCTTCTCCCGACACGTGAAAGTGAAGTGGTTGGGGAAGAGGGGATTAGGCTGGTCGGCCCGTATTCCCCTCTTGTTGGCCGAGATAGTTAAAGAAGGCCCACCCCGACACCCTGGTCATACACCTGGGTGGAAAATAGGTAAGGGGAAGTCATTGGATTTGTTAATCATAATTAAGGAGGATTTACAGGCAATTCAGGCATGGTGGTCAGCAGTAAAGTTGTGCTGGTCGAATTTAATTCCCAGGCACTCCTGGAGGGTCACTATTTCTGCCCCTGTCATGAGGACTCTCCTTAAGAATGTTCATCGGTCTACAGAGACTTTTCATTAGGTCACTGGGAGGGGGGGTTATTGACCACCCCTTAATCACAGTTCGGCGGTTTCACTTACTTAGATTAGGTAATCTAAGTAAGCGAGGAATACGGACAAGGATTTCTGGCTTTTTATAGATCATCTATATTGGAGGTTGGGGTTTTTAGTTTGGTCACTTGGTGATGTGCTGTGGTGAGCTGTGGGTCCTTTAAAGGACCACAGCTTTGGCATTAAAGCATTGCAGTCAACGACTAATTCATACGTTAGGCTAATAGCAACTTGATTCATACACCATGTGCTTCCGCTGATGGGCCGCAGGTTACTACCCACTTCGAGGTAATGTGTCTCTTGGTCCTTTTGTGTGGATAACCCCTTGACCTGCTTTGTCTGGGCACATCATTGTGAGTCCAGAAGGGGTGTAGTCACTCTGACCCAAGCTTTAGCACCAGTCAATCATAAAGGATTATATCCTGGGATCAGTAATAGCAATTTGACCTTTCACTGTTTGGTTTTGTTATTAGTTACTAGCTGACTCGCATTGCTTTCTCTGCCACTATTCTTCTGTAACAAAACTGTGACCTTTTGCCAAATTTCATGTGTTTATTTATTAATTTACAGTAATAATAAGTCTAAATATGCGAAAGAGGTTTGGGTGCAATGAAAGAGAGACTCTGCAGTCCACAGGTTATTACACCTTCCACCTTTCCAGTAGTATCTACCCTGCACCCCACAAGCTATATTATCCCAATCTTCTCCTACTGCCTCTTCCTCTGCAGCTCTCGCCAAGTACTCTCAAAGAGAGCCACGTACTGCGTAGTGGAGGCAGCTAAACCCCAACCTTCTTGCGAGGGTCCCTGGTGAAGACCATCCACTATGGTGAACTCCGCGCCTCTGCAAGGAGTAGCTTCTAACTTGGCAGATTTGGATCCAATTATCCTAGGCACCATTACACACAGCTTTGGACTTACTGTACACTCAGGTGCAGAAAGTAGCTGTTTGAAAGGTTGCTAAAAATAAATGAGAAACTTCAAACAACTTCAGCATCATTAAACCCCTCCTGGGTGGTGATCGAGTCTGACGTGCACAGCTATCGCCGAGCCATGACTTAAAATTGTTTCAATATATCCTTGGTACACACTGCCAGAAGATCCGGCATGGATGATGGGCCATTCCTATGTGTACTGGGTATCCAGACACTGATGTCTGGGCCACCTTCTCCCAACCCGTGAAAGTGAAGTGGTTGGGGAAGAGGGGGTTAGAATGGTTGGCCCTTATTCCCCTCTTGTCGGCCGAGAGTTAAAGAAGACCCACCCAGACATCCGCGTCATCTAGTGGGCGGAGCTTAGCTGCACAGAGCATATGCACCAGCGGTGGATAAGTGAGCCTCATGTGGGGTACCAGAGTCTGTAAAGACTAGGGCAGCACTGTGGCTCAGTGGTTAGCACTTCTGCCTCACAGCACTGGAGTCATGAGTTTAATTCCTGACCATGGCCTAATCTGTGTCGAGTTTGTATGTTATCTCCGTGTTTGTGTGGGTTTCCTCCCACACTCCAAAAACATACTAGTAGGTTAATTGGCTGCGATTAAATTGATGTTTGTCTCTCTCGGTCTGTGTGTGTGTAAGTTAGGGAATTTAGACTATAACCTCCGTTGGGGCAGGTACTGATGTACAGTGCTGCGGATAAATAGCTGCTGGTGATGATGATGACTCTGGTTTCGCCGGCATTTTGATGAGGGGCGGCCAGGGTGCAACTGCAGAATTGGATGCCCACCATCAGGGTACCCCAAAAGTGGCCCACCAGAAGTATGTAAAGAGAAAAGTGTTCCCCTTAGTTTGGGGGTAGCCCAACATGTTAAACTGTCAGTAATAAGAGCCAGAGTGAGTGGACACAGCAAGTTACCAGCAGGGGGATTCCCACCTTCAGAAGTAACATCACTACAGCAGACACAAGTTGGCACTACAGGGAGAAAGGCAGTGAGAATCTGAGAGCACCTTCCACCTGGTACCCTATGGAGTAGCCCCCTTGGAATGACCCCCATTCCAAGGTGAAGTTTGTTCACTGCATGGCAGTGAAGTCCCTGTAGATTGGGATGGAGGTCCTGTGGATCTGTAATTTTCCATCTGCATGCCTGCAACTGGTGATAAAAAATCTCTTGAAGAGCTTGTGTGATGGACCTGTGGTCTGTGACTGTAGAACCACTGCCCCCAGCAGCAGTGACTGGTACATAACATGCTGTGAGTTTATATGTATTGTGCAGGAGCGTGATATAAGGAGATAACATCTGCTGTAGAAAATGTGCAGAAGGAGAAGACGTTTAAATTGTTAATATTCTTGCAACCGTTTTTTGTGCTGGAGAAAGTGGAATTAAATAAAGATGATGTTCCTATTTTGAACTGAGGTTGCCTGGCGCTCAGTATTATTGTTATTGCACCATGCACCCACTAATGTCCACTCCATATCAAGACTGTGTTAAACACCAGTGTATTTGGGGGTGTTCTCTTGTATAAGTTGCCCATACACATCAGCTAGCCAGGGCAGAGAGTAGCACCTGTATTTGCAGCTAAGGCCACCAGGGGCATCCTTCATACTAGACATCATGGCCTGGCTTGCACTGTAACAGGGACACCATGAGCATTGGTTTCCTCTTCAATAGGGGGCTGTGGGGGCAATATACTTAACAAGACTGGGACTCTTGAAGCAAATTGCTATCTTAGTGGCCTTAAAACTCCTGCCTATTACAAAGAGTAATAGCAAAATACGCAATTCCAAATAAAACTAAATTGAATAAGAGTCCCCAAACCCTTGTTTATCACTTATTAAATCTTAAAAAAAAACAAAAACCCACTTGGTTACTAGCAATGACCAACAGAAAATGACTGTAGTCATGAGTAACCAGCACTGCCGACAAGCGTTTGGAGTGGGGAATATGCCGCACATTTTTATATATTGTTTTGTTTTTTTAAATAGTACACTGCACATGAGGACTATTTTACTACAGATGGCAAGGGGTCTCATTAAACTAGATGTTCGATGGAGAAGTACATTTCTAGATGCACTCTCAGCAATGTATTAAAAATCATCCCGATGTCCAGTCACTCGTGATTTATTGATGTCATAAATAAAACTAAACTAAGCAATAAAGCAAAAAACTGTATTCATTTGAAATGGGGGCACAAAAGAACTAGTTGATTATTACACTTCCCAGTGTATCTAAAGGTTTTTCCATGATGTGCGTTAGGTAGAAAAACCAAGATATTTTATGATGCGCATAAAGTATGATTCATAAATCACCTCCTGTATATTCCAAGTTAAGAAGTAAAATGTTGTTTTTATTACAACTACCACGTTTGTAAATGTATCCCTTTATATAGTTTGTATTGTGTATACGTAAATATAATTTTGCAACAAAATTATAAATTGGGTTATTCTCGTTCCATATATAGGATACCTAAAGCAGTCTATCTTGCCAAATAGAATACACCTTGCAATTCACCTCTGAAATGCATCAGAAAAGGCAGGAAAAGGAGTTAATAGCATTCTATTATTAACTTCAAGCCATCCCTGTGCTTTTGTAATGCATGGAAGAGTTATTTTCTATTTAAATAGGAACAGATTAGGAGGCACAGTGGTCAGGTCTACTCCCTTCATCTGCATAACACCTGTATGCCTACTGAATAGGCCGCACTTAGATGAAGTTCAAAAATATTCATGAATTTTAATTAAGAGAATAGAAGGCCTTTGTTAGTCAACAAGTAGAACAATACTTCAGCTTCAAGGTTCATTTGCAAGAAATATGGCTCTTTGCTGAGCCCAAAGGATCCCACTAGTTCAACATGCTACATGACCAAAATAAACACTTTTGTTAGTGAACAACCAAGAGAATATTTATATATATATATATATAAAAAACAAGTATCTGTATTGCACAGTGCTAATGTGGTAATGTTTGTTTTAGTGCTGTACTAGGCCGCATCCTGCCAAGGTTAATAGCAACTTGATTCATACACCATGGCATACATTTGAGCATATACAGCCTATGGAATAGAATCATATGCTGGAGGTAACATTTAACCTACAGAACAAGAAAATGATAGCTATAGGCTATAGCTACCTTTCCTTCTCACCGGTGATAGGGGAAGAAGCGGGAGCAAAAGCATCAAGTACTAGGGACTTGGTGGCCCCTCTGCAACCTATGTGGGCTCTGAGCTGTTTGATTCTTTGCAACCATGGAAGCACCAACATAGCGTGTTTTATAATGTTATTCCTTCTTCATCAGTAGCATTATGCAGTAACATCACTGCAAAGCACTCCTGCAAGAAAGTCTCCCATATGGACTACACATGGCATGCTAATGCCTCTAAGTGCCCAGTGGGTTCTACAGCTACGACTGTGGTGTTTCCATGCATCTGTGACAAGGTTGACAAACCCGTTAAAGTATTGATTCTCTGCCTTTTGGCTAAGAACAAGTGAGTACCTGTCCGAGTAGGGAAATCCTGCACCTGAAAGGACCATGGGAAAGCTTGGTCTGGCCAGAAGGCCGGTGGCTTTGAAAGCCTGAGATAGTGCTCCTGGAGTGGTGACCCTGGGGTGCCATAATTCACTTGGGGCGTGGGACCCTCATTTGAGACATGGCACGTAGCTCGAACCTCACTTTAGAGTCACACACTCTTCCTTGCCACGGCCTTTTGGCTAGGCAGGAATAATTTTTAAACATCTTGGCCGCTATGCACGGCACTATTTATTTTTCTCACCTGTTTATCACTCCACTTTTTTTTATGTTTTATTCACGGATTTTAGGGTGCAGAATAGGTCCTTCTGGGCTCTTCCCCCTGAAGATCTAGTGGGGCTGTGTCGCCCTGAGGTTCCGGCCCCCCTGAAAAACATTGTGGGTCCGCCCTTCAGGGGGTGGACAAGTTACCAAGCCCTGGGTGAAGCTTCGGCGGATGCCAGGGGCTAAGTGGATCCCCATAGCCTTGTGGCGAAGGGGGTCTGAAGACCCTTGCCCCCTAAGGGTCCTTATGGATCCGGGGGTTGGGGATTAGAGCCCTTCTGTTCTTGAGGAGGCCAGTTCTGCATCCCTTGTGCACGTTTTTTAAGTTTTCACTTATTTTTTCGGCCACTTGGGCACGAAAAAAAACAAAAAAACCCTGTTAAAGTATAGTTTACTGACAATCCTAGCAATTTACTGACAGCATTTATTTATCCACACATAACGTTGCTCTATAAAAAAAAAAAGTGTCCAGAACTGAAAGTAGAAGCACCATTTAAATGAAAAGTGACCTTACACACAGTACATATGGGGACACAGCCCTACATAAGGTTAAAATTCTGAGTATGATACTGCTATGTTTATTATTGGACAGTGTGTAAGGGGTTTTTGTTTGTTCTTTTAATTGCCGTACTAACCACATTTACTGAAGGTTGGCATCCCTAACCTCAGATGGGGCATCAATGATAATTATGAGGATCTCAGGCCATACACATTAATTAGGGCAATGCAGGATGAAGCATAGATAGATACAATTAAAAGATGGTGCATTCGGGGTACAACCTTTTTAAAGCCCTGTCTTCTGCAAATCAGATAAAATGGCAGCACAGACTGACTACCCCTGTGCACACACCCCAATAATTTGGCACCTCTATTATTAGTCTATGCCCAGTACTCCTGATAACCCAAGGACAATTGGAGTGGGGGCATTCTAAAAGTATGAAAATTTTCTTAAAAATGTCCTTAATGGAATGACTACAAAATTTTATATTTTCAGTGGTAGAAGTAGAAATTTAGAAGTGGCGATATGGAAATTGTAAGTGAATGGAATTTGATAGTGTTACACTGAAGGCAGTAGAAGTGGTGGTATGTTATACCACTGTATCCCAGCCCATGTACACCACTGATGTTTATATAAAAACATTCTTTTTGTTCCTTTTAAACAAAAAGTTCTATTTTTTTTCCAATTACTTTTTATTTCAATTATACTCCATTCAGTCAGAAAACAAGACATGCAAAACAATATAATGTGTATTCTATAAAACTAACTTTTTGGTGAGGAATAAATTAAATCCCACCCAATTTTTACTCACTAGCATAATAGTATTGTAAAGTGGTTGAATAAATGGTAAAATACCATTACATGGAGTGCAGAGGATAATCCAAAACACTTTACTCTATAAAGTATATATAATATCCCCTGTAAATGTTTTAAATAAGAACATAAGGTTTTGCATAACTATTCTGTGTGTGTGTGTGTGTGTGTGTGTGTGTGTGTGTGTGTGTGTGTGTGTGTGTGTGTGTGTGTGTGTGTGTGTGTGTGTATGTAGATAGATAGATAGATAGATAGAAACATTCAGCCACAACATTTAAACTACCTGCCTAATATTGTGTAGGTCCTCCTCATGACGCCAAAACAGCTCTGACCCATTGGGGCATGGACCCCACATGTCCTCTGAAGGTGTCCTGTGGTATCTGGCACCAAAATGTTTGCAGCAGATCCTTTAAGTCCTGTAAGCTGTGAGGTGGGACCTCCATAGCTCTGATTTTAACTTTTTGAACCCTTGGGCTAGATTTACTAAAGAGCGGCTTGCTCAAACCACCGCTTTTTGGCTATTTTACTATTTTTCTATTTACTAAAGCTTAAACCGCCGTCAAAATGGCCAGAAATTACATTTTTCAAAACCACCACTTTACAAACTGCCATTCCGATTTTAACAATGATGAACATACAAACAGCCGGATTTACTAAGCTGGGGTTTTCAAAACCGCCGCAAAACAGCCATCCAAACGGCCAAAATAAAAGAGGTGGCTGTGAATGGCGAGATTGCTCAAACTGCTGCTGTTTGATCTATTTTGCCATTCAGAACAAAAGAGAAAGCACCATTGACATTTAAAATATTTGGAAAACCATTATTTATTGATAAAGGGACAAAATGAATTTAATATTAACTTATGGAGGATTTTTATTTTTTTTCAAGGGACACTATTATAGCATTATATTATGTGGAAAATGTGAATATATAATATTATTAACTGATTGTTAATGGTGGATATAACTATTTATATTGCACAATTTGTCATTACATATTGTCAGAATAATATAATAATTAAATGATTGTATCCCCTTAATATAATGAAATTTTTGTTTCCCCTCATAAGTTATTATTTAATTGATTTTGCCCCTTAATCAAAAAATAATGATTGCCAACATAACTTAAATGTCAATGGTGCTTCTCTTATGTTCTGAATGGCACAGTTAGTTAGTTAGTTCAAACAGCATGTTTAAGCTATCCAGCCATTTTAAAACAGGAATTAAAACTGTCCTGTCCTGTCTTTTGGGTGGCAGTTTTGATGGCAGTTTCATCCAAACCGCCAGCGGTTTGCACAAAACCGCCAGCGATGGGTGGCGGTTTCAATCTCATCAGGCTCAGTACCAAGGGATTGGCGAATAGCAGATGTGGTGCCGTTGTTTAAAAAGGGGACGAGATCACAACCAGAGAATTATAGACCTGTAAGCCTGACATCAATAGTGGGGAAACTACTGGAAGGTATTTTAAGGGACAGTATTCAGGATTACTTGGTACGCAATAAAATTATTAGTGGGAATCAACATGGATTTGTGAGGGATAGGTCATGTCAAACTAATCTAATTAGTTTCTACGAGGAAGTTAGTGGGAACTTAGACCAGGGCAGGACAGTAGATGTGGTCTACTTAGATTTTGCAAAGGCCTTTGATACAGTGCCACACAAGAGGTTGGTTTACAAAATAAGGGAACTGGGTCTAGAAATCAAAATTTGTACTTGGATCGAAAACTGGTTAGAGAATAGGGAACAGAGAGTTGTGATAAATGGAACATTTTCTAATTGGTCAAAGGTCTTAAGTGGAGTTCCTCAAGGTTCCGTGCTGGGACCACTCCTTTTTATTATATTTATTAATGACCTTGGTGATGGTTTAGAGAGTAAAGTTTCTATTTTTGCAGATGACACTAAACTCTGTAAGGTAATAAAATCAGAGCAAGATGTAGCTTCTCTACAGAGGGACTTAAATAAACTGGAGGATTGGGCGGCTAAATGGAATATGAGGTTTAACACAGATAAATGTAAGGTTATGCATTCAGGGATCAAAAACAAGAACGCAATCTATAAATTAAATGGAATTAATTTGGGAGAATCTATAATGGAAAAGGATTTGGGAGTGCTCGTAGACAGTAGACTTAGCAATAGTGCTCAATGTCAAGCAGCAGCTGCAAGGGCAAACAAAGTATTGGCATGCATAAAAAGGGGCATAGATGCAAGGGAAGACAGTGTAATTTTGCCACTGTATAAATCATTGGTAAGACCTCATCTTGAATATGCAGTACAGTTCTGGGCACCACTCTATAAAAAAGATAATTTGGAACTAGAAAGGGTTCAGAGAAGGGCGACAAAATTGATAAAGGGTATGGAGTCATTAAGTTATGAGGAAAGGTTAGCCAGTTTAGGCATGTTTACTTTAGAAAAGAGGCGTCTAAGGGGAGATATGATTACTATGTACAAATACATTAGGGGTCAATACAGAGAGCTTTCATGGGAACTTTTTACCCCAAGGACCATACACAGGACACGTGGTCATCCCCTAAGGTTAGAGGAGAGGAAATTTCACAACCAGCAAAGGAAGGGGTTCTTTACAGTAAGGGCAGTCAAGATATGGAATTCATTGCCAGGGAAGGTTGTGATGGCAGATTCAATAGATATGTTTAAGAAAGGGTTAGACAAATTTTTAGCGGAAAGGTGTATCCAGGGATACGACCGTTAATTTAAAATAAAGGATAGTAGTGGATATAGGGTAAAAATTGGATTGCAATATTGAGTCTGGGGGGATTTTCAAAATTGAAACAGATGGGCGGTTGCCTACTCCGGATTAATTTCAAATATAAGTGCAGGATCGCAGGAGATCCAAAATAGGTTGAACTTGATGGACTGGTGTCTTTTTTCAACCTCATCAACTATGTAACTATATATATATATATATATATATATATGTGTGTGGTTAGCACTTCTCCCTCACAGCGCTGGGTTCATAAGTTCAATTCCCGACCATGGCCTTATCTGTGTGGAGTTTGTATGTTCTCCCCATGTTTGCGTGGGTTTACTCTGGGTGCTTCGGTTTCCTCCCACACTCCAAAAACATACTGGTAGGTTAATTGGCTACTATCAAAATTGACCCTAGTCTCTCTCTCTCTTTCTGTGTGTATATTTTAGGGTGTTAGGGAATTTAGACTGTAAGCTCCAATGGGGCAGGGACTGACGTGAATGAGTTCTCTGTACAGCGCTGTGGAATTAGCGGTGCTATATAAATAAATGGTGATGATGATATAGATATATCTATATATATATATATATATATATATATATATATATATATATATATATATGCCTAGTGGCGTGTGTTAGTCTGTCTGTGTGTGGAAAAAATAAAACCAAGCTGCAGCGCCACCTGCTGGGCGGAGTTATACACTGACCTACTAAATTCTTAGTGTGTGTGGAAAAAAAAATTCAGAAAGGGCTGAAATTTGGTATACTAAGATGTTTTTAATTTGTTAATTTAATTTGTTAATTGTTAAAAGTGTTTATAAAAATTTAAAATATATATAGTTTATTTCAGTTTTATTTAAGCAATAGGAGTGGACAAAGCATGACTGCATTGTGCTTAGCTTACAGGTCAATAGGCAGGTACTGTGAGGTTACTGCTAGGTTAGACAGCACATGAGATTACATAATCTCCTGCTGAGCTTTCATGTACATTTGTATAAAGTGTGCGCTGCACAATACATAATGTGTGGACATGAAATCAAAATATGATGTGAAGATTGGTGCACACATAATTGAGCAAAAAGATTCTATATCCAGGAACATTCATGTTTGTTTTCATTTTTTAAACTGTGAAACTAGAGACTGGCACTTACAATATAACTGATTGTTATGCGAATAGTGAATCACCTCATTGAAATTAATTTTTTTTAATATATATATATATATATATATTGCAGTTTTTCATTTCAAAATAGAGTAGGGGGAAGGGGGTACAGAAGGTAAAAGGTTGCGGGGCATGGGAGTACAAAGTCCAATAATTCTAGAGATAATACAAAATATACAATTGGTTGCTAATCACATGTGAATGGTTGTATAAGGAAACTGAGAAGAAAAAGGTGAATTAGGGTGCGAGGCGTGGAGGGGGAGTGGAGGAGACCGGATTGTATCCATGAAGCAACTTAGGTAATGAGTGGGTAACAGTAGGCTAGTCGGCTGACTATGGGTCATCAATGTAATATGACGTCCAGGCACTCCAGGTAGCAGTGAACTGGAAGGGGTGATTGTGAATGATACTGGTAATGTGTTCCAACTTGTGTTTTTGCTAAACTGTAAGGATAAGTGCTTGAATAGATTGGGGGTTAATGGGCTATAAGACATCTGCCAAGAGGATATGACCAACCAGTTTTTGTGTAGTGTTTCGGGATGTCAGGGACTGGGCATGGGAGGAGATGTTAGGAAATATTATCAGGTAGTGTTACATTTGTGATCAGCTCAATCAGATGGAGGAGCTCTCTATGGTGGGACAGTTCCACCATCAGCTGCACAGCCACGCCTACAAGAAGTAGAAGAAGTAGAGGTATTGGAGTAAATGGCACTGAATCTTGATGGCACTAGGTACCAATCGGAAAAGGGGTGTATATGAATTTTCTTTGCATCGTGCACAGTTAGAGCTTTTAGCAACTCCTTCACTTATGCAGGATCAGTCCTCATGGCTGAGTTATTCATCCATGTCATTGTCCCATTTGAGTGTGTGTCACTCCATGGTCAGTTGGCCATGTTTATTTAAGAAATAATAAGGTGGATCTACCCAGGCAGAAGGCTTCAAGCACGGACAGGAGTGGAGGAGTTCTGCATTTGAGTTTATTGTGGTAGAAATAAAGGATCTGTAACTATTAGTAAAAATCTGATTTCTGCAGCCCAAAGCACACCTGGAGTCCAGCGAACTCGGGGAAGAGGTTCGTGGGGTCGATATTGTAAAAAATATTTAACTTTGTAAGCTGTCCAGCATTTAATGGTGATGGGATCAAGGCCTGGTGCAAACTCGGGATAGTTCCAGAGAGGGGATATGAAAGGGGAGTCAGATGTGAGATCAAAAGCTTGATTGTAGTAATTTCAAACTGACAGCGTGCATCGCAGAGTCGGGGGGGGGGAGTCGTGTAAATGGGGGGCGATTCTTGGGATTGGTCTAAAAAGGCAATATGGAGAGTTCATGCCGTCCAAGTGACCCAACCCAGAGTCTAGTATATGCATGTGAGTAGGCTAGTACCGATTGCGTGTGATGCACAGCAAGGTAGTATATATGGAGGCAGGTAAGGCCCAACCCTCCATCTTTGTATGTCTATAAAGGAACTTGAGGTAGACACCAGTGGCCAATCTTATGAGGCCGCCGTTTGAGAGTGTCAGCAGGCTGGGTAGTGGTAGGGGGGTGGATGGTAAGCTGCAGGGGGGGTCCACTCAGTGAGACTCTAAGACTGTATGGGCCTCATGTGAGTGATGGGAAAACGGGCTTCAAAGAGGAGAAGGCATCCTGATCCTATATCTTTTAACTCCTGGTGGTCTCCAGTCCAAATATATCGATGGGGGAACATAATTGTAATATTTGGTTGAGATTAGCAAAGTAACAGTGCGGAGCTCATCGGAAGTGCATTCGGCACGAAAGGTGTTTAGGCCACGCCCCCGCATTATGATTATTTATGTGACACTACCACTCAATAGATATTTCATATGCGTTGCCTAACGTGCACAATGCAGCAACTTTATGTTCATTAAACCCTTATCCAGCACGGACACAAATGAATTAATCTTGCATCCTAATGATGCCTGCAAATTTTCTCCCTAAAGATATTTTAATATCAAATGAAGATTTTACAAACCCGTCTGATATTATGCATTGTGATGAAGTCTGCCCAATTCAATAGTTTATTTCTACACTTTTAATTAAAAAAACAAGTAAGAGGTAAGTCTCACATTTACTCACCATAACTGACTGATCAGGCACCAAATATTCACCACTGTAACCAATGACTAGAGACAGCCCATGTTCTCAGTGGATGATGTTAGCATCTTGTATTGTTATCACTGCTTTTGCAGCTCCTCATTAATATTCCGTACATTCTGATGCATTTTCTATATCATTGTCTATTAACAAGAAGGATAATCACTCATTCAGTTATCAAGCAGTCAGCAAAGACCTGGCCTTGAGCCTTCAGTGCAAAGAATCATGGGAGATCAGAGAAGGTTAAATGTGATTGACATAACATTATCTACATTTTATATATAATTATAGTTTAATAATGAAAGCAGATGTCAGATAGCGAACATAGCTTTTAGTTCAAGTAGTCCCAGATATTTATTCACATAGCAGCATATTAAGGCCTCATATTTACTTTAACGCAAAAATGATATTTAATATTGAAATTACAATGACAATGCTTCAAGGGGCTTATTAGATTATTTTTATTGGATATTAGATTGACTTAAAATATTTAAAATGGAAGTCTTGTGAAACAAAAGAGAATCACAACTCAAGTGAAAGCAAAAGGTAACAGTTAGAAAGCAAAGGAAAAAAGAAAATAACCTAGAGGTAGAAGATGAAAAAGAACAAAGTAAGCTAAGGGTAGACAGTGAAACAAAATATTCTCTTGACTAGAGTAGAGAGAATGGTATGCAATGTAAAAAAAAGGTTATGGGCTAGATTTACTAAGCTGCGGGTTTGAAAAAGTGGGGATGTTGCCTATAGCAACCAATCAGATTCTAGCTATCATTTTGCAGAAGGTACTAAATAAATTAAAACTAGAATCTGATTGGTTGCTATAGGCAACATCCCCACTTTTTCAAACCCGCAGCTTAGTAAATCTAGTCCTATGTCTTTATTAGATGGGTTTTCTACTTTAAAAGTGAATCCCCTCCTTCCCCAATAATTTTGGTACACTTTGAATGCGATCTCTACCACAGAACCCAAACCGTTCGCTGTATTTAACAGAATTCCGCCGCTCTCACATAACTGGGACCTCTGTTCACATTTGGCCCTCCTTGGCTCTCTGTAGCTGGAGAGATCCAAAGCATTGAGAAGCCCAGCTGGGGAAACCCTTACTAACCTGAAAGTATATTTACTAAACTGCGGGTTTGAAAAGTGGAGGTGTTGCCTATAGCAACCAATCAGATTCTAGCTATCATTTTGTAGAGTGCACTAAATAAATAACTAAAATCTGATTGGTTGCTATAGGCAACATCTCCACTATTTCAAACCCACAGTTTAGTAAATATACCCCCTGGTGTCAGTTGTACAAGTGAGCAATGACTTTATTCTCATCCCCACCCCCAAACTTTTTTTTCCTAAACAGAGTGAAGACTGCAGGGCCAGCGTGGGGCAGACTCTTCTGGTGGATGCATTATAATAATTATAATAACAAACTGATCAGACAGGTAGTATTTTGGGACGGGAGGGGTTAAACAAGTTATGCTAAAATTATTTGTTTTTAGTAGTCCTATTAAAATGTCATTTTTCCCACAAAAATATTTTCATAATGTGTAGATCAGGGAGAACTGCACTCTCTTGACTTTTGTTGAATGTCAGCGCTGTTCTGATTAATCAGAAGATTATTCAGAAGTAGCTCACTAAAGCTACCATATTTCTGAAAAAGACCATCCCACACTCACTCGTTGACTTGGATTAAACATCTGACCGCAATAATGCGTGCCTCAGCAGACTTTTTTTTTTTACTTTGCATGTTTTAGCCATACTTTAAAAAAAAAAAAATTGACAAAGCATTCCCAGAATTATACCACATACTTTGACCTCTGCATCTGTAGCCTAGTACCGGGCATGTGTGGCTGAGATTTCAAAGGTGCCCATTTGGGGCATATCTGGCTGCTAAAAACGAGAGCCATACTGACAAATCTATTTAATCTGATCACACATGGAAAAATGAAAAATATTGACCTTATAAATTATTTTTACAGAGATCATAATGTAAAACCAATTGTGTATAATTACAACAACTATAATTGACCTGCAAATAAGTTATATAATTTTCGATTTTTAAAACTAAATATGTCTCATTAGAATTGCTCATCCTTCATCACCCCCTCTGGTATAACAGATCATTTTGAATAATTTCGTTACTGCCTATGTACTTATCACCTGGACTGAATTTCTTTGAAAAAATTTCAGGTCATCAACCATTCACATTGAATCATTTCTTGAAAGGAATCATCTGATGGAGCTATGCCCTTCAAAACTCTTCTAGAGCATTGGTAAAAGTTAGGAAACATAATTAAACTCCCTCCACATTAACATTTATATAATACATAAACCAAATGCTTATCCCGATTCACCAAACAAATTACATTCCGAGCATTATAATCAGCTACTTATCAATGGTACCATTTGAAATTATTTCTAGTTCTACAACTCAAAATGCAAGATGCCTTAAATACAAACCCTGTACATTTACATACTGATTTCATGAGCAGAGCAAAAGGTATTTGCCAGTAACAGTACAAGACTCAGCAATTTTATTGTCTGCAAAACCCTGGTCCTCTCTGATATGAAAATTCAATTATTTTAGAATGGGTACTCTCATTAAATTTTGACAAGCAGTGCAAGCTAGGTACCAAGGATAGCTCTAAAAGCCAGTTGGGTCTGATAGCACCAGGCGGAATTTTAAATTGTAGTATTTTTACTAAACGAGATTACCTGACAATTTAATATTAAAAGAAACAAAATTAATCAAAATATTGCTCTGTTTGGCATTTTTGGAGGCTCTTACTACAATGTAATGCGTATATAAGCTTATATGTTTTTCCATGTTTGCTTTGTAGCAAGGGGACATAAGTATCATTTTCATGTTGATGTTTTATGGAGAGGAATGGTGTCCATTTTTTAGGATTATCTGGTGTTTATTGACTTGTATGTGTTTACTGCATAACTATATATTTGGACTGGTTTGCAATTATACATATCTGCTAGTGAGATCGCAGTGATTAACTATCCTTACAATCTACAGTATGTTGTTCCTTATTACACACGGATTTTAGTAGAGTTTGCTCCTATATGCAGATGAGTAGCATCAACTGTTTTTAAGGTACAGCTATAAAGTCTAATACAAAAGCCACATTTATATATGAATTATAAATATATGATAACTATATTGATTATCTTCTCCATTTCATATCTAAAGGACAAGATTCCCAGTTTATTGCTACATGTCAAAGTAGAGCTCCATGTATGAAACGTCCAGCAGGTCTTTTAAACATACCCACTTCCCTAATCTCTGGAGATACATATGGGTTTCCTCCCACACTCCAAAAACATACTAGTAGGTTAATTGGCTGCTAAAAAATTGACCCTTAACATACTAGTAGGTTAATTCGCTGCTAAAAAATTGACCCTTAACATACTAGTAGGTTAATTCGCTGCTAAAAAATTGACCCTTGTGTATGTGTGTGTGTGTGTCTGTCTCTGTCTCTGTCTCTCTGTCTGTCTGTGTGTGTTAGGGAATTTAGACTGTAAGCCCCAATGGGGCAGGGACTGAAGTGAGTGAGTTCTAGTGAGTGACGCTCTATAAATAAATGGTGATAATGATGATGATGATGATGATGAGATATAGCTGTGTTTTGCTCAGTTTACTCAGATTATATAGTATTTTAAATGTTTCAAAATGTGTCAACCAATAGGAGTGGACAAAGCATGATTGTATTGTTCTTAGGTTACAGGTCAATAGGCAAGAACTGTGAAGTTACCGCTCAATGGAAATGTAAGAAAACATAATGCTGCACCTGCTATTTTGCCATTCTGGGCCCAGGTCTATGACTTGCCACATATTTTGTGAAACTCTTAGTACTTATTCTAGCATTTTAGTTTTTATTAGGAAAACAATGGTATTAAAAGGCACAATATAGCCCTTAGAGTAACTTATTAGGATATAAAAATGCCTCATAGTAAAGGGCCTGCTGCCCTTATATGATCACTCCTTGGCAGAGGCGGAACTAGCGAGCTGTGAGCCCCGGTGCAGGGAGGCGGGGAGGAGGGAACAGGGCCCCCCCCCTATCTGCATCTGCCATGCAGCGGGCCCCATTATCTCCATGGGCCCCGGTACACTGCACCTGCCGCACCAATAGTACCTCCGCCACTACTTCTTGGCGATTATAAACTGGTGATGCACTGTGGCATACCTCTCAATGTTTAACAACAACTATAAAATAAGCCCCACCCCAGATCCACCCAAAGTCACAGCAGATCCACCAAAAAAATATTCATGTTGAAGCACAGCTCCGCCCACTTCCATTTAAGCTCTGCCCCTTTTGAAACCCGTATTTTGGAACTGTTCTGCTGAAACAGGGACAGTTGGGATATATGCTATGGTAATATTATTATTACAGTTTATTTATATAACACAACTATATTATGCAGAGATGTATAGGGAATATTTAACCATTCACATCAGTCCCTGCTCCTATCATGCATTGCACACACATATCTATCAACTGGCTGCTATTTATTGAAATGGTGCCTTTAAGAAACCTTTCACCAGCCTTTGGCTTAACATTCTGAAAAGAAACTTCCAGTTTGTAAAGTTACATAGAAAAATAACACCTGGTTATTGTGAAAGTATACACGCCCTTCCTGCAGATTTTTATGTAAATACATACTAAGATACACTATCTAGGACTCATTTGCCCAGAAAACAGACATTTTGCAGATTAAAGATATGCCAATGTACTTTGTGAGTCTTTATTTTCATAACTATTTCAAAATGTAACAGAAGAGGCCATATAGGCCTAATCCTTAAAATACATGATTCTTTTATTTGGGGATCAATTCAAGTAGCATCTGAACTTAGACCATTAACACAAGTAAAAAATCTTCAAACTGATATGATAACAATGGGCAAGAATCACTCTTACCATAAATTGCAATTAAAGATGAAATCTGAAACTGCAAACTAAAGTAAACTGCTATTCAATATGTGCAATTCCCTACACTTAAACGGAGGGTAAAATTGGCAGCTATTTAGTCGTATCCAGGTAGAATGTGACCAAGGTGTGTATGTTCTAATACAGATCTGTCATTTTCTCCTTTGTTCTGGGATACATTGGTATTAAATGTCTCTTTCCCACAAATCCACAGGCTCCAAGCAAGACAAGCAGAATGAAAGCTATGTAACATTATCATAAAATTGATATGGAGAACAGGGTTATGATGGATCTGACAAACATGTGTGCTTGTCAGTTTAACCAATGGTATACCAGAAGCTATAACTATACACAAAGCATTGGAAATACTACTGAATATGAAAGTGAAAAATTAGAAATGTACATACACAAATTAAATTGTTACCATTATATTTGGTTTGTTTTCTTACTTGTGTCATATAGTCAATTTTTTTATTTTTGTGTGGTCTACTTTTTCATTTTCTAAAAGATTTGTATATGTCTAAAAAGTGATATATATTGTGGACATAAAGGGCCTGATTCATTAAGGATCTTAACTTAAGAAACTTCTTATTTAAGTCTCCTGGACAAAACCATGTTACAATGCAAGGGGTGCAAATTAGTATTCTGTTTTGCACATAAGTTAAATACTGACTGTTTTTTCATGTAGCACACAAATATCAACTTTAAATGTCAGTGTACAAATAAGCTATCAAGTATTTGTGTGCTACATGAAAAAAACATTCAGTATTTAACTTATTATAGATTCCTCTCATGTTAATACCAATATGCTGCAAACTTAACGTATTCTACATAAGAATTTAAGTCCACCTCCTTTGAGGTGACATCTATCTAACTTGTGGTTTGTCAACCAACATTAAGAAGGGCTGTTATCAGCGTTGGGTCACAACAAAGCAGAGAGTGGAGGGTGGCCACCATCAGGAGATTGGGAATCAGCAAAAAGAACTGTGTCACGTATCGGACTCACCTTAGCCTGGCACACTGTTCTTCTTCTCTTTGCGGGGTCGCCGATTAGCCTTCCATCTGGCGGCATCCACTCTGGGGATAGGTAGCGCTAACTTGGGCTTGTTGTAGGATTGATCCTTGTGCTTCCTGATAGGCTGGAGGGATGGAGTGAGTGAGGCAGAGTTGGCATTAATAAAGCACAATAATCTGTATAGGCACAATCAAGGGGGCACATATAAATTATTTTAGACTTAATTTGGTTCACCTGGATGCATGGGTTTTCCAGACACAGCTTGCATCCCGAGGTCCAGCATTCTTTAACTACTCCCCAAGATACTTCCTTTGCAGGCTCCTACAAGTTTTTCTTCGGCTTTTGTTTTACCTGCATCCCTTTTCACATTATTTTTTATTTTGTTGTGTTTGTGACTTTTGTTTAGTACGTTGCGCCTTATGTCAATTTCTGCCCAACAGCCTGCCAAGTTGCATGTGTGTGCCTTTCTATATGGTTGGAACAGATGCAAACTTGTATTTGTTTGCAGTAAGTATTCCACTGTTAAGAGTTAACATGCAGTGAGACACATAAGTTGTCGATTTATAGGTCAAAAGTAACTGGAAATAGAAATCTTTGGAAAAATGTTTAAAAAGAAGAAAAGAAAACACTTTAGTGTCTAGACCCTTTTACTGGTAAAACATCATTTATAATCGGGTTTGAATTAAGTGGCTTATTAAAAAATATTACATATGCAGTGTAAAATGTTTTTCGGTATAATATCCTTTTATGGTTTTGTGGCTCATTGCAATATATGTCTAAACTGGAGCTAACACATTTTGAACTGGTGATAGTATTTTGCTATAGTTGAGCCGCATAATACAAGATAGCATTATTAATATTGGTATATATGTTTATTTTTATCATGAATCTGCTGTAAGAAATGAAAAAACACAACCCATTTTCCCACAGTCATCCGTTGATGATAACAAAGAAAACCATTGAATAGGCGATGTAAAAACATATGTCTTTTAGGCCCACATCTAAAAAAAGCTGAGTGCACTTGTGCATTTGAATGCATAAATAAGGAGCTTGGCTTGATAGATAATTGCATATTTATGTTGTATATAGCTAGCAGTTGTGTTGAACTATTTAGTAGTTCAATAGATGAGGTGATCCTTTTTAATCCCTCTCTCAAAAGTTCTCATGGACGGCTGGTTGGGGAGGGGGGATTATCTGGCATTGCACAAATGTTTGTTGTTAAAGTACACATCTGAACACAAACTGTGAAATCATATTGACCATTTAATGACTGTAGGGGATATATTTACTAAACGGGTTTGAAAAAGTGGAGATGTTGGCTATAGCAACCAATCAGATTCTAGTTATCATTTATTTGGTACATTCTACAAAATAATAGCTAGAATCTGATTGGTTACTATAGGCAACATCTCCATTCTTTCAAACCTGCAGTTTAGTAAATATACCCATAGATGTTTTATAGAGATGGAGCAGAATTTATTGCAGTGAATGGTACTCATGGCACAAGATGTGTTTTTCATATTGACTTGAATATCTCAAGCTGAGCTAATCAGAGATATTTCACTAAATAACATTGGTGATCCTGTCATCTTTAGCAGAGATCTATAATTTAGAGGAGTAAGATGTGCTTCACCTGACCCTATAATTCACAATTCACAATTTGTATGGTTTTTGTTTCTCTTTGTTTTCCTTATATCTACCTGAGCAAAGTGTACATTGTTTTAAGCTTTCTTTATATAGCATATTGAAATAAATATCTTTTGTATTTGAAGTTAGGGATATATACTTTTTTTTTTCCATTATTTTTTTAGTGGAAACTTTTATAGTTGTTGAAACTTTCCAGTGTTACTGAATATTTCGTAAATATTTCCCATGGTTTTGATTATTTTCATTTGATTAGTATATTCCCAAAAATATACCCCCGAAATTAAAGAACACAGTGACATGTTCCCCCACAAACATGGAAAATTGTGGGGGCTTAGTACACAAGTAATTTCTACTTCCGTTGTCTTGTCATGTGCTGCTTTTTTGTGTATTAACAAACTATGTTATAGACATGCACATGATTTAATGAGTCGATATGATGTCTATTGTGGATGGAGCTAGATTTTGTTTGCCCCTTCTGATAGAAGGATCTGGTCCAAACTGAAGAGAGATCAGGACATTTTATGCTAAAGGCAGACTAGAAGCAGCAATGTACCTGATTGTTTTAAAAAACAAGAGATTTCATATAATATTATGAGATATTCTAACTATATCCTAGGGCTGGAGAGTGTACATTGTGGGATCAATTCCTGGTTTAGCGGATACCTACAAGGAATTATTGATTGCCAAAAAGCAAGCATCTTTTCCTAGGTTGCAGTCATTAGATGCCAATCATTAGTATCAATGGAATACTTTTAAATTCTTCTACATACAATCATTATAGTTAAGCACATATATAGCACTCTAATTAAAACATTAAAATATACAAATGTGACACATGAAAGACAAACCCAATTTCCTCTTACTCGCATGACTTAATTAAGAGGCAAATGAGATTTAACAAAAAAAAACACTATTTAGGGAGAAAGCAAAAATGCTCAAATAGATGCTTAGTGCACAACATAATTAACTGCTACTCTGCATATTTTAGATTTGTAAATGACCCTCATCCCGGTATTACATAAATTCTGTTGTTTTTTCCATTTAGGAAGCATTTTATCCAGCGAAATTAACAGTAACAGTAGCATCAAGCAATCAAGTATTACATTGTTATGAAAAATAACAATCCCTGGTTGATATTACCAAGGTATAACTTCTGAACAAGGTAGTGTCAGCAAGACAAATCACAGGATATATACAAATCACAGGATATATACAAATATAGCACATTCAGAATAAGTACTTGCTTAGTATATTCAACCCTGGCTTACACACAAGGCAAACTAAGGCTATAGGACAGGTGTAAATAAATAGGCCTTTTTTGTGTAAGAGACTTGTATCCTTTAAAGGTAATGTGAAATCTGAGTAATGAAGCGCTTTATAACACAGTGCCGCGCGCAGGGGGGGGGTTTCTGAGTCTCCAGAAACTCCCCCCTCCGCTAACTATGTGCCAACCATAGCGCCACTGTACTATACAGCAGCCGCGGCGCTGTCAAAGAAGCGTCCGCGGCGGGGCTGTGTACAATACAGCACCGCCGCGGATGCTTCTTTGACAGCACCGCGGCTGCTGTACAGTACAGTGCTCGCTGCCGAAACGGAGCTGCTGCGCATGCGCAGCAGCTCTCTCACATGTTTTTTTTGGGGGGGTACCCCCCCTGACAATCCTGCATGCGCCCCTGTAACAATACGTAATCCGCAAACAAAACAAATGGTTCTAAACATGGGTGTAAGTATATGAGATATGAATCTCAGTAGTGACCAGCTCTGACAGAGACCCTAAGTGTGCAACTATTGCACATATAATGATCACTCTGTGGAAAATTAGTTGATATTTCAAATCATACTATCTGGTTCATTGTCTTTGTGGTCTATGGTAAGAGAAAAGTTACCCCCTTTTGCAGAGGCGAAAACTGAATAAGGTACAATCGACAGATGGTACAGTGCAAAGTCCAACCTATTTCTTCACAAATGGCCGCCATCTTGCAACACACACCTATGCATTTGACAGAAATCTAGGTGGGATTGCGCAAAGCGAGGTACAAGCCAGGACTAGAACTGATTTAATACCATGCAGCGGTTGTACAGTCATGGCCAAAAGTTTTGAGAATGACACAAGTATTGGTTTTCACAAAGTTTGCTGCTTCAGTGTTTTTAGACCTTTTTGTCAGATGTTGCTATGGTGTACTGAAGTAAAATTACAAGCATTTCATAAGTGTCAAAGGCTTTTATTGACAATTACATTAAGCTTACACAAAGAGTCAATATTTGTAGTGTTAACCCTTCTTTTGGAAGACTTCTGCAATTTGCCCTGGCATGCTGTCAACCAACTTATGGGCCTCATATTGACTGATGGCCGCCCATTCTTGCCTAACCAATGCTTGGAGTTTGTCAGAATTTCAGGGCTTTTGTTTGCCCACCAGCCTCTTGAGGATTGACCACAAATTCTCAATAGGATTAAGGTCTGGGCCATGGACCCAAAATTTCGATATTTTGATACCCGAGCCACTTAGTTATCACTTTTGCCTTATGGGAAGGTGCTTCATCATGCTGGAAAAGGCATACTGTTCTTGGATGGTTGGGAGAAGTTGCTCTTGGAGGATGTTTTGGCACCATTCTTTATTCATGTCTGTGTTCTTAGGCAAAATTGTGAGTGAGCCCCATTCCCTTGGCTGAGAAGCAACCCCACACATGAATGGTCTCAAGATGCTTTACTTATGGCATGACACAGGACTGATGGTAGCGCTCACCTTTCATTCTCCAGACAAGCGTTTTTCCAGATACCCCAAACAATCTGAAAGGGAATTCAGCAGAGAAAATGACTTTACCCCAGTCCTCAGAAGTCCAATTCCTGTACCTTTTGCAGAATATCAGTCTGTCCCTGATGTTTTTCCTGGAGAGAAGTGGCTTCTTTGCTGGCCTTCTTGACACCAGGCCATCCTGAAAAAGTATTTGCCTCACTGTGCGTGCAGATGCACTCACACCTGCCTGCTGCCATTTCTGAGCAAGCTCTGCACTGGTGGTGCCCTGATCCCGCAGCTGAATCAACTTTAGAAAACAGTCCTGGTGCCTGCTGGATGCTCTTGGGGGCTCTAAAGCCGTCTGCACAACTATTGAACCTCTCTCCTTTAAGTTCTTGATGATCTGATAAATGGTTGATTTAGGTGTAATCTTTCTAGCAGCAATATCCTTGCCTGTGAAGCCCTTTTTGTGCAAAGCAATCATATCTGCATGTGTTTCCTTGCAACTAACCGTGGTTAACAGAGGAAGAACAATGGCTACAAACATCACCCTCCTTTTAAAGCTTCCAGTCTGTTATTCTAACTCAATCGGCATGACAGAGTGATCTCCAGCCTTGTCCTCGTCAACACTCTAACCTGTGTTAGCGAGAGAATCACTGACCTGATGTCAGCTGGTCCTTTTGTGGCAGGGCTGAAATGCAGTGGAAATGTTGTTTTTGAGATAAAGCTCATTGTCATGGCAAAGAGGAACTTTGAAATTAATTGCAATTCATCTGATCTCTCTTCAGGACATTTTGGAGTTTATGTAATATGCCATCATAAAAACTGAGGCAGCAGACTTTGTGAAAAATAATATTTGTGTCATTCTCAAAACTTTTGGCCATGACTATATTGTGCTTAATAAATTACCGCCTATGTTTTTGAAAAGCACTTACCTCATTTGTTTGTAAAGAAGTGCTTCCTTATGCTGCCTTCCAGTCTCCCTCCCTCTAATTTTAGATAGTATTCTCAAAACAGGGCAGGACATCTCTAAACCTGGTGTACTGGTTAAAAATTGGACTGTGGGAAACCTATGTGAGGCCAAGCAGATAATATAGAGCTTTGGAAGCTTCTATATACTCATAACAAGGCCAGATAAGTATAATCTATAAGACTAAAGAATACAGTAACCTGGCCTACCTGTGGAATGTCAGAACTTTACAAAAGCTTTATTCCATATGGTTGTCCCCATTTATTGTACAATTTCAATGACAATTTTGGCTGCAGGGAATTTGCTTCCTAGTGGGCTGTGGGCTATCTCGTGTCACAGCAGCTTATTGTGGACCATAGTATTTTTCAATAGTACCTTCCAAAACTCATCTGCAAGCAACTCATTTTTATACAGAAGTGAATTCGTTTGAAGGTCATATATAAATATTGTACTTTTGAAATGCTTTCATTTCTAAATATTACTATACTTTCCACTTTAAGCAGAGCATAGCAGCAGGTAATGCCAATTGAAAGAGCTTCCTGGAGGAAAGGATAATGCAAAACTGTTACAGCACAATATAGTGAAAACGGCTTGAGCTGACCTAAAAATATTATTACTTATTGTATTTTTAATAAAAAAATCTGATGGACCGAAAATAAAATTAGCAGCCTTCAAGATGTTTGATAAAACTAGCATGAGTAGTGCAAATGCAGGGATCCCATGGGATATTGAAATGCCATTTAGGACAGTTCATATAATGTCCACTATTCTGTGCCTATATGTTCAGATTACTACCCTAATTCTGTCAATAAAATTTGTGGATACATTTGCTAATGTCCCCTAAACTTGTGTGGCCCAGTTTTTGTTATTAGTTGGGGCACATATGTTTATTGATGCTGTTGGTTCCTATTAGATTTATGATACCATAAGCGATAGAGTTCAAAACAGTTTCAGTTTGCCATATATGGATCAATACAATTTTATTCTCTGTGCTTTGGTGTCTGGGCTTTAAAAGCACTATGACTACATCCCATCAGCAATGAATTAAATTAATGTATTTTCTGCTTTGTCACAGACGCAGTGGAAAGAGAACAATTCTCTTTACATTTAAAGCTTTTTTACTACTGCGTCTACTGCTACTAGTTAGTGCATACTTGCCAACTCTCCCGGAATGTCCGGGAGACTCCCGCATTTCGAGTGCGTCTCCCGGACTCCCGGGAGAGTGTGGCAATCTCCCGCTTCTACCCGCATTAGGGCCAAAACGCAGCGATTCTCCGCGAATTGTCAAATGACGCGTTTTGCGTCATTACGTTGCGGGGGCGGGGCCAAAATGACGCGATTTCGGAGCCCCGCCCCCCCCCCCCACGTGCCCACCTGCAACAGAGAGTCTCCCGGACACCAACTGGAAAAAGTTGGTAAGTATGAGTTAGTGTGTGACTTGGCCTATCTGATTTCCCTCTCACTTTGGTAGTCACTGATTGTAGCCATATTGGTTAGGACTATAGCTATGTGCACAAGATATGAGACAACTGAGTACACGTGAACACATTAAGTTCTATAAGAAAGGGGGTTGCTAAATGTAAAGACCATGACAGCTTTAATTTCTGACCTACTGGTATCACTGGTGACATTTTAGTATCATACTACAACAGAGTATCACAATAGTCTTTAGCTTTTGCATAAAAAATAGTAAATAAAAATGAACTAATACTACTACTACTTCTACTTGTTGAGATTGGAAGAAATATTACATTTAAATATCTGTTTTACTTACTTTAGCAATGTTGTTTTTTTAACTCTTTATTGAATAGTCATTTTTTGCTTTTTTATTAAGACCAAATATGATGACGCTGTATTGCAGGCACTTTGTGTCATCAGCCGTTTGTGGCTTATCTAGAAAAAGATGCGCATTGTGCCATTTTTATGAGCCAGATTTCTAAGGTTAATATATTTTATTCATCAAAAACAAAGGGAATGCACATAAACTTCTAAATAACAATAAAATAGAATTTACATAAAATAACATGACTGCTGTTTAAAACACAGCAATATCCATAACCTGATCATAACACATGCTCACCCACGGTTTAAATAAAAAAAAATATATACTGCAGTACTTCTATACATAATTTATGTAATTTCTGCTTCATATAACAATGGATCATTTACATTATACTGCTAGAAATATTGCATGCCATGCAAATAATGTATGTGCATTTGTGATTAGAGATTTGCTTAAATCTCTTAATATTATGCCTTGTTCAAATATTTCATCAGTGTTTTTCTTTTTAAAATCCAGACTCCAGTTCAGCTTCTATCCTCACCAAGTTTTCCTGCTGGCCTTATTGTCTATTCTGTTGAGCTATTTAAAAAATGTTGAATATCAACAATGGCTTTCACTAGTGTATTGTCAACTTTTGTATGAAGCAATCTTAGCTCAATGAGAAGGTCCCAGAGCTTATGGTTGTATCTACTGTGCAGCACAGGATCCTGCTTGAATGTGTGTGACTGATAATGGGGCAACTTTCTATCTCTCTCATTAGAATACAGCTACAGCATTGACTGGCCAAACCTCCCAGGACATATATTAACCACAACATGACATATAGGTAAGTGCACCTTTAAGAAATTGAACCTGCAGCATTTTATCATCCTAATGATGGTTTGAGGATTCTTCATTTATTTTGACATTAAATGTTGCCTTTGTTGCTGGTACACCTATTACATATATTTTAGTTGCCATAAAATATTGACGTACAAACGTATTTATTTCTATTTCTAAAATCTATTATATGTTTTATTTTATGTCATATAATAAAAGTGACAATATTATTTAATATAAACATTAGATAGAATAATACATCAAGCTGTTAGAGAGTTTCATTAAAATAAACATTACTGTTTATTTTTTATGAACATAAATAAAATAGAAATTGTGACATGTGTATGTTTCTTTAAAAAGAGATACATTTTTTGTTGCCAGTTTTCAGTGCTGTCAGTCTGTTTCCACCTTGTGTATGCTAAATATTGTGACGCACAAACATATTATTCATGGTAAACAAGAGACTTAATTTTCATTTTTAGGAAATTGAAATCATTATACTTCATTTGAACACTTTTATATCAACCTTTCAAACATAGCAATCTAACTTTAAGAAAAACAATTATTTTTATAGGTAAACTAAAATGAAGCAGCTGATTAAAATCTATTTATCACTGATCATATTGAAAATACAATAACACAAAGTGAACGTAATTAACATTTTTACTATTTTCATTTTAATTGCATCCTGATAGAGATTATGAACATTTGGTGATATGACATTCACCATTCAGAAATGTAATTATTTGCAGCACTGTAAAAACCACTTAGATTTGGCTAGTAGAATGTCTAAAGATGTCTCAGTGTCCATACAAACAACATTTTTACTAATATAATTTGATAGTTGGAATAAAGCTAGGGAATGTGAAAGTGAAATGGGCAAAACGTATATATGGGTAAGCAGGAGTCAAGAATGAAGAAGAATTATGTATTCAATAAATTAGATACTATAATGCAAAAATATGAAATTGTATTTTTTTTATTTATTTTTTATTTTTTAATAGAACACATTGACATGTAAGCCAAAGGGTGTGTTATTGAACAATGTAAAAATGTAACCAAGGTTACAGTAGGACTTATATCAATTTTCCTGCCAATGCTCTTATATAGTAACTTTAGTTTTCTTGCTAAAGAGGGGGAAAATGTTTAATTAAATCATTTTTAACGTGAACCTAATTATTTTTGACAGAACTTAATTAATGTTTCATCACTACCTTGTGTAATTAAGGTTCTTTCAGTAAGACCTTTGGTGAAGTGGAAATATATGACCTTTATCTTCCATATCATACCTTCCACGACACAGAGATTTGTCATTGTCAACAAAAGGTATCATTTGATTAACTAGAACAGCCTACTAAATTAATTGAAGAAATTAGACTTGTTTGTTATTTTTTCTTCTTTTACCTAATAAGTTCGTTGGTTTAATTAGGCTACACAGCAATACATACCCACGGCGCTGTTATGCTTTTAATTTGCTAAAAAGGTTTCTTTGTATATTAATTTTGGTGACAGATATAGATAACCACTTCTTTCTATTAATCACGTTGAAGGGCTCCGCCATTTTTTATTGCTAACATAAAAACTGAAAAAGTTGTTTAAAGCAAGTAAAAGTTTCTCAGTGTAAGCAGTTTATTACAATACAACAGACAATAAATATAACTCCAAAGGCATACCAAGCAATACACAGGACCAGGTTGGGCAAGGTGGCACCTAGGGAGTTGTCCAATTGACCCCAGGTGAATCAGGGTTTCAATACTTTTAGCCTGAATTCAGAATACTTTCCACCATGGTTTAGCCAATAGCTGCCGGTGCTATTGTAGAGAGCAGCTGACGACCATATTTGGTTTTATTTATTTGTTCTCTAAAAATATGTTTATATAGCAAGGGTTCACAAATCTGCTGCCCAATATTACTCAGCGACTGAAAAGAGACAACTTTTACATATATGTCCTTTGCATATACATATATATATCTTCTTAAGTTAATTATTGAGTCATTAGTTTCTGCTACAGTGTTACATTGTTGTCAGTTGGACTTTCTTTACTGTTCTGAACAACTGCTTATACACTGTGTATGAAGAGATGAATGGATGGATGGTTAGGATTTCACCGCCTGTGAATCCGTTTGTTGTCGCGCTGAAAAGTGTTTTGGAATTCACACAGAAATTGGCTTTTAAAATGCTGTTTATCAACAACAGATATTCTGAGAAACTAAAGTAAAAGAAACAAACTGAATAAGTTGTATAACCTTAAAACATTATTTTAAATATGTTTTTTTAATGCAAATCTATATAAAAATAGGACTATAGGCCAAATATCGTGAAGATGTCTTGAGTCTGATCTCCGATATTCTTTCAGAAGGTGCAAGTAAGACTAAAGACTAAATGGAGTTTGTGTGTGAGAGTGTTTTCCCTGGTTATGATGAGAGACTGTATACAGTTATAACGTACACAAGCCATGATCTATTCAAATAACGGTGTCATTCATTACAGGCTGTGGATGATAATTGAGTAGATAAGTGTAACCAAATTACATTGAGGCTCCCCATAACCTTAAGAACTAAAGGTTCCCTGGAAATGTAGAGTCCCAACTAATTCAGATTTGGAAATTATATATATGCCCATGTAATTTTGTTAAAGGGTATTTAGAATAGTGCACTATCAATACAAACGTTAAAAGAGCACACTGTGAAAAAGTATGTGTGCTACAGCATATGTCAGAAACTGCACCACTGCCTGACTCTTCTATAGAGCAGTTGTTGTAGAACTACCGGTACCAACAATCCTTGTCAACCATTGGCTGTCAGAACTTGTGATGTGTAGTTCCAAAATGTTTGGAGAGCCACAGGTTCCCTAAGCCTGCTCTAGGGATCAGAGGATTAATCAAACCTTTACCGAACCACACTTAAGAGTTTATATAAAACTTGATTACTTTATATACTAAATTATTATTGTCACTGAATAGTTGGTATATTTATGGCATATACTAATATGTGTTGCTTTTAATTAAAGTTTGAAGTTATGTTTTTCAAATGGCGAATTAAACCTAATTTAAAGTGAATTACATGGTCATGACTCAAGTGCTCCTTACAGGACAAGGTTAAAGAGATTACATTGGGTTCATGTCAGCAGCATCTGCTGGTAAATGCTTTGAATGCTGATTTAATGTGAAATGTTGTGCCTAGTCTGTTGGAAAGACTGCTGTTTTTGGCAAGTGCTAGAGAAATGTTATTAATTTGAATCACAGCGAGGAATGCAGTTAGCAAATTGTTATCAGATACATTTTAAATGGTAATCAATACTGAAATTTGTGGCAAAAAGTTAATAGTGAAATAGAAATTTTACTGATCTAACAGAAAAGGTCTTTTTTTTTGCACACACAAACGTCAACATTATCCAGATTATCTGGCACTAACAAGATAAGTAGTTACACCTGCAGGTGCACAGCAAGAATGCTAATTGCAATGAAACCATATAACATGTGTATTTCATATGCAGCCAGTACTACATTAAGCCAGTACTACCTTAATCACTTAGCAGCTTTATCTGCTACATCCCAAAATTTTGCATTCCACCCAGGGCACATTGCTCTACTCAATTTTTTTAACTAATTTATTTTGTTAACATCATAATTAATACTGCTAAGTAGGAAAATTACACTAAGCTCTTTGTAAATTGGACCAGGTTGACAGATATGTTATTCACATACATATGTGTTCATTTTTTAATTAAGGTAGGTAGTCGGAAACCTGGATAATACAGACGTTCCAGGAGGACTATCAATCATTAAACATTCTAAGGAACTTTTGAGAAATATTTTACATTTGTCACACAAAAGCAGGAAGGTGTTAGATCTGGAATATGTTAGGGCTGTGTTGGGTGTGGGATATTTTATTTTGTCTTATCTGTAAAACCTCAAAAACCCCGAAAAATACTAGCTCATAGGTTAAAACTCTCACTTAAAATTATTATCAAATACAGCAAAAGATTTTCAAGGCCAGTTCAGATTCACAGGGGCCGCAACATTTTTCGCATTGTACTGGGGAACAACCAGCACGGAAAGTTATTGGTGGTGGGTATTTGAAACCCCAGTGACATCAGGAAAATTAAGTGATGACACAATTAGTGCCTGATTCACTAAGTAAATGCAGATACGTGCCTTATGTTGCGTAGAGTCGCTCTGTGCGTGCCCAGAACCAGACCATACGTCAGTGAAGGCAAGAACATCCCAATTCATCTTTGAGCGCAAAGGACCCTTACTAACTCCTCATGGGTGGAACAGGGAGGGAGTGAGCGTATGCTCATAGTCAGTGTACAGTAAGGGTGTGCCAAGCTCGCGCACACCCAGCAAAGTCCGATTCAGGCTTTGGGCATCTCAAAGGTACGTGTTTTTCAGTTGTATCACTTGCACCAGCTACAGGTTGGGTGTAAGTGCCAATTACTAATAACAACAGTCATGTGTGCATGCTAGAACATGTATTTGCAATCACATTTTTTGTCGTTAATGACTATGGGCCTGATTCATTAAGGATCTTAACTTGAGAAACTTCTTATTTCAGTCTCCTGGACAAAACCATGTTACAATGTAAGGGGTGCAAATTAGTATTCTGTTTTGCACATAATTTAAATACTGGCTGTTTTTTCATGTAGCACTAGCATTCTACATATGTATAGATCATATCCTGCAGTGTATAGTCTGTTAGACCAGAATGTAGCTAGACCTGTATTCAACACCAGACTTATCTTCAGACCCACTCCCTGTTAAATATAGACGTTCGTATTCCCGAATTACGTTTCTTTCCCATGCCTTAATGAATAAGGCACATACTGTATATCCAGTCCAAATGTATTTACCTAGAACCCTAATGTAAACTGAGAGGAGAAAGAGGGTTAGATACACTCTGCTAGAGAGACCATGTAACCAAGATTAACACTATGTAGGTTTTTTTTTATATATAAATGGCATCTTTTTTTTTTAATAGAAAAATTAATGTAAATAAAAATAATTAATGTCACTACTACCATGCTTGCGATACCTTCAGACTGCTACTGCTAATGCTGTATTCCCAGAGCTCATGCACTATAGCCTAGGGCTTTCATAAAAAATCTTGGGAGCCATTACAACCAGATAATCAGGACCCTTGGATGCTTCTTTATTCTGGTGACTCTTTGTGGCTGGTTTATAAAGCAAATCCCATTTTGAGGGTAACTCTACAAAACCCAGGCAATTATTTTGGCTAATATACAAAGCAAAGTTAATTTTAGTACTGTTTGCTCTATACAAAGCCCTTTCTTGTGGTTATTATACAAAGCAATCCTCCACTCTGATGGTTTGTGTTTAAAACAGAACTCCAATCTTGTGACTACATTATAATAGTTCTTCCTTCTGGTGCCAGTTGTATAGCAGTCCTTCTCTCTAGTTTTCCCCACCACACTAATGTACCTACCGCCCTTCAAGGACCATGCTCAGTATGGCTGTTTCCAAGAGGAGGAACTGCTGGGGACAGTTAGTTACATCTAGCAGCCGGCTTCCTTTACTCTGACAATAGTGACAGATAGAAAGCTACCTGTAACTGCCCTCTTTTCCTTTCTCTGGCACAAACTATTTCCCAGGTCATAGATAAGTATCTGCAACCCCCCCCCCTCTAGGCCAAAAAGCTGTTTAAAGTATTGATAAAAAAAAGATTAATTGAATAGCAGTTTAAAAGTCATTACAACATAGTAAAATGCCTCCTGAACTCCATGCAGTGAGCCTTTGTATTTTGCAATAAACAGCATTAGCATATTCACAAGTGAATTGTAATATCAACAAGCTCTTATCCCCAAGAGTTATCTTTTGTCATGGTCATACTTGCAATATTGAGTTTAAATGGAGGCCTACAAACCCAAAAACTCCAATTTTAATCTTCCATATTAAAAAGTTTTTAAAAGTATATATGTGGCACTGTACACCAACAAATCCATGACATCATGACAGGTTTTAATTGTGAAGACCCGGGGTATAAGAGCCTAAGTTCACAGGGTGTACCCTGGGACTTCTGGGTCAAGTCACGCAGACAGGATACCGAGAAAAATACAACACTATCTTTATTAGAGATATGACGAATACAAGTTCCATAAATCAGAAAGAGGATAAAAATATTTGACTATAAACCAGACTAAAAGGTCCAAATAAACCAGTTTACCACTAAACTTCCCAGAACTTCCCCACACTGTCCATGATTAATGTCCATCCGATCCAGATGCAATATAACTGAGTAGGACCACAGGAGTCTGATGGAGCTACTGTTTAGCAGAACCATTATGTCTGCAAGTTCAATAAAACCTTGTAATCCAGTTGCCACAATACTCCCAGGCACAATCCCAGCACACTGGCAGAATCCGTGAATCCAACGCCAGTAGCTTTCAGAAGCAATGATACACACTCCTGGAGCTCCCTTGGATCCTCTTGTTATGTTACATCCTGCCTGCTTTCAGTATATTTTGTATCTACAAGATCATCTAGAAGGCATGGGCATAACCACCAAGGTAACAGAGATAACTTCTGCTACAGAGACCGGCTGCTAATGGGCTACTACCTGAGCTACTACCTGAGCTTGGCTCTTCTCCCCTCTGCTCTGAGTGATGCAAATAGCATGGTGTCCGTGGTCAGCAGGAAGTTAAGTAACTATCAAACCATTTGAACCATCAGGATTGATGGAAACTCTGAATTGCCTTTTTCTCTCTGAGCAGGAAGGGCAGAGCGGGGTGTATAAAAGCAGAGGTGGACAGCCAGCCTGGCAAAGTAAGTGAGGGGAGGCCGCTCCCTAGAAATTTTGTGGCCCCTTCAACAATTTGATATGGGACCCATAATTTTACATCCCTGGTAGAAGGACCATAAATCTAGTATGTTTGTATTGTAAAATAGGGTTATATTTATCATTGATTTTGTTTTGTACCATTTTAACAACATGATTAAATAAAATATAATAGTAATCTTTTGTAATAGTAAAATATGGGAGAGATATGAGGGGGGCTACAAGATATATGAGAGAGAGATATGAGGGAGCAATGAGAGAGATATGAGGTGGGTAATGAGAGAGATATGAGGGGATAATAAGAGAGATATGAGAGGGGAAATGAGAGAGATGAGGGAGTAATGAGAGGGAAATAAGGAGGACAATAGGAGAGATATTGGTCAATGAGAGATATGAGTAGGGCAATGAGCAATATGAGGAGGGCAATAAATGATATATGAGGAGGGTATTGAACTATATATGAGGAGGGCAATGAGAGATATTTGGAGGACAATGAGAGAGACATAAGGAGGGCAATGAGAGATGTGGGAAGAGCAATGCAGATGTGGGGCGAGCGAGAGAGATTTGAGGACGGCAATAACAGAGATATGGGGAAGGCAGTGGGAGTAATATGAGGAGAGTAATGAGAGAAGATTTGAGGGGGGAAATGAGAGAGATATTAGGACAACAAAGAGAGAGAGAATAGGGTGACAATGGGAGCAATAGGAGGAGGACATTGAGATGAGAGTGGAAAAGAGAAAGATGTTATGCGGTAAGGAGAGAAATATTATGGTGGAAAAGAGAAATATGGGGATGATAATAGGAAAGATACAAGGGTGGCAATGTGAGAGATAGGAGGAAGGCAATGAGAGATATTAGTGTAACATAGGGAGAGATATTAGTAAAAAAATGGGAAAGATATAAGGGTGTTAATGGGAGAGATATGAGGGTGGCATTGAGAGCGATACAAAGGGGCAATTGGAGAAATAAGAGGAGGGCAATGCTTGTATAGGTGCGTATGTGTAGTAGAGTATAGTGTATATTAGTGCACTTGTAATTCCGTTGGGTTGTACTTGTTAGTACCTGTTTGTGGCTCTTGAAAAATTCCAGTGAGTACCACTGAATTAAGGAAAATAGGTTTATTGCCAGATTTAGTTAAATAGATTATAATTCGATACTTCAGGAATATTATTTAGCTTAGTAACACATTGGTTTTCATATATCAATGTAAAAAAAATCTTTTTACTTGTATATATCTGAAAAGCTGAACATGTCTCCTGGAAAGCCATTCATATAGAATTATGTAAGAATTACTGACACCATATAACTGTTTAAAACAAAGCCTTGTCCATCTGACATCACACAGTTAGGCAGGTGGTTTTTGACAGAGGTCATGATTAAGTCTCCCAACAAAGAAATTGGGACTTCCCGTGATATGCAGTTGCAACCACAGGCAGGTGGGAGCTGTGGTCCTGGATATTACCAGTGCTTTGGTTCCCAGAATTCCAATTATCCCATTTAGAGGGTGGTGCGTACCCTTAATTTGCTTCCTACAGCTCACTAAAGAATTAATTTTCAAGCTTTGAAATGTTGTATGTTATTTTTGACATCTAATTGGCAATGATGAAGCAGCGTAATAAATCCTGTTATTACCATTTCATTCTCTAGACCGTGCTGAAACAGGAAGTGGGATACGGTATGAGAGGATAGATTTTTAACTTGGCAATGAAGACAGAGAAGGAATGTAAGGGATTAGAGTGTTAAATGTACTGGAAAGAAGTATATCAGTAGTGACAAGTCTCACAGTGCTTAATTAAACATTTAGGATGAGAGAAGATTTAGACAAAAATGGTTTTGGGTTTGAACTATTAAAGCAAACAAACTATCTGTCAAGACATGTCTTTTTATGGTAGAGCGATTACATACTTGTAATTTAAATCATTGCTCACTGGTGACAACTCATCTGAAAGGGGTGATTAGCACAAAAAGTACTAGCCTCATATTTATAGTGAACTGGTGAGGTGTCATGGTTTACCTCAGCTGATGAAGAGCTGTAATTCAGTTATATTCAGATTTCTTTATGAACCAGCAATTGCCAAGTGTGTAGATGTGTAGCTGGTTTGTTGAGTGAAATCAGATCTCCAGGCCAAGGAAGTAAATATTTACATTGAAGTAAAACATTTAGATAAGGTTCTTTGTGCAGATCACTCTGCAAATTTTTATTTGATAGGAAGCAGCATCTTGTTCATAGTGAGTCTCAGTTGATAGTACTGAATATTGAGTAGTAAAGCTGGGTACACACTACAGAAATTTGCACCAACTTTTTTGAGTGATTTTACATGCGATCGATGGTGCGATCGCTCGGTCCATGGACTGCATACACACTAGCCTTGTTTAGGACGATAAAGGGAAGAGCGGACGTCCCTTTAGCGACTTTTTACAGCCATCTTGTCGTAAGCAATGATTGCAATTTCATACACACTGAAGCAACATTTGCAGGGCATATAACGAGATACCAAAGACATTAGCATAAAGGGGCAGAGCTTTCGCTATAGTTAACTCCCAAAACAGCATAAAAACAGAAGGCAACACTGTCTCTTCATTCATTCCTATTTGTAAACCTACAATGGCTACAGTAGTACAAGAACAAGCAACTGCACTTTTCCTGCTTGCTGTGGCAAGAAGACTGCAAGTGCTTTATACACGTGTAATGGTCTGCAGCCAGACAGGTGCAATACACATCGGTACAAAACACAAGTCAGTGATGTGCGGTTACCGCACCACGTGGGACTGAGACAGATATCAAAAATTTACATACACACGCCCCCCCAGGTCGAGGAAGTATCGGAGGATTGTCGTGGATCAGTCGGAAGTTTATACACACTACACAACGGAAACGAGATTGGAACGAAAATATTAAACAGTTCGACCAACCAAATGAGGCGACAATCGTCCATTTGGGCAGACTTTCGACCATCGTGTCACTACACACACTGACCCGACTTTTGAACGAGCGGTCGTATGTCGGCTGATTGAGCCGATTATTGGACGAAAAGCGTGTAGTGTGTACCCAGCTTAAGCTCTGTATGTGTACATCCCAAGGTGTAAGATTGAAATCATGTCTGATATCTGTATCTCTTTGGCCAAGCTCTTCATTGAATCACGAGAACCTCACAGCTGTATGTGCCAAGAAAATAAACATGGAATTTTCTTTTCAAAGTTACATTTCTTTAAGGTATTAAATAACTCATATGAGGTACCACAACTGTCTATTTAAAGTATCAATGTATTTTTTAAATATTAAATACATTGTTGTATGAGCTCCTTGCTTTGGATTAGGTGTATATTGTCCATCCCCCTAGGTGCAGTGGAAAATTGATAGAATGTTTGCATTTTCCACCATTTGTAGCTCATTTTAGGGACTTCTGCGCTGGTGTTTTAGGAAAGAGGTAAATATTTGTGACTTAGACATTTATGTATAATGAACAAACCATATATATCCTGGTTTGCCAGGCATCTAGTGCAACACATTGCTTGACAAAATATTCCATTTACAATGTTAATCTCCATGAAGTGGTGTCAAACCAAATGCAAACTCTTATGTGCTAGACCTTCCAGGATACTCACTGGGGTCCAACACACATATCTGGGTCTCCACAGGTGGCTCCCAGTCCTTTGGTGTCCCTGGAGCTTCCTATTTATAAACTTGGTCACAATCGTAGTCGCTGCTGGTTCCCTATCCCCTCATCTTCCCTAGGATGTTTAAACCAGCTGATGTTCCAGTATGGTGCCAGATCTTCATTACTCCTGTTACTCTGAACAGTTGGCTCCTTAGCTGTTCATTCCTGGTATTTCTCCTGTATTAGCTTCAGTGCATTCCTTGTATCAGTATCTATTCAGTGTATTCCTGGTATCATCATCTACTCAGTGTATTCCTAGGGGTAAATGTATGAAACATTCGATGCAGCAAGTCTCTGGAAATCGGCAACTTTGCAAGGCAAGTTTGTCTTTACAAGCCATCGCCGCTTTAAATTTCCCCTGCAAAGTTGCCAATTTCCGGCGGCTTGCAAAAAGCGATATTTCATACATTTACCCCCTGGTATCATCATCTATCCAGTGTATTCCTGGTATCATCATCTATCCAGTGTATTCTTGGTATCATCATCATCTATCCAGTGTATTCTTGGTATCATCATCATTTGTCCAGTGTATTCCTGGTATCATCATCTGTCCAGTGTATTCCTGGTATCATCATCTGTCCAGTGTATTCCTGGTATCATCATCTGTCCAGTGTATTCCTGGTATCATCATCTATCCAGTGTATTCTTGGTATCATCATCATTTGTCCAGTGTATTCCTTGTATCATCATTGGTCCAGTGTATTCCTGGTATCATCATCTATCCAGTGTATTCCTGGTATCATCATCTGTCCAGTGTATTCCTGGTATCGTCATCTATCCAGTGTATTCTTGGTATCATCATCATTTGTCCAGTGTAGTCCTGGTATCATCATCTGTCCAGTGTATTCCTGGTATCATCATCTCTCCAGTGTATTCCTGGTATCATCATCTGTCCAGTGTATTCCTGGTATCATCATCTCTCCAGTGTATTCCTGGTATCATCATCTCTCCAGTGTATTCCTGGTATCATCATCTATCCAGTGTATTCCTGGTATCATCATCTATCCAGTGTATTCCTGGTATTATCATATGTCCAGTGTATTCCTGGTATCATCATCTGTCCAGAGTATTCCTTGTATCATCATCTATCCAGTGTATTCCTGGTATCATCATCTATCCAGTGTATTCCTGGTATCATCATCTATCCAGTGTATTCCTGGTATTATCATATGTCCAGTGTATTCCTGGTATCATCATCTGTCCAGTGTATTCCTGGTATCATCATCTATCCAGTGTATTCCTGGTATCATCATCGCTCCAGTGTATTCCTGGTATCATCATCGCTCCAGTGTATTCCTGGTATCATCATCTCTCCAGTGTATTCCTGGTATCATCATCTATCCAGTGTATTCCTGGTATCATCATCTATCCAGTGTATTCCTGGTATCATCATCTATTCATTATAATCCTCATATCATTCACCCTCCAGTGTATTCCTGGTATCATCATCTATTCAGTATATTCCTGGTATCATCATCTGTCCAGTGTATTCCTTGTATCATCATCTGTCCAGAAGGCCACAACCTGTGTGGTGCTAGCAGCAAAGATCATACCTCCTTGTGGTGGTCCCTGGTGAAAAAGTTATGCCACTTTTGACTCCACGCCTCTGTCGCTGGTAATGTCAAACCAGACTGACTATTTTGAGTTCACATTCCTAGTGTGCCTCTGACACAAACACAGTCAGAGCAGTACTTTACTACAGATATTGATGGGCCATAAGTGGGAGGTGACTAGTTAGAAGACAATGATGCAGCACAGTGACTTACTGGTTAGCACTTCTGCCTCACAGCACTGGGGTTCAATTCCTGACCATGGCCTTATCTGTGTGGAATTTGTATATTCTCCCTGTGCTTGCATGTGTTTCCTCTGGGCCAGAGCCGGACTTAGTGGCGGATCCAGGGGAAGGTGGCGATCGGGGCGCAATCAGAGCAGCCGGGCAGCACACTGTCCCTGCCTGTCACGGCTGGACGGACCTGCCGTACTGTGCAGCCGTTGGCAGCCTAAACTGTTAGAAAGGGGCGGGGCCTAAATCGCCCCCCCCTAAATCGCCCCGGGTACAGTAGTTTTCTAGATCCGCCCCTGTCCGGACTGGCCATCTGGAACCCCATGTCCGCCGAGCAGCAACACTCTGCGCGCTGCTCGGCGGATGAAGAATCAGTGACAGCCGCCTATGCGAGAAATCACATGGGACGGCACCTGTCACGTGGTGCTGTTCCATGTGATTGCTCGCATAGGCGGCTGTCACCGATTCTCCTTCTGCCGGGCAGCGCGCTGAGTGTTGCTGCTGGAAGTAAGTAAGTGTCTGTGTGTGTTTGTGTAATATGTCTGTGTGGCAAATAGTGTGTGTGGGGGCTTAAATGTATAAAATTTTTTATAGGGCTTCAGCATTATTAAATAAAGTAATATATTTTACTGTCAAATAAATATACTAATTACCCATTAGTAAGGAATACTAGTATTTTAATGAATTTCTTTGTATTTATACAACGATTATTTTCAATGATATGTGTGGCTATGTAGCAAATAGTGTTTGTGGCTGTGTGGCTAATAGTGTGTCTGTGTAGCAAATAGTGTTTGAGGCTGTGTGACTATTGTGTGGCAAATAGTGTGTGTGGGGCTATTAGTGTGGCTGTGTGGCAAATATTGTGTGTGGCTAATAGTGTGTCTGTGTGGCAAATTGTGTGTCTGTGTGGTAAACTGTGTGTGGGGCTAATAGATTGTCTGTGTGGCTAATAGCATGGCTGTGTGGCAAATAGTGTGTGTGGCTATTGTGTGGCTAATAGTGTGGCTTGTGGAAAATATTGTGTGTGGCTAATAGTGTGTCTGTGTAGCAAATAGTGTGTGTGGCTAATAGTGTGCCTGTGTGGCTAATAGTGTTTCTGTATTGCCCCATGTTGCTATAGTGTGCATTTGGCCATGTTCATATAGTGTGTGTGTGTGTGTGTGTGTGTGTGTGTGTGTGTGTGTGTGTGTGTGTGTGTGTGTGTGTGTGTGTGTGTGTGTGCGCGCGCGTGCAGTATTTTAATATATTATGTGAGGGAAGGGAAGATCTTAATATAGTGTGGGAGGTATGCTATTTAATGGTGGAGTGTAGGTGGGGGCTAATTATTTAAGGTGAGGTGAAGGAACCTTTAATTTAATGCTGGGGTGGTTTAGGGCTATCAGTTAAATAAGGGGCTGATTTTGGGGAGGAGAGCTATTTATTAAATGTGAATATGAATTATTTATTGTCGGGGATGGTTGTGGAAAATGGCTATATTTATTAAACTTTAATGCTATTTAATTTATTGCTGGGACTGTTTGGAGGGAGGGAAATATATTTTGAGTAAATGGGTATACTGTTAATTTAATGTTGAGGCTGGTTGGAGGGAAATAGGCCTACTTATTAAATGTGAATATTATTATTGTAGGGACTGGAGGGAGGCCTAATTATAAAACATGAGTGCTATTGTTTTAACACCGGGGAGTTTTCTAAATCTCATGTACCCATTTTTTTTTTCAAATAGGGCATCCAATATTCCAGGATCAAGACTGAGCTAAAGAAACCAGCTGCTACAAGTGGTGAAAGTGACCAAGACAGGTAGGAGAGAGCAGGACAGTCTGCCCTCTGTCACGCTGTCCCAGCTCCTCTGCCCTCTGTCAAGCTGTCCCAGCTCCTCTGCCCTCTGTCACGCTGTCACTCTTCTCTGTCCCTCTCCTGTCACGCTGTCACTCTCCTCTGTCCCCCTCCTGTCACGCTGTCACTCTCCTCTGTCCCCCTCCTGTCACGCTTCCCCTCTCTCACTATGCCCCCTCTGCCGCGCGGCAGCCATAAAAAAATAAACAGAAACACTTACCAATCCGCGCGGCGCCGGGACCCAGCATTCTCCTCTCTCACGCAACAGCTGTCACTGATATGACAGCTGCGTGAGAGAGGAGAATGCTGGGTCCCGGCGCCGCGCAGATTGGTAAGTGTTTCTGTTTATTTTTTCTTATGGCTGGCCCGCGGCACCCCTGAGACAGGGGTGCCGCGGCTCACAGTTTGGGAACCGCCGGACTAAAGTGTAATAAATTGGCTGTAAACTGGCTAGCATACCAGCGTACCTCTTGCCGTGATGTCACAGGGAATGGGGATTTGGGCAAGAAGGAAAGTTTAACAGTAATGAAATGGTTTTAGTAATTGCCAGCTTTTGGGTGTCAGTCTGCTACTGAGAAATTGTTCACAGCTGTCCCCAGAGGAGCTGGGACAGCGTGTCAGAGGGCAGAGTAGCTGGGACAGCTTGACAGAGGGCAGAGGAGGGGGACAGCGTGAGAGAGGGCAGAGGAGGGGGACAGAGGGCAGAGGAGCTGGGACAGCGTGACAGAGGGCAGAGGAGCTGGGACAGGGTGACAGAGAGCAGAGAAGGGGGACAGCATGAGAGGGCAGAGGAGAGGGACAGAGGGGAGAGGAGCTGTGACAGAGGGCAGAGGAGGGGACAGCATGGCAGATGAGCTGGGACAGCGTCACAGAGGGCAGTGGAGGGGGACAGCATGAAAGGAGGGGGGGCAGCGTGACAGAGGGCAGAGTGTCTGGATGCAGTGGGGGCAGAGTGTCTGGATGCAGAGCGGGCATTTTTGCATACAACTAAATAAGCATATCTGTCCTGACCTAAATACTTATTACAATTTTTTGACCCAACTACTTCTAAAACAGGACTGCTCGGTAATTATTTTGGAGGGGTGCCTTAAAAAAATTATGGAGACTCTAAGGGTGCCGCGAACTGCAAAAGTTTGGGAACCACTGCTTTAGTCTAAAAACAGACACTTGATGCGTCCATCAAAAAACGATTTGCTGTAACCCATACTACCTAAAGCAACTTCAGATTTTAGGATAAATCGTGATCACATTAACATATTATTTTCCCTTTTATCCTGATTGGACTATAATCAAAACATAAGCTTAATGTAACAGGTAAACTCAATCCCTAAAGCCTACCCCCCCCCCCCCCTCAAGCATGGCATCAGGGCCATCTTTTCCATTGGGCACGATGGGCAGCTGCCCGGGGGCCCCACAGACAAGAGGGCCCCATAGGCACTGCTCTTAATGAGAATAAATAATCCTGCAGAAGAAAAAACCTGCAAAAAAAACCTTCAAGGGTCACTGAGCAAGTACATCTATCTATCTCTATCTCTATATATCTATATATATATCTGTATCTGTATACATCTATATATCTATATCTATATCTAGGGGACCCGGTGCACTGCTTTGCCCGGGGGCCCATAATGTTGTTAAGATGGCCCTGCATGGCATCACTTTACTTTATTACAGAGCTGAAGTGAAACTATGTGGTTTCTAGTTGTACTGAGAAAATCATCATGTAACCTTCCAACATTGTAAAGGAATTAATATATGCAAACCTTGTAATGATCCATGTTAAACAGAAACCCTGTGAACAGCTCTGCCATGACTATACATGTGGCCAAATGTCTGTTCCAGATATTTTGTGTTTGTTGGTTTCATTTGACTACTGAGTAGAGGGGAGAGAAACTGTGGCAAAGCTTATTACTGGAACAGGCCATTCTGTGGAAGTTTGAAGTTCCAATGATATGATCATCATGCTGTGTTTTTGCCTCATCATTCCACAGAATACCATTCCATACTGTATTTGTACATTTGCGTTTTTTCAAGATAAATGGAGATGGAACAACAGGCAATTTATTCTGCTATATGTTTGGGGTAGGAATTACAACATTTAAGGCAAAATTCCTCCAATAAATAATATAAATGCCAGTTTTGAAGATGTTGCTCACCTAAACTTATAGGTAATGCGCTGAATGATGTGTTATAGGATAGCTACTTTGTAGGTGTACTCATTGAACCGTGCACCAGAAATATATCTGTAAATATTGCACCGTTAAGAAAGTCTCCAGTTCTGCTGGCAAAGGAGATATGCTATTCACACCCATTACCTCAGACATCTAATGAAATCTAAACAAATGCACATATACAGGTAGATCCAGCCACTCTGCCTGAGTGCTGAGAAGACAGACCTACATATCACATGCATGGTCAAATTTGACAGATCTTGCCATATAGCTCTCCATCAAAATGAGAATATCCTATAAGGCACAGTTAATGTGGACGGATGACAGTTGCACACATCAGATCATGACAACCGCAACACCACATTTCCTGCTAGCCCTGATCAACACGTGATGGGTGGAGATTGGTGGATCGAGATTATTTGTGCCTGTGTATGCAGGGGCACAAATACCAACAATCCTTGAACATAATTGACAATCAGGGCCGGACTGGCCAACTGTTCTGGCAAATGCCAGAAGGACTGCGGGCTAGATGGACCGGTTCAGATTGGCAAGTACTTTCTTCCGGGACCTGACCTCCATGTCGGGTCCCGGCGAGCTGTAACGATGGTTAATGTGTGTAGATGCCGTGTCACTTACAACTGATTCAGTCTGTATTAAAATAGCCTGTGGGACTGTATGGGGATATTAATTGACTGAAATATGAGATACTTTTAGTCACTAAGAGTGACGAATGCGTTCGGGTATGCGCCTCACACTGGAAGCTGGAAACAGAAACTGCCCATGCGTTCTCCAGACTCCATTCCATCTCAGAAATAAGTGGTAACATCCAGCTCTCGTTTCACATGCCGCCTGTTTGACTTCAAGGAGGACTCTTATGGACAGCAATTTAACAGCAAGTATTTGGGCTATATACCCACCTTTTGTATTAATCTATATAATTTATCAGATGTCCGTCTATTTCACCAAAATATAATAATCAACACTGGTCAGCCTGTCTAATTCTTTTATTGATGGGAAAAAAGTTTACAGCAGCTTCTTAGATTGGAGTCTATTTTAGACACATGATTTTTAACCTTTGAATAGTAAATATATTACGGTTTGTTTTAACTTTATTTGAATGATTAAGTAATGTTTTTTTTAAAGAATAACTTGTACCAATTTGAGCACTACTATTTGGTCACCATTTTATCATCAATTGCAATTTATGTTCTTAGTATTTGCCTCACCTAATTCGTTAACATAAGTGATACACACTACTCCCACTAGCTTGTGGCTACATGTCATCCTTAAGATATACCTATTATAGTGGCACTCATTACACCCATTAGCTATTTGAAGCATCTTTTTTTTGATCAATTAATACCCATAAAAGTAGCTGATGATGATGATCCATATACCCCTGCAGTCCCATGGGCTATTTTAATACAGACTGGATCAGCTGTATGCATCTCTCCAGCCAGTGTAGAGGTGCCGAGAGGCTCAGAAAAAGGAAGATAAGAAGTAGTAAGTAGCGAAGAAGATGAGAAAAGGTAAGGTGTTTTCAGTAATAGAAAGAAAACAGGGGGAGAGGGGGCACCAGAAAAAATGGGGAGACAAAGAGAGAGGGGGCACCAGAACATATGGGGAGACAGAGAGAGAGGGGGCACCAGAAAATATGGGGAGACAGAGAGAGGGGGCACCAGAACATATGGGGAGATAGAGCGAGAGGCGGCACCAGGAAATATGGGGAGACAGAGAGAGAGGGGGCACCAGAACATATGGAGAGACAGAGAGAGGGGAGCACCAGAACATATGGGGAGTCAGATAGAGGGGGCAGCAGAAAATATGGGAAGACAGAGAGAGGGGGGCACCAGAAAATATGGGGAGACAGAGAGAGGGGGGCACCAGAAAATATGGGGCAAACAGAGAGAGAGGGGGCACCAGAAAATATGGAGAAACAGAGAGAGAGGGGGTACCAGAACATCTGGGGAGACAGAGAAAGGGGGCATCAGAAAATATGGGGAGACAGAGAGAGAGGGGGCACCAGAACATATGGGGAGACAGAGAGAGGGGGACACCAGAAAATTTGGGGGAGAGGGGACACCAGAAAGTATGGGGAGACCGAGAGAGTGGGGCACCAGAAAATATGGGGAGACAGAGAGGAGGGCACCAGAAAATGGGGGGAGAGGGGGTTTGGGCAAATGGAGGGAGGAGGGGTTACATTCTGAAATCCCCACAAGTTACATACTATTTATTTAAAGGAACTTACGATTTAAGTCAGAGGTTCCCAAAGAGTATGCCGCGGCTCCCAGGGGTGCCGCGGCACTGTCACGGGGTGCCATGGCGAGGAGGAGAAGAAAAAAAAACTTACCAATCTGGCAGCAACCGGGATCCAGCATCCTCCTCCCTCCTCACTGAATGTCGGGCGTGACGTCATCACGCCCGACATTCAGTGACAAGCGGCAGGAGAGAGGATGCTTGGTCCCAGGCACCGCCGAATTGGTAAGGCAGAAGAAAAGTCAGAGGAAATAGAAGAAAGAAGGACAAGTATGGTAAGTAAAGAAATTGAGGGGAATGGTGATAGGAAACAATTGAGGGGCAAAAGAATGAAGGAGGGGCAGAGTGAGGATGTAGAGGAGCAGAGTGAGGATGCAGAGGGGGCAGAGTGAGTGGATGCAGAGGGGGCAGAGTGAGTGGATGCACAGGGGGCAGAGTGAGTGGATGCACAGGGGGCAGAGTGAGTGGATGCAGAGGGGCACAGAGTGTGTGGATGCATGGGGCACAGAGTTTGTGGAGATGAAGGATGGCACAGAGTGTTTGGATGAAGGGGGCACAGTGTGAGCTAGCTTTAAATTATTCTTTGACAGAAATAGAATTGAAAAAAAAATATCAAAATATTATTTTTCCTTGGATTTATGTGTATTATATTTGCATACAACTAAATAAGTATTTCTGTCCTGACCTAAATACTTATTACGTTCTTTTGACCCAACTACTTATAAAACGGTACTGCTCGGTAATTATTTTGGAGGGGTGCCTTGAAAAAATTATGGAGACTCTAAGGGTGCCGCGAACTGCAAAAGTTTGGGAACCACTGGTTTAAGCAACCATTTATTTTATTAGTATTTTCTCACTATCAGACTCTCCCCTATTGCTATCTATTAGTATAATTAATTTAAATCTGCAGAATACATTAACATATAAACAAAGGTAAAGCTGTTTATTTAAAATTTTGTGGGCAAGAGGACATGTGAGAAAAAAGCTGTTTGGCAGGGGGCATGTTTGAGAAAAGCTGGTGGAATGGAGGTGGCATGTGTGACAAGAGCTGATGGGTATGGGGGGCATGGGTAAGAAAAGCTGGTGGGCAGTGGGAGACATGTCAGTGTGTAACAGGTGAGTGATTTGTTTTGTGTTTTGTTCTGAAATGTAACATTTGGAACCTCCCCTCTAGATATCCTGCGGTTGATCCTGGGCAGCAGTGAATCCTGGATAGCATTCTGCGACAGACATCAGTACATCTGGACATCAGTGCATCTGAACTGCAGCGTTTTCAGCCAGCCAGGAGAAGGTTTGAGTTACTAATTTTATTTTACAAATGTCAAGTGTGTGAGGGGCTAGGAAGTGGGAATTGGGATGAGACAGGCAGTAGACTGAAGCTTTGCCTGGGGCACCGATAAAACCTTGCACTGGCCCTGCAGCCAGGTATGTATAGAAAAAGGTGCTGTAGGGGGAAGGAACATAAAAAATAAAATGCAATATAAATTGAGGTTTGTTTTCTGTTGCATTATTTTCATTATTTAAGATTTATCATTTATAATAAAGTACTGCTAGGTTAAGAAGTACTAAATTCTTTAAAAAAAAAAAAAAACATTATGGTTTTATGCATTTTCCTGGTGCTGCAGGTGCTTTGCACAACAAAGGAAATGATCAGGTGGACAGAAGACCAAACGTGACATAAGTTTGTGCGGATGCTTTATGTTCCACTGCACCAGCGATGCCACATCAGCGTGCAACAATATCGTGCATGTAGCCCACAGCAGGTGGGACTGTGTGCTGTAAATGCCAGGGCTGATTTTTAGTCCCAGTCCAGACGTTTTGGCAATTCATTCCATGAAAACTGCCTTGGGTTACTTTTAGGAATCCAAATGCACTATAAACCGTTGAGAAAAGCAGGCCTGTCTCCAAGCATGCATCATTCAAACCCTTTGCATAATTCACATGGATATAATCACATTGTAACACCCATCCACTGCCACAAAAACTGCAGACCCTCAACCACTTCTGTCAGAGGAGAGAAGCTGCAGTTGGGAGGGCGAAATGCAACTTAAAAAAATGGTCTTGGGAAAGAGATGAAATTGCAAGGAAAGCTAAAACAAAATCTATACCCTCACCGACCATCAGCAATAATTTTCAGAGTTGACATTCTGGCACCAGTTTATAAAAATGTTCAAAACATCATTGGAAGTCCAGTTTTATAGACCATTTTTTTTGAAGAAACCTGATTCCCTTTAATATTAGCAATTTACCTTTGCCAACCTTAATCGCCAAGTTATTACTATATGCAATAAGAAAGATCTCCCATTTCTGCTTCCTTTCCAGATAAAGAACAACTCCACCTTTAAAGCAGTTAATAACCTGTTGCATTATCTTGTGGAGCCAATTTTAAATGTCCTACCATGACCGTCTGTAGGCCCAGACCTTCACTCTCACTGGCAGCCAGAACGACCATTAGTGTGACCAGGAGCCATACAGACTGGCTCCTAGGTCCATGATGAATGCACATGGCTTTTACTTTGAACGATGTATGTTAAATGCTGATTTGTTAAGCGCTTCGCACCCTTTTCTACCAGGAAATCCTGCAACATCTTCTTGTGATGTCACCGGGATTTCCTTACAGAGCGAGAGACTGTGCAAAATGAATCTAATAGGATATGCTGTAATAATCACTATTTACATCTAATTTGTTTTAAATCGATTAGTGGAGGCTCGTGTGACTTCTCAAGATATTCACTCATTTAAAACAAATAAAAACTAAGGGCCTGATTCATTAAGGATCTTAACTTAAGAAACTTCTTATTTCAGTCTCCTGGACAAAATCATGTTACAGTGCAAGGGGTGCAAATTAGTTTTCTATTTCGCACATAAGTTAAATACTGACTGTTTTTTCATGTAGCACACAAATATCAATTTTAAATTTCAGTGTACAAATAAGCTATCAAGTATTTGTGTGCTACATGAAAAACAGTCAGTATTTAACTTATGTGCAAAACAGAATACTAATTTGCACCCCTTGCATTGTAATATGGTTTTGTCCAGGAGACTGAAATAAAAAGTTTCTTAAGTTAAGATCCTTAATGAGTCAGGCCCTAAAATCTTAAAAGTGCTCCTGGCCTTAAACGGACTAAAAAAAAGTTACTAAATGTAGACATATCCTTTTTAATCTCCCTAGTTCTTTCTACAACTCTTCTGCCCCTTCAATGCTTAATTCAAATATGACATTTATCTTTAAACACAGCACTAAAATAATACATTTTTTTCTTCCTCCCCTTATAAAACATCCCCATGGCACACTCATACAATCATGCTTGCATTTCATTTTCATTTTCCTTTATTGGGTAACCAATTAGGGCTTATGTTTAGTTTGATGTTGAAATCAACTTCTACTTTTTCTTAGTCTGTAACTGCTACCAATGGCCTACTGTACAACTGTGTGTCAAATAAAGCTAAACAATTAGTTTTATTGTCTATTCCTACATTGTCTGCTAATCCAGATACATCAGGAGTCTAGGGTAAAATACATTTGAGCCCAGTACTTACAATGGCATTAGCTTAGTCTACCCCCAGGAAAATGAGTACATATGGAAGCTGTACACATAAGGCAGATTTCTACATATGTGCATCCAAGCTAGTCATTGGAGCTTATTGCAACATATAGTGCAGGTGCTGTGATATTCTTTACCATTGCAGAGTTTACTTTTGTGTATATTTTTATTTGTAGAGCTACAAAGAACTTTACACAATAGAATCAGAATAGGGGATTGTTTAGGTTGGATTTTAACTTTGCAGGTGAAAGAGCCCATACTAGCTACTTTAACTATTTTGTTATAATGAAATCTATATACCATTACACAAAAATAAACTATCATAATAAATATATTAGGTTTTTTTCTCTAAAACCATTAAAAGTATACTGTACAGTTTCTTTGGTGAGCCTGTTTTTCTTTATATGTTTGTTTGTTTTAAAAATATCATTTTAGGCATTTCCTTTATAGAGTCTTTACACCTGTTATACTTACCGATAAACTTGACCTGGTGTACAAACCTGCTGTTACCAGAAGAAAATTCAGCATCACAGAATACACAGCACCTAGCTCAGCGGTCTTTGGGAGACGATTAAACACACCTTAAAATAGATTGCTAATTTCAAATGAAACTTAATATAATACAAGGAAACCCTATCAGATAACAAATAATTGAGTAACTGAGTCTGTTCACAGTGTGGAACCTTTTATTACAGTTTGATGGCTGCTGACGGTGTCATGCAAAGGTGTCATGTGACATTTTAATGACCTGACGACCATCATGTCATTCAGTATTTCAGAAATATGAACATAGTCTATGCCCACAGGTGTCAACCCTGTGAATTTTAAACGCATCTTTCCAAGATATTTTGGTTACATTTTAATATTAGTCTGTTCTTGGATCTCAGTCTTACATTGTATGTGGAAATCTGTTACAGTTTCATTAACTATAAAGCAACGAATTTCTTCTGTCTTGATGGAGAACATAAAAGGTCATTTTATATTGTAACTAGCTTGTCCCTCCCAATACCATCTGCCTTTTGAGGTTGTCAATTCCCAGGGCTTGTTGAGCATTGGTGGGGCTTTAAATTAGGTAGTGTGCTCTTACTTTTATATGTGTGTTTACGGTTTCATATAATAACCAACTAGATATTCTAGGGAAGCCATAATGGGGACGTGAGACGGAAAACCAGGTGGATTTTCATTGCTGCAGAGGAAATACAAGATTAGGATGAACAAACTTATTTTGGTATTGAGGAGGGTTCTTATCCCAAGAATAATGAATTTGGGACCAAGCAATATCAATATAATAAAACATATAACAAAGGATGGTGTATTCTATTTATTTTTCTACAAGGACTGTAGTATTATTAATAGCATAAAGCCTTCTAAATTATACTATATCAACCAAGTTAATTCTGTAACTATACAGTTTATTTCATATCCACAGTTCTATAAATTGGTATTCATATTGTATGACTTCTGGCATACAGCAACACATTGTTGTATTGGATAGTTTTATAAAGATCTGGACAACCAATTTATAATGTATGGGATATAACAGCATCCTAAATATTGTTGTGATTTTAACCATAGTGATCAGGAAAACAAATTAAATGTGAAATATGTAGGGATAATATAGACTAGAGTATAATACAGTATATATTATATAGAATCTGTCCTCTATACATACACCATCATACTGTGTTTCTCTTTGTAACATATTTCTCATTATTTTTCTTACCTGTAACTATAAATATTTGGTAATAGCATAATGAATGTTAAATCACATTGTCCTTGTTTTTAAAAGCACCTTCATTATTGCATCCTAAAGCATCCAGGCAGCATAGTGTACCATATAGTTAACGAGTGTACCCATAAAAATACATTATATTTTATAGAGAATTAATGCTTCTGAACGCTATAAGCAATATCAAAATCCAGACACAGCAAACTATGTAATAATTTTGCATACTTAATAGTCATGGAGAGTGTGCACTAAAGGCTTATAATTAATGCCTGTGTATATGAGGCCTTATATACTCCTGTAGTAGGGCAATGTGTTATCTGGAGATTTCAGTACACTTCAGAATATTTTGCTGTCAATGACGCTTTGAATTGAAAAATTGTCAAAAGATATAGTATTTATATATATATAGTGTGTGTGTGTGTGTGTGTGTGTGTGTGTGTATATATATATATATATATATATATATATATTATTGTGTGTGTAAAATATATATATATATATATATATATATATACACAAACTATAATATAGTATATAAAATACATCCCCTTAGATGGTCTGTGCAGTGCTTAAGATGCAGTACAGCCTAGTTCACATCAGTCACGTGTTCTCTAAGCGCTCTCCAAGTGAACAGCTGTAATTGAAAAGCAGGGCACTCTATAGCTTATAGACATAGGTGCAAAGTAAGCCTGGCTGTCTAATTTTCTCCCTATTGCAGGGCAGGCTTGTATTGTCTGTTCTGTGGAGCTAATTTCTTTCTGATCAAAAGACCCACATCATTGAAGGTAGTAATGACTATTCATTTCCCCGAAACCTCTTTTCTGAGGCTCGCATGCTTTATTTAGAAACGGTTATGCCTTTGCAAAGAAAAAAGCTCATTTGTGCTTTTATAATGTCAATTAACATAGAATATAATTTCATTATTTTCCTTATAAAGCCCTTTAGAAAGCTAAATGAGAGCCTCAGATATTATGATTAACTCTATAAGAGCCTGTAATGTGAAATTAGATTTCCGATGGTATGGTCAATGTGTTGCTTATTATTATTTAATACTAATGAAGGTGTTATTCTAAACTAATTAGAGGCCTGGATGCGACAATTCTGAAGCGAGTTCAATACATATTAAATAGGAGAGAAAAACAGCTAATTTTGGTAATCAGTCAAAAGAAATGTTTATTGTAAATGACATACAATATACAGTGTTTGTGCTAAAATTTATTATAGTAAAATATCAGAAAAACATTTTAAATTAAAAAAGTTTGTATCAAATAACATCAAACATGTATTTATTGAAGAAATAATACAGTTCATCTGATTGCTTTTATATTATAAAATGCAAACACATAAATTGTCCATTCATTAAAATGAAAATTAGACAAAATACAAAGAATGTATTTTATTATTGTCCCATAAATGTATCCTTTATTCCTTGTTTGAAACCCAGTTTGTAGAAACATAACACACTGATATATTTGCACTTAGAATACTAAAGAAAACTTCAATATGTTTTCTATTTTACTTAATAAACCTAACAATATCTTACATTACACATTGATGCTATAAAATTCATGGAATGTTTTGATTTTATTATTTTCATGGCACATGTCTGTGTATATTCTATAAGTCCTCAAGTTTATTATTTTGATTTTATCTGAATAAAGAACATTCCTATTTATCATACAAAATTTAGATTTTTCATAAACATTGTACAAAGTGCAACTTTGTTATGAAAATGTTTACTTCAAGTAAATGTAACATTAAATGCAGCTCTGCAGCTGGGTTATAAAGTATGTGGTTGTTTAACTATTGTGGACCTACAAATTCCTGCATTTCCAGCAAGTTATAGACTGGTCGGCAAACTGGGATGTAGTTCACAAACAGCTGGAGTCACCTCTTTCTCTTGTGTGTTCACTCATTTTCTATCCCTTGTGATTATCAATAAAACTATTTATTTACATCATGTGATATACATCCCATATTATGCTCTATGTAGGACGCTACTGCTCAACAAGTGACAGGCAGTGGAATAAATGTAATATCGGATACAACTATATCACATTTATAACAATTACATAAAAATTCCCAAAAATGCAGCCGAAATGAATAGTCAGAGAAGTATAGTGTATAAAGTTGTGTTGTTCACTTTCCCATTGACAACGCTGCTGAATATGTGAGCACTACATAAGTGTAAGATCATTATTAGTCACAATAATAACCTAACATGTATCTACAGTACAATAGTGCACAAAGGCAACCTAGAGTTTTAAAATATTATTTTGCACAGTAAGCAGAATAAATCAGTTATTGAGCAGCTTAAATCTAATATAAACCGTTTAGCTCATTGGCGCCCAATGTTACAATCCTTAATGGGGTATGGCGATGGGGGTCAAAATAGAACGGTTGTGATTGTGTGCCCTCTGTAATGGCTCTCAGAGAATGCAGTTTGGACAATTATTTTGCTCCCCTACTTGCTAATTATTGTAGGATGTGTCATTCATAATAACCTTGAGAACTTTTCTCTCCAACTCTAATTGCTGATGCTTCGTCTGACATTGCCTAGAACATCCTCAGCGTGTTTCCCAGCACCGTGTCTCGGTAGGTTGTTCAGTACTGGTGGTCTCCTTTACAACACTGATAATTAGTAGCTTGTTTAAGAAAAAAAAAAAATCCTTATTAGCGAGCAGCCATGTCCGAGCAATACCTCCCCTACTGCTGCCCCTATTAGTGAAAGGGGATTACCAGAGGATCAGTTTGTCGGAACCTAATAAACATATTCCTGGAGAACACCTGAATGGGCAGCGTTAAGGAACTTCCTAATTAAGAAATGTGGCCACTAGTGCTGGTTGTTTTTTTTTCAGAATGAGAACAATCTTTGCTTTGTAAAACTCAATTGAGGAAAGCACTAAAAGGTCTGGTGAGCATGAGAGACTGTGTTCAACTGCCAGAAAACTCTCACTCTAAATTTTGGTTAAAAAAAAAAAAAACTACCAAAGGGGATGTGTTACTTCTCGCATCGATTTATTTATCATCCAAACAGTAGCTGTCTGCTTGTTATCAAATCTGACATATACATCGACTATATAATAAATAATCATTATTCGCCAAGATACTTTAGGTAGCATATAGCATAATCATTATTTTTTTTTTTCATGAGGTTAAAATAATAGAACGGAATAATTATCCAATTACGATTAATTCAGAAATGAGCAATTATTAATTTGGTTGTCAGTGAGATTGTTATTTTTCCTTCTACTGAATTGAAATATTTGCAATTCATATAGTACCAATCCGGTGCTATATGAATTGCAGGTTCATAAAGTACTATATAAAAATACATAAGTTTTCAAATAAATGTATTTACAGTTGTATTTAGAAAAAGAGGCGTTTCAAATGTACTGAATAGTCATGTTCATTGAATTCCCTTCTGTAACATTTAAGAGAATAGATATTCCTAATATTTATAATGGTGGGAATAAGCATAGTAATTTATAAGGAACTGCGTGGAAATTGTGTTAACCTGTTCCTTACCAGCTCTTATGAAACTCGCAGCATCTCTGGTAGTGCATTCTGGTATCTGTGGTCCAACATCAGCTTTACGACCAAAGGTCGCTTAAGTTTGTCAGGTCATGCTGGGTCTTGTAGTTCCACAGTATCTCAAGAGCCACAGGTTGCTTGCTTCTCTTGCAGTGAATTAAAGCCGCATATGCAGTAGAATCAAAAGCAGAGGAGTAACAAGTGGATTTCATATAAACCAATTAACATGATAAATTTTGGTGTTTGCCTGTAATATCCTGATTTTCTTAAATATGTATAAATTTGTTTATTAATTGTGCAGTGGTTCCCTGAGTCGCGGTCAATGAATTCGGCACTGTACATATGTGAAGTGACTTTAAGTGCACTTCGCTTTGTATTCGATAGAGGGCGATATTGCAACACATTCTATACCAATGCTGTTCTAACCAACTATGTTTTCGCTTCTTATTGCAGTTGTTAATATTCGCTTTTTTGTCAAAATACTTACCTGTTTGCAAAGGCACACGTTTATCTAATAAGCAGTGTGTATATAGTAACCAAGTATGCCAATGTAAATATAATTTAATTACAACTTTTGAAAATGGGGCTAAGAGCTTGCATTTAATTAATCAATATTAAATAAAATATATTTACTGTTTGCACTCTATATTATGATGTTGCTGCAATGGATGGCGAAGATATTCCGCGTTACTGTTTGTAATTTACTAACACCTGTAATCTGCACCCAGACGCTTATTATATGTTCGGCATTATTTGTTTGCTTTTTTCCGTTTTTATTTAGTATTTAGCGCATACATCTGTCTAAAAAAGCCCTGGAGAAATTATCTCGCGGATTTCATACATAATTGAATAATGTCTGTTTTGAAAACCCCTACCCTCCCTGAAAACGTCTTGATCAATTAATGTGTTTAATTTGCAGATAAATGGATAAAGAGTATATTTTCAAATTGGACATTTCTAATTAATTACAATAATTATACCATATCCCAGGTTTTTTAAGAAACGAATCTCATCAGTGATAATCAATTTAATTTAACCACGCGTGTTTTGGTACTCTATTATATCGTGTTAGCTATGTAATAAGAGAACATCGCATTTGTAGCTATGAGTAAAGCCTCTATTATAGATTCCGCATAAAGTTAAATCATGCTGAATAGACTGGACTGCGGAATTGGTTTTAATATGTTATTGGTTTAATTGTGACTTGTATGTATTATTGTAGCTTTATATTACAAAATGTCAATATATTTTCCAGGATAGGTCCCGCAAAATAAAATCCAAAGCTTTAAATTATTTATTGGAGGCAGATTTGAAGATTAAAGAAGGCACATCTTTATTTTATTTTCCCTTAAGTGTTGCTACCAGGCACTTGTCAGTGATTGACATGGGCTGTATTATTGTGGTAATCTTGTCCCAGCGCCCTGTTCAATGTGCACAGGATCTGGTTAGGTCCATGATAAGGCAGACTCATAGCTATATGGCTGACTGGGTCCCCCTCGGGATCCGGATGTTTGGAGAAACCTTTAAAAAGAACCGCTTAGAGGGTGTTACCTCTGCATAGTATTCACAGTCGATGGGACAATACTCTCAGTACACTTTAAATTCAGTCGTATAAAACAGCAAAAATAAACGTGATGTTTAAGGCACACTTCTTTTATCTTACACAACAGTTGTGTTTAAGTGTGAGCTGGTTCGTTATCAGGCTGACAAAGTACCATGCTACAATCAATGTAGTTTAAATGTATGTTAGGAAGTGAATATTTCATATAATCTTCACCTCTATATAGTCTATAGTATCTCCCTATAATTTAACTTTAGTTATCTCCGTGTTTTGTTTTGTTTGTTCCATTTTAATGAATGAGTTTTCGTTTTGGTTACACTACTCGACAAGATACAGGAATTACAGAAAATCTAATTACCATTCAAATTGCTCCAGCAATCACTACATTTGTGGTTATGAAAATGTTCATCCGCTTTTGTGCGTGCCATCGATTTTCTCCAATTACAACGTGTATTATTACATGATTAGCTAATTTTATTATTGGGAGCGTGTTAATTTGTGTTTTCTGAAGTGTAAACCCCTGAGGGGGATTTACATTTGTCCCTATGCACCTGTAATTTCCAGCATTTTGTGCTTGTGAAATGACTGAAACTGAGCTGTAATGTGCGGTTTAAAAAGTAGGTTACATCATTTCTGGATTTAAAACGCATAGAAGCCATTTGTAAGTATTTTATGAGGCGTATAGAAGAAGTGCTTACACAATTTTCTTAAAATCACGCCTGCTATTTATCGGCATTTACGCCTAGGTCAAAAAAGCGCAACTTTATAACAAAATAGATTAAGAAATGTGTACACAAAAAGTTGCTATTGAATTGTTACTGTTACATATTAATTTATGTGGTTTTCTATATAGCACATAACTAATTTCATCATCTCCACATTTGCAAGATTGTGATTGTCAACCAATTAAAGAACTATATCTATATATCCGATTTCATTTTGTAATAACTGTGCTGTTTTAGCTATGTATATTTGTCTGTGAACTGGGAATAACCGATGTACACACTCATATTAAAGATGCAAAACACTTACTAAACGTTAATCTTTAAAAAACAGTCGTGTGGATTAGTGCTGATGGTTTCACGGGATTAGCACCCCACCCTGTATCTCGGGGAGCACAGCTGTCCTATTCAGGTGAGCTACTTTGGGGTAATCTCCCTGTTTTCCACAGTGAGGCCAGGTTGTGACATTTGGTCCTCTTGCTTTATTATACATTATAACAGACGGCTAATCAGAGACAAGCAACCTGTAGCTCTTCATAACTCCATTCATATCTCTATATGGCCTGCAGGACCTTGTAGTTCCCCAAGTCAGATGTTGCCGAAACTAGCCCTGGATAAATGCTTCTAATATGTTAATGGGAAAATGAAGCTGCGTGGACTCAGTTACTTACAATCAGCTACCAAACTAACGGAAACAAACTGCACCTGACTTTAGAATCTGCTCTGTTAAATTAGGGCAACAGTTGTGTTTAGTTTAATTTATGTTGGTGATGGCTAAAATATTACTTTGTTTATTTTTTGGTCATTTTTTTTTCCTTAACAATAATCCATTTTACAAAAGCTTCGCAGTTTGTGCATATTACAAAAACAAGGACAAGCTTTATACTCTGAACGTGACTTGTTACTTGTTTTTTTTAAAGAAAATCAAGGAACAGTAATATAAGTGGTTTGTTTAATTTCTAGTTTAAAAAAATAAATACTTGTCCAGCAAACAGAACTTTTGTGATGTATTGGTAAATATATGTCCCTTTCAAAGGTTCCCCAGTCCCTCTGCGGGCTGCCTGGCGGGTGGTTGGGGGAGGGTCGGATCGGCCGGGGATGAGGAGGAGTGAATAGGTCCATGTGATTGACAGTTCTGGCCTCCCCCAAACTTTCTTTTCACTGGCAAAGGCTTAAATGTTACCATGGTAAACGGATTCTCCCGCCAGCCCTTCCCCCCACCTGCAGCCAGCTGTAAAAAAAAAAAAATCCCAAACTGGCAAAGAGATGGGAGGAGGGCTCAATATCCCAAATTATAGGGAAATTCAAACTTTACAAATGAATGGGGGGAAAAGGACACAGCTGAGGTTCCCATAAAATGGATAATTGCACAAACAGTAAACAGTTCTCATCTTGCTTACAGAAGTTTTGTTATATTTAAACTAGTGTATACATTTACTAGAAATAAATTCACCTATCAAGTAAGATCAGTGGGTACCTGATAGGTGTTTAACACAATAGCAACCACATAAAGTGCCATCTTATTATAAAATATAGTACGATTGGGGATTTAATGGTCTGGATGCACCTGTGTCAGTAGGAGCCCTGCTCTGGAACAAGTGCATCTATCATCGAAACCACGGTTTGCTGTGAAACTTTTCTGATGATCTTCAAGCTCTCGATGTGGGTACTTTCAGCTCCTCTTACAATTGTATCACCCCAACAACTTCAAGCTGAAAATAAAAGAGTAAACAAAAGTCCATTAACCCTGACACCTGTCCTCCTTAAGAAAAATCTGCAGTTTACTAAAAGGTTTCTGTCAACATATACAAAGGGCAGCCGGTGTTGCATTAAGCACCTTACTACTTCAAGATACCTGAACCTGATTTAAGTACATAAATGCAACTATTTTCCTTTTTTAATGCCTTTAGTGCTAATGGCCTACAGAGAGAAACGTAACCTCTATGTATCTATAGCTAATATATATATATATATATATATATATATATATATATATATATATAATCGGATAAAGCTGGTGGTTTGCAGCATACTTAGTGCAAAAATCTCTTTATTCCGACATTGTAATGACTGACTATTTTTTTCACTGATACAGGACCTACAATATATACAGCCAGCAGGGAATTGCTTTAAAATCAACTATGCTACACATAATTGTAGAGAGTCATATAAACTTGCCTTAGTACATTTACAAATCACATATCGGGGATTTAAAGTTTATATTCCCAATGCAAAACCTTAATTTGCCGTATATTTTATCTAGCAAACGCTAGAATCTCCAAAACAATCATAGTCCAACATTTTCTATTACACCAGCAAGGTAAATAATATAATATACAGAAACAAGCCTGAATTTAGTTACCTTACCGGGTTTTGTTTTAAAACCACTAGTCATTTTTAGTTACGACTATATAATGCTGACAAAATGTTTTTTTAATTTATTTCGCGTGTAGTCCAAAGGCTTTGATACACCTTTTTATAAACACAAAAACAATCACAAAGAAAACAATTATATAATATCTAAAAAAAACAAAAACAAATAACAGAAGTGCTAGCATCATATTGCATAGGATTGGTGCAAATTATTCATCTTACCCTTGTTTCAAAGAAGCAACTGAGTGAATGTGATATATTTTGATAAGTGTGACAGTAATAATTTCATAATTTGGTTTGGAATAATTTGGAATTAACTCTTTCTAGTGTTAGGAGGAGCTATCATTGTTTGGAGAAGCTATGTCTAACGTTGCAAACTTGACCCGCCCTGGAAAGAGTTAAAGTGCTATTGAAATGCGAGAGGGGGCTGGGCTGTGAGTCGTCCCTGTGATTGGCCGATGGAATGTGATTAATATGCAGTCACTCAGAAGTCCAGCCACAGGCACTGCTTAACAAGAGGGAGCTAGAGAAGTTTGTGTACAGTTGAAAGACCGTCCCGTACAGAGACACATCAGCAGCGATCCTCTCTTCTCTCCGAACTGGATTCTTGTAATCCCAACTTCCAACTACAAATGTATAGTATGCTGGAGACTGACATCAAGAGCCCTGTGCAGCAATCCAATGCGCAAAGTGGGGGAGTCGTGAACCAAGGGGGCAAAAGCAACGCCTCTACCCCGGACCAGGACCGGGTCAAGCGGCCGATGAACGCCTTCATGGTCTGGTCCAGAGGACAGAGGAGAAAGATGGCTCAAGAAAACCCTAAAATGCACAACTCTGAGATCAGCAAGCGGCTGGGAGCAGACTGGAAACTGCTCAGCGACGCAGAAAAGCGGCCCTTCATAGACGAGGCGAAAAGGCTGAGAGCTGTGCACATGAAGGAATACCCGGATTACAAGTACAGACCCAGGAGAAAGACAAAGACCCTCCTAAAGAAGGACAAATATTCTTTGCCTGGCAATCTTTTGGCTCCCGGTGTAAGTCCAGTATCCAGCTCAGTTGGAGTTGGACAGAGGATAGACACTTATGCCCACATGAATGGCTGGACTAATGGGGCTTATTCTCTGATGCAGGACCAGCTTGGGTACTCGCAACATCCCGGGATGAACAGCCCCCAGATCCAGCAGATGCACAGGTATGACATGACCGGCCTGCAGTATAGCCCCATGATGTCTTCTGCTCAGACCTACATGAACGCAGCTTCTACCTACAGCATGTCACCTGCCTACAATCAGCAGACCTCTACCGTCATGAGTCTCGGGTCCATGGGGTCGGTGGTCAAATCGGAGCCCAGTTCCCCTCCTCCTGCAATCACCTCTCACACTCAAAGAGCTTGCTTAGGAGACCTGAGAGATATGATCAGCATGTACCTGCCTCCAGGTGGAGATGGAAGCGATCCATCTTCCCTCCAGAACAGCAGATTACATAGTGTCCATCAACATTACCAAAGCGCAGGGACTGGGGTTAATGGCACTGTACCACTAACGCACATTTAAGACTTTTTATTATTCTCACTTTAAAGGACGCTTTGCTTGCTTGACAAGCATATCAGAATGCATAGAACCTGAGGACAAGGAATGAAAAGGGTTGTTGTTTATTTTTTTTTTGTACAAAGTTTGCGCAAACTTCCTTTATAGAGCACAACATTTTGTGTACTTTGGGGTTCTCTATGAGATTTTAAACAAAATGACTCCTAGATGAGCTTTCTTTTTAATAAGGCTCTTGTATCTTCAGCTTTAGAAGTAAATTGGGGACTATTAACCATAATCCAATGTTTACAAGTTTTATTGATACGCTCAAGATTTCCTTGAGATTTATCCAAAATGTAGATTTTATCATTAACTTTTAGAATTTTGACTTTACAAAGAGCTGTGCGGGTCGCAAACGCAAGATATTTTTTTTTTTCCCTTTTAATTTATAGCAAGTTGTGTTTTTTGTTTTCATCACCTGTAAACTTCTGTAATTTTTTGTTTTGAGTTTGTGTCTTGTTTTCATGAGAAATTTTACTGTGAATTGTTTAACGTATCCCCAACAGAAAAAAATATTTTGTTTTACTTTGGTTTTTACAGACTTTTGAGTTGAAAGTAAACCACAAAATCAATAAATTTTCTAAGAGGAATATAAGACTCTTCGTTTTCTCTTTGCTTTGTTTTTTCTTTTGCATGAACTGTTGTGTGTTTCAAAGCCTGGAATATCTATATTGTAAAGCTTATAAAAGTGTACAACGCTTGTTTTTTTTTTTTTTTTGCCCCACCCCCCTCCAAGTTGTGTTTGGGTGTGACTTATTTATTTTTGCATTCTAAAATATGGTAATACATTAAAATAGGATCACCTCTACTACAAAGAGGGACCAGGAATTTTAAAATATAGTATTTTAATCTATTCAGACTGGACTGTAAATTTTGCAGTATAAAAAATGCTGCTTACCTTAGAGTAATTGCTTCTGTTTTGAGGTTATTATAAGTTTAATACTTACAACAAATAACTGTCCTATGTTGCTTAGGGAAACTTGATAATTTTTATGCTCTATACTAAATATAATTTTTATTTAAGTAAAGGTTGCTTGTATCTGTGTTTTGAGGATTAGTCTGATAGCAGCACACTAGACTGATCTTGGAAGATACTGGTATAACCTGTTAAACTTGGTCTTGAGATTTCACTGTGAGAAGGTTTTTGTGTTTCTTTTACCCCCAGGAGAATTCGGCTTATGGTTTCATGTTAAACTCTTTAATATAAAATAGATTTCAACTTTTAACTCTGGGGCTCCTAAAGTTTATGGCTTTGCTATAAGCCTAGCATTTTAGACTAAACAGGAGTTTATTTTAAATCCATCAAGTACAGCTTAAGTAGTTATTGTTTAAAAGTGTGTGTGTGTATGTGTGTGTGTATATATGTGTGTATGTGTGTATGTATGTATGTATGTATGTATGTATATATATATATATATATATATATATATATATATATATATATAATATTCCATTGCGTATCATTTATTTATATAGCGCCAGCAAATTTAGTAGCCCTTTACAATCATTGGCTTATTTAAAAGCAAAACAAAGACTCTCACTGTTATCTATCAGTTTGTATTGTAATATAAAGGTGTCTTGACACTGTGATAATCGGTGTATTGACCAGCTATGGCAGTGGTGATAAATCTGGTCTACCTGAGGTTTTTTCTCACAGCTGGTCTGTCTAGTGTACACCTGCCATCTGTTGCTGTAGGGACTGTTGTAGGCTATTCCTACAGCAGTACCTCAACTGTCTAGCTTGGTTTTTTAAAAACTATGTATTCTATGATTATATTCTAGGGCCAAAAGTGTTGCATCACACTAATGATATATTTTGCAAATATGCATTAAGCTCAATGGTAACTCGCTTATAAGCATTGCTTTTGGTATACCAACTTTAAACAAAATAGAAATCACAACTTAATACTACCTTTTTAGGTGGAGACAGGGGAGTACTGCATATATCTAGTGACACATTGTAATGTTGTGACTGTCTGTCTAGTAAACTTAAAAGGATATTTCCTGGATGGTATTTGGTGGGTGTGTTTTACATGTAATATTCTAAGTTCTGAGGGTAAGTAAACTTGCACTATGGAGACATAGGGAGTGTCTGTCCAAAGATGACATATATGACTAGTTTATAAAGTTACTATAAGTATTCCTTCATATAGTAAATCTCCAAAAATGTATCTATTATACCTAGATGTGGACGAAAGCTGAGGCAGTGCTCCTTCTTTAATGTACTGATCTTCTAACTTAAGATGTTGAGGGTTATTATTTTGCATATGCAGTCTGCGGTCAGGGTGTTTAAATAGGTCATATATGGAGCTCATAATATTTGCTTTGACTTCTCAAGTCTACAGATTGCTTATGCCAAATGACAGAATGTAGAGAAAATGTTCTACAGTGAGTGGGTTTAAAAGTGCTGCTTGTTTTTTTTTGGGGGGGGGGGGGGGGGGGTAAAGTAATCTTACTGAGTGCACTAAAGAGGTGCCAGGCAAGACATTCATACAACATACAGTTTACCTGTAATCTCTAAAGAATCTGAAACTGGGGCCAATCTCTACACCTTTACAATATATTATAACAGCACTAAGGGGATTTGTGGATTGTTTTTTTTTTGTTTTTCTTCTTAATATAGCAAAATGTTCTGTAGATAAAATAAATATACATATTTTAATTAAGCAACACCTGCTTCCAAAGTATAAGATAAGAAAAACACTTTTATATACAGCCTATAGGAGGAAAACTATAACATGTTAGCATGTGCATCAGTAGAACTAATAGTTACTATTTATATAATGGGAATATATTTTGCAGTACTGTACAAGCTTAATAAGCAGTATAAAGATATTTTCTATTAGTCTGTACCCTTAAATTTTTTTGGGTGTTCATATAATCCATATGTTTAATATCATGGTAATGGTAACATTATACTATTTGCTTACACAAGAAGGCTATATTCATGCTATTTTCTACCCTTGTCATGTATGACAAAATATATATATAAATATAATTTGCAGTCACTCTTCACATACATTTATTCCAGTAAAACTTTAAAGAGTTTCCTATTTTATTAAATTTCTTTATTGTGAGAGTAGGAAAATATAATTAAGCGTTAATATTGCATTGGCTATATGTCTGACAACCTGTTTTTGGAAATATGTTCATTACATACTGCACAATAGGATCACCCTTTATAAATAAATGGTAAAAATGTTTCTACAACACTCAGATAGAAATTGCAAAATCGAAGCAACCCTTGGACCTTTGCTTATGAAAAGGTTACAATCTGCAGATGTATCTTTGTATAAGATTTTGAATTAAAGCCTTTTGGTCTAAGTCGATGAATATAGGATTTTTATTTTAACTTAGTTGAAAGGTTCTAAAAAGGGAATTATCACATCCTATGCACTAAGAGAAGACAGCAGACACTCGGTGTGTCAGAAGGGATTTTCATCTGCAGCTGGATTTCTAAATATGTAGTTCTTGTTTTCGTAATTATAAGTGGAAGGGTGTTTCTGTAACATAAGGGGCACACCTTTAAAGCTGAAATACATGTAGCAATGTTTGGGACCTGCCCTATCTGATAAAGGGACACCCAGGTACTGCAGAACTGTTCATTGGTCTCTACAACTAAATGAGAATAATTTTTTTTATACTTTACGGATTCCTGCATACCAGTTAGCTAAATACATCAAAGTAATAAACGTTTTAATGCTGGTTTCTTATATTTCTACTAGTTATGTGCTATGCATTATATTTTATATAATTACATTCCTGAAAAAATTATTACATGTACAAAACATATACAATTGGGAAGAAAATTTGGGAATAACATTGCCACTGCAAGGAGAAAATCAGTGTAAGTCTATGTTGCCCATATGTCAGTTTGATCAGAGTCTGTAGATACAATCACTTTATCAATTCGATCAGCTAGAGCGGGTTTCTATATCTACAGGATGGAGCGCATGTTACCAGCTTGTGTGTGGATATGGGACATTGTGAATATTAAGTGGTTTATCAGTGGGCACTATGCTGTTTTAAAGTACGTTTTTTTATGAGAGCATCATTTCAAGCATTTCGTTAATGTTTATTTGTTTTATCTCTTGAACACCTATTAAAAATAATGGATCAGTGTTTTCTACTAAGATACATTTCATTCACTTTTTATTTTAAGGAGGCTCTATTAGGACTTTACCAATTACTACCACCACCAGGACTTGCTGAGTATGGAAGACACTTTTTTCTTTTGTAACAGACCATTTTGGCTCCAACCTCTGTCCTCAAAAAGGGAGTTTGCAGTAAATAACTATTAGTGGCTCTGTAAATGTAATCCACCTGCTACACACTAAAGACACAAACAAATGACAATGTGTGACAACGATGATAAATAAAAGAGGAAAGAAGGTGAGTTGGCTAAGCAACGTGTATGGATCCCCATAGCTTTTTAGGGGTGCAAGCAGGCCAACGTTTACTGCCTTGTCTGCAGTATCAGAATGTCAGTGAGAAGCAGACTGCGCACACAGTGTAAATCACTACAAGATGTAGCAATTGTGGTGTCACACAAGCACTTTATCAGTGTATAACTGCCCCAAGGACCTGGCATTGTATCCTCTCCTTATGCTGCTACATTGTAGCTGGTGCAAATGTCAAGTATATAAGGTAGTTATTAGAGGGACCTGGTTGTTTACAGGTTGTGTTAAGCTCTTTTTACTTAACATTTTCTTGTTTTTATAAGTTTACCTAACACCAGCAACTGCCTAGTACAATTCTAAAGCCATTTATGCTGTACATTAATTTATGGCAATGGTTATGTTTTTCTATTTGTGATCATAGCTAATAACCAATCAAAGAAAAGCACAGTGGTGCTTTTATTTGAACCGAAGTGCAGAGTAGAATTAAAAATTATTTATACATCATAATATGAGTTGTTAATCTATCTGAATATCATTTGTAAAAAAGCAAGGCGAGTGCTGATTTGCAAATAAAAGGACATTTCTGAGTATTGGTGGCTAATTAACAGCCGAAGTTCTGTTTCCCTATAGCAACCAATCAGACGTTGGCTGTCATTAACTAAACTTTTACAATAACAAATTTGTATGAACTTTGTTTCACATACAGACTTTTGACACAACCATCTTTCTCCATCAGTTAAGAGAAGCCTCACATTACTAGTCTGCATTTCCCACTTGCCTCTATTCCTCTCTTCACATCATAATATTATTAATTATCTGCAATACGTTGCACTGCTGTGGACATACTGATGACCTGATTGGTTATTCTATCCCAGCCCACTTCAAAACTGTGGCCATCTCTGAGGTGCAAGAGATAATTGAATACAAAAAAGTTCTCAGTCATTAGTTAAAAGCACCTTTAAAATGACAGCTACATTATGGTTACTATGGAATACTGCATTGTTTACACAGATGTGTCAGTTTCCATAAATGACTCAGAATAGGTATTGAAGAAATATGTGTTAAAATAACCTATATAATACAATGTTGATTGCACATGCGACTGAAAGAAATATACATATGGAAATAAAAAAATAAGTCCATACTGTATATTAGAACTTACAACACATCTCAGCATTAAATCAGTTGCTTGATTTGACAGCAATCACTCAAGGACATACTTGGAAGGAGCTGGGTGTTTTGGCCATAGAAGGTGACACAGGATTTGATTTGAGTTGTGGCCAATAACATGAGTTGATCTCTTTATTATGTCTAATCCTTGCCTGATCGATCTTAAATGCAACAATCTTGTTTAATGTCAGCAGTGAATCCAGCCTATTTAAATATGCATTTTTGAAATGTATCCTGTTTAATTACTTGGTAATTAATAAAGGAACATTTTGTAAAGAGGGTAGACAAAGATTAATTAGCATGTATATATTATTATAAAGGAGTAATGATAGTTGACATGAACAGGCAGGAACTGTGGTCCTGCAAGAAATAACTTGCAGGAATAGATTTTTTTGTTAAAAACGGCACACATTCATAATTTTATAGGAGGAAAAATAAATAGAGTTGGACTGAAATAGAGTTTGACGTAAGCACATCTGCATGATCTAAAGATACTTTGTGTAGCAACAACTTGCATCCTTATTTAGAATTTCTTGAATTGTGTACTTGCAACTTTTCACGGTTAAAGAGGTCGAACAGGGGCATTAATATGCATGTGCCCTACAGTAAGGATATACCGATTCAAGTTAAGCCTATTGAGATGGTTCTTATTCTTAGCTACACCGATCTTGATGCACTATGAGATTAAAGTAAAGTTTTTTACGTGTATTAAGCAGGTGCAAGTTTTGGAGTTAATGCTGATGATTGTAGCACCATTTCTCCTGAAGCCTCTATGTACTAGAGTTAAGGTTGCTCGTTTATTTAGATGCGTGCAACTCAGAATTCAGTCATGGAAATGCCAGTATGTAGATGCTCATACATAACTAGGGGTGTGCACTGGCCACTTTTCGTGTTTTGGGTTTTGGGTTCTGATTAGCTTGAGGTTTTGGGTTCTGATTGGTTTTGCCAAAACACCCCACTAAAGGTTTTGGTTCTGATTTTGGGTTTTGGGTTCTGATTTTTTTTTAAAAAAAAGCATAAAAAGTGCTAAAATCCATATTTTTGTTTTTTTTTCACTCCTACACTATTATTAACCTCAATACCATTCATTTCCACTAATTTCCAGTCTATTCTGAACACCTCACACCTCACAATATTGTTTTTAGGCCAAAAGGTTGCACAGAGGTAGCTGGATGCCTAAGCTAACCGACACAAGTGGGCGGCACAAACACGTGGTCCATCTAGTAGTGGCACTGCAGTGGCAGACAGGATGGCAGTTTGAAAAACTAGGCCCCAAAGAGCACATAATGCCAAAAATTTCTGGACTGCAGGAATAGTGAACGTAGTTAGATATTGCAGTAGAAATTTTTTTATACTTTTTTTTAAAAAATGTTATAATTTTTTTTATTATTTTTGTATAATTTTTTTATAATTTTTTTATTATTTTTTTATTATTTTTTTTATAACAATGGACTTAACAGGACAGAGCACAGGACACAGCACCACTGGACTCAGCAGGACAGAGCACAGGACAAAGCACCACTGGACTCAGCAGGACAGAGAAGGACACAGCACCACTAAAAACCCAACCTCACGCTACCCTGATCAATGCCCGACTGAAGATGGCGGCGGCAAGCAGGGAATTTATAGAATCCGAGTATTGCGAGATCCGACGGCGGTATTTGGAGTCAGAGCCTCGTTTTCATTTTTTCTCTCCGCCGGAAATACCCGAACAGTGCTCGGATCGCCCTCGGATCCGCACTGTTCGGGTGGGCTCGGATTGCGATAATCCGAGCCCGCTCATCGTTATACATAACAGGGTTTCTTTACATTGAACGCTACAGTTGGCCTAATGTTGGGCTATTTCTGGTATGAGCGGTATAAAATATACCCGTGTCTGATCTGTGTTATCATGTCTTGTCTTATCCTATCTATAGTTGGTGACTTGGAACAGAGTAATATACTGACTCTTTGGAGAGGTTGGTAAATCATTGCACTTTCTTACGCTGTCCACATGGAATGACTCTTACTCTCAGCCAGAGCTCCAAGAGACAGGACCAGAGTCCAATTTGACCATGCATGTATATTGCCAAAGCGGGCAAAACTCTTGACGCTCATGTTGTACCACCAGATTTCTCCTGGCATTACTTGGGCCCCAAGGTGGAACTAGCGAGCTGTGGGCCCCGATGCAGGAGGCGAGATGAGGCAAATGGGGCCCCTGACTCTCTGCATCTGCCTTGCAGCAGACCCCACTATCTCCATGGGCCCCGGTGCACAACACCTGCCGCACCAATGGTAGTTCCGCCACTGCTTGGGCCTATAAGTCCAGTCAGATGATGACAGCACACGCAGGTCAATAGCTGCCACCTGAGCTCATCTTCCAATGGCATTTACCAACATGTCCGATAATGATCCAATCAATTTACATATATTTAGGATTATTAGAGAGCATGGAGATTGTTACAAACACTATGCTATTGGGCCAGTTGCCTGATTCCACTGTCAGATATTGCAGCATGTGTAACCAGAATCTGTATATAAAATGTGTTTGCAATTGTGATAAACACAGTAAGTTTACTTTCAAAGATATAAAATACATTTATTTTGTGATTGTGTTTTTAGTATAAACCATAATCCCAGTAGTAGCAGCCTAAAGTTTTTAGAAACAATTATTGCCACAGAACGCATTGAGGAGCTGTCATATATATATATATATATATATATATATATATATATATATATATATATATATATATGTGCAACTGGTAAAGTGACTCTTTTTACTCCTGGACATATATATATATAAATCATCATCATCATCATCCTCATCATTTATTTATATAGCGCCAACATATTCCGTAGCGCTTTACAATTGGGGACAAACATAGTAAACTAATAAACAAAATGGGTAAAACAGACAAAGAGGTGAGAATAATAAATATATATATATATATATATATATATATATATATATATGTAATGGTTTAGAATAGGTTAAAGCACCTGTTACATTTTGAAATGAGATCCTATCTTTCACAGGATGCAGGAGTGCGACTGGGTTAAGCACTCTAGTACGTTGGTAGCAAAAGGGTTAAATCTGCATTCAGTTTGTCAAAGTGCAACTTTAAATTTATCGCAGAAGCTTGAATTGCTTTGTTGAGCTAGAACACTGAGCACAGGCTTTTTTTTAAAGTCACAGTGCCTTCATGCGTAACCCTGGACAGGCGTAGACAATCTGTGGCTCTCCAGCTGTTGTTAAACTTAAATTCTCTTTGTGTTTTGCCAGCTAGTCGTAGTTCACCAGAAACTGACCCACCAGGTGTTGATTACATTTAGCCTGCAGAGGATGCTGGAAGTTGTAGTTCATAGTTCAAAAGGCAGAGATGTTTAAAGTGTTATTTTTCAATGTCACTTTCCAGTTTATTATTAACATGCTTGCAGGGATGCTAAGATTCTGTTATAACAAAATATTGTACGGTTATTGTATGGTCAGAGAATACAATGGAGGCCTTTACTCTGACCCAAAAATGTTCATCTCTTAGCAGAATTTGTTCATATGTCCACTTTAAACTCCGCTTATTATAGGGGTAGTGGGTACAGTAAGGTTTGGGGAATTTTTCTGTACATTTTTTTTTTTTTTAGAGAGTTTCTAAGTTACTCTTACAGTTAAGTTCACTCTAAGCTCATTCAGTACAAAGTGGCATCTTGTGAAATGCAATAATATGTTTAAACAAATACACATATATAAGTCACCATAAAGAATACATTTTTTGTACAATACCTCATTACAAGCAGGGCTGCCAAGAGGAATTCAGGGCCCCGGTACAACAAATTCATGGGGGCCCCCTCATAGTCGAGTAAGCCCAAAAATGTTTGCGCCGCCTAGCGGCGGCGCAAGCAATTACGGGGGTGTGGTCATACATTTGGGGGCATGTCAATGTGTCGTGGGGGCGTAGCTAGCCTAAACGGCGCCGCAAAATAAATTCGGGGGTGTGGTCATACATTGGGGGGCGTTGTCCACTTTCAAGATCACAGACCAAGCTTTCCCATAGGTCCCCACTGTCCCTGATATTCAAGGATTTTCAAAGATTTATCTATTTTTATTGTATTGATCAATTGCACAATAAAAATTTTTTTATGTTACATGTAGTTCTTAACATCTATCCCTACTCATATTTTTAGGCTTTAGAAGTTATTATTTGTTGAAAAAGAGTATTTAAGAGGCAAATTAACATTTTTGCAACTACTATGTCCTGCTGATTTGGATACCTAATTGCACTACATAAATATACTGGATCACATATAAAGAACTGTGATTATGTATTTAACTAAAATGAAGCTTGCTTAAGACCAAGCGGATATAATTGTTCCCATAGGTGTCTCATGTGTTTTTATAAGCACACAGCTTTCTACCTCTGGATTAAGGGCCTATACAGTTATTATTTATATATATATAATCCCCCAGATTATTATTTTCAGTCTATCTTTACTTACCTTTTCTTAGCTTCTTTCTTTTCTTTTCTTTTATTCTGTCTTCTTTTCTTTCTTCATGCTGCTTGCTTGGTCCTGTCCTGTGTCTGGCTGCGGCGCTCCTCACTGACTGTTGGGCGTGACTTGATGATGTCACGCCCGACAGTCAGTGTGACTAGAGAAGACAGGAGAGGAGGGACGCGGCGCCGCGATCACGTGGTGAGTATATATTTTCTTTTTTTTTTCTCAGCTCCCCCCACCAACGAACGAAACAGACCCCCTCCCCCCCCCCCCCCGGAGAAAAAATAAAAATAGAAGAAATGAAAAATGAAAAAAAAAAAAACACAAGAAAAAAATGTTTAAAAAAAAATAAAAAAATAGTAGTGAAGGACCGGCCCGGGCCCCCCGGCGAGCCCGGGCCCGGGTAAAATGTACCCGCTCCCCCCCCCTCTCGGCGGCCCTGATTACAAGTTAGTTTCAGTTATCAGCCCATTTAGGATCAGAATAGGACAATGCAGTGTCCTTTAAAGGCCTTCTCGGAGATGTCTGAGAGACATAGGAAATCTGCTCACAATCAGTCTTAAATAATAACAAAAACAAATAGTCACTAAAATAAAACAACATAAAATTAACAGCATTTTATTTTTTTTATACTTAAGTCAATTTTCCCCTTTATATTGTATATGATAATAAAAAGACCAAGATAAGTAATATTGTGCAATTTATCTTTACACAAACAGAACAGATAATGAGAATTAAATCTAGCATATAGAAAAAGAGAAGTGGTCCTTTGGGATTTTTCTTATGCATTAAGAATAGATGTGAGGACTATTACCAGCATACAGAACAAGAGGTGGTACTGTGCATTCTTTCAGTATTAAGCATATAAGTTTCACAGTCAGTCAGGTAGTGAAAACTTCCAGTAACGACCCAAACAAGTAATAACAATAATAATAATAATAATTGGGTGACCTTACTAGTTCGGAACATTCGGCAGATATGTGATAAGTGTTTTGTTTCAGTCTTGAACCTTGTTGTGTTATATTTCAACTATTTATCTTATTGTGTAAATGACTAAATATGTGTTTTTAAAGCTAGCATTAATGTTCTTTCAATTTATTTTAAAATAGGACCTTAATTGAACAGCTCTTCATACTGCTCTCCAAACAACTGTACAAGCAGGATAATGACCTGTATTTACCCATCGTATTTAAGTCTGCACATTCAGTTATAAAGAAGAGACATTCATTATGTCACTTTTAAGCTGGGATTCGGGGCAGTGTATTTGTGTGCTCTGGCTTTACTGGGAGGCCCCATCCAGGGAAGAGTGAGGGTGTTCCATGGGAGAAAAGGCTATTGTTGTTGTTGTTTTGTTTTTTGCTTTTTTTGCTCAATTATATTTGAATTTGATTCGGAACAGTCATTCCAAGTGATCTTGTCTGTTGATAGCGAAGGCAGGAATAGAGCCGGTGACCTTGGGCAACCAACTAAATGGAAGAGAAAACTGTTTTTATATTAGATCTGGTTATTGTTACTTATATATATGGATACTGTTTAATGTGAAGAACACAATCTAATTGATAAGCAAAAATTCAATAATTAATGTGTTCACAGATAAAGTTACATATTTAATTATAATGAGTGCTTATGATGACTTAATTAATGTTTGATGTTTTTAGATAGGTATATTCAGTAAACCTCAGCTTGTACATGAAAATTTTTTTGTTTTTTGGAGAAAACATATGCATTTCTGTACAATCACGTCAAAATACAACTGAAGCATACATAGTATAATCCAATCATCTGTAACTAAACTTTAACCTTAATCAGATCATTACTTTATAAAGAAGTGATTGTTTCACACACAACACGTTCTATCCAATAGTTTAGAAAAAGATTTTTATTGTATGTGCAATATAGGACATTTGTAGGATTTCTATACTTTTACCATACTTTTACAATCCACATTTTTCATTCCAGTCCTTTTGGATGAAGCATCTCCATTGTAATTTAAATAGATTTGCCCACCTTTATTCTACTATAATGGATAAATCGACACTCACATAAAAGTTAATTGTTGAACAATTCAAATTGGATTGAATGATCAGATTGTAACGTGTGTGGCCAGCATTAGAAGCAAAAGTCTGATGACGGATAAGAACCAACAAGTCCATCTAGTATGCTCCTTAAAGTTGTATGGTGGAAAACTGAGATCAATGGGGTGTAAATATGCTGCTTATAAACTGTTGGTGATATTTCATGCATTGTTGAGAGTTGTAGCCTTAGCATTAAACATGTAGTATTCTGAGCAGAATATCTTTATATATAGATTTCTTACTAAACATTTCTACAATGCAATAAAATAATTTTGCTATTTTTCCATATTGGCCATCTCTCCGTCTTCTGATGATACTGTCCCAATTATTGAATCCATATCGCTATCCCTCTTTTCTTTTAAATTGTTCTAATTTTGGGTCACTCTGGGTAGATTAACCAATTAATTTTCACCCAACAGCATCTGTCTAGTTACTAAATGTATACAAGCATGTATGCTTTATACTTTTATATGGTTTGTTTTAGTGATTTGTTGTGTAAAGTAAGGTGAGTTCGATAATTAAATGTAATAGCCCCTTAAATGTCAGTCTTTGGTCATTTCAAATGCTGAGAGGTACGATTTTCTCTTTTAAATTGTCATAAATGAGTATTATATTATTAGTATTCATATGTTAATGTTTCAGTATGGCTTTGTGTACACATCTGTGTTGATATGCATTATATTTATAACTATAAAATTTTGATTGGTTCTTCATGTTTGAAAGAAGTCATTCGGCTTAGAAAATGATAATAAGTGTTGTCCCTGGATTGTACTGTAAACACTAGGAGTAGGCTGATTAACTTTTAATTATAAGACTGCTTTATAAGCCAAACTTCCATCCTTTCACTTACATTTGACTAATCTATGCTTCCTGGTTCAGTTTAACCAATGCATCTTATCCCGTAACTGCAGAAATTCGTTCTCTGTTCCTCCCTCAGAAGAGAGGCAAAAAGGGAATCTAGTTTGCTGTATTTTTCAGTAAATGATTTGAAGGACCAGTGGTGGGCAGTTTACTGCAGCTGTGTGAGGACATAGCCAAAGCTTTGTGTTTCTCTATGAAGTGAAGCCCTGTACAACAGGAAGAGCAGGGTCACATGACCTATTGCATACATTTCTCATAATTGGGTACACACAGACATTCAGGGAATGAAGTGATTGGCTACAGGTTGTTCTAGCCCCAATCAGCTGCACAAGTTATTTCAGTCCATCCAAAACCTGCCTGACCATATGTAAGCAGACTTGAAGAGGGAGACACTGGACCAACATATAGCCAATTCAATCATGGGTAGGGATGTGAGTCCTTGTGGAACTTGATGAGTACGTTCAACAATACTTTGTTTATTGGTCCTTTAAAGGTGCAATTATAAGGCAGCAGGAGGCAAAGATTTCATATGGTTTATCCAACAAAGGAGTCCTGCACAGCCTGCTAAACCCCTGCCTCTAAAGTAGGAACAATGGAGACCAGTTCCTTGTGAAAATGCACACCTGTTTCATTACTGTGGTATTTATGTCCTTTGCTATACAGACACAGTGTAACATATAAATTATGGAGGTATCAGCCTTATACATGGCTCTGCTTTGCATTATGCCGCTAAAAGAATAAAACTGTTTACCGTGATAATGCCTATAATGGTATATACTATTGTTTTGCCTATTTCTTTGGATCACAGCTGGTGAAGGTCCCTTTTGACACTGTGAAGCCTACTTGTAATGCTCCTAATCTTCCCCCGTACAATAGGTAGATAGTAAATTGGTGCAGCTTCTCAGCAGAGATGAGCAGCACTGCTCCACAAAATATTCACCTCTTGTTACATTTGGCTGCAAAATTCTGTAAGTTTCACCAGCAGAATTTGGCTTTCAGTGTTCTCAGCCCTACCCTAACCACACTAAACAGCAACATGAACGGACCATCATCATCTCATTACTATTGTATACACTATGGGCCTGATTCCTCCTGGAATGCAGTGTGTGCGCAATTTGCGTTTATTTTAAAAATCGGATGGAAATTGTACGCACGTATGCCCTTATACAAGCGGATCTCGAGAAAAGTTTCCATTTGAATACATCTATCAGGATGTTGTTAATACCTACTGTACATAAAATAAATTTTTATAGTTTCTCTTACTTGCAAAGACATGTTCAGGCATGCATATGTCTCAGTCATTGCTATCAATCAGCACCTACACCTGCCGTATAGTTGGTGCAAGTGACACGGCTAACAATATGCACCTGAGAGATGCTCAGAGCTTGAATCGGACTAGTTTGTGTGCGCTCGACCTCTGCCAACCTTAGTGTACACTGCCTATGTGCATACGTCCCTTCCTTCCCTCGTTCCACTCTTCAAATAATGGGCAGTCGGAAGTGTCACTTGTGTTCACAGATGAATTAAATGCACTTGCGTTCACTGGCATTAAGTCTGTCTTCATTTCAATTTCAAGCAAGATACGGCACACATCGGGACTTACATGTGAAGAGAAATCAGGCCCTGTAAGTTCAGAAAGTGCAAGTTTACAAATACAGTGTGAAATGGGGACACAAAACCAGAAACTGGAAGATTGTATCACCATAACTTCGCACCCTGGCAAAGTGACTTAGTCCACCATAAAATTTCATATTGGTGAAATTGTGCTGCAACATTGCCCATCTTTATTGCTGGGGAACAGTACTGTAAAGTTACAAGCACTTAAAGGGTGCTTTTTAAGTACTAATGCATTTTGTGATTTCAATTAATATTTACAACTAACCCAATCAAAAATAATAAAGGAACAATTATTTTTTCCTTTATTTTCTTTTGGATACAGTGTAATCGGAACTCAGAATCTAGTGTTGGTGCTGCTGTAATTATTAAGATGCATTTTCCCAAGTTACAAAAACGAAGCATTTTTTTCTTTGCTTTTTACTGACACAGCTTTACTGACACAGCTGGAAACCTCTGCGTCAACGTCTCCCAACTACAAGAAATATTTACCTTAAGCTTGTTGCCTTTTCCCACACATAGTGCTTCAGGCAAGTCATTATGACAGTAATGTATATCCTACCCCTTCCCTGCCTTGATAAATTACTGCTGCTGCCATTTTAAGCCGCGGATGTTTTTCACGTGTTTTCTAATCCATTTTTAGCTGATGTCTGCATGTCTCTATAAGCCTCACCCAGACAGACCTTCAACAATTCACTGAAGCACATTTACCAGATATGCAGAGTTCACTCTATGCTGTTACACTGAATACATTCATTATGGGGAAATTTAGTATGCAAGCGTAAAAAATTCTTATGGTTTGTATCACTATTTTATAAAAAATAATAATAATAATAATAATAATAATAATAATAATAATAATTAATTCAGCACTTTCATCACAAAGTAATTTAGTTGTTGTTATGATTTTTTTTTTTTTTACAACTTTATTGAAATAAAAATAAGAATGTTACAAAAGCATTGTTCACCCTTTTTTCGCTTCTGTTTAGCAACTGGGTGGTGCTGTGGCCAAGCATTTATATGGAGGCTTTGACATGATTACTAATATGCTGAAAATATAGTTCTTTGTGTAATATAACTGAAGTCCAAATGTTTTTTCTATTTCTAAAAACGTAGTAAAGCCCGGATTTGATAAAAGAGATCATTTGTATAAAGGGGTGACCATCTTCAGCTGGTCAACTGAGTGTTCAAATGTATTGTCTGCCCCTCTTCCGATTTTTTAAACAAAATGGAGGCAGCCGGGAGATTGACTGTGGAGCTGCAGATGAGCTGTTTGTCAATCGCTAATTGTGTCTACATAACCAGGCATAAATCTGTACTTAATAAAGTTGTTGATGTTCAAATTAATTTGGTAATAAAAATGACTCCAGATCCACAAATCCATTTTTGTTGCTGTTGTAAAATAGATTATTATACAAGATTCGTTTTTTTGTTTTAAATTTGATTTTGTGGCAAAACTCCATATTGTGTGCACCCAATTAACACCATTTATTTATAAGCGTTCTCTGTCACTACCGCTGGTTCCTCTTTGCTGGGCAGTGTGAAATAGATATTTTCAAGAGAAGGACTATATATATATTTAATACATATAGTGCATTTGTAGTGTATACATGCACGTAGAATATTATTTTTTTTATTAAAGAAACTGGTTGAACCAGAGCTGATATAGAGTTAATGCAATTTTTTAGATAATTCTGTAACTTAATTAAATTTAAGAAAATTAACTCCAATCCACTATCCTAGCAAAAATCTTACTGCTTTAGTAAATCATACCCTAGTAACAAAATAAGAAAATTTAAACCACTCTAGATTGTATACAACCGATGCCACCTAGTATGGTGCACATTCCGAACTTGTCACAGCGAGAAACGCAGAGATTAGTGTAGATGAGGTTCTCAATGATTAGGCACCCTCAGGTGGAATAAGCATCAGAGTGGGTGTGGGGTGGAGTCCTTTCCATGTTCTGTCCTGTACTGCTTCCTCCATAAATGATTAGTCTTTATTTGAAGGGTGCTGTAGTTTTTTTGGTGTAAAAACTAATGTTGAACGTCCCCAAAAAAAATATATAAGGAGATGGCGCTGTTCTTACGCAAACAGGTTCCGTCAAGAGTTCGTTTAACTTTGCTTCAATTCATCATTGTATCATTCATGGGCATTATTGCTTAGTCCAGGGTTTCCCAAACCCAGTCCTCAGGGCTCTCTAACAGTGCAGGTTTTCCATATCTCCTTGCTGGAGCACAGGTGTATTCATTACTGACTGACACATTGTAACAGATCCACAGGTGGTCCTAATTATGTCACATGTGATCCAGAAAACCTGCACTGTTAGGGAGCCCTGAGGACTGGGTTTGGGAAACCCTGGCTTAGTACAATATAATGTAGCACTATGAGAGCACTCATTCGGTACAAAGTACACTATGCTGCAGGGAGTCTTTGAGGGCATGCTTTAAATGTTCTGATAGAAGCAAGAAAAAGTACAAGGCTTTATTTTCACAGTTAACAGGCATTTTTTTAACGTTGTGTGCACAAGACCTAAAGGTCCCATAGCCTCAAATCCTACTTGCCAGCAATGTTTTTTTCTATCTGCAAGTGTACCATCATGTCGGTCACAAGGTTTCAAGGTCCAGGCAGAAACGTGCATTGCAGACATGTTAAATTTGCAGTTGCTAAGTGAACGTTAGGTTTTGTATACTTGATGTAAAAAAAAAATGCCTGTTAAATGTGCAGATTAAACCTTGTACTTTTTATTGCTTTTAACATTACATTCAAAGTGTTTTCTGTCAATCGTTTTGCTCTGCTGGCTGGCTGGAGAGAGACAATGCTAATATCACAATAAAGTCAAATCTATTACCACTTTAGGACCACCCCTTTAGTCATTTAAGCATTTCAATTTTTCATTTAAAATACTATTTGGCCTAGCCTGACTTATGACCTAACATCAGGACTGCCCCTATTAAATATGACACTTTTGTATATTTGAAGACATTTTATTACCTGGGTCGAAATGTGCCTACAAATTGCTCTTTCTCACAGAGCTGCAAATAATAGGTGCATCCAATTATGATTATAACGATGAGACCAGGTCAACAGCACCACTGAGGTGGAGGAGAATTCAAGGTCTTTTGCAGTGACAAAATAATTTGTGCATTCACCTACAAAGCAGGGATTGTCCTTGTTAATGTGATTATTCAACAGTTCATCTCATTGTAAATAGTCTCCAGCAAAATTAAATTACATTTGGGCACTTCTGTGCTAAGGGAGGTGCGCTCCAATACCTAATCTGCACTTGGCAGGGAACCACCCAATTCTTCCCACAACTTCTTCACACCCCACAATGTCACCATTTTAGCCTGAAGATGTATGTGTTTCCAGGGACAATAAGGGGTAATCATGCAAGAGGTTACAAAAGAGCATCTGTGACGTGGATTGTAAATGACTTACAGTGTCCACATCATTCAATTATCAAAGCAAAAACATAGACTTCCTGCCTGGCTAATAACTAGCTATGTATTTTCAACCAAGATGGAGCAGGTCTTGCTTTCTTTAAATGGAATAAACATACAAAATGCTTTCTCTTCAAATGACTTAATTTGATGGGAAGAACTGGACAGATTAGGCTGTTCCCCGGTGAATTCGTGAAATGAAAACATCCAACACTCAAATTAGACATGTGACAGTCCCAATGTCCTTTACTGTCATCATTCATTTAAGAAATGAATGAAACTTGAACAAGTTGTATTTTAGGTGGTCTTAAATTGATGGTAGTTTGGATGTGAAGTGACGTTTTCTCCATCCTAATTTCTATGTGGACATGGAATTCTGACACATGCAGCATTGTATAAGGCAGTGGTTCCCAAACTGTGTGCCTCGGCGATCTAACAAGGGTGCCTCGGCCAGGGCCAGTGGTAAGCAAGACAGGGGACTACTTGGTAATTATTTTGGCTTAGGGGTGCCTTGAAAAAAATTATGGAGGCCCTAAGGGTGCCTTGAACTGAAAAAGTTTGGAATCCAGTGGTATAAGGGCAGTTTCATCATCATCATCATCATCATCATCATCATCATTTATTTATATAGCTGATTTCCGCAGCGCTGTACAGAGAACTCATTCACATCAGTCCCTGCCCCATTGAAGCTTACAGGAGAATAGTAAATAACCCTTCCTAAACCATTAAATATACTGAGATTTAATAAAAAACGTGGTCTGCTGTTGTGGGACAGTTGTTTCATGGCGCCCTTGTTCTTGCTGAAGTGCCAATTTGTTTTAACAACATATAAATGGACTATGATTTAAAGTCAATATTATTCTTAGTACAACCTGGTCAAAAAAAGAAGAACTGTTCTCTGTTTCTCCTGACCTGTAGGTTTGTCATTGCTTTTAACACCTTGTGAAAGACCCACAGCAGAGTTGTTTATGTGTGAAATTATAGTGCCCATTTGTAAAGAGAGTCCTGTGAAAAGAGAACTGTTTTCACCCCTTATTATGAAGAACAACACATGTCATTGTGTAGTCACTGGTTTTATTATCCACAAACACACTGCTGTCTATCTTTACTGCCTGTGATTTCCTTTTTTCACCCGCAGCCACAATGACTGATCTCCTGATAAAGCTGCTACTGGTTTTAGTAGAGGGTTCCTATGGAGTTATCCGAAATATTCCTCACCCAACTGATATTTTAATGGGGGACATAGCATAATAGATTTTGGGGAAAAAAATAATGAACTGTTTATTTTGTTCAGTTTTTATTGCGTTTATTATTGAACTAAACCATAGTCTCTAACTTGTAAGAATATCCAAAACAATTCAGTAAGGTCCGGGATTCTACAGATTTTGATTGATTAGGAAATTGCATATTAACCTAAGCACCAAATTTCAGAAAGTGTGCTAATAGGGAAATATTTGTATAGTGAAAATGCTAAGAAAATTTGTTTTAAAATAGACATTTTTGAACAATTGAACACATTTATATTGCAAAAAACTTTTCATAATGACTTAACATCATACAAGGCATTATTGGTCACATATCAGTTACGTCATCATATTTAATATCTCATGGCAATAATATGTGGTTTCGGTTTTTGGACAGTTTGCGTCTTTATCAATTATATGAGAGTATTTTTAAACAAATCCTTTTCATCATTGCACTGGTTTAAATGTTGGCTCACATCTCATACAGACAGCCTAAGTGTGCTTGTTTTCTGCAGGGAAAAGGACCAGAAATACTAGCAGCCCTTCTCTCAGAATAGGGGGAGAAGGGATGGGGAGGAACATGCATACAGGTTAACATTAAGAAGACCACTTTTAGACTAAACTTTTCAATTATTTGCATTTTATTATAAAGATGCGTGAAACATTTTGGCCCATTATAGCATACTGTGATTATCTGTACATATATACTTATTGAGTAATTAAATAAGTTATATTTTTTTTAGGTTTACCTGTAAACATCTTGTTTGGTGTTTGTATTGTGGCATTGGCTACGTTATTTACACCAATAATCAAAATATGTTAACAGCCTTTTGCAAAGTTAAAGAAAACAAACCCTGTATATGCTTTGCTTCCAGTGCACCTGTGGGAGACATGAGGTGTGTTTTTGTTTTTGTTTCCTGGGCTTTTAATAACCTCTTTTGTAGCATACCATTGTTTCTTTTCAGCCACCTCTGTGTTGTAAAACATGTAAATTCTATTGACATGCTAATAAAGTGCTATAGACTTGTACATTTTGAGCACCAAGACGCAGGGTGTGCTATAATTGCAAATGGAAATAGAGGTTGCACATGAAGGAAAAACTCTTGTTTTTAATGTTTTGGTTTCAAGGCAGAAAAACCTACATGAGTGCCACAAATAGTGCCCTGTTGTTACCGTTTTAACATTTTTATGAGGCTTTGTCATGACTTTGCAAATAACAAAAAATATTGTATACAATTAAATGACTGCATAATGTTCAAACATGCCATTTAAACTCCAATATTACAATAATAATGCATATTTTCTATTTATTTAGAACCAATACGGTACCAAACATTAATTATGAAACAAGCTTGGTTATTCATATGTGAAGTTGCTTAACGGATTATTCATGATTTATTATGAATTAACGAGTACTTCATCCCATGTTCATTTATTTCTTTGTTTGTGGTTTAATTTCATCTTCTGTGATTGCGAAGTACATACATTTGTTTAAAATTCTCAGTTAGCACCAAAATATATTTCTATGAATGCATTTCAACAGTATAGAAGAAAGGCCTCTGCTTTTTTTTTCTCACAATGTAATGATAGAGAACAGCAACAATATATCTATAGTAAAACATAGTAACCATTTTCGAGAAATATAATAAACCTTGCGCACAACATGTATTAAAAGCAGGACAAGGTGAAGAAAAATACAGTTGTCTTAGAAACTGTACAAGGACACTGCAAGAACAACTTCTGTTATATAGACACATTATTCTTCTAAGTGATAAACCTCTCCAGTAGAACTTATTTTCCACTCTTTTTGAATGACTTAAACTTAATGTGAACGCACATTAAATTGCTATATTGTTACATTAAAGTCTGCAAACATTTTAAACTCGTCCGTAATTACCTTCAAGAAACAATCATAGAGAATCTACTACGACTGTAATTATCCACTTATTGAATAAGGCATCTAAATGAAAGCTATAGAACACATAAGCCTTGCTTTTTAGAATCCTTGTTGTTCCTCATTGGTCACATTCACACTCTTGTGGAAGAATTTTCAGCACAGCATGATAAAACAAAGCACTCTGTCCATTGACACCTCAAGTACAGGGGCATTTACAATCATTAGCATAAGACAGTACATGGTGTATATGCTACTGTTAAAATGGGTTCATTTATGTGGTAACAATACAATGCAAATGAAATCACATTGTGCAACCTTGTCTTGCTTTGTCTAATATCTCCCTATGTTGCACTATGAATTATCTATAATAAATGAGTATATAGTCATTTTCTTTTTGTTCAAAATTACTAGTAGTCAAAATATTATCATGCAAAGTGAAAGTATGTCCACATCTCCAGTATTGTATAAGTAAATATAGAGTATGCAAAGCTATACATAGAACAAGCAGGGGTGTGTGACCATAGTGTAATAAGTGGTCCATCATCAGAATGAAGGGAAAGGGTGTGGAATCAGTGCTGGAACTACCATTGGTGCAGTAGGTGCCTTGCCATGGGGCCCATGGAGATAATGGGGCCCGCTGCATGGCAGGGCCATCTTAACAACATTATGGGCCCCTGGGCAAAGCAGTGCACCGGGGCCCCTACATATATATATATATATATATATATATATATATATATATATATATATCTATATATATATATATATATATATATATATATATATATAGATATATATATATATATATATATATATAGATATATATATAGATATAGATGTATAGAGATAGATATATAGATATAGATATATAGAGATAGAGATAGATAGATGTACTTGCTCAGTGACCCTTGAAGGTTTTCTCTTTTGCAGGATTATTTATTCCAATTAAGAGCCCTGAATATGGGGCCCCCTTGCCTGTGGGGCCCCCGGGCACCTGCCCATCTTGCCCAATGGAAAAGATGGCCCTGGTCAGGGGCCCCAGGTCCCTCCTCTCCGCCTCCCTGCACTGGGGCCTACAGCTCACTAGTTCCAGCTCTCTGTGGCATGCTTGCAAAGAGGTGCTAAATCCGTTGGCACAGTGGTTGGCATTGCTACCTCACAGTAATGTGTACAATTCCTAGCATGGCCCTATTTGCGTGCAGTTTGTATATCCTCATTGTGTTTGCATGGGTTTCCTCTGGGTACACCGGTTTCCTCCCACACAGTCCAAAAGCAAACTCATAGGTACCCTAGTGTGCATGGTTGTCTGTGTGTTTGTGTGTGTGTGTGCATGGTAGGATTTTGATTATTACCTCTAATAGGGCAGAGACTAATGTGGACGGTTGCCTCTCCCTCTGGACCAATGTAAAGTGCTTTGAGTCCTTTTAGGAGAAAGATACTAAATGAACAATAATAATAATAGCATTATTATTATTATTATTATTATTATTATTATTATTATTAATAATAATAATAATAATAATAATTAATAATTATTATTTAATATATATGCTTCCAACTCATTTGCAGGACATATAACCTGTTCCTTGTAGTCCCTACACTCCCCAGTCTAAATATGATTGCAGCAGATAACTAAGAAAAGGAGATAGTGCTACTTTGTCCATTGTTCATTCTCAGCTTCTTTGTATGAAGCCCCAGCAGCATCATATTCTTCCATGCAGCCCAGTATCCATGCCCACGGCATATCCGGCAACTGTCCATAAGTTACATGGAAATTCTCAATTTTTTTCTGCAAACTGGATGCAATTCCCCAAATCTGTTACTGTCCTTTATACTGTTTCAAGTGAAGACTTATTGAAGCAGAGTATTTTAAATACAATACAATTTTATTTATTTATTCAGTGTACCTATGTTGTGATATATATATACAGGTGCATTTGAATTTGTTACTGGTCTAATGATGGACCAAGTTGTTTATTCACATACTTATGTCATTGTAAAAAGTGAAAGTAATGTAGAAGGGGGCCAAGGAGAAAAAACAGGGGACCTATGACTCTATTCAGCCCCAATCCACTTGGTGATGTGAAAGATATATACCGTATATACCCGTGTATAAGCCGAGTTTTTCAGCACATTTTTGTATGCTGAAAAAGGCCCCCTCGGCTTATACACGGGTGAACTTACCTGGTGTCCCGTCCCTCAGTTGTTAAGTTCCGCAGTGGAACGCATGTGCGTTTCACCGACAGGAAGTTTGGCATTTGGAACGCAAACTTGCGTTCCAAATGCCGAACTTCCTGTTGGTGGAACGCACATGCGTTCCACTGCGGGGGAAGGAAAAGGCTGTAGCCAGAAACTCGGCTGTGGAGCTTTGCTCCCTAGAGACTCTAGGGAGCAGCGCAGTGCCTGCTTGAGATTTACTGTAGCTGTTCCCATTGCTGCCTTCCTTTTTCGTGGAACTCTTGAGCATGGAAGGCAGGCAACACCCCCAAGTCCCACGGAACCCAGACTGAACCATAAGGATAGAGGATTTCCGTGGCACACCACATACTGGAGCGATGGCCTAACGCCACTCAATGCACCCTGAACCCCCTTACACCACCAAGGTAATTGTAACATCTTTCAACCATTTAAACATGTTAAAGCCTTTTCACCACAGTATATAGGTGCGCTAAATACATTTTGGAAAGTCATAAATTGTTTAACAATCCATTACTTAGACGACAAGCAAACAACACACATGATATAAAAATGCATATAGAGATGTAAATTAAAAACATAATAATGAATAAATCTAAAAAAATTACCAGTAGCTGCTGCATTTCCCACCCTAGGCTTATACTCGAGTCAATAAGTTTTACCATTTTTTTGTGGTAAAATTAGGTACCTCGGCTTATATTCGGGTCGACTTATACTCGAGTATATACGGTATATATATATATATATATATATATATATATATAAAATGCATGTATATATTTTACTGCTATCAGTGTCATATTTTATTGCTGATCTTTATTTTGCTCTCTGACAGGCAAACTTTTGCTTCATTTTCACTGCTTTAAATTTAATGACAGTTGACAACCATTCCCCGAACTAGCTGCTAATTATCCTTGGGGTTTAGAGATGTTGGTATTTGTGCCCTGGAAATTAATCGGTTTTGTTATCTTCATTTAATTCCCGAGGTGCAAGAATTGCTTAAATTTACTTTTGTCATAACTGTTGTTCTTTACCTTATACTGAACCATTGTTTTCTAGGTTAAATTAAAATGTTAGTGTAGCCCCTGTGCAATTTGTTCATATAATTCAAATTGATCTCTGCATCCATTATCTTTCTTAGACGTTGTCCGTGTTATCAGAAGTAGGTAATCAATGGGATTCATAAAAGGCTGTATGAAGCATTACCTTGTCTGATGGACTAAAAAAAAAAAGTCCAAACTGGAATATAATGCTTTTATGTCCGGGCTTTTGTTAATGAGTTATGTTAATAAGAAAAAATAAAGTGCAAGATGAATGCTTGCATTCACAGCATAAGTGGCATGAAAATTCACGCGTTGTCATGGAAAGTACAACTTTTATTGAATCAATGAGGAGAGCTGAGAGTGGCGCCTGCCTGTCAGCTGAAGTACCTGGCAAATCATGTGTAGTGTGATTCCTCTAATTGTGTGAACAAATTGTATAGCCCGCTTTCCAGATGGGAGCCCTCCTTCAGCTAACTAATTGTCTGCTCCTCAGGTGCATCTGCATCAAAGCTTTAGCAAAAGGTGTTGATGATCACAACATTCGCTGGTGAGATGAACAATCTGGTATTGTCATCTTTTCTCTGTCAGCTGTATTCACTGTGGCACTCCCAAGGACACCCTGGATAATGGAGTACATACAACCCCTCCAAAAAAAATCTAATAATACGTCAGGCAAGGCTCAAACAACTGTTCTCTGTTTGATCAAAATCATTAATTGCCATTCATGTCAATAGCTGATGTACAAAGACATCGCCCCCACAAGTAAGTCTGAAGGAAGTAGCTTTACTGTGATAAGTGGTAGCAATAGTGTATAGGCTTTTGCTCCCAAAAAAAACCTGTATTAATGTTAAATAATGTACTGGGCCTAATTCATCTTCGAACGCAATGAGAACACAATTTGCATTTAAAAAAACCTGCATGTAACTTGTCTGCATGTACGCCGTATTCAAATACAAGGGGATCTGTGTATAAGTACGCTTTGGCTAAACATTACTTGCCATATTTAGACAGACAGAATAGACTGCAGGAAACGTACGTATATATGTGCAACATAAAGTCCCATTAGAGAGCATGCAAAAAAAGTAATCAAATTTTTTTTAGAACTCTTAATATTATAATCATTAAGAAAAAGTTGTTTTGTTATTTTGTTTTTTTTAAAAAACAATAACTTTTTTGTTGTTGCAGGAAATACATAAATCAGGAACTTCTTAATGCGCATTGTACATAAAATGTATTTTCTCTTACTTGCAGACACGTTTTGGTACACATACGTGTAGTCATCATTATCAGTCTGCATTTACAACTATCCTGTAGCTGGTTCAAATGATAAGTCTAAAAAACACGTATTTATAAGAGGCCCTGGTCCTCCCTTCAAGTCGTAAAGCAGTTGTGTCAGTTGCATTGTGACATAAATTGCGTGCATTTACGTGCACTGGGTTTAGTCCTGTTCTGGCGCATGTGCAGAGCTTTTAAACGGCATGCAAATGGACTTATGTTTGAAAATTAATCAGGCCTACTATATCTAGATAGTTCTCTGTGTAATTGCACAGGTTAAATCTGTCAAGGTCCACTATGGGTGAAATGTTTCCTATACTAAAAGACATACAGATATAAAAACAATCAATAGCCATCTGTAAAAAAGTATAATTACATATTGCAGTGTAATAAAGTTGTAATTTTTCAAGCAAGAAGCTATTATTATGCATAAAAAACTGATACGTCTGTATGTATGGTTTGCAATAAAGATTCTGTGATGCGATCACTGTGGTTCCAAAACACAAAGGTTTTATTTGCAAAATATTACAAGGCAAAGTATCGCATGCATACGCTTGCTCTGTTAGCACCAACAACAAGCTTCTATTAAAACACTTTGTTTTCCAAAGCCAGAGGTGAACAATTTATACACTCTACAGTTGTAAAAAGCAGTGACATGACAAAGATACACAGTTTCAGTATTAAGGTCCACATTTATAGGTCGATGGGTCATGACCTCCCAAGAACTTGATGTGTCATTGGTTGATTCTTCTGGTCATTGTTCCTTGAGGTGGCCAGGTGTCCTTCCTGCCTCTAGACCTGTTTAAACTGGTTCTTTTATGACATCTCTGGACTTTGATGTATGAAAAGTGACAATATTTGTAACTACTGTTCGAAATGTGCGAATGCTACATAAATAATACCGAAAATGATCTCATGCAGTTGCGAACAAAATTAGACCTAACTCGATGTAATTTAAATGTTGGAAACATTAATTAGCCTCTTCACCACTTTATATTTTAAATTAAATTCTAGAAATATGTTAAAATTATATAAATGTTGCTACAATAATAATTACGCTGCATATTAAACGCGTTGTAACCGATTGTAGTGTTAAAAATTTGATTACCACCTTTGTCCAATTATTCAACTTCAACAGAACTAATAACATATATTAGGGACTATGCTTAGCTTGTGGTGCTCTTTTTATCCACATAAGTGATTATTACTGTCAGTCTCTGCCTAAGTTTACACGCTACATTGGTACATTGGTACATTATCACTGGCCTTGCCTGACAAGTGACAGGTACATATCAAATATATTAGATCTCATCTACCGAGAGCCAACATCTCAATGAAAAGGTCCTTTTCACAATACAAGAAAATAGCTAAAACATAAACATGGAATACAGAGCTAAAGGATGAGGTGGTCTGGGTGGCAACTTACCTACTTCACCCTTTCCGGAGACGTTATGGAATTTTACCCACATTTACCAGATCCAGTGATATTTTTGTATTCCGTTCCTGCTGGTGTAAACTGTTCATGCCCCATAGTATCATTAACCAGAGCCAACCACTTATGAAAACTGAGTTTCTGTTTCTACCCAGGTTCTGGCTATAATAGCCGACAAATAACAGCAAATTAAACACCCACCAAGACACTTATTTATTTAGGCAGAGCAAGGGAACAGTTAAACCCATTCTACAAATAATCTCCATAATGGCACACCAGAAGCTTTGAACATTGGTGCACTCCCACAACAGGTTCCAAATCCATCCCATCTCACAGCACATTTGGGCTAAGCTGGGCCTTCGACTCTCCCAAATTGATGTGATCTGAGAGCTGTGAGTCATTCTCTGTGTAATATATATACTTGTACTTGTTGCAATCTAAGGTGGTAGATCCTCAATCATTTCTCAATGTATGCTCTTCCAGTTCTGCCAAGTGACAGCTGAGGCCACATGTGGGCATATAGGGTTGTGATTAATTTCCATGATTCCGTTTTCAGTATACCATTATTAAACATACTTACCTCTCTCCGCCCCCACCTGTTTGTGTTCCCAGGGCATGTCACAACTGTAAGAAGTGATAATACATCATTATTGGAAGCTCAAATTTTTCACATAATTTCTAAAAGAATTTCAGATAGTTGTCCAGGTAAAGTTGGTCAACTAATGCTGTCCTATATCAACTGCAAATAGTGCCCCTCTCCATTTGGCTAGCTGTAGGAGTCTATCCTGTCCTCTCCATTTTTGTGTGGCGCATTACGCACATAGATGGCCGACCTAATCAGTTGTACAGTGCTCCACAACAACCCCCCCCCCCCCTCCGAGAGGGTTTATAGAAGTGTATGTGAGGATTCCATCTGCGTAGCTGGGAAAAAATGTAGAACGCGTCCAAGGTGCTCCCACATCCATTTTTTCAGGTGTGCTGTTTGTGCCACCAGGTAATACAGCTTCAGGTTGGGAAGGGTAAGACCTCCAGATGCATTAGATCAGCATAGCAGTTTGATTGTGACCTTTTTTTCCCACCCAGATCTGAGGGGAAATAAATTGATATATTTTTTGAAATACATGTCTGGGAATATATATTAGAGAACCCTGTTATGGATATAAAAACTTAGATTGTACATTTATATTAATCAAGTTAATACCAGTCATTGTAAGGGATAGATTCTTCCAAGTCTAAAGTCAAAAGTTCTGGTGGCATCAAGATCATGTATACAAGCGTATAAAGTTAGAAGCTGTAGGTTTGTCCCACATAAATACAGTCCTGTATAGGTTGAATATTTGGGTTATAAATTTATTTTGGCAGATAGCCAAAACCTTTCTCCAAATATTAACCTCTCTTGGCACCATAAACATTAGCCTATTGGGTTCAGGATAGGGTAAATGTTTTCCAGGTTTTAAGATAAGATTAATTGCTGCCTCTGACATGGAGGATGGGGAGGGGAGGGTGTGATTGCTGCCTCTTGTCTCCTCCAACCATAGTAGGAAAATCAAGATATAGGCTGAAGTCAGAGGATATGTTGGTAATTCATTTGGCACCATGTGAACATACATCTGATTTATGAAATAGTCCAAGAGCTTATAATATTTATTAAAGCCCCCCTACAATATTGTTACATAGAAACTGCTTCTAAATCTGATCGTCAACAACTGCAGGGGTAAATCTGTTTAAAGGCTCCACTCTTGCTGAATAAGTCATAAAGTTACATACATTATCTGCATGGGCATATTGGATTTGATATCTTTGCTCCAATTGGCTCTCCTGAAATTGTTTTAACTCTAGTAATAAGAGTGCCCCTCAAAAAGGTTGGAAATTTGTCCCGCAGTATAGACGTTCCCACTCTCTGCACATTCATAGCAAAATACCCCTCCCATTGTGCTAATAGCTCTGCACCTACACCCATTAATGTAAGCCAAAAGGTATTTAGCTTCAATAATCTATCTCCTTTATACGGGACCAATTCAACTGTTAGTGACAGAGGAGGGTGATCAGATATCCCTCTAAATTTATATTCCACCTCTGTGATCAAGGGATCTAATATCTGATAAATAAGTATGATGCCTATTTTGTGAACATCTAATTTGACACATATCAGCTAATCGCAATATTAATCATGCAAATGCTGAGACTCTCTCCCCAGAAATTACTGAATTTTCTCTACACCTATCCAGGTCTGTCCAAAATATCATTAAAATCTCCCAAGTACAGGTATATATATATGCCATGAAGCCCCCACATTTCGAAAGGAATTTGTTAAAATAGGGGAGATCTATAGATGGCCAACAAAGTAAGTGGTGAGGAATTAATTGATGCCCAAGAAATCACCCAAGGGGTCAATTTGCACTTGTTCCATGACAAAAGTAAGCTGCTTTCTAATTAAGAATGACAACCCCTTGAAATGGATGAATGTATAGAATGGTAAAACCAACCAGGGTCTTTCCAAGGACAAAAACTTACAACTCACTAGATGAGTTTCAGACAGACTTGCCATGGAGTGTACTTCCCAATCTGGCCCAGTACCAATGTTTTTTTTTATCCTATCACTTACATTCCAAGTGAGCAGATGGAGCTGTACATGTATTCCCGGAGTGTTGGCCCAGGATTGTGCAATTCCATTCTGTAGCATGAACCCCCTCCCCAAGCTCCCAGACCTGTACAAACACAACTGATAATAAGCAGCATTACCATGCCGATATCGCCTTAGATACCGCTCGTGCTCATGAAACATTAGCAAGCTGAACTGTCTTAATCACTGAGGCTTCTGCCAAATGCCACCAACAATCACTGCTCTTTAAAAGGGTTGTCATTCTCCAGCCATGCCAGTCATATTTATAGGCATCCAGGACAGACCAGCAATTTTATACATGGCCTTGACCATGTTATCTGTTTAATAAAACCATGAGTCACACCCCTGTGGAAGCCCCTTGCTATCAATATGCTTGGTGTCCAGGGCTGAGCTGGGGGGTAGGGGGGCATCTGCCCCCCAGGCCGGTCCCATAGTGGGCTACCTTGGGCTGGGTCACTGGGTCACCTGCATTTTTTTTTCTTTTAAAATGTTCCTAATAGGCTGCTGAGTTGAGTCTTGTACCCCCCCCCCCCTCCCCGGGCTAAAATTTGGGCGCCCTCCCCTGTTGGTGTCCCTCATTTCCAGTTTTTTGGTTCAAATCCTGAGAAGAAGGCCCGGAGACAGCATAGTCCTCTACATACGCTTGAATAAATGGATAATGCTGCATTATCCAATTATTATGTTTCTCCCTGAGCTCTGTATTGATTAGTTGTCAGTCTACGTTTTCTGTATTTAGTCACGTCTCTTTTCCTATAGTGCTGCCTAGGATAAATATGTCAATTAAATATGCTGTGGTTTGAAAATATCAGCAAAGGAACTGTGCTTTTATACCAAGTCGCATGTAATAAGATGTTAATTTTTAAAATGTTGATATAGGTCAGACAATGATGAAACCACATCTCCCAACTAGAGATTAGTGAACATTTCAAAATGGCTCAAAAATTTGTGAATTTTGTCCTGTAGTGTTGTCTTATTCAAGTGTAGACTCAAACTGCAGAAAGTTCACTCATAGGGGATTGTATAAGTCGTATTGCATCAAATTCTCCACACAAAAGAATTACAAATTTTAATAAATCTACATTAAAAACAACTTATTTTTAATATATTTTTTAATACATTTTAATTGTATCATTGTAGATTTTTGGAGGGGAAGTAGAGGGAGGGATACAAAAACGAAAAGAGTGGAATACATAGGGGGCCTGAGTGGTTAAGGAGAGCAAAGCAAAAAAAGGAGTAACTTTGCACCTTGGCAAAACCAATTTTGCATTGGAGGGAGAGGTAAATTTAAATATGTGGGGACAGATTTATAGTTGGGATAGGGCATGTCCTAGATCAGTGTTGGCTAACCTGTGACACTCCAGGTGTTTGTGAAACTATAAGTCCCAGCATCCTTTGCAAATATATAGCAGCTTATTGCTGGAAGGGTATGCTGGGACTTCTAGTTTCACAACACCTGAAGTGTCACAGGTTAGCCAACACTGTCCTTGATCAACTTTAAATTTATTGTGTAAAAATAAATTTATCACTTATTTGTGTGTTACATGAAAGATCAGACAGTATTTAACTTATGTTCAAAATAATAAATGAATTTTCATCCTTTGCATTGTAACATGTTTTGTCCAGGATCAAATTTACTCATTTTTTTGCTGAATGACTCAGGCCCAGGGTGGGGTTAGTGAGCAGCAGAATGTTAAATTGACACCATCACCTTACAATGTGGAGGCATGATTACGGAGCATATTTTATAACCTTTATTTGAAAACAGGCAGCTACCATGAGGGTCTAAGCTAACTGTCTTAACCAATCGCCATGTAAGATGAAATATATGTACTCAAGCATTCACAAACTCTACAGTTCCCTATCCACTACAAAGGTGCCACTACACCCATATCCAGCAGAAAATCCCAATAATTTTTACATGCTGACATCCTCGACTGATTCTGGTAGGAGTTTGCTTGCTGCACCATGAACAGGACAATTTATACAAACGCTGTGTGATTTTATGAGATTTTTAAACGTGAGTGTATTGTATATGATTTTAATAAAAGTTGTGCAAAAGTTAGTACACTAGGAGGAGCTATTTTTCTCTTATGTCCCTTAATATGTTGGATTGAGCTGTACTGTTGCCATCTCTCATGATATGTGGAGTAACGTGTCAAAATCAGATACATTGAAGGATTGAAGTCATTACTGTGGATCAATGATGAAGACCATTTCACACTTGGTGGTAACGCATGGCAGTGATACACAGTTGGTGACGATAAAGAACTATTGTCACAGTTATAGTCTGTAGTAGAGTGGTGAAAGGTGAATACGATCTGTGCCACAACTATTACACCTTATTTCACTAATTGTGTATTTATGTCTTCTCATGGATTGGTGTGACTTCTAATTTCTTGAATTTTAAAAAAAACTGTTGATTTCACTATTACATTATCGGTGTATCAGTGTATTCTCTAACTTATCGCCTGAGAGGGACAAGTGAGTGTGTGTGATCAAAAAATTGCTAGAGTCCCCATTGAATATTTATAGTGATGTATCTCTCTTTAGATTACTTTAATTGTTTTGTGTGATGATTTGCACCAGTATCCCTTTCAGGGGCTGGTTGGCAAATTTTAGCCCAGAGGGTGAGACTCAGCTCAGCAGCCTATTAATAACATTTTAAAGGAAAAAGTACACAGGTAGGCCAGCAACCCAGTCTAAGGTAGCCACTATGGGACTGGCCCAGGGGACTAATGCCCACGTGCCCCCCCGCCCAGTTCGCCTCTGTTGTAAAGTAAATAGTCATGGTTAGGTTAAGTTGTATTTTACCCGGTTTTTTTTTGACTAGGAGAGTGAAAATGAGCTTAGGTTTCAGGCAATCACACCCAAGCTGGCACTTTCTGAGGCTGAGAGTAGTAATTTTGAACATTTCAATATGATATTTTGGACACTAAAGAGGGAGCATGAGTAAAGGTATATAATAGGGATGAGCGCACTCGGATTTATGAAATCCGAGCCCACCCGAACGTTGCGGATCCGAGTCGGATCCGAGACAGATCCGGGTATTGGCGCCAAATTCAAAAGTGAAACTGAGGCTCTGACTCATAATCCCGTTGTCGGATCTCGCGATACTCGGATCCTATAAATTCCCCGCTAGTCGCCGCCATCTTCACTCGGGCATTGATCAGGGTAGAGGGAGGGTGTGTTAGGTGGTCCTCTGTGCTGTTTAGTTCTGTGCTGTTTAGTTCTGTGCTGTTTAGTTCTGTGCTGTTTAGTTCTGTGCTGTTTAGTGCTGTGCTGTTTAGTGCTGTTTAGTGCTGTTTAGTGCTGTGCTGTGCTGTGCTGTGCTGTGTTCTGCAGTATCAGTCCAGTGGTGCTGTGTGCTGTGCTCTGTCCTTCTGAGGTCAGTGGTGCTGCTGGGTCCTGTGCTGTGTCCTGTTCAGTCCAGTGGTGCTGTGTCCTGTGCTCTGTGCTTCTAAGGGCATAGTTATTTCCCCAATATTCCCCTGTGTTTAAAAAAATAAAAAAAAGTTTTTTAAAAAAATACCAAAAACTACTTTAATTTTTTTTAATTACCACAAAATTTGCACAACCAATCCTGCAGTATAAGCCCATTGGTACTGCAATATTACCAAGTTCACACATTCAGCAGTAAAAGTCCAGTGGTACTGCAATATTACAAAGTTTACACATTCTGCAGTATCAGTCCAGTGGTGCTGTGTCCTGTGCTCTGTCCTGCTGAGTTCCGTAGTGCTGCTGGGTCCTGTGCCGTGTCCTGTTCAGTCCAGTGGTGCTGTGTTCTGTGCTCTGTGCTTCTAAGGGCATAGTTATTTCCCCACTATTCCCAAGTTTTTTAAAAATAAAAAAAAAGTAAAAAAAAAATATATATAATAATTATAACCAAATTTGCAAAACCAATCCAGCAGTATAAGTCCATTGGTACTGCAATATTACCAAGTTCACACATTCTGCAGTATCTTGTGCTACATATAATGGAGACCAAAAATTTGGAGGATAAAGTAGGGAAAGATCAAGACCCACTTCCTCCTAATGCTGAAGCTGCTGCCACTAGTCATGACATAGACGATGAAATGCCATCAACGTCGTCTTCCAAGCCCGATGCCCAATCTCGTAGTACCGGGCATGTAAAATCCAAAAAGCCCAAGTTAAGAAAAAGTAGCAAAAAGAGAAACTTTAAATCATCTGAGGAGAAACGTAAAGTTGCCAATATGCCATTTACGACACGGAGTGGCAAGGAACGGCTTAGGCCCTGGCCCGTGTTCATGACTAGTGGTTCAGCTTCACCCACGGATCTTAGCCCTCCTCCTCCTCCCCCCCTACAAAAAATTGAAGAGAGTTATGCTGTCAGCAACAAAACAGCAAACAACTCTGCCTTCTAAAGAGAAATTATCACAAATCCCCAAGGCGAGTCCAAGGGTGTTGGTGGTTGTCAAGCCTGACCTTCCCATCACTGTACGGGAAGAGGTGGCTCGGGAGGAGGCTATTGATGATGTAGCTGGCGCTGTGGAGGAACTTGATGATGAGGATGGTGATGTGGTTATTGTAAATGAGGCACCAGGGGGGGAAACAGCTGATGTCCATGGGATGAAAAAGCCCATCGTCATGCCTGGTCAGAAGACCAAAAAATGCACCTCTTCGGTCTGGAGTTATTTTTATCCAAATCCAGACAACCAATGTATGGCCATATGTAGCTTATGTAAAGCTCAAATAAGCAGGGGTAAGGATCTTGCCCACCTAGGAACATCCTCCCTTATACGTCACCTGAATAACCTTCATAGTTCAGTGGTTAGTTCAGGAACTGGGGCTAGGACCCTCATCGGTACAGGGACACCTAAATCCCGTGGTCCAGTTGGATACACACCAGTAACACCCTCCTCGTCAACTTCCTCCACAATCTCCATCAGATTCAGTCCTGCAGCCCAAGTCAGCAGCCAGACTGAGTCCTCCTCAATACGGGATTCATCCGAGGAATCCTGCAGCGGTACGCCTACTACTGCCACTGCTGCTGTTGCTGCTGTTAGTCGGTCATCTTCCCAGAGGGGAAGTCGTAAGATCGCTAAGTCTTTCACAAAACAATTGACCGTCCAACAGTCGTTTGCCATGACCACAAAATACGATAGTAGTCACCCTATTGCAAAGCGTATAACTGCGGCTGTATCTGCAATGTTGGTGTTAGACGTGCGCCCGGTGTCCGCCATCAGTGGAGTGGGATTTAGAGGGTTGATGGAGGTATTGTGTCCCCAGTACCAAATCCCCTCGAGATTCCACTTCACTAGGCAGGCGATACCAAAAATGTACAGAGAAGTACGATCAAGTGTCCTCAGTGCTCTTAAAAATGCGGTTGTACCCACTGTCCACTTAACCACGGACATGTGGACAAGTGGTTCTGGGCAAACGAAGGACTATATGACTGTGACAGCCCACTGGGTAGATGCATCCCCTTCCGCAGCAACAGCAACAGCTGCATCAGTAGCAGCATCTACAAAATGGCTGCTCATGCAAAGGCAGGCAACATTGTGCATTACAGGCTTTAATAAGAGGCACAACGCTGACAACATATTAGAGAAAATGAGGGAAATTATCTCCCAGTGGCTTACCCCACTTAGACTCTCATGGGGATTTGTGGTGTCAGACAATGCCAGTAACATTGTGCGGGCATTAAATATGGGCAATTTCCAGCACGTCCCATGTTTTGCCCACACCATTAATTTGGTGGTGCAGCATTACCTCAAGAGTGACAGGGGTGTGCAGGAGATGCTTGCGGTGGCACGCAAAATTGCTGGACACTTTCGGCATTCAGCCAGTGCCTACCGCAGACTAGAGGCACATCAAAAAAGCATGAACCTGCCCTGCCATCACCTCAAACAAGAGGTTGTGACGCGCTGGAACTCCACCCTCTATATGCTGCAGAGGATGGAGGAGCAGCAAAAGGCCATTCAGGCCTACACAGCCACCTACGACATAGGCAAAGGAGTGGGGATGCGCCTCAGTCAAGCGCAGTGGAGACTGATTTCCGTGTTGTGCAAGGTTCTGCAGCCATTTGAACTTGCCACACGAGAAGTCAGTTCCGACACTGCCAGCTTGAGTCAGGTCATTCCCCTGATCAGGCTGTTGCAGAAGCAGCTGGAGAAAGTGAGGGAGGAGCTGGTAAGCCATTGCGATTACACCAAGCATGTAGCTCTTGTGGATGTAGCCCTTCGTACGCTTTGCCAGGATCCGAGGGTGGTCACTCTTTTAAAGCCAGAGGAATACATTCTGGCCACCGTGCTCGATCCTCGGTTTAAAGCGTATGTTGTGTCTCTGTTTCCGGCGGACACAAGTCTACAGCGGTGCAAAGACCTGCTGGTCAGGAGATTGTCCTCTGAAGAGGACCGTGACATGCCAACAGCTCCACCCTCATTTTCTTCCACATCTATGGCTGCGAGGAAAAAGCTCAGTTTTCCCAAAAGAGGCACTGGCGGGGATGCTGATAACATCTGGTCCGGACTGAAGGACCTGCCAACCATTGCAGACATGTCTACTCTCGCTGCATTGGATGCTGTCACAATAGAAAAAATTGTGGATGATAACTTTGCTGACACCATCCAAGTAGACATGTCAGACAGTCCATATTGTTACTGGCAGGAAAAAAAGGCAGTTTGGAAGCCCCTGTACAAACTGGCTCTATTTTACCTGAGTTGTCCCCCCTCCAGTGTGTACTCGGAAAGAGTTTTTAGTGCAGCGGGGAACCTGGTCAGTGAGCGGCGAAGGAGGTTGCTTCCTCACAACGTTGAAAAAATGATGTTTATAAAAATGAATAATCAATTCCTCAATGAAGTACAGCACTGCCCTCCAGATACTACAGAGGGACCTGTGGTTGTGGAGTCCAGCGGGGACGAATTGATAATGTGTGATGAGGAGGAAGTACACACTGTAGGGGGAGAGGAATCAGAGGTTGAGGATGAGGACGACATCTTGCCTCAGTAGAGCCTGTTTAGTCTGTACAGGGAGAGATGAATAGCTTTTTTGGTGTGGGGGCCCAAACAAACCAATCATTTCAGCCAAAGTTGTTTGGTAGGCCCTGTCGCTGAAATGATTGGTTTGTTAAAGTGTGCATGTCCTATTTCAACAACATAAGGGTGGGTGTGAGGGCCCAAGGACAATTCCATCTTGGACCTTTTTTTTTTGCATTATATGACCAATCAACAGTCGTTTGCCATGTTCAAAAAGTAAAACCAAATTTAAAAAAATACAAGAAATTAAACCAAAAGTAAAATGCCGTGTCATAATTTAAAACAAGAGGTATTGACGTGCTCTAAAACTACTGTATTGTTGTTTATATTTTATAAACACTACACTTGACAGCTTGAGTCTTTCAATAAAAAAGTAACTGTCCATTGCACGAATATTTGCAACAGGGACAATTTTAGGGTTAAGAAAGTCAACTAATAACACTTCGACGCTGTCTGTCTTTATAAACACTACACTTGGAAGTTGGAGGAGGTATTGTGGCCCCGGCACCAAATTTACTACCGGGGCCACTCCACTGTGCAGTCCATATTTAGGTGTATCAGATATTAAACAACGGTGACAGTTGATGCCCAATTTTTTAATTATATTGTGGCCTCGGTACCAAATTGTGTACCGGGGCCACCACACTACGCAGTCCAGATACTTGTTTGGTGGAATTCAGACCAGTTGAGGGTTTTATTATTATATTGTGTGGACCACTCTATCTATACCACACTACAACTCTATACCACTCTATTTCATACTTTAATTCTATTTCATACTTTAATTCTATTTCATACTTTAATTCTATTTCATACTTTAATTCTATTTCATACTTTAATTCTATTACTAATTACCATAAAGAGGAACAAAATAAACCAATTTTACCAAAAGTATAATATGACTTAGACTTACAAACACTACACTTGAAAGATCGTGCCTTTAAATGAAAAAGTCAGTCTTCATTGCACGACTATGTGCAACAGGGACAGTTTTTTGGGTTTACAAAGTCAAACAATAACACTTTGACCCTGTCTGTCTGGGATCTCAATGACGAATTGTCTGTACCATGTTTGGAGGAGGTATTGTGGCCCCGGTATCAAATTGGGTACCGGGGCCACCCCACTATGCAGTCCAGATACTTGTTTGGTGGAATTCTGACACGTGGAGGGTTTTATTATTATTATATTGTGTGGACCACTCTATCTATACCACACTACAACTCTATATACCACTCTATTTCATACTTTAATTCTATTTCATACTTTAATTCTATTTAATACTTTAATTCTATTTCATACTTTAATTCTATTTCATACTTTAATTCTATTACTAATTACCATAAAGAGGAACAAAATAAACCAATTTTACCAAAAGTATAATATGACTTAGACTTACAAACACTACACTTGAAAGATCGTGCCTTTAAATGAAAAAGTCAGTCTTCATTGCACGACTATGTGCAACAGGGACAGTTTTTTGGGTTTACAAAGTCAAACAATAACACTTTGACCCTGTCTGTCTGGGATCTCAATGACGAATTGTCTGTACCATGTTTGGAGGAGGTATTGTGGCCCCGGTATCAAATTGGGTACCGGGGCCACCCCACTATGCAGTCCAGATACTTGTTTGGTGGAATTCTGACACGTGGAGGGTTTTATTATTATTATATTGTGTGGACCACTCTATCTATACCACACTACAACTCTATATACCACTCTATTTCATACTTTAATTCTATTTCATACTTTAATTCTATTTAATACTTTAATTCTATTTCATACTTTAATTCTATTTCATACTTTAATTCTATTACTAATTACCATAAAGAGGAACAAAATAAACCAATTTTACCAAAAGTATAATATGACTTAGACTTACAAACACTACACTTGAAAGATCGTGCCTTTAAATGAAAAAGTCAGTCTTCATTGCACGACTATGTGCAACAGGGACAGTTTTTTGGGTTTACAAAGTCAAACAATAACACTTTGACCCTGTCTGTCTGGGATCTCAATGACGAATTGTCTGTACCATGTTTGGAGGAGGTATTGTGGCCCCGGTATCAAATTGGGTACCGGGGCCACCCCACTATGCAGTCCAGATACTTGTTTGGTGGAATTCTGACACGTGGAGGGTTTTTTAATTATATTGTGGCCTCGGTACCAAATTGTGTACCGGGGCCACCACACTACGCAGTCAAGATAGATAGATGCGTATTGCGTATCATAGATAAAGTACATTCAGTGGTGTGGGGCAAATTGAAAAATATTCAAAATGCACTGACATTATCAAAAACAAGAGGTTGTCACACGCTAAAACTCCAACATGTATATGATGGAGAGGATGGAGGAGCAGCCGTATGTGTAGTGTAATGCAGATCTGTTGAAGGTTTTTTATATATTTTATTGTGGTGCCCAGTGCCCACTCCTCTACGCAGTCCAGGTACATTTATTGGTGCGAATCATAAAAGTTCAGGGTTTTTAATATATTGTGGTGACCCACTCCTCTACGCAGTCCAGGTACAATTATTGGTGCGAATCATAAAAGTTCAGGGTTTTTAATATATTGTGGTGACCCACTCCTCTACGCAGTCCAGGTACAATTATTGGTGCGAATCATAAAAGTTCAGGGTTTTTAATATATTGTGGTGACCCACTCCTCTACGCAGTCCAGGTACAATTATTGGTGCGAATCATAAAAGTTCAGGGTTTTTAATATATTGTGGTGACCCACTCCTCTACGCAGTCCAGGTACAATTATTGGTGCGAATCATAAAAGTTCAGGGTTTTTAATATATTGTGGTGACCCACTCCTCTACGCAGTCCAGGTACAATTATTGGTGCGAATCATAAAAGTTCAGGGTTTTTAATATATTGTGGTGACCCACTCCTCTATGCAGTCCAGGTATAATTATTGGTGCGAATCATAAAAGTTCAGGGTTTTTAATATATTGTGGTGACCCACTCCTCTACGCAGTCCAGGTACATTTATTGGTGCGAATCATAAAAGTTCAGGGTTTTTAATATATATTGTGGTGACCCACTCCTCTACGCAGTCCAGGTACATTTATTGGTGCGAATCATAAAAGTTCAGGGTTTTTAATATATTGTGGTGACCCACTCCTCTACACAGTCCAGGTACAATTATTGGTGCGAATCATAAAAGTTCAGGGTTTTTAATATATTGTGGTGACCCACTCCTCTACGCAGTCCAGGTACAATTATTGGTGCGAATCATAAAAGTTCAGGGTTTTTAATATATTGTGGTGACCCACTCCTCTACGCAGTCCAGGTACATTTATTGGTGCGAATCATAAAAGTTCAGGGTTTTTAATATATATTGTGGTGACCCACTCCTCTATGCAGTCCAGGTACATTTATTGGTGCGAATCATAAAAGTTCAGGGTTTTTAATATATTGTGGTGACCCACTCCTCTACGCAGTCCAGGTACAATTATTGGTGCGAATCATAAAAGTTCAGGGTTTTTAATATATTGTGGTGACCCACTCCTCTACGCAGTCCAGGTACAATTATTGGTGCGAATCATAAAAGTTCAGGGTTTTTAATATATTGTGGTGACCCACTCCTCTACGCAGTCCAGGTACAATTATTGGTGCGAATCATAAAAGTTCAGGGTTTTTAATATATTGTGGTGACCCACTCCTCTATGCAGTCCAGGTACATTTATTGGTGCGATTCATAAAAGTTCGGGGTTTTTAAGATATTGTGGTGACCCACTCCTCTACGCAGTCCAGGTACATTTATTGGTGCGATTCATAAAAGTTCAGGGTTTTTAAGATATTGTGGTGACCCACTCCTCTACGCAGTCCAGGTACATTTATTGGTGCGATTCATAAAAGTTCGGGGTTTTTAAGATATTGTGGTGACCCACTCCTCTACGCAGTCCAGGTACATTTATTGGTGCGAATCATAAAAGTTCAGGGTTTTTAATATATATTGTGGTGACCCACTCCTCTACGCAGTCCAGGTACATTTATTGGTGCGAATCATAAAAGTTCAGGGTTTTTAATATATATTGTGGTGACCCACTCCTCTACGCAGTCCAGAAAGATACCTTGTTGCAACATTTTGGACTAATAACTATATTGTGAGGTGTTCAGAATACACTGTAAATTAGTGGAAATGCTTGTTATTGAATGTTATTGAGGTTAATAATAGCCTAGGAGTGAAAATAAGCCCAAAAACTTGATTTTTAAACTTTTTATGTTTTTTTCAAAAAAAATCCGAATCCAAAACCTTAAATCCGAACCGAGACCTTTCGTCAAGTGTTTTGCGAGACAAATCCGAACCTCAAAAATAACGAAAATCCGGATCCAAAACACAAAACACGAGACCTCAAAAGTCGCCGGTGCACATCCCTAGTATATAATAATAATAATGCTGTGCACATATATATATATTATTATTATTATTATTATTATTATTATTATTAATTTTTATTTATAGGGCGCCACTAGGCGTCCGTAGCGCCGTACAGGGACAAACAAAGTTACAATACAAGGTGAGAAAGCACAGTACAGTAAACAATAAGCACAGTAACTCGGTGAGCTCAAAGCACAGCTAGAGGGGCGGGGGAGGGAGAGGGGAAGGTCCTGCATACGGCTGAGCCCGAGAGGGAGGGCCCGGATGACAGGGAAACCCCCAGAGGGGAGAAGAAGGAGCGAGAGGGGACGGGGGGGGGGGAAGAGGGTACTCGAGGAGGAGGGCTAGGTAGCTGGAGAGCCGAGTTAAGAGTGGTGAGGACAGGAGTAGAGATGACCCTGCTCAGAGGAGCGTACAAGCTAAGGGGTGGGGTAGACAGACAGAGAGACACAGGGGAGAGAGGGAGAGATAAGGATAAGGGAAGGGGAATAAAGGGGAAGAGGTAGAAGAAAAGGTAGGAAATTAAGTGGGAGACTGGAAGGCTTTAAGAAAAAGGTGGGCTTTTAGAGCCCGTTTGAAACTGGACAGATTAGGGGAAGTTCTGATAGAGGGAGGGAGCTTGTTCCAGTGGAGGGGGGCAGCGCGGGCGAAGTCTTGGGCAGGAGATCCAGTAGTTGGAGAGCAGAAAGAGTTGCAGAAATATATTTTAACTGGGCAAATATTTATTTTACATGTGTTTCTCAGGGATATATAGTGGTTATAGTTGCTGTGTAGTAAAATGTTTTTAAAGCAACATTTTCTTGAAGTACATGACTTAAATCCTATGGCTCTTGGAGGTTTTGGGATTGAGTATATAAAACCCACAATCAGAGGGGGTGACAGGTATTAGAAGCTTTGTAGACAAGAAACCTACTGGATACATTTATTAAACACATTAAACCCTGGCGGACTGAACGAAAATATAGAACTAAATGGCTTATTGTAAGCTTTGGAAGGAGTACTGTCATTTTGGCATTGATATTTATAGAGAAATTGGTGTTACATGCTAGTATGGTCTGCCTTGGAGTCAGTGGGCCTGATTCATCAAGGTACGCAAACACATACGCATCTGTGTTTCATACATTACTTTGTTCTCCCTCACTTTATGTAAGCAATTCATTCATATACTATATAAAAATAGTTATGAAAGGGGGGCATGGCCTAGAAGCCATACAGGATGGTCCCACTTCTCTTGAGCTTCTCACACAAAGTGTAAAAACTAACGTCTATTGGCGACTTGTGATCATTGTAACCACACATAAATAACACAAATCCTCAGGAGAGCTTGCCTGATATTTCTGATGTCTGTCCGGCAGCTGAATTGGCGATCAACCGGAGGACTGCTGACTGCCATCTGGAGGCTAATGGTTGCACACTAGCTTATGCCGAAATTGATTTCCAACTGACCGTCTATCTCCTCACGGGCTGCCTGACTCCTATCCTCCAAATATATACTACCGCCGACTTACTTCGTTGCCGCGGGCAGCTGAGAGGTGCCGCGACTAAGGTCACCCGACTATCCCGTATGGGTGAAGACCTGGTGAGTGACTTACCTAAATTGACACCCTGACACTTGGTCTCCTTCTGTGCGCTCCCTCTACTTTGGTGCGGACCGGGTGGTGTCGGCTGTACTGGACCGGAAGACCCCAACGCCATCGCCACCTTCTTTTCGGGCGATTCAACCTCTGCGATGCCTGCTGGGAGTTGCTTTGCGACTCAGAGGAGAGTGGAGCTACACTGCAGTTATGAGAGGGGAACTGCCTCCATATATATACCTGTCCGGAAGCTTGTAAATTGCCCACAAACTCCCTTGTCTGCGCTAACTCAGTCTTCAGTGCTCAGTGAGCCTTGTCATTTTGCTGCCGGATTCTGAATGGTTATAGATGGACTCTACTGCCATATAGGGTTTCTATTTGATCTTCTCAGGACTTACTTGTTTGAGTGACCTGCCTTTACTTCACATTGTCTTCGGTACCCAGTGTTAACCTGCATCCGGGAACATGACCTAGATGTGTAACATCTACTGCAGTTTTGGTAGCCAGGTCAGCATTTGGTGCCCTAGGTGTGAGGTACTTCATCTTTGTCCCAGAGAGGAGTGGTCGGTCGCAGGCCTATTACAAATTGCATGTTTGGAGAGGGCTGGTTCCCATCCAAGTGTAGAGTAAAACAGTGGTAAATCTGTCCCGATCACTGAAGGGCACAACTAGCGAAGATTTGAGTATATATGTGACACCTACAGGTGCATTACGCAATAAGATGCATCCTGTTTGACTGTGCAATGGGAGACCCACCCAGGTTCCTATAACCTCATCATCACCTGTATTGTTTCTATTATGATCCTATCTGGTTAGCCTATTACTACGTTCAACTCCATAGATCCCAGAACCATCTTCTAAATCATTCAAACTATCTGGTCTCACCTACACGCTACCCAGGGCCTGGATCCCACTATGGCTCCTAAAAGACACGAGGCCACTAAGGTCCCTTCTGCAGTTCAGTTCTTCAAGCCTCACTCTTCCCCTTCTGCAGTCCCCAAACATAAAGGATCAGATGGCTCTGGAGACAGAATCGCTTCGCTGGACTTGCTCCAATCTCCATCTTCCTCAGCTCTGTCACAAATGGATCCTGATGCCCCAATTACCATCAAATCTATGCAACTAATGTTCGACTCATTTAAAGTCTAGGTATTCTCTGAAATGCATTCCTCAATACGAGAGGTTAAGGTGCAAGGTGACGAAGTTCGGTGGGAGAACCTCCCACATTGAAGACAAGATGGAGGAGCTGGTGGCATTTCATAATGAGCTCATTAGCTCACACGAGAAACTAGAAACTTATGTCTTTAATATGTCTGATAAGCTGGCTGACATGGAAGATCGCTCCCAGAGAAACAACATTAAACTGAGGGGCATTCCTGAGTCTATTTCCATTTCGGAGCTTCCGGAAAAAGACTTGTCTAAAAAACTACTTCCTGAAGTTATGAGGCCAGAGGGCCCAAAATCATAATAAATATTTGGTAGACGAGTCAGGAGTCAGAAGGTCTAACCAATGAGACATAACCAATCAATTTTCGGTCTGTTAATTCAAATTGTATAATCTCTGCGAGTGTAATTCCACTCCTCAACCTATCCCTGTTCTGATTGAGGATTTTTTAAATGAGTTAAAATTACCATCTCTGGACACTGGCTCAAAAATTTATTTGAATGCCCTTTGGACACAGTCTGAGATTATGCACATCATTAAAAATATTTACCTAAAGATAAGGCCCCAGATCCTGATGGATTTATGAATAACTTTTATTCTACATTTCATACTGAGCTTTTCCACTCTTAGAACAGTTATTTAATGTGGGTCCCATCAAGGGAGTTTTCCTTCTGAAATGCTAGAGTCCCATATTGTTATGATCCCTAAGTCGGGGAAGGATCTGATCTGCTGCCAGAATTATAGACCAATTGCCCTCCTTAATTCGGACATAAAAATTGATCCTAAATTCATCGCTAACAGACTTAAACCCCTTATTTCGTCCTTGATTCACCTGGATCAGGTTGGCTTTGTCCTCGGAAGACAAGCTTCCGATACACATGCAGAGCGATCAACAGTACCAAGCAAGCTAATAAATCCCATCACCAATTGTTAACTATGTCATTAGATGCGAAAAAGGCCTTTGACAGGCTACATTGGGACTATATGAGTGGGGTCCTTGCCCGGTTTGGTTTCAGTGGAGAGATACTCAAATCCATATTAGCTTTGTATAGGGGCACTTCAGCATCGGTTTATAGCAACTGCTTAATTTCAGATAAATTTACACTGTTGAACGGTACCCGACAAGGATGCTCCCTTTCACCCCTCATTTTTCTTTTAGTTATAGAACCTTTGGCTGAGCGAATTAGGCAACATCCTCAACTCCCGGGCATTACCTTAGCAGCAACCACTCACAAATTATGTTTTTTTGCTGATGACATTTTGTTATATGTTACTAGCCCCGAGACCTCGTTGCCAGCCTTACACGATTTGCTACAGAAATTTGGAGAGGCTTCTTACTGCAAATGAAACATGTCCAAAACAGATGCCCTCCCTATTAACTGTCAAGGCTCTGAGGTTTTTTGCAGATCCCTTGCCTCTACTATAGAGGATGGTGGAGGCAGAACACAATGATAGTCTCAGGATAAGTTCACGGCTTACAAGCATCAATAATAACACAGGAGAAAGTAGTAGTGCTGCAACTTAGTGTATTGAATGTTGGTACAACAGGAATTGAAGGAAATAGATATATATATATATATATATATATATATATATATATATATATATTGGCAGAGATGAATACAAGGCAATTCGTAGTAATGCAGACACAAATTACATATGCTACTTCATAATCGGTAACCCTTGGCAACAGTATGAAATGATATACAGTTCAACGCAGTGATGATAAACAAGAACACTAGGATCCAATAGAGAACCACACGGCAGATGAATGTGAATCACTGGTACAGCTACCGTCCAAACAGAGTAGTATATAGAACTTAGCTGATCCGAGAGTAGAGATGACTCAGCATAGCAGGTGGTACTGGAATCACTGATTCCTATTAAGTAGAGCATTAAGCGTTAAACATCATCCAAGGACTTGGATGACACTGACACATGCAGTAGAATGTTGCCTAGAAGTAGCAGAGACGTGAGTAGTATCTGAACCATGCGTGGAACTACAGGTAGCAGGATTCGTTGTAACTGCAATGGTAAGCTCACTGTAGTATGGAGCAACTGAACAGAGACACGCAACTTGAGCCCAAGTACTAGCCACCGGCACAACAAGTAGTTCACAATAACAGTCCAGTAAACAGGTAACAGCAGAGTAAGGATAACCCGTATCAGACGTGGAACTACAGGTGACAGGTAACTTGATAGTAGCTCTAACTGCGAGAAGCAGCGATTTTAGCCAGCCAGCAGTAAAGTTGAACCAATAGATAAGGCACAGGTTTAGCAACAACTCACGATACTCGTTCAGCGTGCAGATGAATAGCGAAGAGGAGTTCCAGCTTGCAGGTGAACAGCGGTGAGGAGTTTGCAGCTTGTAGATGAACAGTGGTAAGGAGTTACAACTTGCAGATGAACAGCGGTGAGGAGTTTTCAGCTTGCAGGTGAACAGCAGTGAGGAGTTTGCAGCTTGCAGGTGAACAGCGGTAAGGAGTTCAGTCCAGCGAGCAGGTAACGGACACAAGGAAGGCGAGGTATACAGCCAGATCCAAATGCAACCAGAGTAACACGAAGAACAGGCAATGAGCCCATAACCTTGGGAGGTTAATATAGTGCTCCAGGACCAATGAGGTTCAGGAGGAGGTCCAGATCACAATAGCCAGGAACACCTGTGAAAGTAATGTCTCTGAGGCAGAAGCAAGCAGAATCATGGTTCTTAAAGGGAAAGTCACAGCGCCGGCACCTAACTATGGGACCGGCGTGTGACATTAACATATAGGAGACTTTCCTGTTGCGTCTGAAGGCGGCCTTTCCATATTCCTGAAAGAACCTATCTATGCCTTCTGTGGGGATTCTGATTACTCCACATTTAGACTCCTTGCTCAAGGTTAACTATACTCCTTTACTGATACAATTGAATTCTCTGGCAAAGTTGTGGCAGCACCACAAGGTCTTCTGACTAGGTAGAATTGCTGTGTTTAAAATGTTTCTTTTACTCAAAATGATGTACTTATTTCAGACACTACCTTTTGCTCTGCCCAAGTTCTATATAGATAAGCTACAATGTATACTTACCTCTTATATATGGAAGGGCAAACCACCTAAACTTGCTCACTCGACTATGTCTGGCTCAAAACAGACAGGAGGTCTAGCTTTTTCAGATCTAGCTAAATACCAGGAAGCGGCCATTTTAGCCCAGCTACGAGACTGGTCTCTTCCAGGTTCCCATAAACCTTGGGCTGACCATTGGCCGACCTTCTCTGGATCTCCAAATCCTGGAGACCCTCTCAGGCTGTCCTTCCTCGTCTCACGAGAGATGCTCTCATAGTTTGGGACAAGTTTTTAAAGACCTCTAATGTGGTTACTCTCCCCACTTCTAACATCTCCCTCCTTGCCTTAGCTAAACTTATACCTAATCTGAGCTTGTCCTTGTGGTACTCTAGGGGTATTACCAAAATGAAAACACTCTACTCTAGTTTGTCTCTTTTACCCTTCTCACATTTGACAGAGCAATTTCAGATTCCTAACGAAGGTTTCTTCAAGTACTTCCAAATACGGCATTGGTTAACTTCCCTGAGTAAACAACACCTCTCACTACAACACCCTCTAGTCCTCCTCTTTACCAGATTGACATCTTGAATTAACAAGGCGGCCATCTCCTTTTGGTACACTCACCTTAATGCAAGAAATCAACCGGCGAAGGCCTCCTCCCAATTACTTTGGGAGAGAGATCTTGGCCAGGTATTTGACCCAACTCAATGGGATATTATCTACCTCAATGCCCATAAGATGCCGAAGTGTTTGAACCACATGGAGTTGCTATACAAATGACTACATAGACTCTATATGTCTCCAGATAGACTTCATAAGATCTGGTCGTCCAGACTAGTGCCTGTCGGCGTGAGTGTGGAGAGATAGGAGATATTTTCCATATCATTTGGAGCTGCCAGGTTGTCTGCATCCTCTGGGCAGAGGTCTTCAACTTAATATCAAAGGTTACCCAAACCCCAGTCCCTAACTGGGCGCTTTTACACTTTTTTCCCCCACAAGCCCTACTAGAAGAACGATATATCATAAGCCAAATTTTTATAGCTACCTGTGCGGTGGTAGCCCAACAGTGGAAATCTCCCACGCTTCCACCGATAGCCAAGATAATTTCCAAGATTCAGTTAAGCTGTGATATGGAAACTATGGGAGTGCCATATGTCTCTTCTGGTTCCTCTCCTCACATCAAGTAGTTTGCCTGGACACAATATGTTACCAAAATTCAAGCCTTGACAGACCCTTTGAGTCCCCCTTCTATCTCTATCTCCGTCGCAGTAATTACTAGAGAGTGTTTTCCTCTGTACAGTTCAAATGAGCATAAATATGTGAAGGCAATGAGTTTTGTATTTTCTGATTTTTATTGAAATGTGCTGCCCTCCTTTCTCCTATACCTCTTCCCTTCCCCTTCCCCCATATACTTTATTGTTTGATTTTGTATACCCTGTAACAGAAAATACTTTAATAAAAATTAATTATTGAAAAAAAAAGAATAGTCATAAAAGTTGGTTCTTTAGAATAATATGAGAAACAAACTCTACAGTATCCTTCTCATACAGCCCTATGGTTCAAGCGGTTAAGAGCCTGATGATTAAATATTGAGGTTGTGGGTTCGAACCAGATATATGTCTAATCAAGTAGGAATGTTGTTTTGGTTGACAGAGATTTAATGTTAATATATTTTTTAATTTTTTTTAACACCATCTATTGGCTTGAAAATGTAGTCAGTTAATGTATATATTTATATCTATTATCCCTGTCTCCCTATTGTGGAGATATAGGGGTCATTCTGATTGGAATACTGATTTGTATTAATATTGTTTTTTTATATATTATATTTTTTATATATTATAATTTCAATAATATATTGTTTATTGATATTGCCTTTAACAAAATGCTGAAAAGTTTTTTTTTAATGTTGATAGGAAGATTAGTATATTTTGTGCCTTCTTACTTATTATTCTGTACACAGTTGTGCCTGTTTGTAATGGAGTCTGACTATAAAAGGACACTCCCAGTGGGGTCTCTTACTATCAAAGCTGAATGGCGATATATTGTTGATTTCCTCTGAAGAAACGCGTCATGATTTACAAGGACATTTATACTAGTCTATCTGACTGCACGGTTTGTACAGACTGGTCAACACGGGGTCTGAAACTTTTTCAGCATCGTGTCATTTTCTTGATCAGATACAGTGCTGTCATTTCTAATTTATATTGCCCCAAACAATCTAAAAGGGAATTCATCAGAGAAAATTACTTTACCGCACTCCTCAGCAGTCCAATCGTTGTACCTTTTGCATAATATCAGTCTGTCCTGATGTTTTTCCTGGAGAGAAGGGGCTTCTTTGCTGGCCTTCTTGACACCAGGCCATCCTCCAAAAGTCTTTGCCTCACTGTTCATGCAAATGCACTCACACCTGCCTGCTGCCATTCCTGAGCAAGCTCTGCACTGGTAGTGCCGCCAACCCCGCAACTGAATCAACTTTAGGAGACAGTCCTGGCGCATGCTGGACGTTTTTGGGCTCCCTGATCGTTCTTCACATCTAATGAGCCTCTTTCCTTGAATTTCTTGATGATCCGATAAATGGTTGATATAGGGGCAATCTCACTATCAGCAATATCCTTGCCCGTGAAGCCCTTTTTGTGCAAAGCAATGAGGACTGCATGTGTTTCCTTGCAGATAACCATGGCTAACAGAGGAAGAGTGATCTCCAGCCTTGTCCTCGTCAACACTCTCACCTGTGTTAACGAGAGAATCACGAACCTGATGGCAGCTGATCCTTTTGTGGCAAGGCTGAAATGTAGTGGAAATGTTGTCTTCGGGATAAAGTTCATTGTCATGGCAAAGAGGGACTTTGAAATTAATTGCAATTCATCTGATTACTCTTCATAACATTCTGAAGAATATGCAAATTGCCATCATAAAATCTGTGGCAACAGACTTTTTGAAAAATAATATTTCTGTCATTCTCAAAACTTTTGGCCATGAATGTATTGCTACCAATTTCATTTGTAGAGATGTAGATGGAATTCCAGTCAATCAAAGCAAGAGCATGACAATACTGTTTGGTTGAATTTAGTCAAATTTCAGAATGTAGTAAGTTTAGGAGGAAGAAATTAATTTGAAGAGCATCAGATTCAGTAAAATGGAAAGTGATCACTCATTGCATATGCAAGGGTGCCTGCACATATGCTGTCAGTGCACTTGTAAGGACACAGATAATAAGACTACTGGTTTGACGGGGAGTCATGATCCTTGTAGGGACTGTGATTAGTTGATGAACTTGTATCATAGTATGAGAGGACTGGTTTGATTTACTAGTTCAGCTTAGGTTAAAATCCCTCAGTATATGGACTTAATTTCATCTGATGATGATTTGTAATTGGGTGCAGAGTTCATTGAAATTTTTGCTACTACCAGCAGGAGGTTCATAGGCACAAACAATGAGTCAGTGGATTGCTTCACATTGAATTAGTGAAATAGGAAATTGAGGGATAGCAATCAATGAGGCTCAATGCTTGGTTGATAGCCTAAGTTGTCCGTTGATATTTTCAATGGGAGGACTGCATAGGGTACCAGCGGTGGAGCAAAGATTAGCTACCCGTGCCTTTAGTAATGCGATGTTGTGGAAAATGTATTTAGTACTTGTGTACTATGCAGCGACCCTTAGTATCATTCCAGGTAGCATCATGGTGGGATAAATTGGTGGTGAATCCAGGGAGAGATGATTGGGGCAGGTAATCAATCCTAGCAAAAGTTGACCACCAGCGGTCACACATTACATACATGTGCCTGGTGGCCAAGAGGCAGACAGAGGATCCTGCTAGACCGCTCAGATTGTGCTTTAAACACAATCAGAATTTCCAGGCATCATTTTTTGTCTGGTGTCAAGTTGCTAGATCCAATTAAAGTGAAAGAGGAGGTATGGCTTCACTAATTCACAACCCCCATCCCTAAATAAAAGCCTAGATTACTGTTATGAACCCCCAGGTTTAGCTTAATATCGTCAATGAAGTTGAAGACGAAGAGTACCCTACAGGTAGAGGTTACTGCATGGCAGTATGTCTGTAAAATCAGTCTTTAATTCAATTGAAAGTCTCCTCCTTCCTGAGCTAGCAATAACCTCATGTTAGCATGGAGCAAGTCAATAGAAAGAATTTTAAATAAATTTCAATTATATCTGGCACTAAATTAATAGCCTGTGCTGCCCAGAGATAAACAACAGCGCTGAAACATACACTAAGCTACAGGTATATACAGAGGACATCATATATAAGTTATATTTACTGCATAATCTTTTCCTGTTAACGCCATCCTGAGATGTACCACTACAATACATGATATATAGTATTCCCCATACAAGAGCACAGCAAAGCATTCGCCGGCAAAAGCTGGCAATATATAAAACCAGCGATAGCAATGTTAACACCAGCAGTAACCCCTTAAATGCATAGCACGAAATGAAAAAAAGCATATCAGCAATAAAAATATAATTTGTTTAGAAATTTTCACCCTAAATCTGCTCCTATGAGTTATACAGCGCAGCCTGACTATCTTTGTATAAAGGCCCCTAGGTGGGAAGTAGGTTGCAAAACCATTAAAGGAAACAGTTTTGTGATTCAGAGCAAGAATGGCAATGCAGATAGTAAAGATAAAAATCGTAAACTATTCAAAACAGCCTCCCTTTAATCTCAGTGAGACTTGCTCACGTACAGATGAGTGAATCGTTTTGGATTTTGTACCAATTTTGATGATTTGTAATACCTGAAAAATGTCATAGCAAAATACAGTTTGATTAAAAGTTTGGATAGACTGCACTCAAAAAAATGCAGGCAAAACCCAAAATGAACAGTATACAAATACACAGCGCCAGGGCCTGATTATCCAATAGGCTGACTAGGCTATAGCCTAGGCTGCTAGGCTTGAGGAGGAAGGTGCAATATTGTCATGACCATTTTAAAAAACCAAGTGGAAATGAGTATCCAAAACGCGGGAACTTAAACATTGTTTGGGGAGGGGGGAGGAGGGGGATGGAAGCTGGATTTTAAGGCGGGGGTCTGTTTTTACCTACCACGTATTAGCCTGACGTGGAGAGAGAGGAGACACTACAAGTGTATCAAGCTGGGTACGCACTACAGAAAATTACTGCAGATGCGATTTCTGTAATGATTTTACCAGCGACTAAAAGTCCCAATAATCATGAAGATTTATGTGTCCACACCATCACGATCTTCCTTCAGATCTGTGCTCTTCATCTCTCATAACCATCTGCTGAAAAGATTGTGACTGCGCACTCGATAGAGATCTGCCTACACTGCTGGTTGTGAGTGCGTACACACTTCCACATTTGTTCAACATCGTTTCATCATTGATAGAGATTTTTAGTCTGTTTATAAAATCAAATCAAATGATACGATTTACTTTGGCACGATAAAACATGATCGTGGGGTCATATAGACAGGTCCCATATCGGAACTAACAGGCGTTTATCGTGTGATTGGCACAATAATATTTGAAAAAACTGTAGTGTGTACCTAGCTTTAGCCTAGGGCAGCCTAAAACAATAATTAACCTGTACTGCATAAAACTGGATAGATTATTAAGGTTTTTGCAAGAAACAAAAAAGCCAAAGAAAGGACATATACATTTATCAAATGACCATCAATCACTGCTCATGTCTTTTTTAAAACTGATTCGCTCAACTGTAGAATAAAATTTCAAGTCAGAGTAAAAGGCAAAAGTATGATAAATTGAGACATAAGATAAAATACTCCTCATGTTGTGCATAGTTACATATGTATTGGGTAAACATATGGGGAGTCAATATTTCATTGCACCTCTAACTTGATTTCAGTATGGTTCCTGATAAGAAAATGGTCAATGACCCCTGATGTCAAGCTTAACTGTATATGAAAGGAAATTAATGATAAGAGCTAATCAGTTATAAATGGGTGGGATTAAAAGTTTAATAAGAGCTTACTTGGGTTCACTGCTCAAAAAACTTGAAATTTTCCTTTCTTGAAGCAATCAGGTTGTAGGGCAGAGTAGATAAACCATTTAACTGGCATATCTGCTAAAAATATGAAAACAATTTGTGCTTTAGTTTAAATAAATAGTAGAAAGATATTTTCATAATCACATATTTTGAATTTTACACTTTGGTTTTGTGTAATCTAAACAATAGTGACACACTAGGTTGGTTTAGACAGATGTAATACCTTACATTGTTTGTGTGTATAGAAAAGATAATTTACCTTGTCTTGACATTTGATAAAATTTACTTCATGGCCAAGTTCCTTTCATACTAAACAGAGAGGCTTGTAAATTGAGAACTGGTTTAAAATTCAATTTCACTGGTTTTAGGGTCTCAAACATGTTTGCTATACAATCTTCAATATGCGCCAGGCTTTATGATGTTGCTAAAAAAAATTCATTACACTCTCTTCAGGATTTGAAATATAAGGACTGATGTGGATTGTACACACGGAAAGATTACGAATGCACTTAACGACTGTTGTGTCTGAATAGTTTGTATATGTTTTTTGAAGATGTTGTAGTTCCTTAGAAATTGCTTTCTTAAAATTATAGGTTTCTATTATACAAGTATTATCTTGCTTTCTAATACATTGACAACTTATATTGTTTTCTCAGATCTGCGGCTACTGAAAAATTATTTCTGCTTTTATGAATTACAGTTGTGAAAATTAAATTGGACATTTTTCTTAAAGTATTTATTTATTATTTTTATTAATTGTATTTATTAAATGGATTTTATTTACTAATCAATTCCAGAGTATGAATGTTGCCATTTAGGTTGATTTTTACATAAATAGTTTTTTGTTGGAATAATACTAAATGGCTGTAGAATTTATAATAACTATAGCATTTTATTGTTGATATCACTATAGCACTAGGGAGGGTGGTGTTACCCTGAAGTTCCCACACCCTGAACCTTCTGTCATTCCATTCTTTTGGAAGGGGGGGCAGAAGATTCTGGCGCACCGGGGAAAGCTTTTGCAGAACCTGGGGCAAAATTTAACTCCCCTAGCCTTGCTAAAGACCATACTTGCCAACTCTCCCGGAATGTCCAGGAGACTCCCGCATTTTGCAAGAGTCTCCCGGACTCCCGGGCGAGTGTGGCAATCTCCCGCATCTGGATCTGCACTTTCTAGTGAAGTGGGCAGAATTAAATCCCAAACGCCTCGATTCCTGGTGAATCACAGCGTTTGGCCCCGCCCCCCGCTGTCAAATGACGCCTTTTGCGTCATCACGTCATGGGGGCGGGTCCAAAAGGACGCACATTTTGGAGCCCCGCCCCCCATTACGCCCACCTCCTCCGCAGGCTCCCGGATTTGAAGATCAGAAAGTTGGTAAGTATGCTGAAGACCCTTGCTTCATAAAGGGCCTTATGGTTCTGGGTTTGGGGATAGAGAGGCTCTTCCTTTTTTGACGAGGGCCTGAAGTTGCCATAACTCAGAGCACATTTTGTGTTTTCACTTTTGTGTTTTCACTTTTGTGTTTTCACTTTTTGCCAATATGGTGACAAAAAGCACGATCCTGGGCTCTTAAAATTTACCAGAGATTTTTACCAAACATTATTTCGTGCACATGGTAGGAAGGGCATGCAAATGGGTAGGGTCCTTGTGTGATGGCTTAGAAAGCAAGGGAAGAGGTGTACAGAAGGAAGATGACAGCTAAGTGCATTGTTGCTGGAGGAACTGAAGGGTCCGGGCAGGCAGTAGTCAACTATGTCTTCTGAGGGCTGATTGGAAGCAGACTCAAGTCGGGCTGCTTTGATGGCACATGGTCAGATGACTGCCAGGCAAGAAACAGCCCATTGACATCAATATAAAAACCTGCTTATCTGAGTAAGCCCAGGGCTCAGTGGATGTAGGTATAATCACTGGAATTATGTCACTTCTGGCCAAATATAAGCCAGATAGAAGATTACTTTGGTAGTTCTGCAGAGCTGAAGGAAGCCACATTAACTGCCAAACCAAACCCAACCCCCCCGATTGCTTGAATTTCTAAATTGATCCAAAGGTCAAAAACTTACATTGAATTTATGAACTTCAGAACTGGTCCATGAAATACTTCAAAAAATTCTAAACATGAAATTAGACTACTCAGCAGTGTTGAACAGCTTGATATATTACAGGGTGAACATTTAAATTGGGAGAAAAACATCAGATTGTACAACACTTAAGCCTGCGTGCAGAGGCTCTACAGGTTAAAGGAGCCCTTTATGCTATTTTGCATCATGTGCTATTTGTACCTCAAACTGGGGATTATATTTACTAAAGTGCGTGTTTGAAAAAGTGGATATGTTGCCTATTGCAACCAATCAGATTCTAGTTAGCATTTATTTAATACATTCCACAAAATGACAGCTAGATTCTGATCAGTTGCTATAGGCAACATCTCCACTTTTTCAAACACGCAGTTTAGTAAATATACTTCTCGGTCTTGTTTGGTTTCTCATACTAACTGTTGCACAAATTCCTTTATACACCTTTTTTGTGCAGTGAGTAAAGACGGACATCCAAAATGGCTGCACAGAGGACCTCTTGAATAAATATGTCCAGTTTATTGATGTTCACAGGCAAGAAAGAATATGACATAAAAATCTTATGTATACCGTCAGTTGGGCAGAATTGAAAGCTATAGTAATAATGTTAGCAGACAGGGAAATACCTTTGACAGTAGAGCTGATACACTAAACTAATCTCATTGGTTAAGTTTGACTTTGTATCACTATTTTTATCTCTTAATTTTCCACCCTTGTGTGACATTTTGTAACCTTCAGACTTATGAAGGTTGGAAAATGTTTCTCAAACTCAACTTAATTAGTCTAAACATTGCATTTATTTTTGGATTTACAAGTTATACCAGAAAATAATTAACTTTTTCTATGAGAAAAACAGCTAACAAAGAGGCAGACATTTTTTCTGGAGAACAAAATGCACTGAGAACTATGCAAATATCTCACTCATTGTGACTTCTGTATTGGATACAGATCTGTTTGTGACAATTCATTACTAAGTGGTTAGCAATGGGGAGAAGTGCCAGTCCATTTCAACCACTGATTAAACTAATATCTATATACTTTTTTGTGTGATATGACTGTGTATGTGAGTGTGTCTGTTAGGTGTACATCCTACTTTTTAAAATTAGTATAGGGTATAATATTTAACTACATGTATTTAAATGCTAGTTTGTGTTCGTCACTCACAGTTACAAAGTGAATAACTGGTTCCTTCAACTTCTGCTATTCCTACACTCTCTACTATATATTCCACCACTAATCATCTTTAATAAAACATTTCACAAGCTGCAGTTTACTCCATGATTTTCTGGTCCTCAGGGTCTGATTATCCAATAGGCTGACTAGGCTGAAGCCTAGGGTGTAAGCCTTTTGTGGGGGGCAAAATTTTGGACACTGCATAATTGTGACAGGGAATGGTATAAACTGAAATTCATTTTAAAATATAAGATAATAGTTATTCTCCAAAGTGAAAAAAAAAACCTGAAAGAAAAATGTAGTAATCATGTTTGCTGGCGGTTTGGAAAAGCTAAGGCATCGGTGGTTTTGTCCAAATCACTGGAGGTTAGGTTATAACCGCCATCAAAACCGCCATCCAAAAGACAGGACAGGACAGTTTTAATATCTGCTTCTGAATGGCTTCATAGCTCAAACATGCTGTTTGAGCTAATTTGCCATTCAGAACATAAGAGAAAGCACCATTGACATTTAAATTATTTAGACAATCATTATTTATTGATTAAGGGGCAAAATTAAGTTAATATTAACTTATAAGGGGAAAACAGTTCCATTATTTTAAGGGGACAAAATTATTTAATTATTATATTATTCGGGAACTATGTAATGCCAAATTGTGCAGCATAAATAATTATATCCAGCATTAACAATCAGTTAATATTATTATATATTCAAATTCTCCCCATAATATAATGTTATAATAGTGTCCCCTTAAAATAAATAAATACATTTCCCCATAAGTTAATATTAAAATAATTTTGCCCCTTAATCAATAAATAATGATTGCCCAAATAATTTAAATGGCAATGGTTCTTTCTCTTATGTTTTGAATGGCAAATTAGCTCAAACAGCATGTAGTAAACTCGTGTCTCACCACCACCTCTTTTAATTTGCCTATTTTGATGGCGGTTCTGTGGCGGTTTTGCAAATCACAGCTTGGTAAATCTGGTTGTTTGTATGTTCATCATTGTTAAAATTGGGATGTCGATTGTAAATTGGTGGTTTTGAAAAACGTCAATTCTTGCCATTTTAATGGTCGGTTTGAGCTTTAGTAAAACTGATGGAAAAATCGCAGAAAGCCGGCGGTTTCACCAAACTGCTCTTTAGTACATCTAGCCCAATGAGTAATCCTTGGGCAAGCACTTGAGGATAACCAAATAGGAGGGACAAGGATGGCAACAAACCCCTCCCCATTCACATCTTCACCCTCAGTAGCGCTCGATCATCCCTCTGTTCTGCAATACAGTTCTAATTTTAATAAAAAATTAAACTGAGTGACGTGACCCTTTTAAAAAGTCAAGCTGAGTTTTGGAACCATGTAAACATAAACAATATTGGGAGGAGTGGACGGAAGTACATTTTAAATTAAGTAGAATTTGTTCTTATCTACCAGGTATTAGCCTGTTGTGGGAGTCGGGGGGATGCTACAAGCATATTAGGCTAGGGCGGCCTGAACCCTTAATAAGGCCCTTCTAGACTTTTCGTTGACCTCACCAGCAACCATGGTTAACCTTACTTTCTATGTAAATTTATTCACATCATAATGTGTCTCTCTGTCCCTCCCTACATGATGACTGTGTAGTAATATTGTGTGTCTTCTATTTCATTATTCAAACTATTGGGCCAGACAGAAGGGAATCAGAAAGGGCATGGAAAACCATGACAGATTAGAGCTGAGGTTTTTTATGCTGGCTGGAGGGGCCCAGAATTTCTCCATTAAAACTATATGCGTTGGTTTCCTCCGGGTGCTCCGGTTTTCTCCCACACTCCAAAAACATACTGGTAGGTTAATTGGCTGCTAACTAAATTGACCCTAGTCTGTCTGTGTGTGTGTGTGTGTGTGTGTGTGTTTGTTAGGGATTTTAGACTGTAAGCCCCAATGGGGCAGGGACTGATTTGAGTGAGTTCTCTGTACAGTGCTGGGGAATTAGTAGCGCTTTATAAATAAATGGCAATAATAATACAAATAATATGGTCTATTACATCCCCTTGAAAAGATATACCATTAACGTAGCAAGATTTTGCGTTGGAAGAGTTCTGTGCATTTGATATGAGAATGTCATGTAAAATTAGAGTCCATAGTGGTATCGTTGGATATCAATGAGTGTATCAATGGGAGCTCATTCATGAAGCATGATCAAAATTAAAGCACCCGTAACATAGATTTCAGAGGTAACCCACCCCCGCTGGGGGTAAATTTATCAAGCTGCGAGTTTCCGGTGGGTTTGAAAAGTGGAGATGTTGTCTATAGCAACCAATCAGATTCTAGTTTTTATTTATTTAGTACATTCTGCAAAACGATATCTAGAGTCTGATTGGTTGCTATAGGCAGCATCTCCACTTTTCAAACCCACCAGAAACTTGCAGCTTGATACATTTATTTCCCCGGTATCAACTGTACAATCAATTGAAATTAATATGTATGTATTAACAGCCCTGGTTTCCAAATTTTCCTACCTGCTGTCACTGCAACGCCAGAGGAATAAGTTTGACTTAAAAGATAGCAGACATGAAGACTCAATGATTTTGTTATTTAAGAGGCTGGGTTACACTGGAAATTAAGGGTTGGGTGGACACAGTGGCGGATCCAGGGGGGGGGGGGCGATCGGGGCAATCGTCCCCCCTAGCAGAGACTTGCTAAATACAATCAGAGCAGCCGGGAAGTACACTGTCCCTGCCTGTCACTGCCGAGCGGACCTGCACATAGTGTGCAGCCGTCGGCAGCCATAGGTGTCAGAAAGGGGGCGGGGCCTAAATCGCCCCCCCTAAATCGCCCAGGGTACAACAGTTTTCTAGATCCGCCCCTGGGTGGACATTAAATTTGCAGTCACAGCCATAAGACTTGCTCAGTGATAATCATCATCCTCCACTGATGGAAAACTGAGGAGTTTGCAATAGGAGAAAGAGTGTGTTCAGTACTTGATCTGCATTCCCAAGGGTGAACATTCAGAAACCTTATTACTGAATACTCAATTTGCTGTCCACCAATTGACCGTAGATAATTGGCCACGACTGCATTCACATTCTTATGGACACGGTCCACCATTCTTCCATCTGGGAAAGCTCTCCACACTACCTGGGGATTTATGTTGGACCAGTACAGGAACAATTCAGGACAGGAGACATGTACCCTTGCTATGTCAGACAATGTTGCTAGGCAAAACGCAATAGATTTGGCATTGCCCCAGCCCTTAAACTCTACCATCCCCCCAGCCCTTCTTCCGAGCTCCACCTGTGGCTCCCCATTGCTCTATAGTAGAAATTAATGAAAAAAAATATTTGTCTTGTTCCAAATTTGGATACAAAATTTGGCATAATTTGGCCTTAAGTGTCTGCACTCCCACCCTAACCAGGGGCAAACACAGGATTTGTAGAGAGGGGTTTCCATGCCACACCACCAGTGGACGTGGTCAGCATGCTTCGGGGCGTGACTATAATTTTAGACAGTGCTTGGCTGCTCTCCAACTCTTCCTATCCCCATCATATACACGGGCAATGCTGCGTGCACTACTGTTAGGGGCACACAGCTCTCCCTTTTTGAACAGGCCATGTGAAGTGAAACATACCTCCCAACTGTCCCTACAATCAGGATAAAGTCCTGATTGAGTGTATCAGAACAGTTGGCAGACTGTCCTGCTCTCTACTATCTGTTCTTGCTGCTTTCAATACTTGATGGGGAGAGATGGCTGTGAACAGTGCAGACAGAAACAATCTGCAAACAAGCTACAAAGTGGCTGGTCCCAGGGCAGGGTCCAGCCACCTCAAGCATACAGTACCCCAAGCTGAGAGGGGGGGGGTGTTCCAGGCACTAGAAAACCCCCCTCGGTTTGCCTATGCTAACCAAACCACACAGCAGAATGAATTGTTCATCATTATTCCAGCTTTATTTAGTGAATATGAGCTCAGTGAGATGAAAATTTAAAAATGGCGTGCATAATGGTAGTCCATGGAATATACAAAGAAAATTTGAAGTTGAAGACTGTATCGCGCCTGTACCCCTGTGGAAACTAAAATTGTATGACATATCACTGCAATTTCACTTTATAACACGAAAGAGAGAGGCTTTACCCTCAAAAACAGGTGCAGCATATATGCTACATGTTAAATATACCCCGTTAAAGCTAATTTATTTATTCCTTTTATTTATTATAATTAATTCTTCTACTTTAGTATAATATCAAGTAGCCCATAAGAAAATTTCAGAAAAACTGAATCCATTATAAAGACAATTTGTTAATATTATTATTATGAGAATTAATAGTATACATTAGTGTTTAGGCTTCTTTATTAAAAAAGACAAAAATTATTTGTAATAAGTAATGCAGCAAATATGTATCAAACAATAAACCGACTGAAAAACCGCCATCCTCATCAATATGCTAAAACAATCTTCATTACCGTTGCAACTCTATCTTTAAAGAACAACTTCCATTTTCAGATTTTTTTTCACTTAACAAGAACAAAATTGAAGAATATTCAGTTCAAAGTATACCTCATTTTTAAAAATTACTTATGGATTATTAAATAAAGTAGATTTAAAAACATGAATCAATGGCAATAACCTAAATGGAGCTCATGCTGACAAGCTATTAATTTTTAATGTATCATTTGTACAAGCGTTACAGAGAAAAATATTCCCTTGATCATTAATTGGACAATGTTATATGACACGTGCGGAACAAAAAAAATTATCTTGTGGTTTACCTGTCTGGAAAATGTAGCTATCATTAGTCAGAAGAAGTAGGTGATCATGACTTACCTATTTTTCATAAATTACACTAAATAACTATAATGGTGCAATTTAGTAGTCCAAAGTTCATTTTTTTATCCGCAGACCAGCCATAGTTAACAGTTTAAAGTAAGGGATCCTGCTGAGAAAATAGTGGCCTAATCAGATGCCATAAATTGTGGCTGATCAGATGAGCCCCATTTTCTTTCAGCGTGAAGATCTAATGAAGTAGTTTACTATAGGGGGATTCACAACTTTTGTCCCTGCATTTGATTATTCTGGGTGGCTGCACCGAGTTCCAAACTGATAGAGTACTGTATGCTGTAGCTTAATCCTTGTGGATTTTGGTATGCATGCTGTGCTTTCCCAAGGTCTTATCATTAAATCTCCATATAACTGCTACAAAATAAGTGCCTCTAATCACTTCATATTCTAATCTCTGGTCAACCATAAACAGAAGAAATGCAGAACAATGCTACAGTATATTCCCAGTCACTGCCATTTATTATCCAAGATGAAATCACAAGTGATCTTCGTTACTACGGAAAACTGTCATTACACGGCATTGGCTTAATTCTTTTCAGTTGCCAAACAATATTGTTTATTTAAGAGCTGCATAATTTTTTTTTTTATGTTCGTACTTCTGTAATGCTGCAGTCTGGTATAGATATAGATATAGATATATATATATGTATATATATATATATATATATATATAAAATGTCATTTTATTATTTTGTATTCTTTTTCTTCGATAGAGGTTGAGCTAATTATTAAATATTGTTCCCAGATTGCAGTTATTTCTTATGAAGTTTTCCTAGGAAGCAGCAGCTAGTACATTGTGACTGTGGCCTGTTACGCTAAATTCATATATGAAATGTCAGCTGACAATATTGCTCAACATCCCATGTACTCGCAGCACTTATGAACCCTCAACTGCATGATGGAATAGAATCCTTAGCTGGAAGGAAGTTTGGTACATTACAATTTTAACCCTGTGGTGACTACCAAGAAGGAACAGAGAATTGCAATCAGATTGCAATCAATGGATTTTAAGGAAGCAATCACATGCCATAATAGATACTAGATTTTTGTTGAACCAAACTGCTTATTTGTTTTATAATAAAAATTACAATTTCTTAATATAAATTTAGATACTAATTTGTTACTCTTGTACAAAACCTAAAACATGTTCATTGATTTTCTTTTACATTTTAAATTTAAATGTACTATTTATATTCTGCATTTCGTATGTTGTTTCTATTATTATAATTAATTAAATGCATAAGTTATTTGTGTGTGTGTGTGTGTGTGTGTGTGTGTGTGTGTGTTGAATCATTAACCATTTTTACTTTGCCCTTACTGATAGAATTAAAAGGCATCTTTCATGCAGCCCCCATAAAATACAGCTGCCCCCACCAATCTTCCGCTCAGCATTGGATCAATGCAGAAAAAATGCCCTTTGATGCACTTTCTGGCCCTGTGATCTCCCAGCCCTAGGGGTTTAAAGGATGAGCATATCAATTCGGGACCACTGAACTGCATTTCCATTGCATAAGGAACCCTCCTCCAGGCTTTGTCCGGACAAACTCGAGCCCTCCTACTTTTGTCACTCTTCTTTCATGCTTTATTTAGCAAACATAAAACCAGCTTTGTCTGTTGCTGGGTCCATTCTAAACTTTGCATAAAACAGTTTAAAGTGTTGTTAAGCTGTATATACCTGCGAACACCTCCGGGGTTGTAACTGATTTCAAAATCTGTTTTTTTTGTTTCCTACTAATTATTTGTAAAATGAAACTATGCACCAGAAATATTAGTATTTTAATTCTCCCAAAAGGCTCTTTTAGCAATTAAAAATGCATTTAGGTCATAAATGTAGACCGCTTTGTATCAGGTCAACACAAGACATTTCAGTAACTGTGATGACTGTGATGGAAGCACAAATAAAAAAAGGAGATGATTTAATCTGAGTCCTTTTGATTGCTGTTATAGAAAACAATGCAAAGTGAAAGCAAAAAACATTTACACTGTTTCCCTTCTACATACACACTGTAAAGCTCCACTGCGATGGATCCTATTCCAATGGTTTCAGTCGATGCAAATCCCAAGTTATATCTGTCAATCAGCTTCTAAAGAGAGTGTCATAGGGACCCTAAATGACTTGCTCATCCACATCTGGTCCCAATTCACAGATTAAAGGGGATGACCATTTAAATAAATAAAATCCACTACAAATCTTTATGACTCCAGCCACATTGGTTATTCATTTTTTATTTATCTATACTGTGAGTCCAGCACTGACCTAGAGGTCTACAAATCCTGAATACCCCTCAGTTCCAGGTAAGTGCAATGCTGGACTTTACAAATACTTATTTACACTTTGTGCTACACACATTTTCATGTACATGTGCAATGTGTGTGTATGTTGGGAATTTAGACTGTAAGCTCCAATGGGGCAAGGACTGATGTGAATGAGTTCTCTGCACAGCGCTGCGGAATTAGTGGCGCTATATAAGTAAATGATGATGATGATGATGATGATGATGATGAATCCTGCAAAAGTAGGTGCATCCCCATTATCTTGCAATCCCCATTAGTGTACTGTGGGCATGTACCTATGTGCTCAATAGATGCACAAATAGGTGCATTTATGCTTACAGAAGGCACAGTGCATTTTTGGACTTTGTCAATGACCATTAGCATACCTCCTAACTTTTCAACTCCTTCAAATTCCTGTGAAGCATCAGCACAGGCAGGAAACCAGGATGTAGTCACATCACAATGGGGGAGTGACCACACACCCTGAGGCATGCCAAGCATTTTTGAAGCACTAGGCCTCCCTAACCCCAACTCTCCCCTAAAATCTCCCATGTATTGCAGAGTGCACCAGTGGAGACAGTGAATACAGTGAATGGATCATGTTGTCTAAAATTTCAACATTCAGGACAAGGGTGATTACAGTCTGGATTACGGGACAGACCCCTCAAATCGGGACTTTAATAGGCTATAGTTAAGGAGTTAGAATTGACTTCCAGATTAAATACAGGTATTTTGACAACCAATAGCATAAAATACAATGATGTTCATCAATCCCATAACCTATTCAAATATTTAATAAGAACCTTATACTGAAACATGTCTGATTCTAAAAGCAATATATGTTGTGTAAAATCAGGCTACTAACGGTGAATTGATTTGATCAAATGTTGTTGCAATAAAGCAAATAATCTGTAATTTATGTGATCATTTGGCTGATGCAGAGTTCTATGGAAAATGGGGGTAAATTATTATTTAAAAAAAAAAAAAAAAGCACAGAAAAAGAGCATATTTCAGCTTATAGGCAGTGCCATGCCCATGTCAAGATGCTTCCAACCTATGCATTAGAGTTTTACAATAGGTCATATTCAGCGCATATTTGCACTATAGCAGGTGTAAGATACGCCTCCTAACAGGTCTATCTTTGTGTTTCTGCAGGTCTGCATGAGCTGCATTTGCATAAACACGCCTTTGCTCAACTTGGCCTACGTTTGCACGCATGTTCCCTCTCATGTCCCACGTGTCCAGGTGCAGATAGGCGTAAGTGGGCAGCATGGTGGCTAAGTGGTTAGCACTTCTGCCTCACAGCGCTGGGGTCATGTGTTCAATTCCCGACCATGGCCTTATCTGTGTGGAGTTTGTATGTTCTCCCTGTGTTTGCATGGGTTTCCTCCGGGTGCTCCGGTTTCCTCCCACACTCCAAAAACATACTAGTAGGTTAATTGGCTGCTATCAAAATTGACCCTAGTCTCTCTGTCTGTGTGTGTGTTAGGGAATTTAGACTGTAAGCTCCAATGGGCAGGGACTGATGTGAATGAGTTCTCTGTACAGCGCTGCGGAATCAGTGGCGCTATATAAATAAATGGTGATGATGATGAAGTGCCAGATATGCACAAGCCCTGCATAGAATGCATATTCGTGCACCCAGGTTCTGGGCTTGCAGAAAGCGATTTCACAGAAGATACAAACTGGTGCACAACCCACGCTGCATCAGCCCAAAGCTATGTTCTTTAAAAAGAGCTACTAATTTCACATATTTATTATTGAAGCTAAGTGCAAGCTATTGTTCTCAGATATCTGCCAAAAAGCGGCTGACTAACATCGCTAAGTATACTAAAATATCACCACATTATCTTTTAATCTAAAATGTATTTAGTTCTGTTAAGCTGAACCATACATGTGAAAATGTGTGTGTATGCATTTATTCTATACATATTTTAATAGCCTCTTTATGTGAGCCAACTTATATCTTAAGTTTATTGAACATTTAATGCATTGTAATAAATATTTCATGGCAATGATATGTTTGAATGGTAAGTGCCATGTAATACACAATAAAATCGACAATACCTACTACTAGAAATATTCTTGAAATGAAGACATGCCTGTTAATATTAAATGAAAACAACCACAATAAGGTGGGTTTCTCAGGAATTGGATTACCAAAATATGATTAGCTGTTAGTGTGTGGTAGTTGTGAATGCTGGGATAAATTCACTAAAGTTCTAATATTTCACTGGACTATCACGTGACAATTGCAGACTTAGAGAATTGCCACTTTACAGTACAGGAGCACAGCAATTAAGATCTCACCTTTCATTGTTAAATATTGGATTTAAATAGATCCAATCTCATTGTGTTTGCAACAGATACCACGTTGAGGAGAAAATACTTTAGCTACCTGACAGTAGTATATTATGTGACTCTAGGGGGAAATTCCTGTAAAAATTAGTTGTGGTTCGGTTATGTCAAACACCTTAATATTGGTGGTGGATCTGGTTATTTTCAGTGTTTAGTTGAGTGGAAGAGAATGTTCCAGGGGTCACTTCTGCAATATGATACAAAGGGCTCTTCAACATTATGTAAAACCACATTAAAAGTAAGCAGCCTAAGACTATTAATGCACAAGTAGAATGGCTCTTTTGATTCATACACCCAATAGGTACTGCTAAGGGGCCCAAGGGTGACCTCTATGAAACTCAAAGCACATTCTTAGTGCATATTCTGCCTGTAGTATTGAATCAAAGGCTGAGTTTCTTACTGCTAAAGTGGAGAGAGAGGAATATACTTCAATGTACCTACTACCTAAACTAGTACTACCTGTCCAATTTTTATCCACACAAATAAATGTAATAAACATGTCAAACACAAAATAAATGGAAAAATAATAACTATTTTTTTTATTGTTGCACAATAAAAACTCTGCTCATTAATACTAAAGTGTATACAACATGATTGTACATGCTGATGACTATGATAGCACTATATAAATAAAGGATTATAAATCATTAATTAAAATAAAACTATTTTAATCATTTAGAGACTAAAGCATGTATCTACTTTTGGTAAAATGAATTAGATGGTGACTTATTATGATCAAGTTATGAGCAGATATGAATTTTAATTGGGTTGATCCAGAGGAAGGAAAAACAAAAACCCAGAGTGACAGTTGTCAGTTTAACCTGACAGGAAGAAAACAAATTCCTTCTAGTACCCAGGAAATTGAAATGGGATAAATTCCTTGAATCGACAATCCCCATAATATCCTCTGTAAATTGTGGGCAACACGGTGGCTAAGTGGTTAGCACTTCTGCCTCACAGCACTGGGCTCATGAGTTTAATTCCCGACCATGGTCTTATCTGTGTGGAGTTTGTATGTTCTCCCTGTGTTTGCGTGGGTTTCCTCTGGGTGCTCCGGTTTCCTCCTACACTCTAAAAACATACTAGTAGGTTAATTGGCTGCTATCAAAATTAACCCTAGTCTCTCTCTCTGTGTCTGTGTATGTGTGTGTGTTAGGGAATTTAGACTGCAAGCCCCAATGGGGCAGGGACTGATGTGAGTGAGTTCTCTGTACAGTGCTGCGGAATCAGTGGCGCTATATATATAGATGATGATGATGATGATGATGATGATATCTGCTGTTACCATTTCTTGTAATAAAGGCTTCTGATCCATTTTTTAATTTTGTTGAGGGATTTGATATCACCACCAAGGAAATAACAGGTGATCACTGAACCCCATAAAAAAAAATGTAGGGGGACAGGGGTAATGTGTATCCCTTCACTCTGGAAGCCCCCGCTCTGTTATTCTGAGCATGACCACATATTGTAGGGGGAGCCTACTTACACCTACAGAACCATCTTTGTGATGTTACAATTGTGGTTCTCATGTAGAGTTGAACGCAGTTTCTGTCTAAGACGCAGGCGGAAAAAAGGTACATCTTACATTGGTATGTTGAGCCAGACATATCCAAGCTGATGGTCATCACTACCAGTGCGCAACTTACACCAGTGATCGGTCACCCGCAAGTTTCTCTTCTCCTGACAGGCCCATATGCATTTGAGTCTCAGTCCCATTTGCTCCAACCTGCCCTTACACGCCCTTTCCTTCCCCTGTTTTGCCTCTTTAAAAATAAGGGGCTGCAAGTGGCTAAGCACAAGATGCAGCTCAGTCTACATATGGCCTCAAGCTTAAATAATGCTTTGTGGGAATGCAAATTATACACTGAAAATACAGTTTGTGTCCAACTCTACATGAGCCCCTGTATGTTTAAAAACAAAGGTATGGTTAGGTGGTACTTTGTCCTGACTAGGCTGAAAACAATATACAGGACCACATCTCATCTATGTTGGCGGGGTTGCAGTGAATGAGGGTCACATCTGGTGGTCCTGCCCAAAGATTGCTCTGTTTTGGGATGATGTGGGTGCTTTACTCAGTGAGGTTACACAGATTGAAATCAGGGAAGGTCCTTGCTTTTGGGATCTCCATTAGAGGCTCTTGATAAACATGCAGAGAAGTTGTCCATACAAATCCTTAATGCAGCCAGGTGCCCATTGGCTAAGAACTGGAAAAAATCAGAACCTCATCTAGAAAACACCTCATAAATAAAATTTGGTTCTTGGCATCAATGGAATAAATTTCGGCATACCTGATCAATAAATTTCACAAATTCTCCCAAATCTGGTGCGATTGGTTTATATATAATAGTCCCTCCAGTACACACGATATCAACACTCACCCTCAGGATACTTCCTCCCTCTTGTTTTAACCTGTTAAATTTGATGTTATATGTTGATTCTGTTTTCCTCAAATAGAGGAATGCTGTCTGCCGGAAGTCCCATGTCTTGTCTCCGTCCGCCCTCCCCTCACCCCTCACGTCCCTCTCCCTCCCTTCCTTCTTACATCCTAGAAAATAGACCTCAGACTCGGACGTATCATTCAATGGTTTTGTATTTATTACTTTGGTACATTTCAGGCCATCTAAATGAATGTGTATTTTATTTGCCTTCTTGTTACCCTTTTTATACGTTCTTCTGTGTAATGGCTCGGGCAGTCACACAGCCCCTTCCAGACGTATACAATGTCACCTACTCTGGCCTACTTTGGCTCTTCACTCTGTATGTATACATTGTGTGTTTGCACTTTATAAATAAAGTTATTGCAAAACAATTGCAAAAAACAAAGGTATGGGATATTGTTTTGTTTATGGTTAAATATGCACTTATGAAAGCTAAAGGACATTTATAAGTGCCCAGTTAATGATGTATGAAAAAAACCAACAGGATTATTTGTATAAAAGGCCAACTTTGCATTGCAGTGGCATGTTTGAATTGGTAAGTCCTATGGAATATCCAATGAGGTATCGTGGGAGAGTATTTTTGAAAAACAATATTTACCATTTTATTGCAGACATTGATAAATTACTACACCTTATTTTATTTGGTGCATTTTTCAATGTGTATGTTTAAATACTTTGTAGCCAAGTCATGTTATTAACCACTTTAATACCAAATGTAGCATTTTGTAATTTGTCAATTCAAATAGGGATAACTTTATTATCCCATAGTACAAACAAGTGAATTTTATATTTTTATTCTTTTTTACCTGAACAGATTGCACATTAGAATAAATTTCAATTTTAGTGTTTAAATTATATATGTTTATATTTTTAAATATATGTGCTATTATTTTTATATTTTTATTTATTTTAAACATTTTTCAACACTGACCAAGCAAGGTTTCATCATTACCTGAATTCGATATTATACCCAAAACTGTTTTTACATTTTATTAAGCTCATCCTATAACCTTCATTTTAATTTATACTTTGCAAACACTAATCCAATCTGTTTTATTCATGGAGTCAATAAGTAAGCTCCATCATGTTCTGTTGTTTTTAATGTGTTCCATCATGGAACATATAACAGTATCATTTTATTTTTCCTGTTTATTATTATTGTTTTAATGAATAAATAGTTTCATTACTTCTTTTCATTCATGAATCAATATATTTGTAATTGGAGTTTACACACCTGGGGCCTGATCCATTAGGGATCTTATCTTGAGAAACTTCTTATTTCAGTCTCCTGGACAAAACCATGTTACAATGCAAGGGGTACAAATTAGCATTCTGTTTTGCACATAAGTTAAATACTGACTGTATTTTCATGTAGCACACAAATACTTGATAGCTTATTTGTACACTGAAATTTAAAGTTGATATTTGTGTACTGCAGAAGATGGGTTGGAATGAAACCCAGTAGCTGGAGACCGTAGAGCAAACCGGAGGTAGCCAAAGAGTCAAAATCAAATTGGACACTCATAGACAACAGGGAAGTCAGAGCCAGATAGTTGTCTAACAAAACCAGGAGTTGCTACAAAGTTAGGCTAGATATACATTGGCCAGATGAGTGCACGAAAAAAACCTCCAATCAGCCAACATCCGACTGTTTGGTCAGATATCATGTGAGTGTGTATAGTGACACGATGATCTAAAGTCGTCCCAAAGTGCCGATTATCGTTTCATTTGGTTGGTTGTACTGTTTAATATTTTCCGACCAACCACAGACCGATCATGTAGTGTCTATGCACTCATGCTCACGATCTCCATAGAGTTTACAGAGTCGTGTTTTTTTCAGCTGATGCTATCGATGAATGTCCTGGTGAATAAATGTAGAGAGTTCTGTAGAAGAAATAATTAATTTGTTTGTTCTGAGATAGAATGTTTTGTTTTAGTGTCACAGAAGCTAACGAAATTTGTTAGGACATGTGGATAGCTATAACAAGGCGGTTTTAATCAGTGTGACAATGTGACAATAATGAATGAATGAATATTGTGCTGTCATTCTCTGTAGACTAGAGGGCCAGATGAAGTACCAGATGAAGAGCACAGATCTGAAGGTAAATCGTGTCAGTGTATATGCATTAATCGTCAGACTAATCGGACTTTCAGTTGTAGGTACAATCGTTTGAGATAACACGTCGACCGGAAAATTCTTCAGTGTGAACCTAGCCTTAGTCAGTCAAAGCAAAAGGGAGGGAACACAAGATAAAGGTAATTTGTAGAACAGACAGACTTATATTCGCCTAAAAGTATCGGGAAGTGGGTGGTAGACTGAACTGAGCATGTTCCAGGTAAATTCACAAGTTAAACGTTCTCTAAATAAGAGCTGAGATAAACAGCTTTCACTATGACTCTACACATAGAACTATGCTTTCCAAATCTTGTGGAGTCCATTTTTCTTTCTTCTGGATCCAAACAGTACCTTTTTCTTTTTTCCAGTGTTCGTGCTAATCTGCTGAGTGTCCCTGAATCAAATTTCTCAGCAAGGGAATGGTATGTACTAACTATAACAGGAAAACAGAAGGGATTTACAAAGCATAGGCATATCTGGTAAATATGAAAAGCACATTTTTAAGTCTAGCCGCAGTGATAGCTCTGTGATTCATGATAATACTTTAGTAAATGTTTTTTGTCAGAAGGTTCTCAAACAATAACTAGTTGTATAGTTCCACCCAGTAATCTTCTTTCATTTAGGGCTTTCACTCTTTATTTTATTATTGTAGAAACCACATCAAAAACTCTGTATAGAACCTATGACATGAAGTGAACAATAATAGCATTTGGGATAAATATATCTTATTTGTAAGCCAAATCTTTTCTACCTTTTTTCTGTTAATGTTTAGTAAAAATTTGTTAGAAGTTATTGTGTACAAAGAAACATAATTCTCTGTTTATCTCCATTTATTGATATGAGCAGGAATTGACACATGAATGGCTGTACTGAACTCAAATTAAAAGAGGTACTTTTAAAACAGCAATCCCATGAAAAATTTAGGTGTGTTTTTTTTTTAACATTGAGTGAAAAATGTTGGTATTTACTATTTTTCCCCTTACTTTTTTCCTTCAAGCTGCTATTAATGATTTATGATTCTGGACTGTCATGGCAACCACAGTCACATGTCACATGATGTGGCGACAACCTCCTTCCCTCCATCTGCCATCACATGGCATGCTGAGAGTCGATGAGAGTCAAGAAGAGATATTTAGTTTGCTATTTTTTTAATTGTAGGTGAGATTGCTGCTTTAACTTTTCACTGCTTGTTTTAGAAAACACCTAGAGATAATCTACTTCAGGCAGAAAACACCAGTGATCACGTCACTGGTGTTTCTTGCTGTCACCAACATTGTGATGCATGGGGATAGTGGTCTCTATGACAATGTTTCCCCAAATGTCTTACTAGGGAGCGGGTGTCCAGGAAGTCATCTTAGCAGGGAATGAATGCCTTTCGGATTTAAGAAGATAGCCGTCTAATTATTGGACAGGAATAAGTAAACAAATAAGTAATGACTACTTTGAGGGCAGTGAAAGGGGTAACCAACTTTTTGTCATCCAAATATTTTTTTTTACAATGATTCCAAGTTTTAATTTTATCCACAATTTCTGTGAACATTTCTCTTGGAAAATACTCCATCTCAGATCAGACAAAATCTTTACATTCCATGGATCAATTACTTTACCCTTCCTCCTAACTTTTTGCTATATCATATGAAAACATGCAATTTCATAGACTAGTATGTCAGAGTGTCAGACAGAAAAAAATGGCCTAGATTTCCTCCAATGATTTAAAGAGATTGCATCATTTGCATAGGGGCAGAAACTTGCACAGAAGGAGGAGTTGGTTGGACTGAAAGGTGTTTATGGAGTAGATGTGTCTAATTTTGCAGAACACTTAATTATGTGGAGTGATAGTAATGAAATGAGATAAAGTGCTGAATAGGGTGGAGGACAAGGTACATTTTTAGGGATGTTCATTGCTGTGTAGATGGCGTCACAGCCATTTCCACTCCATGAAATAACTTGTTTTGTGCCAGCTCCCAGTTGGTGGAGATTAGGCCTTGTCCTATACTTTGATAGGATGCATTTTGCACCTTTCACTTGCATTTTGACAGACAAGTGGCTTTCAAGGTGCATTTTAAACTATGTAAAATAAAGCTTCAGATATACAAAAGTGGCTCATGCAATAAAGGTAATTCCAATGTCTTCTCTCTAATGATTAATCTAAGACTTAGATGAAGCTAAACCAGGCAGTATTTTAGAAGAAAAAAAGTAAAAGTTAAATTTAATGAAGCTCTATATAGGTCTATAAAGAACAGTGCTTGATGAATAAAGCTCTAGGCAAGGCACAATATCACTGTGTCTGTGGACCCAACTGCTTGAATAGCATTCTAATTAAATCAATAGAATCATAATTAGTCAGGTCTGTAAATGTGGTCAAACAATTGCTGCTATCAGCCTGTATGTTCAGTTGACTTAGTGCTGAACAGTCGGATTTTATATACATATATGTCCAAATTGGACCCTTATCCTGGTGCTTGGGCTGAGTGGCAGGACTGTACTCATGTCCACTCAACCTTTTATGTCTGACTATAGATAGGTGAAACTCCTGCAGTTTAGTTCGCAGGACAATTTGCTATTTTGGGTCAATTTGATCTTCGATTAATGATTCAAACAAAAAACGGTACATGATACACTTATTCAACTTATTCCATTTTTTTTAAAACTAGAATTCTTAAGTTAAAAAATATTTTAAAAGATAATTTTAGCCAAAATTATTTTTTAAAGGACAGTTTTGTGCTGATCTCAAACCTTTTGCAGTGTAAACTTTGCCAACCAATTCTGCAACTGAGAAACACCTATATCTGTGGAAAATGTGCTCATCTGGTGGGCTAACCATTCTCCTGATGCTACTACTCACTTAATGCTTTGCACCAAAGACAAAGAAATAATTTCTACCACAGTCACAAATTCTGATGATACAGTGAGTATGTAACAATATCTATCATCAATCATGTCCCCAACATGCATGACACATTCTCTTTTAGCAAACGTATCATTGATGCTAGTCCCAGAGTCATAATTGGGTGCAATTTAGGTCAGAACATGATGATGCCATGCATTGGTCTGTGCAACTGTTGGGCTGAGAGTTATTTTGAATTGGCACTGGTTTATGTAATCATGCCTACATCTGCATTAAGTCCCCTGTTCTCAGCACTCTTTGCTTGAGAAAGTTATAAGTACTGTGCATTAGTTGTGAGTACTCCTTTGCCTGTGGTAACTCTGTTGCTGAACTTTGGTCTGCATAACCACCCTGTTTACGCCAACCCTTGACCTTGACAAATGACCTCTATCATTCCGCTCTCCCGGGTTCTCACCTCAGCTAGTCTGTTTGCCTGTTCCTCTGTCTGTATCTACCTTCTGGATCATCAGACAGGACACAGTTTCCAGGACCAGGTCAGTTACTTTTTGCCTTACTCAAAGAACCACATTTAGGGCTAGATTTACTAAACTGTGGGTTTGAAAAAGTGGAGATGTTGCCTATAGCAACCAATCACATTCTAGCTGTCATTTATTTAGTATATTCTACAAAATGACAGCTAGAATCTGTTTGGTTGCTATAGGCAACATCTCCACTTGTTCAAACCAGCAGTTTGGTAAATCTAGCCCTTAGTGTGTTATTAATTACACAGGGTCTTTGTTTTACATAATCTACAATTTCCCCTTTCTTGTAGTAATTTCTATATAGACAGGTAAGTATGTGAGTACAGCATAAGTATGTAATTGTTATTGTTTAAACTATTTTGCAATGCATAAAACATTTATATTTTATTGCTTAATTTTTTCACTCTATAGCAGATTTAAACATCATTTTAATGTCTTATTTTGAAAGTATCAAAATTTAAGCATCAAAAAATAAGTGTATTAGAAATTGCCAGAACATGCATCAGGCATTCACTGAAAGTATGGTAAAGAATTTGTTGCAGTTCATATTAGATTTAAGTCCTAAGACAAAAACAGACTTTTAACTGAAAAGAAAATCCAGTTCTCCACTTTGTGATCGCATATTTAAATGTCCCCATTATCTTGCTTGGATTATGTGCCTGACAGCTCATATCTGTGTGCTCTGATCCCTACTAATTTTCACTGGTTCACATAAACATAAAGGAGTCTTAGCACCCTGACAAATTGCCAGTGAACACCTGCCCACTTCAACTTTCTCTGTCTGTTTTTTTTAACACCATAACATTTCTGGAAGCTATATTCTTCAATGCAATTTTCCCTTTCATAAATTAGCACTGAGGCTTTTCTTTGAAAAAATAAGCTTCCAGTGGGATTTTTATTAAATAGATTTTGATCCCGTTCATCTCATAAATCAGACATAAAATTCTTTGTATACCAGGACTTGTTTTTAAAAAGACGAGAGATCATTTGCTTACCAGTCAATTCTGTATTTGCAAACATGGGAGGGATTTTGTTTTATAGATTTGCAGGTGGAACTCTAAAGATTTTTGTCTTCTTTGAACACATCTGAAATGTATTTAGTAGGAGAACAAATAGCGGCATGTTGTATCCTGAGTATGCTTTCAAAGTATTAAAGAAAAATGTTGTTGCTTGCTTTATTATAACTTTAGATGCCTTTTCAGAATCAATATTTGCTTTTCTCCAAACCGCAATGTGTTAGACAATATGATTTCACAAGGGATGTACATTTTTACTAAGTTTTCTGATGAGGAAAACTAGGCTTCTTTGATGGGATCAGACAAGCTGCAAACACAGCTGTTAACTCCGAAACTGATGGATGAGCCGGTAAAAGAATTTTGTGACAAGGAGAGTTAGCTACAGATTGCTGCCAATGTTTTATGTATGGTTAACGAACATTCACATGCATGGTCTTTGGGGTGTGCCTAGCATGTGTGTGACACAGTAACGGATAAGACCAACCTCTCATCACTTATACAAACTACCATAAACACTTTTATATTTGTTAATTCCATTAACAATAGCATAAAGGAAATAAATTGGTGTTTTAAACATTAATCCCCTTTATTTTGCTGCACCCCAAAACTTGCACCTGCCTTACCTCGTTATAGAACACCCAAGTTCATGCATGTGTTTATCAAGTAATATTCTGCAGTGTTGGTTATGATTGTAATTATTTCAAAGTGAGATATTATGAAAGTCTAGCTAAGGTAATAAAAATGTACTTTCCTGTATGTCAAGCTTTCAGACATCTATACTCTTTAAATTAGAGGACACCTTACAATAAATTTCATAGACATATATAGAGATATCAAGATAATAAGGCCAAATCACTGATTTCTTCAATTTTTTTATCCACTAAACCTTGAAGGTACAATAGACATAAAGCTGGACTGAAAGAAAATAGTGACTACAATATATTCAGGGGCTGATGCAATAATTGTCTCCCCGGCAGCAGGACAGGGGCATGGCTACATACCCTGGGGGCGTGCCTAGCACTTTTGAAGTGCTAGGCTGACTTATTCTCTCCTCCCCTCCACACCAAACCCCTTCATTGCCATGCGTGAACCCTCAATTTTCCCACCGATTGTGACAAATGTGTCCCGATGGGAGTATCCAGCCTCAAATTGGGAGTGTTCCATCAAAATCGGAACAATTGAGAGGTATGGTTTTAGGCTCACATAAACAGTTTCAAAAAGCAATCAGTGTCTGATTCATTAAGGAACATAAATGGCAATATGTGTGTTTTTTTGCATGAAATTGCTCCACGCAGGTCCAGAAAGAAGCTATACACAATTGTACACAATTGATACAGTTGATCTTCAAGTGCAAAGGACACCTACAATTTAATTAGCGGAACAGGGACGGGAAGGGGTGTATGCACGTAGTCAATTTACAGTAAGGATATGCCAAGTTTGAGCAGCAGCACCTGGTTCAAGCTTCAGGCATCTCTCAGGTACATGTTTTTCGTATCACTTGCACCAGTTATAAGTCTGCTGATTGATAGTGATGACGGTTGCATATGCATTGCTAGAACATCAGAACATGTATTTGCAATCAGGAGTAACTGTAAAAAATGCACAATACATTAGTTTTGCGTGCCTTAATGAATCAGGCCCGCATTGTTTGTGTGTGGTTTTGAGTGTGTGTGTGTGTGTGTACTTGCATTCATATGCTTGTGGGGACATTGACCTGTTTACACACCAACACTGTGGGGACCTGAATCATAGTGGAAGCAAAAATTGAGGTCCCCACAAAGCCTGTCAAGGCTAATCAACGTAGGGGACCTTGCTGATATGTTCACCATAAACATCTGGTATCTCTCCACAAGTCACATTTGTCGGAACAAAAGTGTGCGTCTGACCAAAGTGGAGGGGAGAAAGTGTGTGTGCACCACACCACTAGAGGCTAGAATACCGTCCAAATGAATAGCAGGAGCAGGAGCAGAAAGAGGTAATGACTGCATCCTGCCGGCGCTTTAAACACTAAGCGGTTAAAGACACAGTAGAATCCATCTGCTGCTGTAGGTAAAACGGGGACAGTGAAGCAAGACAAAGCCCACCCGTAGCTCCAGCTATAGCCCAGAGAGCAGTGAAAATGAGTATGCCCCTGACACTTCGAAGGAGAGCGGTTCAGACACCAGCGGTGATACCCTTTTGCCCTCCAGCGCAGCAGAATGCAGGTACCCAGATATGAGTTCTATGTACCACCATTCTCGACCTTCTGCTTGCCGTATTTTAAACATAGAAGGTCGGAGAGACGACGCTGTGTCTGTCCAAATGCTATCCAGAAACAGTGATGGCTCCAGGGCGTATAACAAAAAGCAATACTGCCTGTACTGTGAGAAGCCCCTCTTAAAAATTGCCCTTGGAGCATGTTCACTACAATGAGACTCAAGTAGCCTGGGCCCTGAAATTCCCGAAACATAAGAAAGAAATGTGCATGCAAATGGCACATCTTCGCAATAGAGGAATCTTTGCACAAAACACTGGGGCATTGAGGGCAGGCCATGGTGTTCTGGTCCCGTGCAAACTTCCAGACAAAGAAATGGTTGCTGAAGGCTTCATGCACTGTTTAGCCTGCCAGGGCTTGTTTGCAGGAAATACCTGTGGCAACACATGAAGAGATGTAAGCTAAACCGAAGGGGCAACAAGCTCACACCTGGCAAAAACAGAGTCCAGTCACTGTGTGCCTTTGCTTAGCCTGTTCCACCTGACATCAGTGGTGGCTTTTGGAAGCTCTTGAGTGACATAACCCAGGATGAAGTCTTACTCGCAGTCAAAAATGACCGATGCATTATCCAGATGGGGCAGCATATGTTCAACTAGGTCGGATCAGATGTTGGCAGGCACGAATACATCCATGACAAGCTTAGAGATATAGGCAGGCTACTGCTACAGGCCAGAAGAGCTGCCCCTTTGGAGAGGATGGAAGACTTTACCGCCCCATCAAACTTTATGCACGTAGTAGACACTGTGAAGCTGGTAGCTGGCTATGATGAGGAGACAGGTACATTTAAGACACCCTTGCTGGAACTCAAGGACGGGCACGGCCTGCAAAAGATAGCGAGCATTGTGCAGTGCTGAGCCATGATAGAGGGCTGCGCTGCTGTGGTTGAAAACTTTCAGAAAGCTATATGAGGCGAGATGGAACGAGTTGATCTTCCAGACAAAGAGATGGTTGCTGAAGGCTTCATGCACAGTTTAGCCTGCCAGGGCTTGTTTGCAAGGAAATACCTGTGGAAACACATGAAGAGATGTAAGCTAAACCGAAGGGGCAACAAGCTCACACCTGGCAATAACAGAGTCCAACCTTGAAAACTCTTAAGTAGTCCAAGTGAAGCATGCCTCAGCTCTTACCTTTCACGGAAGATGTGAAAAAATGTACTTGTACCTGGATGAGAAGCAGCAAGCCTACCGAATTTACCTATCCACCAAGTCAATGGTTAACCACAGGGCACTACTTGTAAATGTCACCCTGGCATAGGAGATCTTGTTCAATCGAAGAAGGGAAGGGGAAGTTTCAAAAATGTTGCTGACTATCTACCACTCAAGAGATACTTCAGATCTCCACAAAGATGTGTCCCTAGTGCTTTCCGAGGTTGAGTGGAAGCTCTGCCAGCACTTTACTCGCATTGAAATCCGAGGAAAACGAGGGAGAAAAGTCCCTATCCTGTTGACACCAGACATGCAAGTTGTAATGGAACTTCTAGCAGAAAACCGTGACAAATGTGGAGTGGATAGCCAAAATGTATACATGTTCACCAGACCAGCTGCCTTGTCACACTTCAGAGGCTCCGATTGCATATGACTGTTAGCCCGAGAGTGTGGGGTCAAGAATCCCCCAACACGCTGTCTTTCACGAAACTTCGAAAGCACATTGCCACGCTCTCGAAGGTCCTCAACCTAAACGACACAGAACTGGATCAGTTGGCAGACTTCCTTGGGCACGACATCAGGGTGCATCGGCAGTAATACCGCCTCCCAGGAGGTACCCTCCAACTTGCTAAGATCAGCAAACTGTTAATTGGTCTCAAGAGTGGCAGACTGGCCGAATTCAAAGGCAAGAATTTGGACGAGATGCACATTGATCCGGACAGTAAGTGGAAAATCTTGTGTCTGATGTATGCTTTTGACTTTTAGCTCGGCCATTTACATATCGGTTTCTTTTAAGAACTGGTCCAGCTTCAGAGCGACATGTCGTATGATGAGCAGTCCACTGTGACAGAGGGACAAGTGGCCAAGCGTGTAGTCGACACTTCCACATCAAAAGAGAGGCGGTATATGGACCTGGCAACACAGGACCAGTGCCCAGCCATGGCCTCAACAGGTAGGTGTAGCACACAGTTTTGGTATTCAGAAGCACTTTGCCTTCTCTGTATTTTGCTGAGCCATAATGGACCACTCTACTTCCTTTCAGGTTGCAAAGAAGTGCGGAGGAAATCCAGGGACAGAGAGAAGGTCCAGTGCCCAGCCATGGCTTCCACAGGTAGGTGTAGCACACAGTTTTGTTATGCAGAAGCAATTTGCCTTCTCTGTATTTTGCTGAGCCATAATGGACCACTCTACTTCCTTTCAGGTTGCAAAGAAGTGTGGAGGAAATTCTGGGACAGAGAGGAGGTCCAGTCTGTGGAGAAACACCTGATGAAGTTTATACAGTCATGCCGGGTGCCTGTAAAGCGAGACTGTGTTGCGAACCTCATGGCTGATCCATTCATACTGAATGATTGGAGGGTAAAATTCTACACAAAGAACCGAATAACAGCTTTAAAGAGGGATCTAACTTGTTCAAATGATGCACAGTAGTTGAACAGGCTGTGGCCTCCATGGCTAGGTGTTGGTGTAAGCGGGCGTGCGGATGTCTTCAGATACACAAGACTTTTCCTACCATTGTTATTAATTAATTTATGTATGCGGGAATGTGGATGCCCTCATGCAATCAAAATACATGACATTTTCCCCATCTTGCAGTCCGTGTCAGTACTTTATGCAAAGTCAAAGTGTAAATCTCATGTGGTAACTCTGGTGACAAACCACTCCTACACATACCCCTATGATTGTTCCGTTGACAGGACATTAGGAAAGGGGTGTCCCTATCTGCCATGTTCCAACCATGGGTCCTGACGATGCATTAAAAACAAGAAAAAATGGAAAAAGGTGGATGATTTCAGTTTACTTGATTAGAGTATTATATCTAATTTCCATATATTCCTGCTATTTAATTAATTAGATTGATCAAATAAAAAGAATGCTAACCTTTTTTTGTCCTTGGGTAATCAAATCACTTACGGAGAAAAGTTATTTTGAGGAAAATGTATAGCAGTGCAGAACAATTAAATATAATAAAATATAAATAATTACATTATTTTTTTGACTAGAGATGAGTGATTTGGCACATGTACCAATTCATTTAATTTCGAATATGTCAGTGAACCAAATTGCAGAAATTTTGCTTATCTAGATATGAGAGAAATAATATCTTCATTGTCAAAATTACCAACATACTCACTGACCAGGGAGTAACTTTTCATCCTGTTGCCCTACACATCCAGGTGTACAGTTTTGTCAGGGTGTATTCCAAGAGGCGTTTGCAGCCAATGGTTCATGTGTATCCACAAGGACAATTGCATAGATCTAGCTGTATATCCATCAGGCTAAATTAGATTTCAATAGGAAGCTTGATGCAAACGTTGTCTATCACTAACCGGTCAGAAATGAAACTCATGCCTACCATGATGGGGATTGTCGACCAACCCCATTTAACCTCAAGATCCAATCCATCCAATCCAATCCAATCAGATTTTAATCTTCTAGAATTTGCAACAGGCTATGTTATCCAATCTGTTAAACAAACAAACCAACCAACTGTGTATGTGTGACCAGCAGAAACCTGTACATCACAGGTGATCTAATGCATTTCTTCTGTTCTATACAAGGGGAAGCTCTGAGCCACCCATACGGATTTCATTTTTTTAGTTCAAAGACCAAGTCAATCACTATCAAATTAGAATACATTTCTATGGATCAGAGGTGAGGAGCATTTAGAATTGTGGGATTAATGCTACATGTATGCTGATCTTACGCTAAACTCTTTTCTGTTTTCAGTGATTAAATTACTTATCTGAGTTTGGTGTAAAATTATTTTGAAGTTTCTTGCACAAAAACAATTCAATATTTGTTACCTAGACTTACATGACTGAAAATTTGACAATATGTTGTTTCAAGGATTATGGTAGAAAATACATTTACTGACAACTCGTCATGCCTTGTAAGTTTTAAGATTTTCTGTCTGAAAAAACTTCCTGTGCTAAAATGTTAAAAAGAAACAAAATGACACAGATATTTTTAACCTTGCGTGCTACCGTGTCTGGAGAGGAACATAGCCAGCTTAACCCAAATGAGTCAGAGAATAATAAATGAGAGTTGGACATTTTGTATTATACACCACAATATTAAAATTTGATGAAGATCAATCCATCATATTTTTCTACCACAGATCAATAACTTAGTTTCAAGAGAATCAATGCATTTACAGAAATTAATATTTATTCTTTAATTCAGTTAATTATATTTAATATATTCTTGCAGATTAATTTGTTTTAGCTCAGGTACAGGAGGAAAATCAGACCCAAAAGAGGCCAGGAACAAATCCTGGACCGCCAGCATTGAACTTTATTAAACAAAACAAAACTCATTTATTAGTAAAATTAATGAAATGATCAAATCAACCTTATTAATAAATCCTTGACTGAAATTGACTAAAATCATATTACATTGTTAAATACAATTTAAACACAATGTATTTACAGTGCCCAATAGTTGTTTTACATACGTGTCTCTCAAACGCATTTTTAACTGTTCATATAGTTCAAAGTACAAGTTCTTTGAAAGATCCTTATTAACTCCACTTTTGTAATCATGATTTAATATTTGAATCCAAGCAGACCACGATCCATGCGTCTTCACCATTAATTACCCGGTCTCCACTGGCAAATCATCCAATCTAAAAAATAATAAAAAGGGGTGCGCTTTCATGGTGTAATATTATTAAAACAGTTTTATTAAAAAACACACAAATTCAACACATACCAAAAATTATTTGTACGTGAACATATAGCAGCAAAAGCTGAACATTATCTGGATATTTCTGTTTGTCCATTCCACATATAGCTAGCATGTAGAGGCATACATACAATGACCGATTGTGAGACAAAACCCTCTATGCGTTTCATCAGAGAGAGGTCTTGATAAAGTCTGACAAAAGAATTGCCTGAAAATTCCCATAGCAGTGGAACCACCCTAAAAAACTCTGGGGAAAGAGTATGCCTAGTAGACTCTGCCTGAGGAACCACCATATCCTGCATTGCCAGCATTGCCAGTGAGAGAGAGTAAGCAGAACTGCTAAAAAATGGAGACAAATGCATGCCCCACTATGCTAGGTTGGCTGGTAGAGGTTTGGCCGGAAACCATAAAGGATTGTACCATAACCCCTTGGGACTGAGCTGCTGGGCAGTCATGTACATGCTTGTCCCCTGTGCATGGGCTGTGACAAGGACTTACTTGTCTCAAGAGAATGGGAGTATGAGCATGAGAAGAAAAGGGTGTAGGCAAGGCAAAGTGTCTGAGCTTTGGCAAACAGAGCCTCATCCTGGACTCTTGGCAAAGAACACTCCATGCACTTTAATGGAGCAAGATGGTCCCACAAATGTAGAGAAATCACCAGATGTGGTCGTAGAGGAGGTAACTGAAGATAGTAAAGCATTTAACCACCATCATGAGGGAGACTAAGAGAGGGCTGGGGTTTAAACCAAATTTAGCACCAGCTGAGCAGGTACAAAATCTGAGGCAGTGGATGGTAAGGAGTGTCTCTTCTCTTGACCCAAACTTGCCAAATAATTGGTACACTATGTTGTACCAATTAATTGGATCCATTAAGGATCAGATCAATATGTACACTGTAAATACCGTGGGCCCATCTCGATGGAGGAAAGAGAAAGTGTTGTTACCCCTCAATGCATCTACACCAGAGAAGGACTCTGACCTGTTCAGACAGCAGTTTGTTAATCCACAGTTTAGTTGCAACTGTGAGTAGAATGGAGCAGATGGTGAGAGAAACAGTCCACAATTGCTTGGGTTTTGAGTACTCTCTGACATCAGAATGGGTGTTCTACAAGATAAAAATAAACCAACAATCCTGGGTTAGCACCATGGTGGTGGAATCTTTGCTGAAAAGATGAAATCCATTTTACTGAAAGGAGAAAAACTGTATAGGATTAAAGAGGAAATGAGGAAGTGGCTAAAGGAAAACCAACCATTCGAGGAGATGTTTTCAGTATGATATAGTACCAAAGTGAGAAAATCCCATCATGGCCATAATAACTCCTGGTACATTTAAGAAGGTACCATCATCTTCTCTTGTGTTTATTAAAACCTTTGACAGACACTTGACTCTTCTAACCCTGGACAAAGTAGGGATATTCTGTCAGAGCAGGTGCTAAATGTTTGGCTAGTTGCCACATGTGTATGATGTTAAAGGTAACATTTCTACACTGGATGTACACATTGTAAGTTGAGAGACCTGGAGGTGAAGATCCAGTGAACTTGTGGGATTTGTTTGCTAGTTCTACAAGTATGTTTTATCTCGGGATTGCAGTAAATCATAGATGAAGGACTGTGTACATATTGATTTACATTTATAGGGGAATGTTATGTTATTGGTGTGAAGTTTTACATTTTATTATTTATGCTGTTACCTCAATAATGAATTCTTAGAATTTCATTAATTCCCTCAATATGTGATTATAAATATTGATTATTGGTCATAGTAATTACAATATTAACTTGTTATTTTTAATAGAGATCATGTTATTATGTTTGAATGTGTTATATTAAGATTATGTCTTGAGTATACTGTTTTAGACTAATGGATCTCTAGTGTGTGACGGCAGATTAATAATGTAGGAAAACTATTGTGCCTCTTTTCACTGATCACTGTTTAGTAGACAGGAGGCCATTGTTAGCTTAGTTTAGGGTACCACCCTGGGACAAGCCGGGTGATCTTTGATGGGATAGGAGATTTAAATTCCTGCTCCAATGCAGGTAACAAGCAGAGAGACTAAGGGGAGTGTTAGTATAGGAAGACTCAAACTTGAGTCGACTGCCTCATTCCCATCAAGTACTGATATCCTGGGCCTAAGTCAAGAGTTACATCCATGTTCAAGCTGCTCAAGATGATCTTGAACTTGCTAGTAGTCAAGTGGAGCGATAGAACTCACCTACACAGTGACTGTAGAGAAGTGAACTGTATCTGGGAGATAAACTAGCCTGTGTTAAGAAATAGGAGCTGTCATATTTGTGTGAGCTATAATCTGTGCAATTACTGCTACTACTATGTGTAGGATCATTCCTGCAGTTCACTAATTCAAGTTTCATTCAGCTCTCAGTCTGGCAGCCTCAGTTGTTCAGTAACCTACTACACTCATGCAGCTAATCATCCTGCACTTCTGACTGGTACTGCTGCCTTTATAAACCTCTTCCTGGTAGCATACCAATACTGGTGATAGTTCCTGCTTGACCTAGTGTTCCTTGTATCTTGACCTGTTCTGCTATCAGTGTTTGAACCGGATTGTTTATATGAATTCCTATTTTGTCCACTGCTGACTCTTGACTTTGTTAAATGGATTAACTCTCATATCGCTACCTGCCCTAACCCCTGGCTTGTTTTGAAGGATTGCGCTGATTTCTCTATTCGTAATCCCTGCCTAATCCCTGCCTGTCTGACTCTGAGTTCTGCCAAATACGTTCTGGTCGCTCACTACCTGTTAACGTGAGCTGTCCACGCCATCAGACAAGTGCCAGACTACTCTGCATTAACCCTTGCCTGTCTGGCTTAGAGTTCTGCCATTTACAGTTACCAAAGTCAAGCTACTATAGACAAGGTGTGTGTGGGTTGTCTTGCTTAGAGACAACTGGTGACAGATAGAGAGACAAGATAGAGGTTGATAGGCAGAATGGCAATCCTTAAGGTAACTGAGTGTCAGCTATAATGTAAATCTTGGAACCACAGTTTACTTTTTTTATTACTTGAAACTAAGTGAAGTGCTGGCGGAGTAAGTAAATGAGTATGATTTCACTAAGACATGGATTGGTGCCTATACTTCTAACATCTTTGTTTTGTACTTAACTACTACACCTGTATTAGCTGAACTACTGAACTAGTTTTAAAACATGCATGTGCAGGGGACCTTTTACACTATAAAACCAACAGATCCTGAAAGAGAAAAAGCGAGTCCTGCAGCACTGCACAGTAGGTGGGACAAAATGGGTAAACAAGACAAATAATATAACATGACATAATATAGCATAATGCGATTGGGGAGACAAAATATAACATGACAAGTACCATATACAACAATACAAGGGTAACAAAGAATAGGCTACATGGTGGAGTGCAGGTATGGAGGAGGTTGAGGGAGGAACACTGCAGCGAGGGGGGGCAGGAGGAAGCTGGTTAACAGGATAGACATATATGATACGCAAAGTGAATGCAATTTGTTTTTTGTTTTTGTAAATGATTCAAGTACAAAGGGATCTGAAGAAACGTTTCTAGTTGACTATGGGTCTAAGTGCGCTCTGCCTATAAGGCACTTGTCGTATACAGACAGACACAACACACGGCAGGCATGCACAACCGTCATCACAATCAATCTGCACTTACACCTGCCCTGAAGTTGGTGCAAGTGATAAGAGTAAAATTCACCTACCTCAGTGATGCCCAGAGCTTGAATTGGATGAATGTACATGTTCTTGACCTTGACAAACCCTTACTTATCATATCACTTATCACTTATTATAACTTTCATTTGCACTTAAAATATTGCTCATTGATTCATCTTTAAACGCAATGTGAATGCAACTTGCGTTTAAAAGTAAAACACACATAACTTACACGCACAACGCTGTATTCAAATACAAGCAGATCTCAAGATATATTTCCATTTAAATCTGGTTATAAGTACGCTCTAGCTATACGTTACACAGTGCAAGATAGGCACCTGCTTATTTGCAATATAAATATATGCAAAGCTAAAATATTTTATAAAATAAATTTATAACTCTTAATACTATAATCATTAATAAAAATATATGTTATTTTTAAATTATTTTTACATGAAATACATAAATCTGGTTGTTCTTAATGCAGACTGTACATAAAATGCATTTTTATAATTTCTCTTACTTGCAAACAAATGTTCTGGCACTTATACATGGCAGTTATTACTGTCAGTCTGAACTTACATCTGCCCTGTAGCTGGTGCAAGTGATACTGCTAATAAGTTCTCTATACAGCGCTGCGGAATCAGTGGCGCTATATAAATAAATGGTGATGATGATGATGATGATGATGATAATAAACACATACCTAAGAGATGCCCTGAACTTGAATCGCTGAATGTGCTACCTATTTGTGTACACCCCCCCCCCCCTCCCTTTTTCACCCTTCAAGGCACAGGTAGTCGGAGATCATCATCATTATCGTAGAGGTCATTTGCATTCGGACATGAATTGAATGCATTTGCGTTCACTGGAGTAATTTCCATTCTGGCACATGCACAGAACAATTTCACACAAGATAAAGCACACAAAGGGACTTATGTCCGAAGATGAATCAGGCCCTCAATGTTTTAATCACATTGATCTTTGCATGCATATAAATTGTGGTTTCTCTAATTACAAACATCTGGATGATGCAAATTGCATCTCATTGGAAGTAATGCCCAATACCACCTCTCCGTATGTGTAAAAAAGACAATTTTGCTGTGATAACAAGGCTCTGTAGACACACGCCAACCTGGAATGCCCCTTTAAAAGTGCAGTCTCCGTTCCTTTATGGTCATTAGAATATATTGTCTCTCAAAAAAACAAAATCTTGCTTTTTCATTGGGTACAGAATTGGGGTATTACTACAACTAGCTCACATTCAACAACACCCAAATCCACCCAGCTACTCCCAACAAAAGGAGCAAACATTAGCACCCCCACATTTTACACTTGGAAGCCTATCCCATTAAAACTAGCGAAAAAATGGGCACATGAAGCAATAAAAGAAGAACGATCAGCAACTGCGGCCTGCACATTCTCAGATTTAGCAATACTCCTTACAGTCTCCTAATCTGACATTCATCTAGGGATAAATAAGTCTTGTACATGTGCTCAAGAATAGGGTACTTTATAAAGAAATCTTCCACTTACCCTTATAGGGTAATTCCTCATTTTCCATCTAGATTAGACAACAATAACTAAACATATCAATCAGACAATTATCACCTTTTCATTAGGTTCCTAAAACAACTTATTTTAACATATCCACCCGCAGGATCTTAGTGGTGCTGGAATGATATTGGCCTTTTCCTTATATTTTATGAATTGTTAGTTTGTGTTATAGTAGTTTAACATCCAAAATTACAATCCTTATTTTGCAATGGAAGCACTGTAGTATCTCCCTATTAGAGGTCAGTAACACTACTGTGCTATGACTACATCTACAGTATGTTGGCTTCGAAATGGTATTTAAGACTTGGAATTTGCAATTAGGGGTGTAATGTCTAGTGATTGGGTCCATAGCAAACAGGGCTTGCCTGCACATACAACAACCCATGCATGCTCAGAAGAGTAGAGCAAAGGTCTTACAGAGGATGGGCCAGCATGGACGGGCCTCATGGCGGCTGCTTGTGCTGCTCCAGTGGTAGCTCTCTGCCACTGATCCTTGCCTATCTACTAATATATGGAATATTTAAATTAAATTCTACAAAAACCCTGTAACATCAGAAATTATTGCAAGAAAATTAAAGTTTTTGAATGGGTCACAAATGCACCTATATTTCCACATAGAGCATACATAGTTGTATACCCCTTTTTCACTTTTGGGGACCTGTAAAATAAGTAAATACCTACTTTTGGAGAATTTCGGGTTGACATGAAAATGTGGATGATGGAAAGTGCAAAATAGTCACTTAAAAGTCCTTTGTACTTCCACTTTAGGACCAGCTAAAATTGAGAAGAATCCTGCCTGGAAAGCATACCAAACTATAATAACATCTATATTCTTAGGAAAACTCAACAAAAACAACTCAATGAATGCAAAAAGACAAGGGTGCATTTTACATCCTAAATGTATATGTTTTATTAGAATAAGGAGTACTAATGACAGTTCTGTCAAGCAAAATCAGTCTTCTCTGCTGCCATGATATTGTTATAATTTGAGGGGGTACATTTTGGGAATACCAGACAAACATTAAGAATTCTCAAATATTGGTTTCAGGTGGCCTGATATTTTAAATATGTCCATTTCATATTATATTCCCCTTGACCACTAACATTGTCCAATGTACATATCAATAATCAAAGGTAAATAAATAAACTGTGGGCTCTGATTTTGAGAGCTGATACTCCGATATGTCTATACATCTTTGTTAATGATCATAGTCAAGCAGTTATTGATATTAGTCATATAACACGCACCATTCTCTTTTGTATTATCCTTCTAAAATTAAACTAAAGCTTCTGTTTGTATTTGTTTAGTTTCATTACATCTGTTTTAGCTTCCTCTGTTAAATGACTAGACAGGTTCAAGCTCAGTCTTAATTGCTTCCTTTCGAACAAAAAAACAGTCTGCAAAAACCCCTCCAGGTAAACCAGCATTTCCAGTCTCCCAAGAAAAGGGCGACTGCCTATAGCTCACCTGTGCAAACAAAACAAGCCATGTAAAACAACATTAAAATAGCAAAAAAAAAATAAAAAATTGTGAAAAGCGTCAGAATTCTTAGTGACTATTATCAATATATAAGGTATTATCTCTCACAGCTAAGCAAACTCAGAGCAGGGCTGTGCCAGTAATCCCAGTAAGTAGACTCTCTGCACAGAGAAAGACTGACGTAAAGAGTCTAGTTGTGTCTGACTTTTACATCAACATATTTGTGCTGTATTTTGGCAATGTCATGCCAATAGGAGGTGGGTGGGAAGGTGTGTGTAAGAATTTCTGTTTATAGCTCTGAAGATGATGGAGACACTAAACAATGTAGGTATAGCAGATACATAGCTAAATAAAAAATATATATAGTTAATATTTGATATTATAATGAAACATGCTCTTAGGATCTGTGCTTAGCAATTCTACTTCTGACTAATGAAATTATTGTTGCTTAAGCTTGCCTCTAATGAGGGGGCTACATGAGGTTCTCAGTGATATGCATTAAAGAAAAAACATAGTCTTTGGATTCTAATCATATATCTACTAATGGGAATATAATGTGAATGTAAATGTTGCCTATATCATTATCATCGTCATCATCACCATTTATTTATATAGCGCCACTGATTCCACAGCGCTGTATAGAGAACTCATTCACATCAGTCCCTGCCCCATTGGGGCTTACAGTCTAAATTCCCTAACACACACAGACAGATACATAGACATGGTCAATTTGATAGCAGCCAATTAACCTACCAGTATGTTTTTGGATTGTGGGAGGAAACTGGAGCACCCGGTGGAAACCCACGTTCCCATGGTCGGGAATTGAACTCATGACCCCAGAGCTGTGAGGCAGAAGTGCTAACCACTAAGCCACAATGCTGCCCATAACCTACACAAAGCATCTTTGTCCCATAAATTTGTAACCTCTTAGTTACTCTATTGTGGTTAGTAATAGTGAAAAGGTATAACAGGGATGTGTCTGATTGTGGTGAAAGTAGGTCACTTGCTGGTGACCTTCAATGAGAAAAGGGAAATCACTATCAAGGTGATTGGGGCGAGGTGAGTACCTCACCCCAGGAACTATGCTATAGAAAGCAGCACTGAGGACAACAGTATAACTTTGTTTAGATTTTTTCATTTTATTTTAATTTTCAATGATGTGAGCTGAACTTTAACCTCCCCCTTACTCCTTGCTCTCTCTCTAAGCCATCTTTCACAGATAAGCTCTATTGAATGCCAGTAGTCAGTGACCACTCACTGCATGATCACCACTTGGTGAGGGTGGAACTAAAAGTACTGGGTAAAGTTTCCCCTCATGGCGCCTATAATTCTGCCCTCACCTATTCCCTTCTCAAACATGGATGCAAGAGGAAGCGATCAGTGATACAGTCATTCACTGATCTGTAGCCAATCGCCTCCTGCATCTCATAGAGCTTGCCTGTGATAGGTAGCTGGGAGAGGGCTGTGGATGAGTGTGATAGGAACTTAGTAGAGGTTTGGTCGCACTGAAGTGACCCAGCAAATACGTGTAGATAATTATTTATACTGCCCACTGCTGGGCGAGAGGGGAAGTGTAACAGGGGAGGTTGAGACAGGAGTGTTGCCTTAGGCTGCATTTGGGCATGGAAAATATTACTATAATCTCATATGACATCAACATTTTTACTCATTGGGGTGCACAGAATTTTGAAGCCACTGTGGAACTCACAATTAAAATGTACCACAACACTCCTGCCTGGGATACAAACAGTTTAAGAAACTTGTCCAACACGTCTCTCAGGTTTTATAGAGGATAATTGTGAATTAATTTTGTTGTTAAATTATAAATTCAAATTCCTGGTGAGAAAATTGTAAAGATAAGCACAGCTAATCATGTGGGTGAATGCAGTCCATGCTATACCAAAGGACTTGATTACATATTTACACAAGAAAAATGCTTTGATAGATTAGGAAATATTTCTAAACATTATTTTACACACCCTTTAATCTCGGTTTAAAAATATGTAACATTGTTTTCAAAACAAACTGAGGCAGATTAAAGAGAGTTGTTCTTTTGCATCTTAAATAAGATGTTGTACTGCAATTATTTACTCCCTCTTCTAAAACCCTATGTTCCTTTCCTAACCTGGAGGCATTGTGATGATAATCTGATAATTGGGAACTATCAAAAAGCCATCAATCTCTATGAATCATTCAGTGACTCATAGAGACAAATGCATCAAGACCCTCATGTTTCTTAGAGGTTACCAGAATTTTAAGTAATCATATAAACCAAGCCTTACGAGAGAGGTGACTAGTTCCCTGGATAAGACAAATAAGCAATGGATGAGGTTCTGAATTTAGTCTATGTCATTTTGAAGATGATTTAATAAGGTCTGTGTGCTTCAGCGCAAGCAATAGCATACATTTGTAGTGTTAAACTTGTTTCATCAAACATCAATTGATACACCATGTCAACTGAAAATAACATAATAAAAAAGAATCAGACTGTAAAAATCATATAAAATACATATTCAATAAAGACTCATGACAAAAATGTCTGGAAAATAATGCCAGAAAATCAGATGATGGCACAATCAGGGGAAACAGCTAAACAATAATCACTATTTGCCCCATTCATATCTATACATAGGAAAGATTTCCTGTACTTCTAATCTATGTGTATACAGCAACTGAATTAGTATAAAGGCTCTTAATGCTACATCGGCCAAGGTTAGAAGCTCCCCACCAGTGACTTTAATCTGTCCTGCATCTCACTATATCTGTATTAAGTAGAGTTGTAGTACACCAGCAGGTTAGAAACAGAAGTACTGGTTCCTTTTTATGCACCCCAAATTGGTTTATTCTCTTACCACTGCTGAGTTCAATTCCTGACCATGGCCTTATCCGTGAGGAGTTTGTATGCTCTCTCAGTGTTTGCGTGGGTTTCCTCCGGGTGCTCCGGTTTCCTCCCACACTCCAAAAACATACTGGTAGGTTAATTGGCTGCTAACAAATTGACTCTTATCTGTGTGTCTGTCCATCTCTGCCTGTCCATCTCTATCTGTGTGTGTGTGTGTGTATTAGGGAATTTGGACTGTAAGCCCCAATGGGGCAGGACTGATGTGAGTGTTCTGTACAGCGCTGCAGAATTATTGGCGCTATATAAGTAAATGATAAAAATACTAATAATAATATATATGTGTGTGTGTGTATAAATGAACTAAGACTGATACAGGGTCAGAACACTGAAGAACCACTGGATGAGACGCTAGGTGAGAATTAGGGTAGCCTCTGCTTTATCGTTAATCGTACACTCAGTGATCTCTGCACCCACAACACCTATAACTTTTGCTGGCTGTGTTTTTTGTTATTTTGTATTGTTTTCTGCTGATTTTATGTGTGATCTTTCAAACATGTATATACTAAGTAAAAACGAATGTATAGCAATACCTTTGTTTTTTTTAAGCACAGTACTACTAATCTGTGCATAATACTGGTGCATCTATACATTTATCCATATATGTTTATGTTGAGGAACTGTAATCTATACCCTATAGACTGCTGCAGTCTTTCACAGACCGCCCTTAGCTCTACTAATAATCACATCAGTCACACGATATTCACTTTATGATTTGGGTGTTTTAACTTGTTCCCCACCTTACCCAAAACAGGTTATTCTAAAATCAGAGGCATAGTCTGCATTATTTCTTAGACATAATACTACAATATTATGTTAATTTACAGTTTGTTTAGTTTGCTGATAATTGTTGCAAATATAGCAATATAATGTATTCATTGCACAACAGCTACACACAGTGGGGGTACACATTTTGTGGGCTGTACAAGTGTTCATAAATATTAGCCTTGTGTCTCTGTGTTGTCAGTAGTTCCTATTTAATAAATAGGCTATTAGTTCACCCAAATAAAATGGCTGCCTCCACTGTGTGATGGGGATATGGCCACTAGGGATTTGCCAATATGTTATATGCAACTTAAATGTTTTCATTCTTTTTAAATCATGTTCCAAACATATATACAGTAGTAACACAGTTTTCGATGGAATAGAAGACATTAATAACAGATGGATACCCTGCAAGGAAAGGAGCAGTTAAAAGATGCAAAAAAAGTCACATGTTTATAAAATCTGTCAGAAGTCGTCCAAAATATACTTATCAAACTTACATCAGTTCTGACCTGTCATGGCAAGTGTGCAGAAGACAAGTATGTATACCATTGCAGCCTACACTTACCTATTAAAACATATGATGCAATTTAAGTCATGGGGGTAGTTTACTAAAATTTCTAAAACGGAACAGTGGAGGTGTTGCCCATAGCAACCAATCAGATTCTAGCTGTCAGTTATCTAGTACATTCTAGGGATAAGGATAGCTAGAATCTGATCGCTTACTATGGCACCATCTTCACTTTTCCTTTTTACTTTTTAGAAGTTTTAGTAAATTTATCCAATGAGCTATAGAAAGCACCAGACATGACAATATTCTGTGCACCTTTCTCAATAAATGTGTCATTCTACTGAGCAGCTTAGTGGCCAATTGTTTCATTTGTTAAATAGCTTCATCAATGTCTTCCAGAATGTTTTCTTGTAAACAGCATTGTCATTATTATTTACATTGCATATTTGACCCTGATATCTGGTGCACAGCTTGTTTCTACAACTACTTTTACAGTTAAATTTATTTCAACGGAATAAAATATTTGCTGCCCAAAACTCCATGAATTCAACCAGTTTATCTATCTATATGTATCGTGAAAGCAGGAAGTATCCTATATAGTTGGAATATACTGGTCCCTTGTCCTAATTAAGCTGGCAAACATTTATAGGAGTCCAACTGTTTCTCTGAGCATTCTTGTTCCACCAGCAGGTGCAGGTAATACTACAAGGGATTTCTGCTCTCACAGATCTGCTTTCAAAAGACTAATTAGCCCTGATTTGGTGAAACACCAAAACAAAATCAGCAATTATCGAACAAAGGGATAAGACTAACTAATGCCAGTAAATTAAATTAAGCTTTATTCTACTTAATATAACTTGATTTAACTATATCCATTTCAGGTTAACTGGGCATTATATAGATTTAGTACATGTATTTTCACAGTCATTACAAGGATGAGAAATATTTTGCATTGGAAAAAAAAGTTTATTTAATTGAGGATATAATTTGCAGTTGTCCATACAGTGATTTCATTTTAATTTTTCATTAAATTTAAATTGACTACATGCAGTAGTAGACGTCCATCTTCATATTTTTCATAAGTTGCTCAAATATGGTATAATAGAAGCAAACTAAAAAGGAACCCACACAATTACCAAAATTGCAAACACATAGACCTCTTGTGTAAAAATATACAATGGTAATAGTAAAATGTAACATAAATGTAAGTAAGGCTTTTATTTCAGGCTAGATGTGACTGACAACTGTCATACATGACCATAAGCAAAAGTTGTGTCAGATTATTATTACTGTAACGTGTGTAGTTGGGCCCGTGGCGGGCTCGCTGACACTTTACTATCATCATCATTATTTATTTATATAGCGCTAGCAAATTCCATAGCGCTTTACACTTGGAAGCAAACAGTAATAAAACAATACTGGGTAATACAGACAGATAGAGAGATAGAAGTGCCCTAGTCGCAAGCTTACAATCAGTGGGACAATGATTTTTACCCATGGTCACAGTCTACTGATCATGGGGCAAAATTGGATATATAGCCTAGCCAATACTTTATTTCTACATTTATTCTTCATTCAGAGTTATATGCTTTTTTTGTGTGTGTAAATAGTCATATTATGTGCTGTGTTGTGATAAATAGAGTATCGTCCAAAGAAGCCAATAGTACCATCTGTGGCAAATGGTGAAAATGGTAGAATGCTTGCTTAGTATTGCTAGGAATAACATTTAAAAAAAGCATCACCTGGGTATTTGTACTTAGTAAGGGCAGTGAGGATCTTATTATTATTATTATTACATTAAGTAAAAATATTTTCTTTAAGTGCAGACCAAAAACAGGTGGAGTCTTATTTATTAGAATTTTATTTTTACATAAGCATTTTTATTTCAACAGATTAGGGAATCACTACCAACCTCATGCCAAGTACCCCGAATTCCTGATTCCTCTATCAAGTCATGACAGTAGGACTAAGAAGAAGGATGAGGCCAGCGTCAGGACCAGCGTTGCAATATCCCAGGGTGTACTTACGAGTACTGATTGCCTCCGGAATGGACCCGAAGGCACTCCGCACTACCGCAACATCGCAGATTTCTGTTTGCCCCCTGTAGGGTTGCAAAGGAAAATATGCGATATTGGAGTACCGTAGCAACATACAAAATGTGCAGCCAAGTGCAGCCGCGATTTCATCTGCTAGTTGAATATGCCCCTAGGAATCTTAGTCAAACATTATTCAAAATTATCTTTCCTCCTCCTTTAAGGCTCTCTTGACAGAGATGTACAGTATACCATCTATATACCATCTAGCTTTGTTGCACACAAATATTAGTGTGAAGAAGCTAACTCAATGCTTAGTAATGTCCCACAGAAACAATAACACTAATTTACACAAAAGGGATATGTATGTGAGATGAATATTTTCTTCTCTATAATTTATATACTACGTTTTCTTTTGAATCCCAAACACTGTAAAACAGTTTTAAATCACATTCGAACTAATCCTGTTAGGAGTTACACATTTTGTGGTTTATGTAAATTTGAGAACAATTTGTTGCAAGAATGTTTGCGTAAAATGCCACAAAAATTGATCTCTTATGTGGTTATGTTGAGTGGAACGTATGAACATATGTGACCACATCAAGATACATTTAAATCACAACATACTCTTTAATGCGGACAGATGCTAGATACGCTGGTCATCAGAATCAACTTGATGATGATGATTGTACTTTTAATGTATGTTAATAGAAAAAAAGAAAATAAATAAAAAGAAAACGTGTCCCTCTTCAATAGTGAACCAATCAGCTCAAGCCTGGGCTGATTTCGCTATTGTGGGTGGCTAGAAAGCCGCAACCAGCACCATACTATAATAGGCTAGGTTGGTTACACTATAATAGGGAAATCCGTCTGTCATAGTGGGACACAGCCCCAGCATGTTCAGCACATGGCTGATAAATCCGTCCCTCAAAATAAATACAGACCATCCCTCCTTAGGAAAGTCTAGCCGGGATTCAATTGCAATCAGACTCATCTCAACACCCCTGGGCAATGAGTCCTGGGGTAATTAATGCAAGAAGTCCAAAAATCTTATTTTATTATGTGGCACTGCTGATTCCAGCAATCATTGGCAGCCATAAACTACAGCCGTAAAACTGCAGCCATAAACGGGGGTATGCTGGCTCTTGTACAACCAAACGTGACAGCATAATCACTGCTGAGTATACTGACGGCTATAGAACCTGTAGTGGCATCCGGGGCCCACTAAGACTTGTAGTGCCACATAGTACTTGGTAAAAACAAAAATAGTAAAACACACACACACACACACACCACCTTTAATTTAAATCCCTTGTTTTCTACTTTATACTCCAAAATCCTAAGTGGTTAGCACTTCTGACTTACAGCACTGCGGTCATGAGTTCAATTCCCAACCATGGCCTAATCTGTGAGGAGTTTGTATGTTCTCCCCGTGTTTGCGTGGATTTTCTCCAGGTGCTTGGGTTTCCTCCCACAGTCCACAAACCTACTGGTAGGTTAATTGGCTGCTAACAAATTGACCCTAGTCTGTGTGTGTGTGTGTGTGTGTGTGTGTGTGTGTATGTGTGTGTGTGTTAGGGAATTTAAACTGTAAGCCCCAATTAGGCAGGGACAGATGTGAGTGAGTTCTCTGTACAGCGCTGCGGAATTAGTGGCGCTATATAAATAAATGGTGATGATGATGTCCTCCTTTCTTCTTGTTCCTGCATATAAAGCCTATATGCGTTCTTTTTGAGTATAGAGCCCATTTGGGCTATCAATGAACTTCACTGTATCAATGAGTTTTATTGATACATTTTGTGAACCCAAGTGGGGTCTTACACACATAGTCAGAGTGGCCTTCTCACATTCTAGCAAATCATAGCAAAACTGCTCTTGATTGGTTGCTTGGGGTTATTCACGTTGCGTCTCCACAAGAAGCAAGTTCTCTATTGTCTATCATAATTTTTTGTTGTTTAACCACTGGAAGGAAGATGGAAAAGAAGAAAAGGAAAGGTCATCCCTTATAGTTTAGGAGCATAACAAGTGGAGTTCTTTTTGACATATTAAAATACTTTTTACAATAGTTACCCCAACACCCACCGTCCAGGAGGACCACTGAGTTGTGTCCCACTACGACAGGGGACCCCACGCTGCTGGTTTTCCTGTTATAGCACGGCCAGCCCAGCCTGTCATAGCCTAGTGCTAGTTGCAAGCTTGGACGGGGGCCCAGCTCCACAAGTGTCCCTTCCCCTCCACAGTAAAACAAAGCAGAATTTTTTGTGTCCAACTTAACAGTTACTTTGAGTAACACAAAACAGGAAGTGTCCTGAGAAACTGAGACACATGGAAACCTTCAGTTACACATTTTCCCAGCAGACGTCCAGTCTCAGAAAATACGGACAATTGTCACCAAAACAGAGCTCTGCATGTACGTAGCATGCGTCTGGGTCCTTTTATCCTTTCTGAACTAAAATTTTAATTAACTCAGGCAATAAATTACTATTCGAGTGCAGTCACATTTTCCATTTTGAAGTGCAGTCTCTCTTATTCCCACATTCACAAGGTGGGCATATGAAAGACAGAAAACATACCTAACTGGTTTTACCAGGCCAGCAAGGCTCCCAATGTCCCAAATGAGCCATAGGGAAATCTAGACCTGTGATCTAAGCTTAGATAACATCACTTCTCACTTAATTTCCATTATTCTATTTGTCCAAATAGCTGAAATATACAAAAGTTAAAAAAAACCTAATCTAAATGTATAGTGACCAAGTGACCAAGGAATCTTATTTTTATTCAAGTGGTTAAAAATGGTTAAAATGTGCATACAAATTCAGTTTAATGCTTTTTTTTTTTTAAGGTAAAGGAAAGGGCTGCAAGGCGGAAAACTTCTCTGAGTCCAACCTAATTATGCGCGCCTTCAATAGTGCAAACATTGTGCGAACATAATGTTCAGAAGAACCTACCAGTGGTTTGTTTTGCCTTTTACAATGACAAAAATATGCAAAGAGAGTGGACATCTTCATGAATAAATTATCCAAGAGCCATTGAGTGTTTTTACACAATAAAGGCAGCAAGTTGGAAGTACAACAATGGAGAAGGAATGTGCAGGAGCAGAGCAGCAGTAATAATATGCATGCACTGATATTAGTGCTAGTTCAAATGGGTATATTCTGTCGCTTAGCATATGGAATGTTTATATACGTATTCTAAATCAGTGGTCGGAGTGGAAATTTAGAAGTGACTGTATGGAAAATGTAATGGAATGTACGTGAATGGAATTTAATAGTTTTACAGTGAAGGCAGTAGGAGAAGTGGCTGTATGGCATACCACCGTATACACCCCCAGGGGCGCATGCAGGATTTTTAAGGGGAGGGTTTCCCACCCACCCCAAAAAACAAAACAAAACAAAAGAAAACGAGAGAGCTGCTGCACGTTTCGGCAGCACTGTACTATACAGCAGCCGTAGGCGGTGCTGGTGGACGCTTCTTTGACAGCGCCGCGGCTGCCGTATAGTACAGTGCCGCTATGTAGGGCACTTCTTTAGCGGATGGGAGGGTTTCTGGAGACCCAGAAACCCCCCCCTGCGTGCGCCCCCTGACCCCCACTTCCACCACTGTCCTAAATGCATGGTTCAACATGCATAGGAATTTTGGTTAACATAAGTATATAGGGACATTCAGCTTGCATATCATTTTGCTACCGTGGGCAGCACGGTGGCTAAGTGGCTAGCACTTCTGCCTTACAGCGCTGGGGTCATGAGTTCAATTGACCCTAGTCTGTCTGTCTCTGTCTGTATGTGTGTTAGGGAATTTAGACTGTAAGCCCCAATGGGGCAGGGACTGATGTGAGTGAGTTCTCTGTACAGTGCTGCGGAATCAGTGGCGCTATATAAATAAATAGTAATAATAATACCTGTAAACGCCATGATCAGTTTCCACATAAGCACAAGTATATTGTGCAGAGATCAATGATCCCTACGAATCTTACATTTTCATGTATGTTGGTTGGATTTGTGAAAAAATGTGGCAGACCACACACATGCTTAATACACCCATCTAAATGAGCTCTAACAGTATAAACACTAGGGCTACAGTAGACACAGTATTACTTACAAACACTGGTTGGTTTATGAACACAATAAGCTGCACCCAAGATCAGTGATATTTGTAAAGAATTCCTCCCAGTGAACTTGATGCAGAGTAGAACATACAACCCCCCGTGAGTATGCATCTCACATGTGAACCTACTGGAGAGGAGTTAATCCAATTTTTTTTAAATCATTTTTCTTTCTGCAGTAGCTAGAACTTTATTTATGTCCTTTTGCTTGCTGAAACTTGTCAGGCTCTTATAACCATTCAGCTACTGTTTTCCAGGCTTTTGTTTTAATGTTGACCCATACTATTTCTTCTGGTCCTTGAAGTTTCCAGTGTCACACTTCCTTGAGAAACACGCCCATTGTAGGAACTGTCGGAGAAAGGGTTGTTGTCACAGTCTCTAAGCCTACTAATGCGTGTGAGAAGCAGATGTTTCTGTTCTATTTGTAATGCAGCAGCCCATATAAATTATCTTAAACGGCAGATATAAAATAAATATCACTAGAATTACTATTAAGCTAAGAACCATTCATTAGACACAGATATTTTTTTCTTTTTATATTTGAATTGTATCAAGTTGTCATGCTGCTTGACCAGCAGTCTTACATGGTATAATGATAGTGTGGGATTTCTTTTTACAATAGAGTACAAATGTGTAGTAACCGATCACAGCCAATCAGCAACTAGCTTTCATCTAGGTTAAGTTAGACAATGAGATCAGATATGTGATAGGTTGCTGCGCTTTTGCACTTTTTAAGTTACTAAGGGGCCATTTTATGAATGGCTGCATATGCTTCCTGTTAAATATCATCCCTTATCGCGATGATCAGGGATGATATTTCACAGGCATTTGTTAAGAAATGAACCCGGGACAGTGCGTCCGATAGTAGGCTGTCCCACCAATGACTTCCTTACCTTTCATCTCCGGCAGTCTGTACTACACGTGCAAAGCCATTTTGCGATAGTAACCAGGGAGGAGAGCAGGAATTTTGCTGTGAGGAAGCCGAAAAACCCCTCTACTGCAATGCTCTCCCTATGGGGTAGAACAGCTAACGCCATCTTCAGATTCTGTTCGACAATGGTCTCAAGTTCTGAAAAACTAGGCTTTTTAAAACATGTTAGATTGCCCCAGACTGCAGTGCCCATTGAAATTTATGAGGACTGCAGTTTAATGCAAAACTTCTTCTAACGCAGAAGATAGCTATGATATCTCCTGCATTAGGCTTTTGTTAGATAGCTACGTAACTAAATATGCCTAAACCATGCCGTTTACGCATGGTTTAAAACTGGGAGACTAAACCAATATCCATGACTAGGAACTGTTAACATCAATGAAGTCTGATGCCATCAAGTGCCTTATGCTACAGTGGGGTCACTAATTCCTAGTGAGTTGATAGGTTGCATTCGTGTGAATATGGGTACAGCTAAAAAAAATGACTGTTGGAGGGAACACTTTATCAGATACCTCAACCACAGCCACAGAGTCACCTCAAATATATGAATTATCTCTCTTTTTCTGTCTTGTTTTTTTGTCTCCCTCTTCCCTTTCTCCCTCTCACACTCACTTTTTCTCTCTGTCTCACCCTCCCTCAATCTCTATCCCTTTCTCACACTCACCTGCTCTTTCTCTCTTACACACATTCCCTATCTCTCATCTGTCATTTCTTTAGTGTTTCTCTTAATCATGTCATTGCTGTTCAGCATTCCCATGACAAGAGCACTATGTTGTTGAGGTAAAGTAAATAGTAATAACGGCCATTGGTGTATTAGGTTAAATTCAGCTGAAATTGCATTTTTTTCATTTAAATATAAGACAGTTCAAATATTCTCAAAATAACTATATTGACTTTAAAAGCCACCAAGCAAATGACAGATTTGTGGAGTTGTATTTGTGGCATGCATTAAGTATACACATTTTTGCCACAACAACCGGGTTGTTTGTGTTAAGTAATTGTGAAACCACAATTAGCTGAACAGATCAACACTAGTAGGTGAGAACTGGGAATTATATAAAACATGTTGGTTTTTCTCATGGTGTCTCCAAGTAATACATGCAATTTCATTGAGGAGAATTTCTCACTAAAGAAGCTAATTATTCCAACGAGTTGTTTTGTTGGCCGACACATTATGTTGTTCTTATCCATTAACTTTTCACCACCTAATTTTCACATAGTCTTCTATTTAAGAATTGCACAACCTTAATATCTGTAAATGTACTACAATGCCCAGCATGCTCTATATGTCTACTCATACAAATACACATATTCACTTTTATTTTCAGTGTTCTTATTGACTTCTAAATAACATGTCATTGTCTTGTTAAAATTGGACGCTCTGAGACACTTACAGCTCCGAAACACTGCTCAGAATAGGATGCGCTATTTGTATCAGAGATGGGTTATTATTCCCAGGAGTTTAAGGGGTTTTATTTCATAGTTGAGACGTCTCCCTATATTTGGAATGACCCAGTTTGTTTCCACATTTCATTATTGTTATACTAGTGGAAATATTTTCATCTGAATTTAATCTCTGGATCTCTACAGTGAATTAAAATAACAATGTCAGCAGGTCCGACGGCTATACAACTGCTGGACCCGTCTGCACAAAACAGTTATTATAAAAAAAAACTAATAACGTTTAAAACCACCTCCCCCCTCCCTCCCAAAACACATTCAAATCTGTGCTGATTGCGGGTCCATTTAGAGTCGGACGCAAAGTCCTTTTAAGAAGTGTAGGAGTGGGAGTGAGCCGCAGCTTGGTAGGGTATTACGAGTGGCAGCAACCCCAGTTGCTTCCCACTCGTAATACCCTATCGAGCTGCGAGCAGTTCCTGCAGCTAGCTAACCGCTTGCACCACCTAATTCCTGCCGCACAGCTTTAGCCCTGTTTTGACGTCTGTTGCGTCTGCGCCTCACTGCGACTAGGATTTATTTACATGGTCACGCCTTCACAATTCCGCGTTCCTCCCATTCTCTCGTAGTGAGTCGCAAGTTGTCGCAAGTGTTAATTGCGTCCAAGATGCAGGCGGATTTGGAGTTTTCTGCACATGCGTGATAATGTTTTTTGTTGGATGCGCCTAAAACAGACTTTGCGTGCGACTCTAAACGAGGCCCTTAATGTCCCGACTGTAGATGGAAATGCCTGCACACAGGATGGTATTGTGGGCTGTAATGAACCAGCATAGTATTAATAAAAGTAGATATGCTTGTAATGTACAGTGCAAACATATACTAAATCATTGGTGTGTGTTTGTATCATTTAGTGACAGATTACGGGAAACCACTCCACGTCTATCATTAAATTTAAATGTACTGAAACACTAGACTCTGATGTTAGGTGGCATACACTCTCTATGAAGGTTCTAATGTGATAACTGCAAAAGAAAAATGCAGTGCACTTCGAGACTTTAAAACAGTTACAACATTCTAATAAAATCTTTGCGTAATATAATAAACATTATTTAAATCAGTGTTAAATCTTACAACATTAAAGCTAAAACAGGGAGAGCTCACATAGTTTCCCACACTGAGGGGTATGTTTAAACATCTGTGTATATTCAAACAACAGATAAATAAATAGATCAGCACTGTGAGCCATGCAGGCAATGCAAATAATAGCTATACTTTAGTAGTAGGCCTGTTCTTTTAAAGGCAGAAGATGGTTGAATTCTCATGTTGCATAGACAACTTTTAATAAGCTCTTAAAGCGGGAAGTTATAGCTTATAACAGTAGTTTGCTCAGCATGATGGGTAATTCCAGAAGGTGTAGCCACCAGTGTGAGTTGTGATTAGTGTTAGAGCATCTGAAAATTTGCAAAGTGGATTGACGTCTACAACACCTGTTCGAGTTAAATGGACCATGAACCATCTCTGACGTCATAGACTTCTGAGGATTCTACCACTGGAAAATAAATGAATCACAACTACTACATCAGTTTTTATAGCTGTAAGATTTTGTTTTAAAGAATACTTTTTTTTTATATATAAACTAGCAATAAGGTGACAGAACAGCTACCTTTTATATGAACTGAAAAAAAACATAATAAATGAAGATTTTTAGCTACATTATATGTTACCTATTGTAAAATCAGTAGAGAATTAGACATCATAATAATGTAACAGCTCTGGAAAATCACATAATAATAGACACAATGTTTCCAGGGAAATATTAACCCCTTCCTTTATTGGAGTAATGTGACATATATCTATATAATGCATAAGTGATGTTAACATATGTACACACTCCTCTATATAATAACTATTTAAACAATGAGTACTGTTGTCATTGCTTACAATCAGTGAGTATGTTATTAGGAAAACTTGTGTATTATAAGGAATTTCTGTGACATGGACTACAGGCTAATGCTTTTATATGGTCTCAGAAATCCTTTGTCAATTCTAATATCCATAAAGTATACATAAAGGAAAATGGCCATATATATATATATATATATATATATATATATATATATATATATATATTCATTTTCATTGTGAATAACATTTTAGCTAATGAAAGTACAGTGTTAATGAAAATATTTTTAAAAATCACATGGGAGTATACTATTCTGTGCAAAAAAAATCACTTTGAATGAATAAAACCATTAATGAACTTATTACAGACATTTCACATGGCTGATTATACTACCAGGCTTATAATAGTTATCCTTAAACACAAGCGGTATAAATATATGTATTAGGAATCATTACAGACATCATTACCTGTCCATTAGAAGCTGTAATTTATAATCTAATGTAGGATATCCATGGGAGAGCAGCTAAAAAAAGCCTCAGACACACCTCTACATTCATTTGAAATGACCTTATTTTTTACAATAGTTGTTTCATTTTATACTATATTTCATTATTATACACTTTCTATGTTCCCAACAGCTTTCCAGTACTGTATATGAAATGCATACCCATTATCATATACAAATGTGCTTGAAATGTTAATGGGGCAGGGCATTTAATTTCCTTTACTACTCAATAAAATCATCTGAAACAAGGTCATCACTATATATTTTTGCATAACATTGTGATTTGTGATCACAATTTTAATTTGCCTCCTATTGGAATTACAGTGGTGGCTTTACACAAAACATTAGCCGGTCCTGCCTCTATTACACTACCCTGACATGCAGGTGGATAGTTATGCAACTCATTATAAGGCCCCTGGGAAAAATCACATTGTCACATTTTTTCACAGGTTGTTTAATTACACAAACGAAGTAGCAGAAGCCTCCCTTTGGTTTGCACAGCATCTTATCCCTTGGGGCAGGTGCATATTAAAGCTAATCCAGCCTTGTTTCCTGATTGCTGCAGGCAACAACAAATTGTTCTTCAGGGAAAAGTAGAAAATCAACTATGATCTCAGTGTCTTGGGGAGTCACATCGGTGGCACAGCAGCACGCTACACCAATGAAACCGATTTCACCTTTAATCCTTGAAATGACTGAATATCTCCTAAGGTTCACAGATAAAGGATGCCCCGTGAAGTGGAAGTGAGCAGAATCAAGAGATGGACAGAGCTTAAATCTGAGCTTTTAAAGCCTCTCTGAATCTCATTCAAACCGATGTGCAGTTTTCTTATTTAAATAATGCAACTACGGACCTGAATATATGATAAGTAGAATTATTTGAACGGATTGGTCGAATAAACATTGTTTCAGTTACAGGCTTGTTACACATATCAATACTTTATTTGAAAAATTAAAGACTTCAGTGTTGTCACTCTTTAGCGTTGTTCATTTTCTTCACATTTGTAAGAAAAATAACAGAATAAGTCAATATCGCCAAACTGTCTAGTTAACAAACAACTGGACAAATCTGATCCTTGTCTATTATTAATATTTTAAACAATTTAAAAAAATGGCAAAATGAACCATTTACACCTTGTATAAGCAGCCCCATGCACCTCTAGCTAACCTGCACTGACAGAACCCAGGCTGGGCAGGAAGGGGCTGGTTGCTTTTAATAAAGAGGTACCAGAAAAAAATGTAAAAACTGTGCCCTTCCACTTACTAATCATAATAAACACAGGGGCTCTTACTAGGTAGTAAGGGAATTAATTGAGACCCTTGTAAGTAGCAACAATCCCACCCTGATTAGTAAATCTGTATGGTGAGAAAGGGCTTAGAAATACCCCTGCCCATCAAACCATGACACAGAAAGTAGCGGCGTGCCCCTGACAAACAGTTTTGAAATATACCCTGCACTAAGCAGATGGTGCTGGCCCGGAACTGATCAGCATGTGGTTAGTATTTGGGGGGGGTCACAAAATCAGGGTGTGTGCCCTCTCATTACCACAGTCAGTCCCAGTCTTGAAATGCACATGAGCTCACTCTGGTAGTGGTGGGGGACTAGGTAAACAAGTTGGATCCAAAGTTGGCACCCATGCCACCTACCAGGGGCGGAACAGAGCTTTGCACCCAGTCGCAAAAATTTCCTGAGCCTCCTGCTCTGCTCTTGATAGCTGAGATGGAAGCCACTTCTGAGCATGCTCAGTCCAGCGCATGCACTTTAGAGAGCAGAGCAAGGGCTTATAGGGGAGCAAGGGCCTCTGGGGAGGGGGGATGGGTGCCCCCTTACATCCGGGCCCCGTAGCTTCCACACCACCTTCACTGCCTATTGTTACACATTTGTTATGGATGACTCAAAATCAGAGAAATTCGTGCATTTAAAACCCTTACTATCTTGTTCTGAGTTCAGATGCAAGAAAATAGAGAGAACTATTTCAAATGTGTTTGGTTGGTGTTACCAGTACACAACATGATATGTATATAGAGACATTCTCCTGGTGTCTGTAAGGCAGTTCTTATTAACATAGGTATTTATTGCATACCCTAATTACCAGACCATTGTTTAACATTTATGTAATGGGTCACTGCAATTATGCATTATATGTTTACATCTTGGTGTACCCAAGAAAATGTTGTTAACCTTTTTAGGACATATGGGACTTTATTTTCATAATGTTTATAATAAACACAATTTTATTTAAATGAGATTGCAAAAGAAAAATGGTATTGCTTATTTATAATTTATAATGAAACAAGAAATCTCAAATATATCCTGAACTACTACCATCATTTCACAACGTCTAAAGCAGCTATAGGATACAATCACACATCTTAGTCTTAAGGAGAACCTGTAACCCGAAAGTCTTTTTTATTTACTAAAAAAAATCCTATAGTGAGTACACTTGGTGTATTAACTGATAAACTGGTGCCCCACTTCCTTCCACGTAACTGATTCCAGCTCTGGGGTAGACGCAGTTCTACTTAGAACTATTGTCATATTCAAATCACTTATTAGTCATGACAGGTCATGACGGTTTGTCACTGAAGAGCTACCATCTCCTAATACAAGTTACCAGAGGACTGATGTGCAAGAAGAGAGGTGTCAAAATGTTTACTAAAGCTAGGTACACACTACAGAATTTTCCATCATCTTTTTATGCCGAGCGATCTTACATGCGACCGATGGTCCGATCGCTCGGTCCATGGACTGCATACACACTAGCCTTGTTTAGGACGATAAAGGGAAGAGCGAACGTCCCTTTAGCGACTTATTACAGCCATGTTGTTGTGAGCAATGACTGTAATTTCGTACTCACTGTTGTGGATCGGTCGGAAGTTTATACACACTACACAGCGGAAACGAGATTGGAACAAAAATATTAAACGGTACGACCAACCAAATGAGGCGACAATCGTCCATTTGAGCAGACTTTCGACCATCGTGTCACTGCACACACTGACCCGACTTTTGAACGAGAGGTCGTATGTCGGCTGATTTAGCCGATTATTGGACGAAAACCGTGTAGTGTGTACTTAGCTTAAGATGGGTATGTTACCCTAATGGCATAAAGGTGGCCACACATGACAACTTGAGAGACTACTGATCACCAAAGAGGGATGAAAGTGATTGGAATCTGTGCAGATGTAATATTTCCCCTTGTATGCCTACCCTGTGCCTCCTTTTTTGCTTTCTGTACCCCTTATGCTCTGCTAAAAGTTAATTATAATCTAATAAATTAAAAAAATCTGTTCAGTTTTTATTCATTCTAGGCTAACAGTGTAATCATCCAGGGGTGACAACTGCTGTGCACTGAGGACCATTGGTTGGCCACAATAACAAAGCTTCCTGGGATTCAGCTATTCGGCCACGTGTGTGACAAAATTGAAAGGCTCCAACTGTTTGCTGATCAGGCCAGATGATCAGATCTTAATGTGTGCGACCACCTTTACTATAAGATCTTGATAAATAATCACATGTGATATAACTGTTCTGAAGTGCAGGGGGTTTATAATGCTTCCAGAAATCACTAAGCCAGATTTGTTATAATCAATCGATTATGTACCCAGGAAATAAATGCAACAGAAGCTGTCCAATACCTTAATATTTTTGAATTTTACATACTCATGAAGGAGTTCATTTTACAAAATAAGGGATTGCATTTATGAAAGGAAAAAACTTAATAAAAACACAAGATGCCCTCTACTGGGCCCAAAGTCCCTGTCTGTTTTTGAAAAATGGTTATCTTGTATAGATCTTTACGGTTAACTTCCTCTATCGGATACCAAATTTGTGTGTTTGACCCCTATATTTACATATTTTATATCAAGTGCGCTGAATATTAGTATTCATATTAACAGTGCTCAAAGAGGAAATTGTAGAAGTGGCCGTATGGAAAATGTAAGTGAATGGAATTTGATTGCACCATATACCAGCCCACTTCAACCATTGCATATTAATAATAACATGTATTAGTGTTTACTGCTGTGTATATAAAGCTATGTATAATCACTGGTAAACAAATGGTGTGTCCGTGAACACAAGAAAATAATCATATGGGTCCATCTCTGGTCATTTTAAATTTTGAAAGATATGGAAAAAGTATATTTAGTGATATCTATGACAGCTGGTGCAAAGGAAAAAGGTGTTGGGAAAAAAAGTGCACTAAAATTGACAGAATCTGATTGGTTCCTTTTTTTCATAAATGTACTCCATAGTCATCTAATTTGAGAGTGTCATACTTCTAAATCCCCCAGTATTAGTTCTACATATAGTAACATGGGTATTCCTAAGCGGCATGCTGCTTGATGTGGTGTTCTGAGCCAACTACCTCTCTAAGAACTTGCTGGTGCCAGTGAAGCCCTTCCTTTGGCATCTCAGTCCAGGGGGTAAATGTATTAAAGTGCGGATTTTGCATGACTTTGCAGGAGAAATTTAAAACGGCATTGGCTTTAAAGGGTATAAAACTATAACGCCAGCATATTGCGAAATGCTTTACAATTGGGGACAAACACAGTAGTAAACAAACTGGGTAAAACAGACAAAAAGGTGAGAAGGCCCCACTCGCAAGCTTACAATCTATATTATAATGATATATATATGGCTTAAGTCATGTGTCATTAAACTGAAACTATAATTAAAAACTGTATTTAATCTGTTGTGTAAAAATAGTTTTGCAAAGCATATATTTAATGACAACTCTATAGTTTTCTTTATATTTTCCTTGTATTAATATATAATAGTATAACAGTAAATCATTACTATATCATTATAAAACATATTTGCCAACTTTTAGGATCTTCCCGCCGATAGCTCCCAGAGGTGTCGTTTGCAGTGGTGTGGCCATGCTGAATGCATCATTAGGCCCCGCCCCCTACTGCTCAAATGCCACAATTCGCGGGACAATGGAAGGCTCCACTAGGCAACTATGATACGATTATTATAATTATTAATATATTTAATGAAGCATATCACAAGAAATGTTTTTATTAATATGTATTGACTATTATTAAGTAATAAGTAATATATTAAGGGAATGGGGGGCAGCAAAATAAAGATGGGTGAGGGAGGAGGATGGTTGCACTTGCACATCTTAAAAGAATAAAAGTTTGTGACATGATATTTTCAAAATCTAATTACAAAAATGTAATTAAAGAATATCTGAGGAGAGTCAGTGTTGATGTTTCATAATGGGGGCTATGTAGAGTTAAATGTAAGTCTATGAAACTCAGCAGCAGAATACTTGGCCGAAAAGGATGTCATATGATTGATCACATGATGCTCACATCCAGTCATGTGACCCTCTTCAACCAGGTACAGTATCCTGCAACGCTGCAAAATAGCTGATGCAATTTGGGCGGTGCTATCTATTCTCTTCAAGCAAATAAGCTTGGTATTTTTTTTAAACACAGAATTCACGGACCATGAACTGCAGGAGTGGTACAAAGGTTTCTTGAAGCATTGTCCAACCGGACATCTAACGGTAGAAGAGTTTAAGAAGTTCTACGCCAACTTCTTCCCGTACGGTGAAGCTTCAAAGTTTGCAGAGCACGTATTTAACACATGTCCTCTGTAACTGCGTAAGTTACAAAGACATGAAGACATTTATGTGTATAAGTAAAAAGGGAGAGTTCATTTTCAGGGCTTTTCACATGTAGTAAGATGTGGAATGATCCACCAAATCATCAACATCATCATCTATTAATTTATATAGCGCCACTAATTCCGCAGCGCTGTACAGAAATAAAGTACTAGCTGCAAAGACAATATATATTTATATATATACGTTAAACATTGTCTAGACATTGAGTACATATAATGCTGTGTTAGTATATTAGCCCCAGCTAAAATCCCATTACTGTTCATTTTCCCGTTATTTAAAGTAAAACTGTGATGGCTGCAATTAAGCTCTGTCTTCTGAACAGGATGAGAGAGTAGGAGGCACTGAGTGCTTCAATGTGTTGCACTTCACTTTTTTTCCTATTACAGGAATCTAATAAGCGACTCAAAACTGTTAAAATGCAGCAAATGGGATAATAATAGTATTAATAATAAAAGACACAAGAAAAAAAAAAAAACATGAAAATGACAGCATAAAGCTTGTAGTATTTTTTCATTTTTTCAGATAATTTTTCTTGCATTTGAATAGTTGTACAAATGGTTACATAAATCTTGCACTGACCAGTTGTCTCATTACTAAGCCATTAAAGCTAATCTGATGGCAGCAGACTTCAATGTCCGTTATCAACAGATGGACTGCTGTAACCTGCATTGCATCTTGATAATCCCTGACCTAAACGTTTGATTTTACGGCACAAAACCATTAATTGCTTATTTTATTACTGCTCATTTAAGCATTTGACACAGGTTACATGCTACCAGTCTGATACTGTATGACACCTGACTGATTTTAAAATACAGACTGTGGGTTTTCGTACCGGGTTTGTTCTCCAGCAAATTTGTTGTATAGATCTTCCCATTGATGAAAGCAAGGATGCTGAGATTGGCGTTTAATGTATCACTAATAAGCAACCACCAAATATATTAAGTTATAGTGGTAGCCTGTGGGTTTTACGGTTTCCATTGTTAAGCTGGGTACACACTACACTGTTTTCGTCCAATAAGCAGCTCAAACAACCGACATACGACCGCTCGTTCAAAAGTCGGGTCAGTGTGTACAGTTACACGATGGTCGAATGTCTGCCCAAATGGACGATTGTCGCCTCATTTGGTTGGTCGTACCATTTAATATTTTCGTTCCAATCTCGTTTCCGCTGTGTAGTGTGTATAAACTTCCGACCGATCCACAACAGTGAGTATGAAATTACAGTCATTGCTCACGACAACATGGCTGTAAAAAGTCGCTAAAGAGACGTCCGCTCTTCCCTTTATCGTCCTAAACAAGGTTAGTGTGTATGCAATCCATGGACCGAGCGATCGGACCATCGGTCGCATGTAAAATCGCTCGGCATAAAAAGTTGGTCGGAATTTCTGTAGTGTGTACCCAGCTTTACATATGGAAAAAAATAGACTTTGGCCAAATGTTTTTATATAGCAAAAATTGCATTAGTGACACCTGCAGGGTAAAAGAAGGTACTGCACTCTGTCCAAGATTTTGGAGTTGGGAGGGAAGGCTGGATTTTGGTGGGAGAGAAAGGGGATCATAGATGTATTTTTCATGTTTGGTATAGCAGCGAATATTTGCTGACTTGAGAACAATATGGTAATTTTAGAATTTTGAAGAGAGTATTTGGGCTGTTGGATAGACTTGAAGCTTTGCAATGTGGAAAGGTAATTAAATTGTTCAGGTTTAATAAGGGACATGTTTATATATCTTGATGATTGAGGTGGCAACCTTTCCTCCCGTAAATGACACAAACATTTGTGTTAATGCAAATACATTCCCATTTTAAGCAATATTAGATGCATCAACAAGGTAGAAACTGTTAATTTAGATTTTTGCAGCAAGATCAAATAATTTTGAATTAAATCATTACATTTCGCTGCCTTCCAAAAACTGCAAGGGGAGACAGCTGTCTACACTTGCCTCATTATAGGCACACTTTTGGGTTTAAAATCTTGCTCTTATGACCAGGTTTAATATTGTATGCACCGACCTTTCACACTGTAGCTGGAGTTCTTCAGTTAATCCTTTGCCACAGCCTGTTCATCTTCTAAAAGCTGTATTGGCTATGCATATGGTCATCCCCAACCGTCACATCAGCTGCCAGATATCAATGGCCTCTAAAATCCCTGGAGAAAATAGTATAATTATTTTATAGGGTAATTCCATTGTCAAATACAATTTGTAATAAAGCTGATATTTGCCCAAGAAATGTGTCTATGTCAATTATTATTATTATTATTATTATTATTATTATTATTATTATTACAGCAGGAACACATCTATATATTTTCTAAGTACAATCTGTTGGATACTGTTATAGTTTTCTGGCTTTGCATCTTTAAAAATGCCATCCTGGCAAGGGGAGTGTAGCCAATAGTGGCATCACAGCTCAGTGTGCAGTTGTTGTGTCAGAAAGCTACATTTTATATATTTTTTGTGTGCATGACAGTGGCAATAAGCTGAAACTGTTCTTCCCCTGTGACATCATCACATGCCTGTAGTCTAGACAATCAAGTGTTTGATTCCTGCCTGCACAGAACTAACAGCTGGAGAATAGGTAACACAGAATAAAGGGAAGGGGAGGGTCAGAGAATCCTGAGGTCATAGCATTGTCTATCTGGCAGGGCAATAAAACTAAACACAATTATTCCACATTGTGGCAGTGTTGTATGTACTAAACCAGTGATGGGCAAACTACGGCCCGCAGGCCAGATCCGTCCCACTTAGAGGTTCTATCCGGCCCGCCAATATTTTAAAAAATTTCAATAAAATATGCATAAAATTATTAGGCCCGACCCTGTGTGTCAGAACCTTCATTTTTATGCCTTCCCAGCTATTTCCTCCATTACACTTCATCCTCCTTCCTAAAAGGACACTTCGTATGTCAATCAATCAAACACCTGCCCGCCCCCTAATGGCTGAAAGTCATGTGAGAAGAGATGGGCTGGGCCATATACTAAGGCGAATTTCGATTGGCTGCTGTGTTGTCAGTTAGTAGCTCACCAGAAAGACAGATCTGCAACAAGCTGCTGAAATAAGTGCTGTGTCTGTACGATCGCTGCACTTATAGAGGTAACACTGCTATATAACACCCTCCCCCCCATTCAAAAATTTTGTATTATATATTTTGATATTTGAGTTTTTTAATAAATTATATTGGCCCACCTAAAGTTTTTCTTTTTTATTTGGCCCGCTCCTGAAAAAGTTTGCCCATTACTGTACTAAACTAAACCCCAGAGGTGCCATGCTGTGTTGGAAAATATGTATGTGTGGGCAATTGTTTCGAAATTCAAATTGTCCTTTTCATTTTTTCCTTATTTATTTTTTTAATTTCTGGCATATCCACCCTGCACATCACCCACAATTTCCCATGGACCAGGTCAAAACAGCTGTCGATACAGAAAAAAATTGCTTTTACCGGAGTCGAAAATTGTGCATATTTTGTTGACTTGTATTTGTGAGACCTACACCTATCTGCTAGTCAGAGGCAGGAGGCCATTTAAAAAACAGTCTAAAATCTTTAAGGGGCAACAACCAGGAAAACATAGAGATGAGTTGAGTTTTGGTGGAAATTGCCTCTAATCGACTCTTGTGACAGAACAGACGGTTTCCCAGGTTCCAATTCCGGTGATAGAATCTTCAAGTTTTACTTTTACTTCCCCACTCTGCACCATGGAGCTTATATTAAATTGATCAACAATAGCGTTTTTGGTGTATAATATGCTTTTCTACATCTGAACATGCACACAAACCCCTAGTGTCGGAATTAGTGCTTAATATACACCAAAGAGGCAATTTGCGTTCAACTTAACATGTGCCACAATATTTCTAAATTTAACATTCCACGTTTTCGTGTGAGTTATAGTTTATAAATGTATCTGGGATGACAATGGCATCACTTCCTTCTATTCTGTGGTAGGGTTTAAAAGACACACAGAAAAATAAATTATAAAGGGAATTTCACAGGGAACAATTAAGACCAAATTCCAATGAACATGTGAAATTCCACACATAATAGCAGAAGAAGGCAAAATATTCTGCAAAACAGTTTTTAAACTTTTGTTCATCTTCAGTTGGACCCATGAATGTCATAGCCAGGAAGTAAAAACAAAAATTGTATGCTGAGCTTATTTATAATGTGGATCTTTCCCAAGTATTACTTAGATACCAAAAAAGTTACCAAAAAAGGTCAGTTAAAGCAAAATCTTTTTATGTGTTTCGATGTCACAAAGTTCATTTGAACTAGAGATGTTCGGTGGCTCCCGTGTTTTGGTTTTGGATCTGGATTAACTTTGTGTTTTGGTTTTGGCTCTAGCAAAACCGCCCTCATGTATTTTGGTTTTGGTTTTGGATCCCTATTTTTTTTTTCTAAAATCTCAATTTTTTTTCTAAAATCATATAATTTGGCTCTTTTTCTGTTCCTACATTATTATTAACCTCAATAACATTAATTTCCAGTCATTTCCGGTAAATTTTTGTCAAGGGATAAGAACACTGCTACCCCTCCTGTTTCTGTATGAGCAATGGCACTGAGCAATGTCACTGGAGAATGGAGAGTGACAAGAACACTGCTACCCCTCCTGTTTCTGTATGAGCAGTGTCCCTGAGCAATGTCACTGGAGAATGGAGAGTGACAAGAACACTGCTACCCCTGTATCTGTATGAGCAATGGCACTGGAGACTAGAGAGTGACAAGAACAATGCTACCCCTGTTTCTGTGTGAGCAATGGCGCTGAGCAATGTCACTGGAGAATGGAAAATGACAAGAACACTGCTACCCCTATTTCTCTGGGAGCAATGGCGCTGGATCTCTTCGGGAGGGAGGTACTTATGGAATCCAAAACCTGCAAGATCCGACAAAGAAATGATGATGTTTTGCCTCGATTCAGATTTGAGAACACACGAAACTACCGAGCCGGCTCGCGAGCCTACTCGGATCCCCTAATTTCAGGTGGGCTCGTTTTTCGGAAAACCGAGCCCCAACATCTCTAATTTGAACTCTGGATAGACTATGTTGCCTTTTTAGTTATAAGATTCCATTTGTAGCTTTTTTATATAATTATTTAGTTAACAATGTAGTATATCTATATTTTGCCTTGGGTGACGAGTTAAATGCAACAATGACACATCCTCTATCTTGTTTGTCTTCTAATCATACATTGATTTTAATATCAGAGGAGTCATTTACTTTTATGTTCATTTTTCACCAAAACCTTGCTATTTTTCTCCCCTAGTAATAGATATCATTTCAACAGCTTGACTAACCGGCCTGATATAGAATAGCCAGTAATATATACTGATGTAATGACCATGATAAAATCATTGTGTGCTGATTTTATAAATTAGGGTGAAAATACGAATGAGCCTGAAAAATGAAGTGCTACTGCCTGTATTCCAGGACTGCTAATGCTTCATACCTTTCTGCTTCATTAAACCAATTTCACGGGGAGATGACTTAGAGGAGGAAGCTGTGCTGCTTAAGAGACCCAACAATGGTTTATTGAAAGAAATGGGGCTAAGATTAAATTAAGTGCTACTTGAGAAATATGGAAATGCTTAAAAAAAATCAACCTTCTAAATGGTGAATTCAAACATTTCAGCTCTTTCACATTCAAAGATTTGTCTCATAATTTTACATGACTGCTAATTAAAGACTGAATACTTTCTAATCCACCCATAATAAATTGGTTCAAGAAATGATACGTTGCTTTCGGAGACATATTGTATGATAAGGCGTAGACTTTGAAAAAAAAATTATACTATAGATTTGAATTTAAACCATCTACTGAAAAAAGTTACTTGGTAATTTATTAGCGCTATTAAAGCATTATCTATCACTACAACTCAAAGAGTTTTTCAGGGGGGGTTGGATAATTACTACAGTAGTTATCAGTGGGGAGTTATTATGCCATACTGTTGGATAGAAAACACATTAATGTCATTTATAGAAAACTAAATAGAACAGAATTGATTGCTTGTGATTTTGCAGAATAGCTTAAACTTACACTTGCTTTTAATTAGTATCTTCTTTGGTGCCAAAAAGTGTTTCATGTTTTGTTGCTGTTACTAATCTTAAATTGGTTAAATGTTTATGCCTTTTAAGAATATGCCTTATGTTTAAACAATAGTGAAATCCAAGATTGACAAACAAGAACATAAAAAGCAAGCGTTTTCTTGAACATTATTGCTAACACATAAACAGACAAGTTTGTTTTACTCACAAAGAGAAAATATCAGCCAGTCAGCAACTAGCTTTGCTCTATCTAGTTAAACTTAGACAAAAGAATGCAAATATCTGATTGGTTGCTATGGGTTACTTCCCATTTGCATTTTGCCTAATCATGTAGAAACACCTAATCTAAAAGGATGGCTTGTCTTCAGAATGTAGTTGGTTACCTCATTGATATGTGGAGGTCTCTATGTTTGTTTGTCAGGATTTGCTTCATCTGTACACTGCTTATGATTAGTTTTAACGGCATGTGTTTCGTTCTAAATATATAGACTACTGTTATATATTCGGGTTGCCGAGTAAATCAGTAGACAGATTAAAAAGTTATCTCTGAAAATGTCAATATCAAGGCATTTCTTAACTCGAATGACAAATGGAACATGTTAAAAATGTTTTCTAATAAGTGAGTCCTTGTTGTCCATGGACGGTGGAGCGTGTTAGTACAAAGGGAGTCATTCATTAAAAGGAAGTTTATGCGTGCACAAGTTTTTAAATACATTATTTGAAAGAACGAGGGAGAAACTGCAATTTTTGCCTCCTCTGTCACAATGAGGACTCTGTGTACAAGTTTCCGAGATGCTGGGACTTGATCCAGCACAAGCCGATTAGTTCAGAAGACATGTATGGACTTAAATTGTCTCTGCAATGTGATTAATTGATTATGTTCACCGATCATCTACATAATTACATGCCTGAGTTACATCCAATGGTGTATGTAGACATCTCTTATATGCCCAGGAATTCCCAGGATAATGTCATTTTTTTTTTTGTGGGATTTTGTAACATTTCAATTGTATTTTCCTCAATTTCTGACTTCTGGTGCACCTGTACTAGTGGGGATAGCTTAATATTACTATTTTATAAAATTATCCACTCAAAAGTAGACATGAGTGACTTTTATAGACTGAAAAAAATGTCATATAAAAAAGCATGAGATCCCTATGTACCTATGTATGTATTGCATATACCTGCTTACTCTCCCAAAATGATGCACATTGCGGCACCACACCACCTCCTACACTCCTATTTCACACAGAACTGGCATGTCTCTCTGACATACAATTTTCTTAGTTTATATAAGCTTGTCCGTGCCTATTTTGGGGGCAAAATGCAAGTTTACCACTATAATAATGCATCATTCTCTGTCCGTTTAACAAGGCACTGTCATCTATCTAAACAGCTTCCACCTGCATTTTTTGTCAATGAATCGAGGTAGCAGAATTCACATTTTGGGTCTTTCCATCTTTGGAAAGCTATAGGTTCCAAATCTGGTCAGAACGAGGAGAATGGTAATTTAAAAATAAAATAAAATAAGAAAGTTGAACTGTCCTGGGAAAACATGAATTCATGACTCTGCTCCTGAAACCTCTCCTGGGCTAACAGGTTTAAAACATTTTAAAGGAAACTGTGCTTTGTAAAGTGGCTGATTGGACAAGACAATGAAGCCTTTAAACCAGCTTCATCTATCACCTTTGAAATTGTACAGTTTACTTTTTCAAACTTCTGAGTGTTTGCATAGTTTACCTAGTGCCTTGTGCTGCGCTGATAGGCGCTAGTATCTCACAAACTACAAGGGCCACAAGCCAATTCCAATTCTGCCAATTCTGTGACTGTGCTGAGTATGAGAAAGAAGTTTTATTTGAAAAGAGTTGATCAAGATCTCTAGCTTACAAAAGTTTGTGAATTTATGCACTATTATTAAGAATTTAAAAATAAGCCCCATGTAAAACTTGTAGCTATGACAAGCTCAAGGTGCTTAATACTGGGTTGCTGCAAGGTTTATCAAATGAATTTCAGGATTAGTCAACAACAGGTCAATTAGACAGCAGTGTATCTCATTGGCAGCAGGCAGGTATGATTCTAAGTAGCTGATCTTAACAGTACATCGTTAGGCGCTCACTGACTATTAATGATAAAATCTATTTCTGTGTATTGGTTTGTGTGCATAAAAACAAAAACAAAAGTGTCCACGGTACTGTTAAAAATGCAAATAGTACTAAAATTATTAAAGATACTAAAATAACTCAAAATGGCTCCTTAAATATACTGGTCAGGCGCTCATTGTCTACTAGTGAATATTATTATATCTGTGTGTTAATAGATATATAATGTGGGCATGAATTAAAATAGCTGTTGATTGGTACTAAAAATACAGTAAACCGAACTTATACGATAATAGGTACTTCCAATATACAAAAGACAAAATTGAACAACAAAAAAAGCATAGATGAAAAGTTATAATAAACACATTTAAAACATCATAGACCCTGATAATATCAAACCTTGTATAAAATAGGCATATATGACATACAGTTCCTCCAGCCTTAAAAAGTCCACAAAACGAAAGATTGTCCGTGAGGTGCACATGCTTTTTTGTTGTTCAAATTTTGTCTTTTGACCATTATATTTAAGGAGCCAATTTGAGCTATTTTAGTATCTTGAATAATTTTAGTACTATTTGCATTTTTTACAGTACCGTGGGCACTTTTGTTTATGGTTTTTATGCACACAAACCAATACACAGAAATAGATTTTATCATTAATAGTCAGTGAGCGCCTAACGATATACTGTTGTTTTCTATTAGAAGGGTGGGATACCCTCGGTTAGAGCAGCTCCTGCAACTAATAGAAGAAGAGTGCGATTCTATTTTTATTCAATTAAGTAGCTGATCTTGCCTTTTAAAAAAGTGTTGAAATGTACATTAGCTTGAAGTCCTGGTGCTTGCCTGTTTTCTTACTTGGCGGTTGCCTCTAAATGTAGTTGTTTTAAAGACATATTTTGCTTTTGATACATCCCATGGGGTATATTTACTAAACTGCAGATTTGAAAAAGTAGAGATGTTGCCTATAGCAGCCAATCAGATTCTAGCTGTCATTTTGTCGAATGCACTAAATAAATGAAAGCTAGAATCTGATTGGTTGCTATAGGCAACATATCCACTTTTTCAAACCCGCAGTTTAGTTAATATACCCCCATGTGTCATATGTGAGTGAATCAAACAGTCACCCTCTATTTTGTATAGTTCTATGTTGGAAAATTAAATCTGTTCAAACTTGGTTTTATATGTTTCATACACATCCATATTCAAATCCACTCTAAGGCATTTTTATGTATATGGTTTAATGTTTGTCAGTTCTTGTACACTTTTCTTAAGTGACATGATAATAATGCCTGCTCACAATTTAATGCTTGCATGATCTGACAGCCAGTGTGTTTAGCGAGGATCTCTTCATCCACGCTCCTTGCACACAGCTGCCTCTTCTACCTACCCTGACTAAACCCTAGGACAATATTTAAGGCTGTCACCATACACTAAAAATATGCCTGACAGACTACATTATAAAGAACGGTTGATGTGATCTATGTTTACAAGCTGTCATGTCATTCTTAGCCTCCCCCATGGGGTAGACTCCATGCTTTGTGGAGAAGCAGCCCTAGAGTTGATGACAGCAATTTGAAGGATTAACCCACACCTGCTGCCACCATTCAAGGGTATTTCACAAAGTGTCACCTGTAGATAAGATATATACAACCAAATACAGTATATTAATACACGTAGTCTATTTTCATACAGAAGATCAGTTAGAAATTAGTATATAAAAGGATAAAAGTAACAGGGACATGTTTAATATATAATTTTGCACTTATTATGTGAATGCAATTTTGTAACAGGAAAGTTACTATTGTGCTGTAATTTTGGTGGTGCTCGTGTCGCAAGTGGTGCCAGAAGTAGGATACTTAGGGAAGCAAGTTTCCGCATTCCAAACCGCATAGACATTAATACAAGAGCATTAGTCACAGTCAGTGGCGGATCCAGGGGGGGGGGGGCGATCGGGGCCTGTCACTGCTGAACGGACCTGCACATAGTATGCAGCCGCCGGCAGCCTCAGATGTCAAAAAGGGGACGGGGCCTAAATCACCCCCCCCCTACATCACCCCGGGTAGCAGTATTCTCTAGATCCGCCCCTGGTCACAGGAGAAAAACACGAGGCTCTTACGGGAAGAGTTAGCCCACATGAGGCACGACAGAACATACCATCTGGTCCGGCTCTGCAGAAAATGTCACCAGTTGATGACATAGAAGGGTATCTGGTGTCTTTTGAGAGAGTTGCAAAAAGGGCAAATTGGCCTCCTGACGTTTGGACTGAGAGGCTGGTGCAATATATAACAAACGAAGCTTAGCGAGCTTATATGGATCTGAATGAGGACTGGGCGTCTGATTATCTATATCTAAAGTCTGAGGTATTAGATCGCATTAGGGTTTCAGGGCCAGGCAGAGCCCAGTTCCATCATGGGTGGTGCTACGGCAAAGTAAAATCAGTCAGAGCACAACTGTCTGAGCTTTCTAAAATGTTTAAAAAATGGCTGCAAGCAGAGGTGAGTTTGCCTAAATGGATTATTGAATGATCACTGCATCTGGGGTCTAGACCACGGTCTGCAAAAGATGGGTGTTGCAGTCGGAACCACAGTCTTATGAAGAATTTGCCACAGTGGTAGAGAGGTTTGATGCACTACAGCAAATGACTAAAGCACTTACATTCATGCCAAAACCGATGCCACGTCAAAGGCAGGTTTGAAGATCCTTGCCATGGGGCCATATGGTAAAACTGCAATTGACAGGGGGCCGGTTACAAAGGTGTGTAATCTAGTGCTTCAAATGTGGAGAGCCAGACCATTTTTGGACAAAGTGTCCTAAGTTACAGGAAACCATGAACTCTATTGTCACACATGTTGGGCTGGCTTATCTAAGAAGTTGTATTATGAGTCCCATATCAGGAAGTACTTATTTGTTCCAAGTGACTGTGCTTATCAACCAAAATATTATCCTAGCTTTGGTTCACTTTTGGAGTGATCTTCCGGTGATTTGCAGCTCTGTCCTGCCTGAAACTACAGCTACTCCGTTGCCCACGGTGAAAGTACTTTGTATACATGGGACGACCAAGGATTATGAGAGAACTTTTCTGCCAGTCCCACATAGTCGCTTATTCTGAGGCAAAATTTCCCATTGTTTAAAGAGGTCCTCTGTGAGCAAATGTGATAGGGCATGTTGGCAACTGATTCAACAGCTGGAAGCCTTTTAGAAAACACAGTAGCTGGATCTTGATCTTTGGGAAGTGCCAACCTGGAATACTATCCTGTGGGTCACAGCAGGAATTCCACAAAAGTGTCACCATTCGGGGAAGCTGGGACAATTGAAAGCAGGGTTGATTGGTGACGTCGCAGATGAGCCCTCCTCTTCTATTGGTGAGAATACAGACTGGTCCGCAATATCACCATTGTTTCCTTTGCAGGACTTTGTCTGCAACCAGCTTAACGTTGCAACTTTGAAACATGCATTTAAAAATGTTACTGAGGTAAACAGTATAGCAAAAACATCTCAGCCTGCAGAAGGTATACCATATTTTATTATTAAAAATAATTTTCTGTATAAAATTGGTATTGTACAAGGGGAAAAGGTAGAACAATGAATTGTTCCTCAATTGTTTGTACCTCTAGTGGCAAAAGCAGCACATATGCATGCCTGTGGGTGACACCTGGGAAAGATAAACATGAGAATGAGTCCTGCTCAGCTTTTACTAGCCCAGTGTACATATTGCAGTAGAAAGGTATTGCCAGTCTTGTCCCATTTGTCAGAGAACCTGTCCCAAACCCTTGTAAAGGGTACCTCTCAGTTCAGGTCCTCTTTGAACAGATAGGTATGGACCTTGTGAGGCCACTGGAGAAGTCCCCTCGTGGACACCAATATATTTTAGTGGTACTTGACTATGCAACCCGATCTCTAGTGGAATATGAAGTCCAGCACCATAGCTAAAGAGCTTGTGTTAATTTTTACACATTTGGGAATTCCCAAGGAAACTTTCACAGACCAGGACATGTCCAAGTTGATGAAGGACAAGTGTCAGCTATTTGTGGTGACGACTCTTCACGCCTCTGTGTACAATCCATAAATGGATGGCTTGGTGAAGCACTGTACCCGTACATGAAAGCACATGATGAGGAAAGCCGTGGAGCAAGAGAAAAAAAATTGGGACACTCTTATCCCATATTTCTTGTTTGCCATCCCTGGGGGACCTCAACAGGGTGTAGTCCTTTTGAGTTATTGTTCAGGAGACATCCAAGGGGTATCTTGGATCTGTTGAAAGAAGAGTGGGAGCAGCAAGGCCCCAGAGAGTTAAATCTGGTACAAATTGTGGCCCAAATGTATGAGAAGTTGGGAATGAAAGGGTCCTTTTTACAACAACATGTAAAAAAAAGCTCAGGAATGGCAAAAGAGAAGTTATAATAAACCTGTTGTAGCTTGATCTTTCAATCTTGGGGACAAGGTCCTGGTCCCAACACAGGAAAGTAGACTTGTGACCCACTAACAAGGTCTATATGAAGTCCTAGAGGCTGTTGGCCCTGTCAATTATGGAATCAGTCAATTGGTGAGGATTATACCACGTCATCTCCTTAATCCTTTGTATGATTGAGGAATTCACTAGTGAGTGGAACAGTCCAATTGTGCTTGTTCCAAAACCCAATGGTTCTGCAATGATTTTAGGCGGTTAAACAGCATATCACAGATCGATGTCTATCCTATGCCACTGGTGGACGAACAAGTAGAAAATCTAACTGGTAAGTTCCCCTTACTAACTCAACCAAGCAAAGGAATGCATTTTCCACCCCTTATGGTCTCTTCCATTATAAGTTCCTACCCTTTGGGTTGCATGGGGCACCTGCCACCCTCCAAAGGGCCACGAATAAATTGCTGCGATTCCATACAGCTTATGCAGCCGCTTACTCAGATGACAGGGATTTACACCACAGACTGGGAGTCACATCTGGCCAAAGTTGAGGAGGTCTTAGCTTCAATGAGATCCACAGGCTTGACATCTAATCCAGAAATGACAGGCAGGTCCGTACATCGCCACTTTAAGCCAAGTCACGGTTGTTGATGATGTCATTTTCTACAGTCGCAAGAGAGCGAGTCGTGATATGAAGTAATCTGCATTCTGATAAGTATTTTTTTTTGCAGGTCGGTGTACTATTGATTCGGACTCCTCGTGTTGGTGTCTTCTCTGTCGGGGTGGTCAGTACCGTGAAACCGACTACCACTGCATCCCGGTGCCATCTCTTCCTAGGTAAATGACGAACATGCAGACCACATGATGTAAAAGAAAACGTGATTCAACAGACCAGGTCACCTTCTTCCAGTGCTCCATGGTCCAGTTCTGGCGCTCAAGTGCCCATTGTATGGACTTTCGGAGGCAGGCAGATGTCAGCATAGGCACTCTGACTGGTCTGTGGCTACGCAGCATCATATGCTGCAAGCTGCATGCACTGTGTGTTCTAACACCTTTCTATAATAGCCAGCATTAACTTTTTCAGCAATTTGGGCTTCGCTCCCAACGTATCAATAAGCCTTGAGTGCCCATGACCCTGTCACCGATTCACTGGTCGTCCTTCCTTGGACCACTTTTGGTAGGTACTAACCACTGCATCCCGGGAACTCCCCACAAGACCTGCAGTTTTAAAGATGCTCTGTCCCAGTTGTCTAGCCATCCCAATTTGGCCCTCTTCAAAGTCGCTCAGATTATTACCCTTGCTCATTTTTCCTGCTTTCAACACATCAACTTCAAGAACTGGCTGTTTGCTTGCTGCCTAATATATCCTGTAGCAGGTGCCATTGTAACGAGATAATCAATGTTATTCAATTCACTTATCAGTGGTTTTAATGATGTGGCTGATCAGTGTGAATATATATATCTAATATATAAAAGCCTAGCGGCGTGTGTTAGTCTGTGTGTGAAAAAAAAAAACACAAGCTGCAGCGCCACCTGCTGGACGGAGTTATACACTGACCTACTAAATTCTTAGCATTATCTAATATATATATATAAAAGTAAAAGTCTAGCGGCGTGTGTTAGTGTGTGTGTGTGTGTGTGGAAAAAACTATTTTCTCAGAAAGGGCTCGTCCAATTGACCTGAAATTTGATATACTGACATTATTTGACAAAAAAATTAGAATAGTGAAGTCAGTTAACTTCCATCATCCCCCCTTCCCCCCGTGGGAGGGGTAGTAAAGGCTAAATTTACGAGTTGAGAAGTCAAACTCATTTTCGTGAGGTAATTTTACCTCATGAACACACATTAAAAAGGGCGCTTGCGTCGGGAAGTAACGCTCTTCCCCTGAAGAGGCCTATTAGCTGCTTTTTCATGTAGCACATACAGTAAATGCTTGTTAGCTTTATTTTTACACTAAAATTTAAATTAATCTAGGACATGCCTTATCCCAACAATAAATCTGTCCCCACATTTTAAATTTATCTCCCCCTCTTATGCAACATGGTTTTGCCCAGGTGCAAAGTTACGTCTTTTTTATGCTTTGCTCTCCTTAAAGACTCAGGCCCACCATGTCTAATTCATCTGTTCTTTTCACCAAGGTCTTCTCTGTAGATGCTTCTGTGATGATACATCACCCCTGGAACATATACTAGTATAGTGCTTGGGCTGTCATTCACATTGAAGTAAGACTGAGAAACCAATACCATCTACATGGTGCTAGCAACTGACAATATTAGTAGCTCTTTCTGGATGAAAGCTAAGCAAGAGTGCTGTAGAATAACTATAAAAATTACAAAATGTCACATTTTTCATTATAAATAAATTTATTGGATCAATTATCCCAACCAAGCCATCTATTTATTATAGTTACACCTATCACTGCTTGTAAGGAAGGCATCCAATCTATATTTATGTTCTGTTACTGAATGTGCCATTACCATTTCATGTGATAAGGAATTCCACAGCTTAACTACATTTACAATAAAGAACCCTTCCTATCTTTCTTCCATTCGCAATTGATGACCCATTGTCCTCTGTCCTTATAGTTGCTAGCTCAGGCAGGGCCGGATTAACCCGAGGTCTAACTGGGCTACAGTCCATGGGCCTCGGACATCAAGGGGGCCCTTGACAATGCTCAGCGGCATTATTGATCGGCGCGGGGGCGCCCCCGGCCCGATTAATGCTGTTTAGCCTGTCATTGTAGTCTTTCCACAGTGCTCAGTAATCTCCATACTGAGGAGATCTCGTAACTCTCACTCCCACTCTCACGAGATCTCCTCAGTAAGGAGCTTACAGCGCGCAGCGGAAATATTACAGTGACAAGACAACAGAAAGAGGTAAGCGCTTGAGGTGGGGGGCGGCACACAGGGGGGGGACTCATGGGGGAATGGAGGCCCCCTTAGCCCAGGGACCTCTATTCCTTTCATTCGGCCCTGATCTAAGGCAGCAGAGTTAGCCGCACCTCTGGATCAGACCTACAAGAGTAACGATTTGGAGGGAAAGAGAATGGGGGCTTGGATCGAAAAGAAGGAATGTCCCTTCAAAAGATGACTGGGTGATATAGTTTAAATCTCACGTTAAAAAACTAAATACAAAAAACTGTCTCAGAAGAGTATTTTTATTATACTACAAATGTACATGTTTAGCATTGGATTACGCTTTTAGAGATAGTTCATCATGGCAGGTGTCAGTCAGCAACGGATAGTATTGTTAAAAGAACTTATGCCTGTTAACCCATTTTAAAATACACACAGGATTTTTACATGGAGTTTTAGTTGCCTACTTCAACTGGGTACTCGCACAAATACTGTATATATGTTCTTTAGGCTTAAATACACTATCCCACAGTGGGGCTATTTATTAATAAAAGTGCAAAACTACAAATTAAGTAATCCATAGCAGCCAGTAAGATATTTGCTTTCATTATCTAACTTGCACCAGATTGATCAAACTTAATTGCTAATTAGTTACTTTAGGCCATTACACGTTTGCACTTTATTAGTAAATAATCCTCACTGAGGATAAGTCATCATCTCTGCTATTAACATTATGTGGTTCATGTAAAGCTGAACGCAATTCACGTTCTTGGCGTATAATCCACTTTGTTTCTTCTGAGCAAGTGCGCAAAGTTCTGCTTGCAAAAATGAGTTGCTTGTGCGCATTCTCAGATGTACGCCAAGAACGTGGTTTGCATTCACCTTAACATGAGCCCCAATGTGTGGTCATTATTGGTGGCATCTATCACTTGCGTACACTTCAATACACTTATTTTTGCTTACTTGCAAGCCAAATATGAGTAATGTGAATTAAACATTTCATGACTTTCCAATGAACAAAAGCGAATTTACCCTAAATAAAATATTCCCTACACAATCATGTTTACAACAACATTCTAGTCACATGTAGTGTCACGTGACTTTACTGCTCATCTTCAAGGCTGCTAGTTTAATAACAGCTCCCGCGTTTGGTGCTTAAGACTGAAAATTGATTATTTTAATACAAAATTCCTGAATGAAAGAGGTTCCTGGCCTTTCCTGTGCTGTTGAATAATGCATGTGGGAGAAAGCAAATAGCAGCAGAGGGTCTCAGCTGCTAGAACAATGGGGAGCGCACAGAGCTGAGGGGGCACATTAGTTTATCATTGCCTTGTCAATCCTCATAGCTTGGGAATCGTGGGATAGCCTGCAAAGCAGCAGCTGTTCAACGTGCGGTACACTGACCGGGGTGCTTTGGAGTTTCAAATAGATTTATACGTGAAAAACAGGTTATTGATTTGTTTCGGAAGCTAGAACAGAAAAACATTTTGATTCTCAATTTTCGCTTTCAATTAAAAGTCCTGTAATCACCTAAATATGCATGTAACACTGTAATATAAGAATTAGAGTTTGTGCTTCATGGAGCAAACCTTAGCCATACATTTTTACAGCAGGGCAGAGAAGGCATTTGCCAATGGCCTCCAATTCAGTGGGGCTCTCTTGATCAGGATTTGTCTTGGCTCAGATAGCAGTTCCCTAATCTTCTTGTCATCATTTGATATTTTTATTTAGTAATTAATACTATTTGTAAGCGGTATACTAATAAGGCTAAACATTCACACCCCAGCTTGTGGGTTACGGCGACCTGCTGATTACCTTCAAAAATTAGGAAAATAGACCAAAGGACCCAATATAGCAAATAGTTCAGCAAAGCAAACCATAGGAAGTCTAAGCAAACCTTAGTCATCTATACTTATTATTATACATAGGGAATCTTTAATATTAACATATGTGCATTTATAAGAGCCACAGAAACCTGCCATACGGATTCCACCTGCAAATTGACCAGAGCAAGAATCCAAAGTGACCATATTATTGCATAAAAGTAATATAGTGCTTGAAAAAGAACCAATTTTCTATATAAAGTAATTTAGTGTTTTGGTGACAAGAGATGTTTTACACATTGAAGTGACTTGTCACTAACACAGACAGTCGTCTTGCTGCCTGAATTAAAATAGACAGGACATCAGTCAAAAGCAGCAAATCTCAAAAGGTCTCTCCCCAGTCAATAAGTGCACTTTAATGACTAGGCTACTTTTTTGTTTATTTACTATGAATTGGTTTTACTATAGGTACCTTTTTTTTATCATTTCTGATTAATCAAAATGTATATTATTTTCAGGAAATGTAGCTCTGAATTTTGGTAGCATAAGTAGAATTCCACAATATTGGCACAATAATCAAGGATCCCCTTCTTCGGCAGCCAATGACAAACAGCCATCTTTAGAAAATGCTTGTGATTGGCTGCTGGTGAAGGGGAGTCCCAGTTACTCCCAGCTGTAGTTATTTCATGATGGTCTCAGGTACCCCTGTCCATTTTACTTGGATAATTGGAGTGCCAAGGTTGCAAACACAGGGGTCCTAATCTTGTTAGTTACCCTGGTCAATACAGCCCAGGGCGTTGGGAAGAGCCCCAGTGGCGATAAGTATAAATTAGGCTAAACTAAGCAGTATTTTAGGAGAAAAACTAAAAAACTTAATTCTGTTTAAAGGGATGATACTAAAGGAGTAGGAGGTTGGACTTTTGATGTGACATTTACACTTTTCAACAGTGCACCTGTTAAATATCTTTTCGCCTCTCAGCATATAGTCTGGGCAGATAACAGAGGCGCACTGGTACAAAACCAAGGTGTGCTTTGTTAATTGTATCCTTTATTTTCAGAATGAGATTACGGGTTAGATTTATCAAACCTTCTAGAAAGGAAATTTGGAGGTGTTGCCCATAGCAACCAAAAATATTATCGCTGGCAATGCGCTAGATAAGTGATAGCTAGAATCTGGTTGCTATGGACAACATCTTCAATTTTCCTTTTTAGAAATTTTGATAAATCTACTCCTAAGAGTTCTATATTCGGTTTTATTTAGAAAATATTATTTACTAAGAGGATTATGTGTGGAAAAGTACTACACTCACTGTGAAATATTTAATTTTGTATATACATTTTGAATTTTTAGTCTTCTACAAATCAATGTGCATAACAAATACACATTTTTAAGCCAATCATTATTATATTTATATAACTCATAACACCACAATATTCATATTTCTTTTATAACATAGTTGCATAATATTTCTTTTTCATTTCTCTACTTTTAACAATGCATAGTTTTGTTACATTTACCATTTACTCAGTTCTCGTGCTGCTTTGCAAATAAGATTAATGCATTCTGTCTATTCCACAGGTATATTATAATCATTAGGCCTTAGCTCTTACAGTTCAGTCTGTTCTAAAGAATGTGCATTTTGAGTCTTTCAGATGGTAATTATTGAAGATTAACACTGGGAATTCAATGTTCTACAGCTTTCTGAGCAGAGAGAATTTACTGGTGGTTGCTTAAAAATGTATCTCACTGATCCTGGTTTAAAAAGCAGGGAAAAAAACCTTTCCATTTAAATAAATTAGCAACAAACAAATTCCGTTCTGAGACTGCGTTCTAGTTGTGATTCACTAGGAAGTCTATTCTTTTTCATTTATCATTTAATTTGAAATGACATCAGTTTTTGAATCATATGTTAAACTATTACATATTACCTATATAATATAAAAGGGATATTCTAAGATCTTTAAAGATTTTTTTTTGTCTAAAATATAATTTAGTGATTGTCAAAATTCTCATATTCCCATATTTCATCATATTATTTGTTTAATTTCTTGTAAGTTCATGAAAGTATGAATAGAGTTCAAATTATATTTTGGATGCTTGGGCTTTTGGTAATGTATCGCAGTGCTCAGTTTGTCTTGTTATAATATGATAAGCATTTTATGTATCTTACCATTTTAATATTTAGGGCCGAAGTTTTTTTTTCCCTATCCCACATGTTGCTATATTACAGAGTTTATTGTGCAATTGCCTTGATATTGCAGATTATGTGCACTAAAATTTAAGCAGTATTCAATGATAACCCTAGTGAAATTGAAAGGTTATTAAACATGTTGGGAAGATGACTGCCATTGGCTTACATGAGTGACCAGCGTCACAGAAGTTATTAAATTGCCACTACTGTTAGATCATTTTTGCACTCCAAAACTTGAAATGTTATTCCAATAAGGGAAACTTTGAGGATTCAATACCACATGCAGGTGATTTGGCTTAGTAGAGATAGAAGAGGATTTAATGTATTATATAGAGAATACACAAATGGTAGGAAATTTACATATGCAAATTTTCGCTGCAGAACATGCCATTTAGCAGAGCTCTGAAGTTCCAGTAATGCAATCTTAGCGTTCCGCTTTCGCTTTTCTATTCCACACTGTATTTCTAAATTTGCATTTCCCTGAATTTATAGTCTATGAATAGAGTTGGGCATTGATTGTCAATTCATTCTATTGAGCAGTGGGGTTGGGGTAGTACTGGCTGTAAATAAGGCCAAATGCAGAAGGATACAACCATTTCACAGGGTAATTTTGAAAAATTCTCTAAATTACCAATCTGTAGGGGATAAATTTAGGTAGAACCGTGTTTCCTTAAGACATAGTCATTGGCAGGAGCATCACATATACATAATTGCCAACCAGAGCCAGATTAAGTCCCCATTTTGTCCTAGCATCAAAGGTTTCAGGGAAGCATTTTAAAATGTTGGCAACTATGCCTATGGGCTGAGGCCCACTAAATCACTGATCATTTTTAGGGAAGGGCACAAGGGTGTTTGCACTATACAATATTTTCCAGCCCAGCAGAGGTCTGATTTTGGGTTATTTATCCCAAAGTAAAAATGCACTTTTAAAGGGACAAAAAAATAATAATAAATAAATAAAAGATAGTAATAACACATGTATACTATTTACACACTAATACATTCATAATACATAATAAATCATAATTTTAGTGTATACTAGATGTGGGTTATAAAAATTGGTTTAGAAATTTTACCCTGGCTTCTACAAAAATTTGTTAGTCTGTATAACATTAGAGAACATACTTTTGGGACATTACTCATTACGGTTGTAGATGGTTAATTCTTTACAAAGTCCAAGGGGTATATTTACTAAACTGCATGTTTAAAAAAGTGCAGATGTTGTCTATAGCAGCCAATCAGATTCTAGGGCCTGATTCATTAAGGATCTTAACTTGAGAAACTTCTTATTTCAGTCTCCTGGACAAACCATGTTAAAATGCAAGGGGTGCAAATTAGGATTCTGTTTTGCACATAAGTTAAATACTGACTGTTTTTTCATTTAGCACACAAATACATGATAGCTTATTTGTACACTGAAATTTAAAGTTGATATTTGTGTGCTACATGAAAAAACAGTCAGTATTTAACTTATGTGCAAAACAGAATACTAATTTGCACCCCTTGCATTGTAACATGGTTTTGTCCAGGAGACATAAATAAGAAGTTGCTCAAGTTAAGATCCTTAATGAATCAGGCCCCTAGTTATCATTTATTAAGTGCATTCTACAAAATGACCACTAGAGTCTGATTGGTTGCTATAGGCAACATCTCTACTTTTTCAAACCTGCAGTTTAGTAAATATACCCCCAAGTATTTATACATCACCTGTGAAATTTGCACATTCTGATGGATTATGTAAGGTGTTCAATAAAGGAAGCACATCCCGAGTTGTTTGTTTTGTGTTTTGCTTTTTTGAGCATCATGACGGAAGTCAATGGAAATGTAAAATAAAAGTAAAATGCTTGCAGTAAAATGTGTATAGCCATAGGTGCCTCACTGGTTGGATTTGTTCAGTCCTGTGATCTTCAATACATTCTCACAGTGCTCTTCAACCCATCCATCTAGATTAAAAACAAATGACGTCTAAAAATCATACACCAGCCATTTTCAAGTCAACAATCTAGGTCATTGGATTTCACAGGATGTGACCGTGTTTAGTTATAAGCTTTCAGTGGCAGAGAGCACACTAATCCAGGGGAGATGCAAACATTTGTTACCCTTCACAGCCTTTTATCTCCCTTATCAGTTGTCTTTAAACATAATAATCTCCACTCAATCAGAATCTTGCTACCTTTCTAGATAAGACTGCTTCTCTGCATTCAATTGTGGAAGTGTCTCAAAGTTCCCTACTTATAGAGAAAATCCACTAAATAATTAATGTGAATAACCATGTTTAAATGTGTTTAAGTAATATGTCTACCCACAAAGTATTTGTTTCACCACAAGCCCCTCTTCTCTAAGGTTGGGTACACACTACTGTGTTTTCATCCGATCACCGTGCCAATCAAACAATAAACGGCCATTTGGCCCGATATCGCATTATTGTGTACACTGCAGCCATGAACAATTATCATTCCAAAGCATTCCAAAGAGTCACGATCTTTTCAGCAGATGGTTATGACAGATGAAGAGCACAGATCTGAAGATAAATTGTGTAAAATGTGTTTAGTATCTACACATGAATCATCATGCTGATTGGGACATTTTTAGTAAAATCATTAATGATATCGCATTTGGAGAAATTTTGTAAAGTGTGTACCCAGCCTAACAGAACAGTGGGCATGCCGTGCTAGAGTCCCTCACAGTTTGGGAGTACTAATCCTTGCCAGCACTGCACCAAATCCTCTCCCTGTGTTGACAAGTAGGAGATTTGAAAAATAAACAGCACTATAGTCATTCCCACCACAAGCACTGCATAGACTGAACTATGGCACCTGTGTTTGTAACAAATACAATGCTGTTTGCACTCCCTGTTTCCCTGATGTTAGCAAGAGGAGAGAATCCAGTGCAGTGTTGGCAGGAGTGTCTACTACTGAGCTGCAGGGGTTCTCTGTATAGGACCCCACAGCAGGGCCACCTTAACTACTTTATGGGCCCCCGGGCAATGCAGTGTACCGGGCCCCTAAAAAAAAAAATATATATATATATATATATATATATATATATATAAACAGTGTGTGTGTGTGTGTAAAAAAAATATATATGTATGTAAAAAAAAAACGTGATTATATATATAATCACTTTTTTTTAACATATATATATATATATATATATATATATATATATATATATATATATATAGGGGCCCCCTTAACTAACCTTAAGTCCGATCCTCTTTTTTTTTCCACGCCGCTGAGTCTCTTCTGGCCTCTTCCGTGCTGTGGTTGCAGGGAATGCTGGGCGTGACATCACACCCAGCATTCACTGCGAGCACAGCACGGAAGAGGGGACCAGGGAGGGAGCCAGATCACTGCTGATGTGACCGCAAGGTAAGTATTTTTTTGGGGGGGGGGATTCGGACGGGCCCCCCTTGCCTTCAGGGCCCCCGGGCACCTGCCCATCGTGCCCAATGGAAGAGACGGCCCTGCCCCACAGATCTCCTAGTTTAGAGGGGAGGAGAAATATTATTTTTTAGTGGAAATATCATTTAGTATTAAAGAAAACTAGTAAACTCACTCACATTAATAAAGTGCACATCTCTTGCACAAAGATTCACAATAAAAGGAAAAGCAAAGAAAATGTAAAGAATAGAAAATAAGTCTATTACAGGGGAAAAAAACACAAAGTAAAAACTAAATAGGTGATATGGATGTATACCTTTGACACATTGCAATTTTGGAGATTTGTGTGCGTCATTTGTACAGGTCTCCATGCTATTGAGGGCCGTTCCGATGTTTTTAATATTGTGCCTGGTTTGGAATGAGAATTGTGAGTATTCTGAAAATACTGCAAGATTAGGAGCACATATAAACCATGTGTCAGAATGGCATATGCAGGTAAATAAATAAAGACATCAATCTCTTATTTTAAGTACAATTAATCTTAAAAATTAAACATTAATTTATTTATTGCCTCATTTCATTTATTACAAATAAAACATGTTCATGACATTCTGTTTTTGGGCTGTTATTAGTATATACAAGTATGCTTTATTGTCGTTATTTTTTGTGTCTTTTTGTAACCTTAGTGGTGACCTTCTTTGAGTGACTTTAATGAATGTTTTTGGTCTGTCCACCAATCCTTAAATCAAATAAGATAAGGAATCTATACCTTGTGATGGGTGAAGGTATCCATTTTGTTGTGTTATCCCTTGACAATCTCATCTTCATACCTTAGGGCAGGTCTTGAGAGTCAGACTGTTTAGAGTAGTCATCTAAGGTGCATTTTCTTTTTATCCTGTATCAGGTGGCTAGAGATACCACTGAAAGCTTGCCACCAGTTCCTCTCTGAAGTGAGATAGGCCCAGGAGGAGGAAGCTAGCTGACCTCATTAGTGAGGGATAACACAGGAACATTTTTCAGGTGTGCTGCGGACTATCTCACATTACACAACACTTAGCTTTACCTGTTGCCGGTTGTTTCCAAAATGTGACTCATAATAGAGATCTCTCAGCAAATACATGTGGCTCTGAGTGAACAAATCCAATGACTAAATGGAAACAACAACTACACGGACAAATAACTCATGTCCTGTGGTATTATGTCCCTGCCATTGTTAATTAGAATTTAATTTTGAAAAATGTGTTTATTCACTTAAAATTGTGTTCTGAGCAAACATGGCTTCTACAAAAAAATCACTGGAAGATCTTTAATGGAAAGTCCATTCACTTTCAAGAGGTGTGGATACAGTTTAACAGGAGTCCATTTTGTTGTCTTTATGACAGAAGACTGGACCATTACAACAATGGATAAAGCTATGGAAAATGTAAGCAATATGTTGTGTTTACTGAAAGAGATTGTACTATGAATGGTGAACCAATCAGCTTGCTGCAATAGTCAATACAGCTTTCAGAATAGATAATTCTCTGACCCAAAATAAATATAGTTTTTTGTGTCCTAACTTTTTAAAATGAGTTTGTACAAAGCAAATAAAACTTCCTTTTAAACAAGGAGAATATCCTTTACATAAGAAAAGAGTCAATAGAGGGCGATCAGTGGTGGAAAACATTTATATTCCAAAATAGTTTCCATCCCTTAAAATGAAATATATGCCACAGAGTTACACCACAATGAACATTGAACCTTTGTGTCCATGTAAAACTGGAGCAGCCTTCTAATCATAAGTGTTCATAAAATCAAATACAAATTGATATATTTATTCCTATTTTTAATGATAAGGAAAGATTATATAAATTCCTTACAGCAGATAGATTTAAAATGTGCAGTTTCCCCACATATGGAATTACCCCATGTATGTTTTACTGGTCATATTGTTAGTAATATATGCAAATTGATGAATGCCAATAAGGGTGATGCATCAAAACCAACCAGCTGTCCAAGAATGATCTGATCAAAATCAGTTGGATCATTGTCAGTTATGCCCATAAATGTACTTGTCAGATGACCACAGTGTGCGGCTTCGCTAACAGGCCCCCATGTGATTGGGCCCAGTAGCAGACAATTAGATGTCTCCGGGTCCTTGGGTTGAGTGACAGGTTTAGTCTGGTTGTTGCCAGCTGTATTAGTCACTATTTGTATGAGAAATAAATTGTGGCACTTTAAAACTTCACTTTAAGACTGTCCTGTGCATCGCTTTCTCTTCTTTTTTTAACAAGACAGATATAGATTAATTGATTAAATAAAAGATGGCAGTTCAGAACACTCCATAACATCTCACCTCCTTCTTTTACGCGGCACCCTAACTTCTCCACACTAATAAACTGCTATAGACTGTGTATAAATAATGTTATTTGGTGTTATGTTAATATGTCTGGACTAGAGATAATGAGGGTTGCTACATCTACTTGTTCTCTGGAACAGAGCACATCAGTAAGTATTATATTTAAAAAATTATAAAAATATAGGATATGCTATTTACTAAAAAATCAAGCCATGCAAAATGTTGCACCTCACTCCCCCCAAGAAGTAGAAGTCAGGGCTCCCTATCCAGCCAGTATCTATGCTCACAGCCTGCAGAAACTCAAATGCTCTTTGCATGGTTGTTGCTTGGAAGCTGATTGAAAGAGCGGCAGTTAGTTTTCCAGGGGGAAATGCGTTATTTTCATAGCTTTCTCCTCTATACCATACTTACTTGGATTGCCAGGGAGGGTGGCAAGTGCGGTAGGAAGGCATAACCAATCTTGATTATATAGATGAGGACCCTCACTGATAAAGATGGAGCATCCTTCTGTGCTGCTAACAATGTAATCTGCATGGCTCAATTATTGCATATTATTTGGTTGTGTTTACTTATCAGAAGTCACACAACAGATTTCTCTGACAGGGTTTATAAAATATAAATATTCATTAGCATAGTTAATCTGCAATAGGATTGAGCTGCTGGGTTAAAATCAAGGAACTTGCAAGGGCTTTGCCGGGACCCTGAATTTCTGTTATGAAATGTCAAAGAAATATGGCAATGTTAAAATATATTTAATGATTAAACTGAAACTGTATGGCTCCTATACCAGTATAGCTATAACAAAACAGAAATAGATTGTAAGCTTGCGAGCAGGGCCTTCTCACCTCTTTGTCTGTTTTGCCCAGTTTGTTTATTAGTTTACTGTGTTTGTCCCCAATTGTAAAGCGCAATGGAATATGTTGGCGCTATATAAATAAATGATGATAATGATGATGAAATGTCCTATTTTATTTGCATCACTTTATAGCATGCATATAATGGGAGCAACAGTGAAGGTGATTAGCTTAGCCATGGGACTAGACTCTGGGTCTTTTGAAAACCCAGCAAATTCCTATTTACCCTTGTATTCCATATAATTGTATCACTGGAAATCGGTGAGGAATTGCCTCTGTAGATACTAAGGCGTATATTTACTTAACTGGGTTTAAAAAAGTGGAGATGTTGCCCATAGCAACCAATCAGATTCTAGCTGTCATTTTGTAGAATGTACTAAATAAATGACAACTAGAATCTGATTGGTTGCTATTGAATTGCAGTAGTTGCAAACAAGATGCACTAACAAATAATTTATACCTTACATTGTCCAGCATCTTTATCTAACTATAGGCAACATCTCCACTTTTTCAAACCCGCAGTTTAGTAAATATACCCCTAAGTCTTTTCCCAAGAAATGGCCATGCCTTCTGTGAACTCCTTCAAAATAATAAAACCTGTGACTAAGTTTGTTATCTTCAGTTATCCATACTAGCTGTGGTGGAAATACCATTGGTGAAGCAGGTGCCAATGGAAATAATGGGGCCCGCTGCATGACAGATGCAGAGGGTTGGAACTAGCGAGCTATAGGCTCATCTCTCTGCTTCCCTGCACCGGGGCCCACAGCTCGCTAGTTCCACCTCTGCATACCAGTCAGTATGTTTCTATGGCATTCAACACATATTACATGCTCTAATCAATAAACAAGTAGATGTATCTGATTGTAGGGTCCAATCATTGGTGCCCAACAGAAATGCAGTACCAGGGGTCAGGAAGCCAGCACAAATATATGTGTGTACCTCTACTGGGCATGCATTAAAATGAGCATAGTCTATAAGGATCATATCATAATATTATTTTTATCTGTTTATTGCAGGTTAGACAATGAAAGTCAATACCTGATTGGTTGGTTGTTGTACATTGCAAATGTTATACCTGAATGCAATATAAATGATCCCTACTATTTTCATAGTTATTTGTGTACCTTTCACAATTCATTGTCAAGATAAGTCACCCCTTATTTATTTTAGTCAATTCAACTCAGTGGTGTCTATTCGTCCATCTAGCATGCACAAGTGTAACACCATAGTTGACAAGTGTCACTAATTTACATGAACAGGTTTTATAGACTTAACAGATTTTCAATACTAGCCAACTGCAAAGTAAAATTCCTCTCTTCAGCGTGTTAAAGGTAATTGTTAATGTGCAAAAAAAAATGCAAACAATACTGTATAAACAATGAGGATTGTAGTTTTCCAAAGTCTACTGAGACCAATATCGGACATCACATGTATGATGCACTAACAACAGAGTGTTCTTGGAAATGATTTTCAAATATTGTCCATGATGCAAGACTATCAGGGCAGCTTAAATAAAGTGCAAGTGATCTTATATAAAGGAACTACTAATAACATTCACAATTATATATTACAAATCCCAATGTCCTTACAGAATTTGAGATGTTTCATATTCTGTTTACTGTGTAGCTGAATACAATCTATTGTTTTCTGTTATCAGTCACTTTCTGCCAAAGCTGGCTGCAGTGTCTTTAAGTGGGAATACTCTAAAAAAAACCTCTAAACAATGATTGTCCCTATAATTAATCACATTGTCTAGGTCTCCTCCCAGTTCTGATACTTTGTTAAGGGATCTCTGCCTTTTCCTAGTTGGTATCTAGTCCCCTCCAGGCTGCATGCCATCCATGTTTCCATATCTAAACTTTTTGATCAAAGCTTGGAGATCTGATCTTGGCCATAACAGGTATCCATCCCAAATTTTACTTTCTCTCCCCCCTGGTCCAAGGTGCCGAGAAATGTGCTATTAAGCTCATCAGGCATATCTGTTTGCAGAGGCGGAACTAGCGAGCTATGGGCCTCTGTGCAGGGAAGTGGGAAGCAGGGAATCGGGGCCCACAGCTCGCTAGTTCTCTGTGCAGTGGGCTCCATTATCACCATGGGCCCCGGTGCACCGTTCCTGCTGCACCAATGGTAGTTCCGCCACTGTCTGTTCGGCTTCCATGTGTTTGATTGCTTCTAAATGGAATAAACCTGACCTCCCTGATGTCTCTACTCTGATTATTAGAAGCTGGTCAGTTCACTCAATGACATAAATGACAAAATTTTTGCTTGATACTGAGAAAAAGTTCAATGCCGTCTGATACCTTAGTTATCACATATTATCACATTTTAACTCTGAGTTGTCTGGTTGCGATAATGGTGTGGTTGAAGAACCTCTTCCCTTATCAATAAAAGACTGCAACATCTTCCCTACTGTGACCTACTGTGACCAGAGGTCATTGGCTTCCAGATCCCATTTCCCCTCTCCCCCGACCCATTTTTAAAATGCTATTTTTGAAAAATCCTTGCAGACTCAACATTTATCTCTCCTTCTCTGTCGTGGATATCTGTTCTGTAAATGTATCTTTAACATCTTTGTATCTTGAATTTTGCCATACACCAAAGCCTACTACTGGTCAATAATCATTTTAATGTTGAAAGAAAGGAAAGGAGTGTATACAATGACAATAATTTAGCTTGTTCTGTAATTCAAAATATGTCACACATTGCATCAGAAAAAATAATGTAATCATCAATTTTTTTTCTTGAAAACAGGAAATAAATTCAGATTGCTTAATCTCAGGTACCTGTATAATGCATGTGCAGAGGGAATACATGTGTATACAGCATACCAACCAATCACATCATTAGATCATGTATTTCACTATGGGTGTCATGTTGGGACATACCATATCCATGCTACAGAGCAACTAAGTTATATGTCTCTCTCTCTCTGTCTGTCTGTCTGTCTGTCTGTGTGTGTAAGTTAGGGAATTTAGACTGTAAGCTCCAATGGGGCAGGGACTGATGTGAATGAGTTCTCTGTACAGTGCTGCGGAATCAGTGGCGCTATATAAATAAATGATGATGATATAGGATTTTTAAACAGTGATTACATTCCTATCTTCCTCCTTCAAAGGAACAACAGCAAGACATTACACTGCCATTGCCAACCTACCCTAGTATCAGGGCAGATTTTAAATCAAGTGGATCCCAGGACAAAAAGTGCATAATAATTCTTCTTCATCCCCAGTTTCTCCATATACTGATGCCAAAGGAGGTGCACTGTGATTGTGTTACCTGTGTTACCCACTGACCAATCACCTGTGCTTCTTCCTACATCAAGGTGTGGAGGAGCAGTAGGAGGTTGTTTGAGTCCTAGTTTTTCCGCCCTGCTGCATCCAACATTCTGCCACCTGTAGCAAAGTAGTCACCTCACCTCATGCCAGAAACATCACTAGTTAGGTAGAAAATATATTGTAGAGTGTTTCTTCCCCTAGTTTCAGGATTTGTGCTTGATTATTGAGAGTGCGCCCTTGTAAGTGGATTTACTGGTGAAATATATACATCCAGCCTGAGACTGGGATTAAACATCTCCATCATCCTACAAGTGGTGAGCCTCCAGCTGGACTGATCTGCTGATGAAAGATTGTAGTATAAAATCAGGCTACATTCTAAACAAATGTTGAATGATCTAAGGGGCATTTTTGTATGAATACTGACCATCTAAATCATGTACATGGAGGGACAAATTGTGCAAAGCTGAATGATCAGATCCTGAACTAAAGCTTATTGCAATGCAAAGGTGGCCACTCCTGATCCCAACTACTCTCCAGCGGGCTGATGACTTCATACATATGCTGATGGGGTTACCAATTGACCTAGTAAGCCCAATAAGAGTTTTATATCATTTAGAATGAACACTGTTGAGTAGTGGGATAGGTGGTCCAAACTAGCCGTATTGGCTGGCCGAATCTGTATGTCTGTGCCCAGAATTAGCTGCTAGGAAGTCAACCATGCATTACAAATCTGAAAATAATCCTTGGCTGCTATTGGACATGTATGCTTTGTTATATTCTTCAGCACTGATAGTTCACAGATACCAGGCTGAACATTTGCTACATAGAAAGCTATAGTCATTTAAAACATTTTTTACATTTTAACTTTTACTGTTAATCCTTATTTATAAAGCACTAACATATTAAACTTTACTGTACAGTAGGGAAATTAAAGAAATGTATTGGAACATAAATGGCAGACTACTCACTAGAGCTTATGATTTAAAAAAATCATATGATGATATGAATGTTATTAGTTATTAGTTCCTTGCTGAATTATATACATTCTCCAATATCAATCAACTGGTTGTTTATAGCTAGTTGTTGCGTACTTTACATATTAAATATACAAATTACATATGCATACCCATTGGAGGTGATTTGTATATTAACCACCTGTAAGGGAAACAGAAGCCACAAGAGAACATTAGTAGTTGAAAACTGCTATATGATGTCAAGACAGTTATGCTGTCAAGGAAATGCACTGTAAACAAGTTATAAAACAGTTCTAGAAAATATAATTTCGTTCACATCCTCTTCACTACTGTCAGTCTAGTTTGTTCCCCTTTACTTGACCTTTGAAACTAAACCTGCCGTGCCCTAGTGTCTGTTTTGTGGATTCCATGTCAACTAAGCCGCTTTTAAAAGCACAAGTCAAAATATCTGGTAGCCAAGTTGGCAGTTATGAAAACTGAGACAAGACCTGAGGCATAAAAGTTTGCTGTCAAGAAATGCAAACTATGTAAATGAACAGAAACCCTCATGCAATGCAACAGGAAATCTAGTAGCAGCCACATTGTGTTCTTTGTACAAGGAATGACATGAAAATTAAAGACTCAAAAAGTATACTAAATTTAGAATTAACCTTGGTACAATATAAAGGTACAAAAACCAATAATATTTCATAACAGATTTTTTTAAAGTAAAAAATACAAATAAAAGTAAAAAAAAGTTTTAGGAAAGATAGAACTTGTTAGGGATCTAATTGATAATATTAAATATAGTTCACAATTAAATTTCACTGAAAGAAAAATTAACTTTCACCTTTACAGTAACTTGTATTTATTTTTTTAAAAATAGTATGTATCTGCCTATTATTAAATTATATGATTGGATTATAAGAGAGTTTGTTGTGAAATATAAATTACCTTAATATATTTACCTTTCATTATTATTAGTTATAGTGGCATTTACAACATTTCTAGTACAATAAAAAGCAATTTACTGAAAACTAAATTCGGAATATAGTTTTCTACATCAGGTCAGATTGACTGGAGCATGTAAAAACAAGTGTAAAAAATTAAAATGTAGAGCATACCTATATTTTAGCATTTCTTTATAATTTCACAAATTAATTAACTTTTTATGTGCCTCCGATTGGATAATGTAACTAAAACAATAGTCCAGGTATTTTTTCTTTGACCACAAAGGTCATATTTACAGTCCAAAGGGGCATTTCCTTGTGCTACAGATAAGATAAGATACGGGATGTGTTCAGTTCCAGGTGACCGAAGGCAACTGGTTGAAGAAGATAAGTATTCAGTACAAGTGGGAACCTGCTACCTGAAACCTTTAACAAGGAAATAACCTATGCAAATTCCTAGAAACAGTTACACTGAATTTAATTTGCTTAGTAAACTTTTTCTTCCCTAATGAAATTAAGAACCATATTTCAAAAGCATTCCTCCAGTACTCAATGTTAAAGCACATCTGTTCTGAAAACCCAGGTTAATGAGTGATTCCTTTATTTAGTCTCTACATGAACCTAGACCCTTCTTCACAATTAAACGTAATAGCCCTATGGTGATTGGACCTAAGCCTGTCACTGCTAACTACTAACCCAGCTGAATGAATCTAATCAATAGAGCAAGGATCGTGGGAGTCTCGTTTCCATTTTTCCTCTACCTACTGGGAGCAATTGTTCTCCATCCTTTTGTCAGTCTCCCCATGTGATCAAAAATCTGCTATTCTCCAGCTTATAATGCTCTTCCCAGGAAGAATCAAATGTGGGATTTCAACCTGTGGCACACACAGATCTGAGCTGCTTATACTTGGATTTCAAGGGGGATCTACATTTAAGCAGGCATGCTGGAAAAAGAAAGTAGATTTTTCCAAAAGAGTGTATGAGCCTTAACTAGAAACTAATAATTACAGTTGTGCAAACTAAAGAATTGGATTAACACACCAAGCTGTGAAAGAGGGAAACACAGTAATTAGTAGCCCAACAATATTTCAGTTATTGTATTACCTGAAGATAAGAGGAATGAATAGTCATATTGCCATCTAGAAGTGAAACTGTCAAACTGCTGAAATAAAACACAAGTAGTTAAATTAAATTTACAACAAAACTCAACCTTCTAGATAAATGTTTAAATTATAATTGGTCTAACTTGCAGAAGAATTTAAATCCCAGCAATAATTTTTTACCTATTTTGTATATTTACTGCATGTATTCATTTTATACACTCGTGAATATACACTAGTGAAGAAAACAAATTATGCATTTGATTCTTAAATATATATATATATATATATATATATGTATATATATATATCTTTTTTTATATATATCTATAATATAAATGTCTAGTGGCGTGTGTTAGTCTGTGTGTGTGGAAAAAATAAAACCAAGCTGCAGCGCCACCTGCTGGGCGGAGTTATACACTGACCTACTAAATTCTTAGTGTGTGTGGGAAAAAAAATTCAGAAAGGGCTGAAATTTGGTATACTAACATGTTTTTAATTTGTTAATTTAATTTGTTAATTGTTAAAAGTGTTTATAAAGATTTAAAAAATATATATATATATTTCTTGAAGGAGAAGTGACAGTTGGGAGTGGTTGGTGGTTGCCGGTGGTGACAGTGGGGAGTGGTTGGTGGTTGAGGCCTGGGCTATGGCCCAAATGCATGACAAGAACCTTTTTAACACCTTAAGTAGCTTGATTTGACTAGAATGCATGAGTATCATGCACGGGTTAACTTGTATATATATATATATATATATATATATATAATTTTCATGTTTGGAATTATGGAAAGCACATGAATTATATATGTTATTGTATTCTATATTTTCTATTTTTGCTACATACAAGTATATATAACTCTGGGTGGTAGATATGGATGGTGCAGTGGTTAGCATTGATGTCTTCCTTTATCTCGGGTATGAATCTGACCAGGGTGCTGTCTACATGGATGCTTGTATGCTCTATCAATATTCACGTGAGTTTCCTCCAGGTGCTTCAGTTTCCTCCCACAGTCCAAAGATATACAGGTAGGTTAATTGCCTCCTGACATATTTTGCCCTGTTATGTGTGTGCGAATGTTTGTGCCCAAATGTAAGCTTTACTAGAGCAAAGACTGATTAAAATAAATGCATATTCTCTTATTGTAATGCACTGTATAATATGTTGATGTTATATAAACGAAGGGTATACATGTAAATATGGGGAGCACCTAAATTATTTATTAAAGGTTGCTATATTTTATCTATATATTTATAACATTACTTATACATTTGTGCATATACCTAGAGTTTTTCAATTGCTTTTATTCAATTTTATAATATTGTTCTATATAGTTGCAACATTTTTATATATAGTCACATATATTATTATTGAAAGTACTTAAATATTGTAACTATTTTTTTATACTTGTATCAAATTCTTCTATACTGTATATTTACTATATATTTCTACATATTTTATATGCCTATTACGTAGCACTTGAAGTCTGATTATTTGTTTACTTAATTATAGTCTTCTAAAATAGTTAAATTGAAAATACAGAAACACTATATATTTTTTTTAAAAAAACTCATTTTATACTGTGCAATTATTTAATTTTTAAATGATGTGGTATTTTGACATTTATGTACTATTTGTTTAAAATTGACATTTTCAGTGTGTGCCTCATTTTGTCCGTGACACTTGAACATTATTTATAGACCCTGCGTATTCCTGTGACAATGGATTAATTAAACCTTCTAATGGTCTATTATAAACACAAAGAGCTGAAAAGTGAAAACCGGAGTACACCCCCCTCCATTCTGCACGTTACGTGAAGGTTTTGTGTGGTTACTAGTCCTTTCTTTTCTGTAGCAGGGTGTACTAAGAGGGAGCCTTTGTTATTTGTAGGAAGAGATTACCAGAGCACCACAATAGCTTTGCTTGTGTTTTCAATTATCTTTCTGTATTTATTTTTAGTATTAGAATATTTTTTAGACAAATAATAATGTAGTTAGAAACCTTATAAAATGGGAGGTATTGTTTATCCGCAGTCTTTTACAACATTACATAAATATAACGGGCCTGAGTCATTAAGGAGAGCAAAGCATAAAAAAAGAGTCAATTTGCACCTTGGCAAAACCATGTTGCATTTAAGGGGAAGGTAGATTTAAATTGTGAGGACAGATAGAATATGTTCTAGATCAATTTTAAATTTCACTGTAAAAATATAGCTATCATGTATTTGTGTGCTACATGAAAAAGCAGCCAGTATTTAACTTATGTGCAAAATAATACATTAATTTGCACCCTTTGCATTGTAACATGGTTTGTCCAGGATCAAACTTACACTTTTTTTTGCTTCGCTCTCCTTAATGACCCAGGCCCAACATGTCTAGAAATTATCATCATTGTCTGTATTACGCATCATTTTGTAACTTTATAGCTGCTACAAAAGTGTATGAAAAAAATCATTACAATGTTCTGAGATGGTGAGGCTATAACCTTTCTATATGGGTTTCTACAAGTTTATTTTCAGAATTTGATGGTGGCTGGTTTCCATCAATCCCAAATAATATTAGAATGTTGGACTTATATGCCTTCTCTTTGTAGCAGTAACATTAATAGTCACAATTACTACCACCAGTCTTGTAACGTAAGATACATTTCTTCATGTCTAGCTATTACCTGATAAATGTTTTGGCTTTTCTTTGGGCAAATTAAATGAAATACATACCTCCAATATTCCATCCATATTTTTGTTAAACGGTAAACTGGGTCACACTTTTCACATGAAGTTTCCTCATTCAATAAAAACCAGGCCATAATTCCTTTGCAGTTTAATTGCAAATTTATAGTTTATTCTCAAATTAACAAATTACATTTAACGATTACAAGATCCACTCTTTCTAATACAGGTTATACCAAGTTTAAATAAGAAAATAAGTGTTATAAATTAAAAATTTCTGTTACAACAATCAGAACTGTTCTGAAAGTTGGGACACGTCTAATGTTTTGCCTGTGGAAACCAAACTCTTTGCTACAGATATGGATGTGTCTTCATAAGATTCCAACAGTAAACAGATTGGTTTAAAGCAAGATATCAAAGCCAATGCATTTAAAATGCCAAAAAAGAGACAGAAAATGGGTGCACAGAAAAGGACCTGAGTTCACCGTCACAATAAAATAGATTGACATATATTAATTACAGATGCTTCCTGCCTGACATTTAAATTTCTGATAACATGACCATAAATCCCACCCCGCAAGCTCGCTGCTTAGGTGTTATCCTTGACTCACAACTATCATTTATTCCCCACATCGACTCTATATCTAAATCATACATCTAAAGAACATTTCCAGAATACGCACATATCTCACACAAGACACTGCAAAAACCTTAATTCATGCACTCATCATCTCCCGCATCGACTATTGCAGTTCCCTCCTTACTGGTCTTCCCAAAATCAGACTGGAACACCTACAATCTATTTTAGCACGCTGTGACTAGATAGATTTTCCTTGCAAACTGTTCTTCCTCTGCTGAGCCACTTTGTATGTCTCTACATGGGCTGCCTGTATTTCAACAAATCCAAGCGTTCTCTGAATACCCACCTCTTCAGGCAAGCTTATGATATTCCTCAACCACCATCTTAATCTCCCTAGGTTACCCTATTACCACCCTCTACACAGCTAAAACAAGACAACAACACTCTGACCAACATTGCTATGTGACTGATCACACAGTCCACTCAATTACTTTTACCTTTGCATTCTAGCTTTTCCAGTGTGCAATATGATGTAGCATATGCCTTTGTGTTTCAATCTCCCATTGTCCCATAGATTGTAAGCTTGCGAGCAGGGTTCTCTTACCTCTCTGTCTGTATTATCCAGTATTGTTTAATTAATGTTTGTTCTAAAGCGCTATGGAAATTGCTGGTGCTATATAAGTAAATGTTGAGGATGATGATGACGATGATGAGGATGATGAATACAGTTCCATGTCCATTGTCTTGGATTAGTAAAAAAGACACCCAAATAAGCCTTACAGTATGTGGAGTATGTGGAGGATAGACCAATTTCAAATTCTCCTCTTCAAATCATTTTTAAAATATATCTCCACACAAAATGATGTTGCATACTTAAAATCTTTATGGAGTATAATACTGCTTATTGGAGAATCTCCTGATACTTGAAATAAGACTTCTTTCTGAAATTGCATATTGAAAACTCGGAAATATCCTTTTGCCATCATAACAATAGTGACAGCTTTGGTACTTGTTATTGAGAAGCAGCACTGGTGAGTTACAGTTGACAATGCCGTTTGAAAATCTATCCAGATGACATGATAATTTATTCACTGCTTAAAACAGGCAGCGGGAGATTTGAAACAGGATTTCAGCTTGGAGAGGTGTGGCATATAGGTTTTAAATAACAAAATTTTAAAGTAAAATTTGGATCAACGATCACTTGTTAAAAGGACATTTTTGTTCCACATGTTTGCCTATGCTTAACAAACTGATTTAGCAGGCACAAAACACTGATATTCATAGAAAACCAAAATCGATCTAAAAATGTCTCTCTACTGTTGATTTTCATCATGTCATTGTGTTTACAGAGTACAAACAAAGCACTGACATTTCAATTATTTAAATGAGTCTGAATGTAGCTAAGTATATCCTTAATAAATGAGCAGTTTCTGATTGACTATAGTTTATTTTGAGCTGAAACTTGAGCATCCTGGGTCTCACTGCAAACCCTACAGTAGGGTAACCTCAACCCCTGTATGTTTTCATAAATGTCTATAGCTGCAAATGACATCAAAATCTAAAATATAATATAATAGTTAAATATATATAATAACATATAATATAGCAAAAAGTAAAGAAACAGCACAGTTTTAATTATCAACGCACATTTTCAATCTCTTGGACCGTTTCAATTAATTATGACCCCAGATTTAATTTAAAATTAGACCATGGTATATCATTTATTTAAAAAAGGGGGGCATTCATTAATGAAAAAGAAGAGTAGGCTGGTTTGATAATTTTCTGGAAGAAATTGGGAATCTCCTTCTGCTGGTCTCCAGATAAACACTTTTTGTAATTATGTCGTAGTGTTAATTAATTAGATTAATGGCTCCTGGTGTCATGTTATTCTAACATTCAATAATTAATTAAATATTCTTGTAGGAATATTTTACGCAATGTGTAATATATTTCATGATAAATTACTATAGATTTGATATTATTATTTTATTTTAAAATAATAAAACCAGCAAAGAATGGCATTTTAGAAAAATTGTAAGTGAAGCAGTGAAATACAAAAGAAAAAAAACTATATAGAGTCAACAAAATTAGTAGCATGAAAATATAAATTCCTGCTAATAACACAAACATAGTTTAGTCAGAGATCAAGATTAACTAGTATCAAAATAATACTACAAAGTACTTACTTAGAGAAATTACAGTCAGGTTTCACTTGTGTACATTAAGATTGCTGAACTGTAAAAAAAAATCTGATACAAATTTAATAATTTTTATTACACAATATCATACAATACAAATAAAAAATAATGTTTAATTACTTATCCAAAATGATTAGATTACATCATTATCACATATCATATCTGAATAGTATACTGAAAAAGATACATACCTGACAATCATGGTTTAGCAAATAGAAATGTATTTACTTGCATCATAAATGTGAATGTGAATGCTGGACATGCATGCTATGGAAAAATGAATGCACTTTTTTCAGTTATTTTTGGACTAGGCCAATATAAAATCATCATCCAATATGTACAGGAATATACTTCACGCAGATAATCCCATTGCCAGCCACACATTGCATAGAGATAGCTTTCCAATTGCCAATCATACAATACACATATACATTAATAATGCCTGCAATATATTGTACAGAGATAAATCTTATATTCATATATTGCACATAGATACTCCTAATAGAGATATAGTATTGGAAAGTCTTCAAACCTTCAAGCCTTCTCTGGAAACCCACTTCTTCAGACAAGCTTATAATATTCCTCTGCCGCCCTCTTAATCTCCCTAGGCTACCCTATTAACACTCTCTACACAGCTAACACAAGACAACAACCCTCTGACCAACATAGTTGTGTGACTGAGCATCCAGCCCACTAAATATTTTGTAACCTTTGCATTTTAGCTTGACAAATATTCAATATGATGTAGCCCTTACCCTTGTGTTTTAAACCATTGTCCCATAGATTGTAAGCTTGTGAGCATGGTCCTCTTACATCTCTGTATGTATGTATTGCCCAGTATTGTTTTATTACTGTTTATTTTATAATTGCAATGCACTACGCAATCTGCTGGTGCTCTATAAATAAATGTTGATGATGATGATGATGATGATGATGATGAAATACTGCATAGAAATAGCCATATTGATAGTTATGTATTGCACAGAGATAGCTCAGCACTTATCGTATATCAATAAAATATATTGGCACAGCTAAAGAGTAACATCAGAGGTGGTGAAGATAGATAGATAGATAGACAGATAGATAGATAGATATCACAATTGTAAAGCACTATCATCATCATCATCAACATTTATTTATATAGCGCCAGCAAATTCCGTAGCGCTTTATGCAAGCACTATGCAATCTGCTGGCGCTATATAAATAAATGATGATGATGATGATGATAATGATAGATAGATAGATAGATAGATAGATAGATAGATAGATAGATAGATAGATATGACATAGATCAGGGGTAGGCAACCTTAAACACTCAAAGAGCCATTTGGACCCGTTTTCCAGAGAAAAAAAACCTCGGGAGTCACAAAATCCTTATTTATATTTAAGGGAGGGATACCCCTTTTTTCTTCCTGAGCAGTATTGTGTATTTGCATTTTCTTCCCCAGCAGAGCAATTTAGTTTTGTCCATTTTTATTATGCAGTCCCCTCTTGTAGGTCACTTTTTTTATTATTCAGCCCCAAAGAAATATTTTTTTTTATTTACTATTTACTTACCTTCTCTTCTCTTATCTGATCTTCTCTTCTCTGCTCCTCCTTGGCGCGCTCTCTGTCAACTGAATGATGCTGACGCGACCTTAGGGTCAAGTCAGCATCATTCAGTAATTCAGCCAGCAGGGAGCTGCGGCGGGGGGGAGGAGCACTCTCTCCTCTGCCGGCTCCCAATAGTTTTTTATATTTTTCAATCGCAATTAGTTTAGCAAAGGGGGTGACAGAGAGGCGCTCTGTCACCCCCTTTGCCACTGACACCTGGACTCCGGAGCTACAGTAGATTGCTGAAAGAGCCGCCTGCGGCTCCGAAACCGTGGATTGCCGACCCCAAACATAGATAAATAGATAGATAGATAGATAGATAGATAGATAGATAGATAGATAGATAGATAGACAGATACCAACTTTTCTGTCATTGCTTAACATTTCATCTTTGTGTAAATGTCATAATTTTACACGATAAAGAAATACCATGTGTATGTCACTGCAAAAATAACTGTGAAAGGTTAAATATTATAGCTGGAATGACCAGCCATAACCGTCAAGTATTAAGTATGACACATAGTAAAGTTTGTAACACAAAGGTTACATTGTAGCAGATAACATATGGATATGTTATCAGAACCAACTTTAATGATAGTTCTGGACATAATGTATCATTCACTCTCCAATTTCTACTAAATGCCTTTGTTTATCTCCACAAGGTGGTGCAATATGTTATATGCAAATCTAACAATAGATCTTAATTAAGATAGCCAGGTGTCCAAACAGGTGAAGTTCCTATGACTCACCCAGTAAATGTCAAAAGGTAAAAATAAAGCAAAAGAGGAGTTTCATCAATTCTGCCTATCAGTGACTCAAGATATAAGAGCAAACTGTTCAGTGCTAAGTTAGTCCTCAAACAAGAACCATTTGAATAAATGCATAAACCGCCACTTGGGGCAACTTATTTTTAATTTGTTCTTTAAAGAGAGACGAACATTCTTTCTAAACCTTTAAACAGTACATTAACACTAATCATATAAATTGGTGGCTATTACTTTATTAGTGTTTCCTGAATTAGTGAGCATGACAATTTTATGAGAAATTTATAGAAATGAGGGTTATTTGTCTGAAGTTACATGTAAGTAATTTTATTTGCTGAGGGGTGTTACATCTAATGTGTGTTAAACTGTCCACACACAGATTGATTTTTGCTTTTTGTTAGACCTATTATTAAATTGTTTAATAATGGATTGTTGCTGCACCTATAATTTAATTGCATAAAGAACAGATTGGCGAACAATTTTAGCACACACAGAACAATCCAATTGCATCCAGAATTAAACAAAAATCTCATATACATGATGGTTTATTAAGAATGATAGCTTTGATTTTTTTAATTTAAAGTGGCCAAAGTTAGATATGTGTAATGTATGAGAGTGTATAAACATCCTCCCTGGGGTTTTAAAACATGTAGGTTAGAGACCTAGGACTAATATACCTGCCCGTAAGCACTATTCCAGTGTCTTTGTCACTATATATCTCCAGGGAGAGTGTTTATATTTGGAAAATGCTTCCCAGAGAGATATTCAGCTTTAGGAAAAAGTTGGTTAAGATCCCTGGGGTGTAAATGGAGAAGAGAAGGGTGGGCTTTATTTACAAGGCGCAGTCCAGGTCTTCTGTTCTGCTGTCAGACTGATTAATGCTGGCACCTGTGAGTTGTGTTTAAAAGGCTGCTAGGCAGTGGATTCAGTCTCTCACCACCTGGGGAAAGGGACTGCAGAGTCTCTGTGAGAGGAAGTCTGATCTTTGCTGTGAGAGAACCGTGCTGGAACTTTTTATGTTTTGTTTTAGTTTGTTAGTCAGGAGTGACTTGTATTTAGTTAGTGCCGGATAGTCAAGGTGTTTATTTTGAAGTTTCTTTTACTTTCTAGCTTAATAAAACTGGCTGAGGCCAGTTGTACCCAAAACCTTGGACTTTTGTGATCTCTCATCTGCTACACACTACCATCTACCCCAATAATTAATTGACACCTGTCCCCCCACCCCAGCCACAATTTAAATATATATATATATATATATATATATATATATATGTGTATATATATATATATATATATATATTTATTTACTCAGTATATACCTATATTTTACATTTAACAATTTAGGAAACAGTGGTGGAAAATATGGAAAAGGGTAAGATGAGGCAAAAGACTATAAACACTCCGAAATGGAAGAAAACAAAGGTAAATACATGTACAAACATATAAGCTGTCTGGACTGCCCTAATATACATTACTGTACAGAAATTTGACAACATAAAATACTGTGGGTATCTGGGTCTCTGTGAGTTGAACTGTGAGCAAATGTAATGTACTGCCGAGGTTATGAGCCCTTTTGGATCATGTAAAAAAATTCCTAATTGTCCCTCTTACTAAAATACAATGTCAGCACATTAAGGAATGTTAATTGATCTTACTGTAACCACCACAAACTTTCTATTTGTATACAGTTTCCATTTTACATTCCATGCACTGTGACATTCCTTACCACTGTCTGGTGATGCATTTCCTTTACAAACTACTTGTGCTTTCTTTGTTGATAAAATCTAATCAAGGTTGATAATACCAAGTTATATAGTGACAACAAGTTTAGGTTAGCGCAAGCTTTTAGGAAATTCCATTTTAAGCACAGCCAGCATAATTGAGTTGCACCACTGATTAATGAAGAACTGACACTAGATTATCGTTATTACCGTTTATTTGTAGGGCGCCACAAGGTTTCCGCAGCGCCACACACAGTAGAAACAGTAGACTATACAGTAGACTATACAGGGTAGAACAGTACAGAACAATAAACACACAGTACCAGTACTTCAGAAACTCCGGGAGGGCAGATGCAGTAGAGACGGAGCAGAAGAACAGGTATGGAGACTGGAGGGAAGAGGGCCCTGCTCATTCGAGCTTACATCCTGAAGGGAGGGTAAACAAAGTCAGGCACAAAAGGGAGCCAGTGAATCAAAGGGGAGAGAGAAGAGGGGTCAAGGGAGGATGAGCAGGTTAAATGGATGGTTGGTAGGCCTTAAGGAACAGGTGAGATTCTCTGATGTCATGTGATTGCTTTACTACATGGTACATTGGGCACTATGGGACTAATTCATCAAGGGACGTAAACAGTGATTTTGTGTGTATCATCTGCAAAATCACTCTGCGCATACCCAGAACTGGACCATATGCCACAGAACGCAGCCACGTTCAATACTTCTGCAAAGAACATTTACTGTAGCCTATGATTTCAGGGAGGGAACAGGGTGTGGAAGGGACCTTTGGTCGTAATCAATAAACAGTGAGAGCGTGCAAATCGCTCAAGCAGCAGCGTCCGATTCAAACTCTCGGGTACTTGTTATTTCATTCGTATCTCTTGCTCCAGCTACAGGGCTAGTCTAAATCCTGATTACTAGTGATAACTTGTGTGCATGCTATAACATGTGTTTGCAAACAGGAGCTACTGCAAATATGTATTTTATGTTCAGCAGACATTAAGAACATCCCAATAAATGTATTTTATGAGGGGGGAATAAAATAATAAATAAAAACTTTATTTACCTGTTTTATCATTAATGCTTATATTAATACCAGGTCACATTAATTGATTTTTTTTTTTCTATGCAGTCTTTTGCAAATTTATATTTCACATAGGTATTAGAAGTGTCCTGCAGTGTCTTGTGTAAGAGAGCAGAGCAGACCTAAACCTGAATTCATCAGCACACCTATCTTCAGATGCGGTACTTGCTGAATTTACGGCATGCGCAGACTTAAAATTTATACCTAGTATACCCTTCACGCCCTAGGCTCTCTTCCAGGACTGCTTCCACCAATCCTTACAGCTCTTGTGCTGTGACAGCTCCTCTTTAAATGAGGATAGTAAGGATATTATAAATGTCTGACTTGTTTGATTACAAGATTTGATAAAATAATTGTAACAGCTTTTACATTAGTTTCTCTCACTGCAAATACAAAACAGGCATGAGACCCATTTGGTGGTATTGTGGGAGGCAGGTATATAGCTCACAAATATAATGAGGTGATCACAAAGTGATAACATACTGACATACTTTGTGCTGACAAACAGATCACAGCTTCTTCAAGTGCAGCCAACCTTTGAATAATGGTTCACTCTAATATTGCAATGACTTTTGCACAAGAAAAATGTGCTGGAACCAATAGCAACCATCAGATTGTACCTGTATTTTTTGTAGTGCAGTTTGGAAATGACTGATCGGTTGCTATGAGTTACAGCATCCTTGTCAATAAATCTCCCGCTATGGATAGTTAAACTTATTCAAATTTAAGAAAATGAAGTGCCTCTATTTCACGTATGTGGTTTATAAATGCTGGCCTTAGGAAGAGAATATAGCACAGTTTTACAAATACTTATATGTTTTTTTTGACATATAAATTTTGGCATTTTTTATCTTGCAAATCAATATTGTCACTTTTTAAACAGCATTATCAAAATATATCAATGTAACCTCTGTTCCTTTTAAAGAGCTTGAAACCTGTCAGGTTTATTTTACAGCCATCTAGTATACAGCCCACATACAGAAGCATTTCACAGCTCATTGAACCCACCGCCCTGAGGTTGTTAAGAACTGACAGTTCAGTCTGATAAAATTCTGTCAATTCAGAAGCCTTAAGGTCACACATTGTTACCTTTTCTCATTGGAATGAAATCATTAGTTTGGAACACATCCTCCAACAATGTCACATTAATACATGTTGAATATATTATTACAGAGACCACTTTAAAACATAATTTTTTTTATTTGAGTAAATAGTATTGCATCCTTCAGTAACTGCAGATCAACAAATGTCCCATGGTTCAGTTCCTGGGATGATTTGCAATCATAAACCAATAGTTCTATTGTGGTTAATACATACTGTATAACTCATTTGATAAAGTAACTTAAGGGATTAAACTATTTAATAGAACTACTTGTTGATGAAAAATGTAATTTTAAAATGTTGGTGAGAATTACTCTTCAACACAACATTGGCAAAGTTAATTGCCAGCTACGGATTGAGCAAGTACAGAGAACTTAGAATTTTGCCATATTGATAGGTTTCTGTACCCAGCATTACAAAGTCCAAACATGGAGCACAAAAGGAGAATACTTTAACATTAGTAGAGTTTCGTGTATACTAGTAGATTTCTCTTTACAGAAGGCCTCCTGAAGTACCCATCCCGAAAGATAATGTTGAATGTAGTGTTACAAATCAGAGATCTAACACGAGGGGGTATCAGGAAACCCAGGGCCAATAGACAAGGTTGTTCTTCGGCTTTCTCAATTACACCATGCCTGGACCATCCTGTTTTACATTAAACTGAAGATGACTGCGCATGCCCAAACTTCTGAATTAAGCAACATTCCCTGCAGGAATCCCTGAACTTCGGAGAAACTCCAAGTAAGCAGGGCCTGATTATCCACTAGGCTGAGTAGGCTGCAGCCTAGGTACGAAGCTTTTGAGGGGGCACAAAATTTTGACAGGGAGAGGTATAAACTGAATTCATTTTAAAATATAAGAGAATTGTGAGTTCTCCAAAGCAGTTTCTAAGTTCTCCAAAACAAAAAGAAAACATGAACGTGATGTAATCCTGTGGTATACGATGAAGACAATGAGTTATCCTTGGGCGGGCACAGGAAGATAAGCGAAGTAGAAGAGACAACTATAGCGACAGGCACAGGCGTGATACCCCCCCACCCACCTACATATCTCCACCCTCAGTATTGCTCGTTCATGTCTCTGTTCTGCTATACAGTTCTGATTTTAATGAAAACTAAATAAGTGACAAAGATTGCTGGGACTTTTTTAAAAAGTCAAGTGGAGCAGGTAGGCCTCAGAGATCCCCTTAATTACCAGAGTCCACCAAACAGAGAACACTTTCTACACATGTATGGGTAATGGAGGAAGGTCAAAGAGGTGTTCTCATGTGCAACAGCCTTACAAACTGAGACGTGAGCTATATATGCTCAAGCTGCAGTTGAAAAAGTTACAAAACAAAAGTCATCTATTTTGAAACAAAATATCATCTTCCTCTCTTATACTGTATATTTATCATTATTTTTCAATTTTTTTTATTTTCTCCACTTTTAACTGAAGCTGTGTGAAACATGATTTGTTATGGAAGAGGATAGGAAAAGAAACAGTGAAAGTTGCCAAATGTTCCACATGGAAATCCAAATGACTCAAAAATGGTAATTTTCAACTATTACCATGGATTTTTCCTGTCACAAAACTAAACGGTGCTATATAAATAGAATTGAAAAAGAATTGAAGCCAACCCCAGGCTAAGGAAAACGAAGGGTAATATTCCCCTACATTCCAAGTGGGTCTTAGGGCTAGATTTACTAAGCTGCGGGTTTGAAAAATTGGGGATGTTGCCTATAGCAACCAATCAGATTCTAGCTGTCATTTTGTAGAAGGTACTAAATAAATGAAATCTAGAATCTGATTGGTTGCTATAGGCAACATCCCTACTTTTTCAAATCCGCAGCTTAGTAAATCTAGCCCTTAAAATCATTCCCAACATATAATTTAGTACTGTGGAATAATCCTGTGTATTGCATGATATTAATCAGTGGAATCAGGAAGTTTACATTCTTGCAATTTAAATAAGTTTTCACTTAAACATGGGACCCTCATGTTGTAGATCCCAAAATCATGCACTATCCTTCAAATAACTTAGTCAATCACAATCATTTTATTTTAATTCACTTGTCACGTCTAATTTCTTCAAATGAAGGTCATATTATTGACAGGAGGATATAACCCCTCAGTCTTCAAGATTTATGTTCCGCAACAGGATGTTTTGAAGTTTCAGATCTTTATTTACATTGTTGCGCATCTTGTCACAGACAATATATTGACTTGTTTAAGATGTGTATAGATGAAGAAGCTCTTCTCACGCTGTTCTCAGTAAAATATTACTCACCCCATCCCTCTGAGGGACCACTGACAAATAGCCTGTTGTTGTCTAACATTCTCTCTCCTGAGGTTAATGATTAAGGAGTTCAGAAGGTTAATTCTTGGTGATCGTGCTGTCTGTGGTCTGAACAGATGTTGGTTCAGCTTTAATGCTGTTATCAAACTCTAATGCCCCTCATTCTTTGCACTATACAGCCCTGAGTATTGTTGTGTGGTACATTCCAGTCATCCTGAGTGGAGATGGTGTATCCTAGTAATACAGCAATGCAAAATTACATCTTTATACTGGTCAATACACACCAGAAAGGAATATATTTACATATTATGTGAAGGTTTGTTAATAATAAAAGGCTAACTATACTCCCAAGAACAAAATCTAAAATAACTAATATATGTATATAAAGCACGTGTCCATAGATTAATCTAAACTGCAGTGCTTTCTTTACCTAGTTTTGCTGTTTCTCCCAATTCCCTGTTTCTATATTGAACTGCTGTACATTTTCGAAATATCATGCCTTGTGAAGGCTGCCTCCCTTCCTGAGACATCAACTAAATTCCCCACAATGCTCCACTATTCACGGGAAAAGCAAGAACTGACTTCTTCATGGTGTCAGCACTGTTTGAGAGAACGTACAGAACATCTAAAGTATTATGAACTGGAGAGGAGGACTCTTTCAACTCGGCACAGCCCCAGCACCATTAGATACTAGGTGCAGAACAGTTACGGAGGGCAAGTCGTCCTTAGACTGGAAGGACAGATTCTAGAACTAAGGGGAGTATAAACGTTCCGTGTTCCGTCTTTGCATACTGGGCCTGATGCTGTGCTAGGAGCAAAGCAAAAGCAAGGAGCAATTTTGCACCTTGGTAAAACAATGTTGCATTGGAGAAGAAGATAAATTTAAAATGTGGGGACAGATTTATACTTGGGATAGGACATGTCCTATAAAGCTATCAAGTATTTGTGGGCTACATGAAAAATCAACCAGTATTTTCCTTGAGTGCAAACAAATTAATTAATATGCACCTCTTGCACCGTAACATGGTTTGTCCAGGAGCAAATTTACTCCTCTTTTTTTTACTATGTTCCTAACTTAGCATCAGGTCCTAAATAACCCACTGCAGCAGTAGACAGTGGATGCAAAATATATGGGTAATGCTTTATTTGTAAAATGTTTTTCATGATTTAAAAGTGTAAATGATTTACTTTGGACAATCAATCTGAGTTGATTGTTTTGTGTCTACTTAAAGCTGCACTAGCACCTAATAAAAGGTTTGACAAAGGTGCCCCTCCCTCTTGCAGGAGCCCCTGTTCCTCTTATAGCCCCAGCCGAAAACCGAGATGGAGATTGCGGCTTGTGATTGATAATCCCGTACACAGACCCCGCTGTCCCCTTTTAAAGTGGTGAACAAAACTGAGCCCCAGGAAAAACAGATGCATGTAGTGAGAGGGCGACCTTAGCAAAATAAAATGATGTAGGTGGTAGTGCAGCTTTAAATTATTTAAATAAATATTTGCCTTATAATACTTTGTGCATACATTACGTTTTACATTCATATTTATATTTCTATGTACTGGTGCATGAGTTAAATTACAAAGACCCAGATTTGGAAATAAGCCATATAGGTCTATGCCTTAGGGCAGCTGCAGTACAGCTTGTTTCATCATCTTATCACACTTGCATTTCCTATGTATGCCTACCAGCACTTTATCAAGCTTTAGAAATCTGGGAGTTTATTCTATGAGCCGTACACACAAAACAACTTTTTGTACCAATATTTACGGTACTTTTTATTTACTATCATTTATTTATATAGCACCACCATAATATAAAGCATTGTACAGAGAATATTTGGCAGTCACTTTAGTTTGGTAAATATTGAGAAGTGAGAATTTTTGTGACATAATCTGGTTTGCTTTTGAAAATAAACAATGCAGCTCAATCTCAGCTACAAACCAAATATTTCACTTATAACATGTATTATAACATCTGTTACAAAAGAACCAATAGTATGATATATTCAGATCCATTCCACACTCTGATTCTATATAACTAGTTCATAGGCAAAGCGAGGGGGAGTTCCCTAGTGCCTGGAAACCCCCTCCAAGCCTGGGGCACTGTATAATTGAGGTGGCTACCCCCGCTTCACATGGCTCTGCTTGAAAAGAGAGAGCTGCGTGCACCTAACAGTAGTGCATGCGGCATTGCCCATGTATATTATAGAGATAGGAAGAGTTGGAGAGCAGCCAATCACTGTCTAAAATTATAGCCACGTTAGTGTGGAAACCCCCCCTCTACAAATCCTGCGTTTGCCCCTGCTAGTTTGCCATCAGTCAATTAACCTTCCAGTATTTTTTTGGATTCACTCATTAGGGCCCATTCACACCTATTCGTTTCACATTAATAAACATTTTAAAAGTGCATTACACATAGGAGAAATAAGAGTTGATGGTGCCATTTCCATCATCGCCTTCTAAAATTTTCGAATGAGTGAAAACTCTAAAGAGAGCATCCATTTTCTCCAGAGCATATGTTTGAATGATCCCTTAAATGATAGCAGTTTTCTTCTTTCTGGGTGCAGATTACCTATTTCTGTTCCTAAGCAAAGCCACAGAACATTAAGACTTAAATTGTCATTTAAAACATCACATCCTTTTCTGACCATATTAAAATGCATGATGTTTTTTTTTTGTTTCAAAAAAAACAAAACGTTTTTTTTACTTTTACAGCAAACTTGCCAACTGTCCTGAATTTCATGTACAGTCCTGCTTTTTGTGCTCAAAATTAATTGAATTAATTGATCCACAAAATGATACAAATACAGCATGGAATAGCATTGCATAGAACGGCAAAGCAAAAGTATCACCGGAACTTTGCGACACTGCAAAACTTTATTTGCATTTATTTTGCTACAACTTCACTGATCTATATTACTGTTGACTAACTGCATAGATGTTGTACTTTGCATCTGCTCTTTTCTTGTGGAATGCATATTAAAATGTAGAGATGATTATACAGTGTTATCTTTTGTCCATCCAGAGTGCAATGTGCATTACTGCATAAATGGACCTCCATAATTCTATATGAATGCTGTTAGTTTAATAAGTATGCAATTAGTCGTAATATAATTACCAGAAACTCTCCTATTATAATTAGCATATAAAATACACATGTGAAAAATGGTCTGCATACATGAAGTCTGATTTAATTGATTCTTTAGTGAATAAAGAGATCATCTAATGTATAGAACTTTCTCTTAAGTGATCATTCTAAGAGAATGTCCACAAGCTGATGGTGTCTTTGTGCCTGTTGCCTGGCACAGTATTTCTTCACTAAGGACAATGAAATTCCACAATGAAAATGTTCAATTAACTGTTAAATACCCTCATCAATTAAAAGATCATTTTCAAATCTGATGGATGAGTTGAAATGATGCAATTCAATGTGATCAGCAGGCGGAAGAACAGACTGACTTCCAGAAAGACAGATAAGAGATAAATGTTTAAATGAACTCACAGATCCACAAATAGCAGGGTTAAAATATTAATGAGTCCAGTTTAGAAGGGCCTCAATTTTAAGATCTTAAATGTTATAGCTGTTATCACTGTTTAGTGGAATTAATTAGTTTATCAGCAGGATTAACCCTTTTAAATTGTTATGGAATAATTCATAGAAATCAAGATATTTTACTAAATGACATTTGTTTTTATATATTTATTTGTCAATGTGTTATCAGATGTGAGTCATTGGATTACAAAGGGTCATTTACTAGCCACAAACCATGGACAGCAGTGGTACGGGCAGGGTTGCCAAGAGGAATTTAGGGACCCGGTACAACAACTTCATGAGGCCCCCCTTATAGCTGGGCATGGTAAAAATGTTGTGCCGCCGCGCAGGAGTGGGTGTGTTCATACGATTGGGGGCGTGGCTATGCATCATTGGTGTGTGGCTAGCAGGTGAAAAGCGCTAGACTACCCTCCTACAGAAAAAAAATCTGCATTGTTGTGCGCTCCTGACTTTCAGGACATCTAGCACCGTTGTGCAGTATATAAAAAATGCAGTGTGCACATAAAGAGTTCACAGTCTTGGCCTGCCCTTTACATTGGCCAGAACAATCACCAAAAATTGGGATTGTCCCACTAGAATCACAACATTTCACAGACTGTCCTGCTCTCTCCTACCTGTTCTTGTCACTTTCACCTCCTGTGGCTGCTGGTTTCTTGAGTTGCGGCTTGTCTGGATCCTGGAATATTGGGGGCCCTATTTGGGAAAAAATGGGTACATTTAGAAAATTCCAACCAGCCCCGGTGTTAAATCAATAGCACACATAGGTAATAATTAGGCCTTCCTCCAGCCCCAACATTAAAACATAGTATTCCCATTTAATAAATAAACCTATTTCCCTCCCTGAAAACAGCCCCAGCAATAAATTAATAGTATTTACATTTCATAAATATACCTATTTCCCGCAACCATTACTGTCATTAAATAATTCATAGTCACATTTAATAAAGAGACCTCATTCTCCCCACTATTAAATTGCCCCACCATCACCCCACAAACAAAATAGCACCTATTAATTAGACATCACCTACCTCACACACACTACATTGCCACAAGCCCCCTGTGCCATCACACGCACTACATTGTCAGAAGCTCCCTGTGCTGTCACACACACATACACTACCGCAAGTTCCCTGTGCCATTACACACACACACACACTGTCACTCACCGGACTGTGAGTGCTTCTTCTCGGACCTTTAGGAACCGTGGCCGTCCTCCATCATGAGGTTCTGCGCATGCGCAGCCCTTTCAAATCCTTCAGTACATGTTCCTTTAACTTAATTGGCAGATCAGGCAACACTCCCTATATTAAGCACCTGTGGTCAACACCACGTTGCCTGATCTTGGAGTCTCATTTACTCATGAGTCTCTGAAGGTGTTCCTGTGTTTCCTCGTGGATTCAGCGCTGCTGATTCCTGTGGTTTCCAAACCACTTCTACCTCTGTGGTTTCCAAACCACTGCTACTCCTGTGGTTCCCATACCACTTCTACCCTCCTGTGTATCATCGTGACTGTTAGCTGATTCCTATCCGCTGCCTCCGTGCACTACAGTCTTCTAGCCACTTCAACTCTACCATATATCATTGTGACTGTTAGCTGATTCCTATCCGCTGCCTCCGTGCACTACAGTCTTCAATCTACATCAACTTACCTGTGCATCATCGTGACTGTTAGCTGATTCCTATCCGCTGCCTCCGTGCACTACAGTCTTCAACCTGCAACTCGTCTGTGTTTCATCGTGACTGTTAGCTGATTCCTATCCGCTGCCTCCGTGCACTACAGTCTTCAACCTGCAACTCGTCTGTGTTTCATCGTTACTGTTTGGCTGATTCCTATCCGCTGCCTCTGTGCGCTTCAGTCTTCAGCTCATCTCAACTCTCCCGTGTTTCCTCGAGACTGCTACTACTATTGCTACCCATCTACTCTCCGTGATCATCTGTTCCAGCTCAGCTCTGCTCTCCTGTGTTCCATCGTTACTGCACCTGCTGGTTGCTATTGGCTACCTCCGTGTGTCCGCCGAGTCCTGCTGCTGCTACTCCTCAGCTCTGCTCGTCATTCAACAGCTGATCCGCTCTCCATGCTTTCCTGTGTTCCCGCTGGTCTCTACCCGCCTGTTAGCATCGGATCTGCGCCTCACTACTTACCTCTCAGCTAGACCATCGCTTCGCTTCAGGGTCCTCCAGGAGTCCAGTTCTACATACTACTGCTTCCTGAGTATTTGCTTCCCTGCTGGTCTACCTACCTGTGCGCTGCACCTACTTGACTACCGCTTCACCCATCCAGGAACTTCGCATCCTGCCGGCCTCCTGCCGTTCAGGTATCTCTGCACTCCTGTCTGACAGCCTGCTTCTGAACCACGGTATGCATACTTCTCATTGACTGTGCTGGTGTATTGCATACCTTGTTGGACTGTGTTGGTTCTCCTCTGGAGTTTGCTATCCGCTGAGTCTACTGCCATCATTGACTGTGTTATCTTGTGCTGGATTACCTCAAGTGACTTTCTATTATTGCAGTGCTGTTCAGTCATTTATATATTGTGCATATTATTGTGGATCAAGTTTAAGGTGCCCGTGTATCTCCTGTATTGCAGTCTCTCTCCGTGCTCCTCCTCACATATATATTCAGTGGTACAACTTGCTAGAGGCAGACCACTGATCCCTGTTTCCTGTGTCACCTGTTCCAGTATCCTCTCACATAGCAGTGGTACAACTTGCTATCGCAGACCACTGACTCCCCGGATACCTCCACTTGGATTCCATTCCTTCACTCAGACAGCGGTACAACTTGCTATCCGCAGACCGCTGACTCTCATCACCCCCTCGTTTCTGTTGGACATTCCTCCTCACTTTAGCAGTGGTACAACTTGCTACCGCAGACCACTGACTACCTTCACGTGTCCTTTGTCCATACAGTTCCTCGTGTATTATTACCTCCACATTACCAGTGCTGCTAGTCATAGACTTTCCTGAGCATCTCATCATCTGCTATTTCCTGTTCCGTGATCACCCTGCTACCAGAGTACCATATTACCACCTATACTGCTCTGGTAAGCCTATCACCTGGTGATCCCTGGGTAAAGACTCCTAGTGCCCGTGACACACACACTACCACAAGCCCCCTGTGTCATCACACACACATTAATGTGCCCCTTCATCATCACCATGCTGCCCCCCTTCCCTTCATCACACTGTGCCATGCTGCCCCCCTTCCCTTCATCACACTGTGCCATGGTCAAAACAAAATTGGACCATGAAAGGTACTCAGATGTTCGTAATGTTCAACCATTCTCAAGTGGAAAAAAATTGATCTTTGGAAACACCTTGTCTCACAGGTCAAATCTGGGTATAACATCAAGCCAAATGGACACAGGAGCAAAAATAAAAATGTATTTTGTACCGCACCTCTCTAGTTTTTAGTTTTTTAAATGACACCCGCTGCCTGATAGTGCTAATGAAAGCTTTCACCATTCTCCATTTTGTGTTCTATGCAAGGAATCAGGACTGGTGTTAGGATAACACACTTTACCACAATTGAATGGAACCCCTTGTAGTCCCCATATTGTGGAACTTTATTTTGCTGGTCACTTTGTGTCTCATTCATCAGTGACTTTACTAGTTCCTACTGACTTGATAGGCTAATATATTGTGTTAGTAAAGAAAATGGCTGCCTCATCGGTAGGCAACAGGCACTGTTTAAAACAATTCAGGTGTCTCTGAAATTGTCTAATGATAGCATTTAATATTGTCATCCGACTAGACATGTGACTGAAAAACATGACTTAATGCAGACCTGTATTACTGTATTACATCCAGCACTTTAAAATAACGTGTATCTTTACATGCTCCAACATTCAACCACTGCCGAAAGCACATTGTCGGTTCAGTTGCTGATTAGCAGAAAGAATTGCGATGAGAGTGCAAGTCTTGCAGTCAGACATGGAACATTCTGTGGACACTACAACCATCTGCAAATTCTTTTTCTGGAATCAGCAAGAAGAGTAAAATGTATGACTCAGTTTTTCGCTTCACTAGGCAGATTATCGCTCGGTGTCGTGGATTTCCGAATATTAGGAAAGCCTGTATGCCACACCCGGATGAGCTGGCACATCTCCTTACATAAAGACTCTTTCACTAAACCATATAAACAGTAAGAGGTGCATAAAATAACACTGCAACTCTGTGCCAAAAAAATAAAGCTTTACTATAAAAACATAAATACCATTGTTATGTCTAACCAATACATGGTATTAGTTTGTGGGAAGTGATGAGCGTTTGAGTTAACAGATGGACGTAGATGTCTGTACACCTGTATATAAAAATATTTTATTTATTTTTAGTTGTAATAACAGAAAGTCAGGTTATGTGTTACCAGCTAATGATCATTTTGAGAAGGCATTCTTCATACCTGATGCTAAACACACTAAAATGACTACAGAAAAGACATGTTAGCAAGGTTACATTTTTAAACTGTCTAGACAAATAGGGCCTAATTTATTGTGGGTTACAATGTTAGAGCCCAAACTTAGGCATAAACGTACAGCAGCAACATTGTGGTCTATGTCAGGCAATATGTTCCCTAGGGAAAACATGTGTCCCCTCCCCCACATCAAACCAGCCGCAACCCTGGTAGCCATTGACTGCTTGAATATGCTGACGATTGTAGATCTACGAGCACAAACATGTCCATGACCGCCAGTGGCTACGAGAGCATGATGGAGCTTGTGGAACTAACAGTGCCAGCATGCCCTGGAAGCTAGGGACCACTGGAACATGCCATTCCACAAAAGTAATAGAAAAACCACACAGACATTGATTGCTTTTTAATTTTATTGAAATAAACATTCCACAAAATCCCTCGTTTACCTCATTATTAGTTTCTAAAATCCTTTAGGAATCCTCTTTTTTCATACTTGAAGTACTCCAAAAACCATGGCAACAACGAGCCATCAATGCACAGGGCGGCTTGCATCGGGAGCATGGGAAACCGCTCTGATTGGCGGTTTGCGTATCTAAGGTCATTCATTAGTGTTGCAGCTCCACTAGATGCAAGTTGATGGTTTATGATTTTTCACTTGGACTACTTCAGGACCAAATAAAGAAGATTGCATATGGATTTAGAATATTAATAAAGAGGTCATAGAGGGTATTTGGGGAATATTTATTTTAATTAAAGTACTAAAACAATCAACGTCTCTGTGTTTTTTTTTACTGTAAAATACTGTTATGGCTGCCAAGGTTTGCTGGGACTTACGGTTCCACAAAAGTACTTCATATTTTTTGGACTATACACTATTACCCAGACTTTCAGAGTCAAAGGGGTGTAAGGAAGGCAACCAATGCTTATTCAGCTTGTCGTAGGGGTGTGGCACAAATTTTAATGTAGGCCAGATTCCCTATGGAATTGTATCCAGTGCTAACTAGAACTGTCAGGTTTCACATTATAAAGAAAGCAAACAACTAAACCAAATGAAAATAAGAAATCCAGCTGGAGGAAGTCTGTATTTATTGACGCATTTCAATATCGAAGTATCTTTATCAAGGTGGGCCTAGATAAAGATACATCTGCATTGAAACGCGTCAGTGATTACAGATTTCTTCCAGCTGGATTTCTACTTTTCATTTCAAACATCACGGATTTGTGTCTATCACCCGGGTTCCTAACAAATACACACCCTGTTAAGAGGAGATAATGCTGATTCCTACCATCAATCTGACAGGACACTCAATATACCTTAAGGAGTCTGTCGTGTTTTGTTATTTTTTTGTTGCAATAGATGTGCAAGATATTCAAATGCTATTTTAATGTAAAACTTATTACACGAGGAGAATATTCCATTTTGCCTTTTTGCACATCTTGTCGGAGTGTTACTTGTATTTAAGAACAAAAGAAAAGACTAATTATTTAAACCGTGATTCTTCTTTCTGTTTATGTGAGTGCAAAATTGTAAGCCCTTCAGAATTTTGACTCTATATTTAAATAATATTACACTAATGTATATATTTTTATTTATTTTTGAGGATAATTCCAAGGATTGATTCAGATATTGCTATATCAGTGTAAGTAGCATCGCATGTATTACTAATTCACTGCAGCTGGTTTTTCTACTCACGATGGTGTTAACACTACTCACGAAAGAACAGAAGTATGATTTTGCATGTATATAGTTTACAAATGTACTGATAATCTGTTTATGCATTTTTATTCATTTTTTTTTGTTTGTTTTATATTTTTTGAGGTTTCACAACATGACAGGGGGACCCCACTCTGCAGATTTCCTTGCAACACATCATTTTTTTCATATTTTTTATTTAAATGATCTCTTTTTTTGTTCTCTGTTTTATCTTTATCATCATCATATTGCTTATCATCATATTCAGCAGCACATATCTTTACAACAAGCCTTAGGGAGCCGCAACAGGTACACTTCCTAAAAAAGAGGTGTACTACACTTACATGACCACATCTCCATGCATAGGGTGTGCAGGTGTAAGTTATATTTAAATCCGGATGCATTTTGCTGTACATGGTGGTAAAACAATGTAGATTTTTGAGACCAGCAGACGGACTTACAGCCCTAAATCACACTGGTGGTTCTGTCCCAGCATTTTTATTTCTGTTGCTGCCTGCATCTATAGTATTAATGTGTTACTATGCCTGGTTCTGTGGTATTTTTGGTTACTGCAAAAAAATTGTGTGCACTTGTGGCCAGTATGTTATTCCACCCTGTACCCAATCCTAATTATACCATAATAATTAATCCCTGCAACATTTTTTCATTACCTGGAATGCATCCAGTGAGGTAGGAGGTTATTGTTGTTATCTTCCTGCACATTACAACAATGCCAGACCCAATGCCAGACCCATCCCTCTCCTTGCAAATTACACCAGTGCCAACCCTTTCCCTGCACACCTGCATATTACATCAATGCTACGTCCATCCCTTTCCCCACACATTACACCAATGCCCCATGCCCATCCCTCTCCCTGCACATTACAGAAAAGCCACCCTCTCCCTTCACATTGGACCAATGCCACGCCCATCCCTCTCCCTGCATTTTACACCAATGCCACGCCCATCCTTCTACCTGCATATTACACCAATGATGCCACCCTTCTCCCAACACATTACATCAATGCCACCCCACCCATCTCCCCGAATATAACACCAATGGCACCTCTCTCCCTGCACAATACACTAATGCCATCACTACCCCTCTCACCAAATATTACACCAATGCCACCGCCACCACTCTCCCCACACTGTCCACCCCTGTCACAGTATAACATATCATATATTATATATATTATATCAGCTATAATAGTCAACAAAACCTGGTGGAGATGGAACTCATCATCATCATCATCATTTATTTATATAGCAGGATCTCTTTCATATCATCATCATCACCATTTATTTATATAGCGCCACTAATGCCGCAGCGCTGTACAGAGAACTCATTCACATCAGTCCCTGCCCCATTGGGGCTTACAGTCTAAATTCCCTAACACACACACACACAGACAGACTGGGGTCAATTTGTTAGCAGCCAATTAACCTACAAGTATGTCTTTGGAGTGTGGGAGGAAACCGGAGCACCCAGAGGAAACCCAGGCAATACGGGGAGATCATACAAACTCCTCACAGATAAGGCCATGATCGAGAATTGAACTCATGACCCAAGTGCTGTGAGGCAGAAGTGCTAACCACTGAGCCACAGTGCTGCCCCACCATGTCATATGCTGTAAACATACCAGTTCTTACTCCCTGATTGAGGTACAGAACCTGTAGTATTATCATTGCCCGTGTATTGGAAAGGGATGCAAAGCGGTTGGAGAGCATGCTTGTTATGCCCACTCTGGCGGAGTGGCTTGGAAACTTCCCTCTAGAATACATAATATGTACAGAGGCCTACCTATAACACTTAGCAATGCCCAGCTTATATCATACTGCAATGTCCAGCCTACAAACGTCTACTGTTTTTCACAGTGACTCCTATAAGCACTGTGCACCTGACAAAATGTATATAATCACATCCATACAGCAATATGTACTGCACAATCAATTGGCTGCGAATTGCTGCTAGACTTCACCACGATCTACGGCAGCGCACCAGGCAGGCGAATAGAGTAAGAAATCTCCCTTGATTTCTCGTTGCACCTCTATGGGGTAATTTCAGCCAACAATGGCCGCTCTGGAGACACATTGCACTGAATTGAATCTCCCCTTAAATGTGTTAGTACAGTGAAAAAATATATACAAGATAGGCATGATATTGAAAAAAAATAAATATATTCTTGCATCATAGCTTGTGCGCTATGGTGAAGAGGATGTTCTTGTTACAATAAAAATGTAAATATTTCATGTGCCTGGCATGGCACAAAAAATAAGTGTTCCTGAAACCCAGGTGTTCACTTTAGAGCCAAATGGTAAACACATAGCACACTTTGTACTTTAATCTATACTGGAGTTTAGTAGCAAATACATCTAGAGCAGTTCCAATGATTCATCTTTTTTTTATACCTGTGAATGGAGCTCAGAGTGTAATTACACCCAGTCACCATACGGCACTGACCTAAACTGTATGTCTGGACAAGTCTATAATACATAACAATGTCCAGCCTATAACACACCACAATATCCAATCTATAACACACAACAGAACATAGACTATAATACCCAGCAGTGCCACAGTGCCCAGCCTATTACACACCCCAATTTCCAGCCTATAACATACAGCAGAGCACAGGCTATAATACCCAGCAGTACCACAATGTCCAGCCTATAACACACCACAATATCCAGACTATAACACAGCAGAGCACAGGCTATAATACCCAGCAGTGCCACAATGCCCAGCCTATAACACACAGCAGAGCAAATGCTATAAAACCCAGCAGTACCACAATGTCCAGCCTATAACACACCACAATATCCAGACTATAACACAGCAGAGCACAGGCTATAATACCCAGCAGTGCCACAATGCCCAGACTATAACACACCAACATATCCAGCCTATAACATATAGCAGAGCACAGGCTATAATACCCAGCAGTGCCACAATGCCCAGCCTATAACACACCACAATATCCAGCCTATAACACACAGCAGAGCACAGGCTATAATACACAGCAGTGCTACAATACTCAGCCTATAACACACAGCAGAGCACAGGCTATAAAACCCAGCAGTGCCACAATGCCCAGCGTATAACACACCACAATATCCAGCCTATAACACATAGCAGAGCACATGCTATAATGCCCATCAGTGTCACAATGCCCAGTCTATAACACACAACAGAGCACAGGCTATAATACCCAGCAGTGTCACAATGCCCAGTCTATAACACACCACAATATCCAGCCTATAACACATAGCAGAGCACATGCTATATTGCCCAGCAGTGTCACAATGCCCAGTCTATAACACACAACAGAGCACAGGCTATAATACCCAGCAGTTCCACCATATTTTGCCTAGCACCCCATTTTTCCCTTGCCTATGTCTTGCAATTTCTGTCTGCCTAAGTGTCTCTTTATGAATCTATGTCCATGTCTATTCTTCACTGTATCTGTCCTGTGAGCTCCCTGTGAGATTAAAATAGCAACTCTTGTCTCCCTAGTCTTCATTATAACTACATACTTCTTATAGCCTGAGTATAATAAAATGTAAAAGTAGAAAAATCATGTAATGTGTTGGATTTTAACCTGTTATGTGTTGTCTTAACATGTAGGTGAGAGGTACACTTTAGACATGAGGATATACAGCCTTGAAATTCATTTTCTCACCATTTTTCTCACCGAAACTACCTAAAAACAAGCTGAACAGAAAATAAATAGCTGCCAACACCTACACAAGAAATTTTTGTGATCCCTATTTAGACTAGTCTCTTCTTGTTCTATTTTCTATGTAGATTGTTCAGTTATTTATTCCTTATCTGCACTTAAAGTTGACCTGACACCGTGAAAGCATATTTTCTGACTTGTAGAGTAAAACTACAGATATATCAGGTTTGCCATTTGTGCTAGAAATATATACTATTTAATTGTTTTATACTATATGACTATCATTTGCTGGGGTTCCTACCAGTTCCAAACTTAGCAAATGATAAGAAGGGCAGAAAGAAAACCATTATATATATATATATATATATATATATATATATAATATAAGAGATGAGTGAAGTTGTGATGAAATATTGCACAAATCGTGATTTTGAGGTGTACCTGACCTTTTTTCTGAGAGATGGATAATTCCAGCAATATAATCTATAAGTTCCGCTTTTGGAGCACTTTTCCTAGAAATGTCATTCCGGAATGTTTTTTTTTTATAAATTCACAGAAATGATCATTTCTGGATAGAGCTGAGACTACGATGATCAAATCATTCCGCTGTGTGGCGTTGCTAGGGTAGGACTGAAAACACTTAAGGCTAAATTCTGCCAGCAAAACATATCAAATTATTCTACATGTTCTATATTAGCATCAAATATTGTGACAGCATATGTATATAATAGAACATTAGTTGCACCTCAGAAACGGGGACAAGCACATAATTAACAGGTTGCTAAAAAGTCCAAAACCATATAATTAAATATGAGCACAGAATTGAAAAACTAGTATGTATGTATGGAATGCCATATTCCATGCTGCAACCCCTTACAACCAGGGGGCATATTTACTAAACTGCGGGTTTGAAAAAGTGTAGATGTTGCCTATAGCAACCAATCAGATTCTAGCTTGCCACTTGTCTATAACAGTGGTGTTGCCTGATAGATAGATATATTTATTTATAGCTTATGTTTGGACCATAGAACTCTTACAATTCAAAAATGTTAATAGAAATTTATATTTGGCCTGTGTTCACATATAGGGGTAAATGTATCAAGCTGAGAGTTTTCTGGCGGATTTGAAAAACCAATCAGGTTCTAGCTATCATTTATTTAGTACAGTCTACAAAATGAAAGCTAGAATCTGATTGGTTGCTATAGGCAACATCTCCACTTTTCAAACTCGCCGGAAAACTCTCAGCTTGATACATTTACCCCAAAGTGTTTTAAAGATGGAATACTATATTTTTTTATTGTCTTTTAGACAAAGAAGGAAACCCATCAGTAGATCAAACTGGAATTAAATCATTTTACACTGCAGAATTTGTGATTTTCAAGCACCAAATTTATATGTATTACTTGTAACTTTAAAAAGTTTCATTGTGGATTTCTTTACAAGGATTTTCTGCCAACATTAAATCAATCAACATTAACCTTCTTAGAAAATGAAAAAACTTGTGCTTTCAGTCTGACTTTCTCCCAATTTAAATTCAGCTCCTGAATGGCTGGTTCTTCTTGGTTCTAAAAGTTGATAAAAAAGGGTTTTCTTCATTCCTTCAATTTGATGTGACAGTCCGCTGACATGAATAATGGAACTATTCCTTTCACAGGCAAATCAACTCAATTTACCATGCTTTTATTCTTTCAATGGCAGGCCTACAATCCTGTAAATTCTATGAGGTCCTTTAAGTTAGAGATATCTTTAGAAAGGATGGAAAATGTATAAAGTAAACACATTATTTTTGTCAAAATACTTAAACTAATTTAAACATAGTAGTTTTACATAAATTTACTTCTGACTAATCATATGTTAATTTTTAAGTAATTTACTCTGCAGCTTTGACACTTTTGTAAATTAGAGGTAGTCACCAACTACTTTGTAATATTCTATATTAGTAAGTCTTAGTATTAATAATTATTTTAAACTGTTATCAAAGCAAATGATTGCGGTCAAGGAGAATTAAACTAAATACACAATAAAAATTTGTAAAAATTAGTGAAAGTTTAACATTTTTTGGCAACAAGTTTCAGTAGTTATAAAATTTCAGGCTCAAAAAGGCCAATATTGGGAACTTATATACAGAGAGAATATATTTGACATGAAACTGGAGCTTTCAACAAGGATGCATCTTATATGCTATTAAAATAAATTGCATTTTGTTATATTGTGTTACTAGTCTTTTTTTTCTTTCCAATTTGTGTACATTCTAGTCTAACTTATCATTGAATGTGGAGCAGCCTGGACTATAAGGGTTTTTAGTGTAAATGTGCAATCATTTATTTGTGAATCTGTATTGACTGAGATAAGAGAAATTAGAGGCGGTTTGGAAGTTTAGCTAGAAGGAGCTAGGTCAGTTGCAAGATAGCTAGTGATAGGATAACATTATCACCCACCCTCATGTTAATTTCTTTGGTAGGTGTTATATTATAGCAACTAAGGTAGGTGTCTTTGGTGTCTTTTCCATTTTTGTGGCAAAGCCATCCAGAGCCGTAACTTAGAATTCTAGCGCCCGGGGCGAGAAAGACAAATGCCGCCCCCCTAGCCCTCAATTTTAACCAAATTACCCTAAAATATTCCTAAATTGCGCCCCCCCCTTCAGCATTGCGCCCTAGGCGGTCGCCCCTGTCACACAGCCCTAGTTACGGCCCTGCCATCACAGATATGGGACACTGCTCTAACTATATATGTTAGTCTTATCTTGCCCGTTAGTAGTGGACCAGTCACTGGAGTATAAGTAGTTGTGGTGCTGAGTTGCCCCTCGCAGCGAGTGTAGCTCGGGCATCAATGTACCACTTAAGAAGAGATTCTGACTTAAAGAGCAAGTAAAATCAATATATCAGATTGTTATATATCAAAGGCTGTGAGCTACTGAGCTGAATAATGTACATGAAATAATGGAATCGCTTATAATTAACTAAATACACCACATGGCCAAAAGTGTGTGGACACCCAAACATCACATCCATATGTGTTTGTTGAACATTCTATTCCAAAACTATTGGCATTGATATGGAACTGATCCCACAGAAAATTATTTTTTCTCCACCAAAGTTTACAGTTGGCAGTATGCATTCAGGAAGCAATATTCTACTGGCAAACCCAGATTCGTCCATTAGACTGCCAGATACTATTGGTGCCGTTATTATACTACTAATTAAGTTTAATTAATCCATATTTTGTGGTCTATAAAAGTTTATAATGTATTTAATTGTTAGCAGTATTACACTGTTTTCATATATTCTTTGGCTTTATCTGCGGAAACCATGATAGATGAATAATGAAATTGTAGGGCACAGCTACAAAGCGACAACAAGAGATCAGCATAAACAATATTCTTTAGTTTTATCTGATTGTTTCTGAAGTAACTGTAGTATTACTTAGCATTTGATAGTTTCTCTGGTAAGTTAATGTCAGTGAGATTTTTATTGTCCAATGAATGATGAAACACTGTCTGTATCCAGGAACAACCTGGATAAATATGACACCTCCAGAGACCGTCATGTTACAATGACAATCACTGTATATTTCTACATTTGACTGACAAGTACTGTATAGCAGTAAAATATTAAATGTATGTTTAACTCTATGCATTGAAAGGGAAACATTTCTTTCAAAGTAGACATTATTGTGTAGTCCTGGTACCATAGTATACTTACAGGTCATAAAGACAATTTACATAATGAAAACATATGGACAAGCACTATTTCTCTATTTGTGCATATTTAAACATACACTCACATCCCTGTTTTGAGAGCTGCTCCCAGAAAATAAATCCACACCCACTTTTGCAGGGTTGTGAGTTCAGGTAACAACACTTGAGATGCTAAGAATGAAAACGTCACTTCAGAGTCCATCCTACGCCCACTTAAGCTCCACCCCTTCCTTAATTACAAGTTTTCAGCTTTTCTTCTAAAATTCAGCTTGGTTTAGTGAAGAAATCATTATATGTGAGACAGCAGAATTGTATTTATTAAATGTATTACTTTGTGTGTTTGAATGTTTCACTACATTGGTTGACATATGCCTAGAAATGTTCATTCCCACATAAAGTGCACATGGCAGTTGTAATAGCCACCCTACTGAAATTATAGGGCAACACGTGCCTTCCACCATCTCCAACATTGAAAAAGTCATTTCACAGGCAGACAAATGTGTCACCTTCCCTAAATATGTCTTCTCCAGCCTTCTTAAAATAATCTTGTCCTGCTAATCAAAATCTCCTTTTTGCATGAGGGTGCATAACTAGCCATATTCATGCACCGGGCAAGCTTCCACCCTTCCCCTACCATAAAAAATAATAAATGTTTCACCCCAGAGACCCTCTCATCTTGGCTCTCAAATGATTGTGCTTCCCCGTACAAACTGCTACATTCACTGAAAATGTAGCTGCAAATGGCATAGACAATAGACAGAAACTACCAGCTATTCCAGTTTAGAAGTAGAGCAGGGCCATAGGTACCACCATGATACAAGGTGCCAGTTGAGTGAAATGAAGTAATAGGAAGTTTAGTAGTCTCAACCAGAAGATGCCACTGCCCTGTAGTAATAGACACATTGGCATTGACAGGTAGTAATTGACAGGTCAATAGTAACAGAGGTGCACCCAATTAAATATAACCTAGAGGCAACATTTGTGTTATACTATTACTATTTGTGTCATACTCTTTGAAAACCCATCTCTTTTTTAGAGGTGACCTTATCCTCAATAACACTATTCACACTAATGCACCCTCACAACTATCCCAATCTCCACTCTGAAACACATTTACTCCTCTTGTTTCAGCTGTGCCCTATTCCACTTAGAATGTAAGCTCTGTAATGAGCAGGGTCCTTCATACCCTTTGTTTTCATGTCTGCTTTTATTTTGTCTACCAAGACAGAATCCAGTCAATGTTAGATCATGGGAGTCCTTCAGTTCTGCTGGAGACCTGGGCATGCACTCCCTCCACACACTTTGGGCAAAGCAATAGCTATCCTTCATTTGACTGGATGCCCATATAGAACCAATGTATTCAGAAAAGACAAAGTAAAAGCTATTCTTACTTGGTCAATCAGCCCACATTGCGCCATAGCTCACAAGATACTTACAAAACAATGACAACCACGAAAGAAGATGACTTGAATTTCACTTGACATTCATAATTCCCTTTTAGTGTAATATTTCTTTATTAAATCGAACATCGTGGTTTACAACATATTGTATCAACAAAGTTAGAGTGAACAAACCGCTGGAGTGGCTATGTTTTAACCGAGGAGAGGAGTAATTAAGAAAAAAGGAGAAGTGTAAGACTACCTCACTCAGGCGTCAGCCAGAGAGGTGGAGAAAAAGATAGAAAAGGTGGGGGGGGGAAATCGGGTAGGGAAAGAGGAGCTACCACATTGAAATTGCGATTAGCATGGATCGGAATCGGCTGAGAAAATGGGGGTTGAACTCGTCAACTGAGCTAATTTCCCTGTATCCTGCAGACCAGGAACACCAAATGACATAGTATATTCTGCAAACTTGACCACTGAAGAGAAAGTTAACTCATCCATTAACCTGTAGAATTATATTCTCGGCAATCACTCCCTGATGGACGAGGATGTGGGGGATTTCCAATGGATCGGTATCACTGCTTTAGCAGCAGAAATGAGATATCTGAAAATGGATTTTTTGAAGCTAGAAATCGGAGAGTTAGTTTTGTTTAGCAACTAAAAGGCAGAGTCATCAGGGACCTCATCATCCAAAATATCTGTAGAGACTGCTATAACCTGTGTCCAATACAGCCGGAGCACAATTCCACCATATGTGAAGAGGAGTGCCTGGGCCTTCTTGACACCTCCAAGAAACGCTCGGAACCCCCGGGTAAATTTTTGCTAATTGGACCGGGCATCTATACTATGACAAGACCTTATAGTGAGTTTCTACAACTGCTACGCTAGTGGAACATGCATGAGTGGATTCAAAAATGTTAGGCCAATCTACTGTCTGAATCTAGTTGCCCAGATCACGCTTCCACTCTCTGGTAAATTTTGGTAAGGAGTTAAAAAAAAAAATTCTATAAGAAGTGAATATAAAACAGAGAGAAGGTGACAAGGGCAACTGGAGGCTTGACAGATCAATTCAAAGGCTGTAAGCTCCCTTGTTGTGTCTTTACGAGGAGGACCAGAGGACAGAAAATGTTTAATTTGGAGAAATCTCCAAATTTCAGAGTTTGGTAAATCCCATGTTGCCTGAACTACAATGAAAGGAGACAGACCTGTGGGGCTGATCAGCTGGCCGACTTGTGTGATCCCCGCTTGAACCCATGTCTTGAATGGACCGGCTCGCTCACCCAGAGGAAACAGTGGATTATGAAAGATTGGAAGCAATGGGGATATAAGCGAGGAAATGTGGGCAAGAGACCGGAGTCTAGACCACCTTGAAATAGTAGGGCCAATAGAGGTATGTTTGGCAGAAGGTAATTTGCTAAACCGGGGCAGAGAGGGCAGTATTGCACCTTAAATGTCAATCCACTGTTTCTTACCATTCAAGACTGTCCATACCACAATCCTTCCCAACATGACTGCATTGTGATATGAAGAAAAATGTGGGAGTTGTAAATCCCCCAAGTGCCTGCGGCGATAAAGGACATCATGTTTAAAACGGGGTCTATTTCCCCCCCATATGAAATCTCTCAACAGTCTTTGTAGGTCAACAAACCACCTGTCTGGCATATGGATTGGCAGTGTTTAAAGAAGGTAAAGAATGTGGGGAAGGATATTCATTTTAATTATATTAACCCGACCCACCCACAAGAAGGTCTTTGCCCTCCACTCTCTCAGATCTGTTCGAAGTTGTATTATTAATGGACCAAAATTAAGATCAAATAGCCGTGTCAGGTCGCTAGAAATTAACACACCTAGATACTTAAGATAATGCGGGTGCCATTGAAAGGAAAATGCCTGTTGGAGACCCTGTACTACGTGAGTAGGCACTGAGATGTTAAGGGTTACCGACTTGGAATAATTAAACCTAAAATTAGACAGGGACCAAAAACGATGATTTCTTTGATCAAATTTGGAATCAAAATAACCGGATTAGTGACCATGACCAGAACGTCATCAGCAAAAAGAGCTAGTTTATATTCCACTCCTCCAACCTGTAATCATGAAATGTCAGGATTTGCTCTGATGGACTTGGCCTAAGCTTCCATACAGAGCACAAAAATTTCCGGGGAAAGCGGGGAACCCTGCCAGGTACCGCTGCCAATCAATACCGGTTCCGATAGTGTCCCGTTTATTTTAATTCGTGCTGTGGGGGAATGGTAAAGAGCCAGGATCCTATGGAGCGCTAGTGGACCTTACCCCATGTGTGAAAGCATGCACCTTATAAATGACCGATCAATACGATCAAAATCTTTTTCTGCATCCGTGGATAAAAGCAAGGCTGGGGTGTTAGAGGAAAGTGCCGAGTGGATCAGATCAACAACCCTAGTTGTCCCCCGGCCAGGGACAAAACCAACCTGGTCCGAGTGTATCAAGCCCGGGAGCAGAAATTTCAGACGGTTAGCTTTGAGTTTTGCGTAAAGTTTAATATCTACATTAAGTAGAGAGATCGGGCGATAGCTTGAGCATTGGGAAGGGTCTTTTTCCTCCTTAGTTATCACTGTGATGTGTGCTTCTAATGAATGTGTGGAAAACAGGACGTCCCCAGAAACCGTGTTGAAGGCCGATACCATCAGGGACATAAGTTTATGTTTGAAAAGCTTGTAATATGAGACCGAGAACCCATCAGGGCCGGGACTTTTACCTGAGGGTTTAGATTTAATTGCGTCCGCTAGTTCCTCGTTTGTGAAGGGCTGTTCCAATAGGGAGATATCTATTTCTGAGTGAGTGGGGAATCCGACCTCAGGTAGGTAGGCAGATATCTGGGGGGTCCTCTCTGATGAGCCAGACCAAAGAGCTTTCCCTGAGATATTGTAAAGACGAGAATAATAAGAGTGAAATGCTGTAGCTATGTCAGATGTGAGCTGGCAATCTAAACCTTCCTCATTTTTAATCACTGCTATGAAAGATTTGGCTCTTTGAGATCATAAAGCCTTTGCTAACAACGCGCCGGGTTTGTTGCCCCACTGAAAATACCTGTTACGGCATTTGCGATATTCTAATTTTATTCTATCATATAGAAGTTTATTAAGGGCAGACTTCGCTTCTGTCAGTTCAGTTAGTAGCTCGTGGTTTCTTTTTTCATGTAAGAGCCTAGTTGAATTAGTTTACCCCGAAGGACACACTTATGTGCTTCCCATAATGTCACCGCAGATAACTCCTAGGTAGTGTTGAACTCTATGTATTCGTCTAGTGCCTGCTCAATATGAGTCCTACAATATGAATCTTGTAGGAGAAGCTTAGTCTCCATGAACAGCTTTTAAATCTGGGTTGAGCCAGATGTCGCGTTAGGGATACGGGGGCATGGGCAGACCAGGTCGCTTGACCTATAGATGTAGAGTGAACCAAATGAAGGTGTCTATGAGAGAGGAATAAATAGTCAATGCGGGAATACACTCCATGTGGGTTCGAAAAGAAGTTGTAATCTCTGACTGTTGGGTGTTGTATCCTCCACGCTTCGGCTAGCTGAAAACCGTGTAAAGTGCGCCTTATCTTCGGATGTAGAGATCTACGGAGTCTGGGAGTTCCACTGGAAGCATCCAGTTCCGGATGAAGAGCCCAAATAATGTCACCTAAAACTACCAGCACACCCTCCACCAGCTCCTCCACTTTCTCCAGGACTGAAGCCAAAAAGGCGTGTTGGCCCTGATTTGGGGAGTAAAGATTAACAAAGGTGTAAATAGTATCATGGAGCTTACATTTAATCAAGAGGGCTCTCCCCTCAACCAGTCTGGTCTTTTGTATTACGGTAAAAGGAAGTGCTTTTGAAAAGAGTATGGCAACACCAAGAGTTTTACCAGCACTGTTGCTGCTCAAGTGCGAGCTAGGATAGTAGGGATCTCGAAATACTGGAGATGATCCATACTTAAAGTGTGTGTCCTGTACAAATACAACATCTGCACGTTCTCTGCGAAATTCGCGCAAATCACGTGAACGTTTCTCTGGAAGGTTCAAACCTTTAGCATTTATCAAGACAACCTTAAAAGTACAGTTCATGTGAGTACACAGAAGGTGGTTACAGCATTAGATGAAACACGATGTCTATACCTTATAGGAGGTCGCTCCTGAGGGAAAGGAGGGGGAGGGGGAAATGGAGAGAGAGGATTAAGTAGGAAGAGAGGAAAGTTACGAAAAAAGACATAAATCCCTTTTAATTATTTTATTTCCTATTCAGATAATTCTACAGAATTTCAACAAGTGGTGGGGGCATTGAATTAGGGATGCATTTCCTTCACGTCTTTTGTCTATTTGAACAGGATGTAAGCAGTGTATCCCAAAAAAAATGCATTTCATATCTCTCTTCAACCTTATCAAGTATGTAAAGTTCAGCGGTTTCTTGATCTGCTCTGTAACATCTTACACTGCACTTAAGCTCTCCTCACAAAGTGACTTTCAGAATCATTACACTTAAAAAAGGTGAGATTAACAAGATTGTATATTGATGCATTGAGATGACAAAGGTAAGCCAAACAGGAAATGTTTACTGATACAGTAAAGCAGTACAGTTAGTTACATGTAAAAGCAAATAATTGAAGCACAGAAAAAGAAATAATAACAATAAAAGTGATTGATGCAGAATGACAGCATCCATGGTGGATGTTAATTGCAGGGGGAAAATATTTGTAAATAATATGAGAAAGTATATTCTAGCAGGTGCGGATTTGTATAAAAGCCACATAAACCCAGGCTTATGGTAACAAAAGCGCGGGTGCGGCACTCTGCTCTCTTTGCATTTAACTTTGCATTTAATTATTGTTGTTAGTATATTACTGTTTTATTATTTACATATTATGACTATTTAAATATGGTCTAAATTAGGAGTTACAGTTAATATGGAGGGGATGTGGGGGTGATGGTGGTGGTGGGCACTAGGGGTGTAGAAACCAGGGAAGCAGAGGAGGCAGTTACCCCCCATGATTTCTGTTGGGTGGGCAAAGACTGTGTTTTGCCAGCCCGTGAACTTCCACACAAAAGCCGTCATGCTATTTTCTGAAGTCATGGGGGTAAATGTATCAAGCTGAGAGTTTTCCGGCGGGTTTGAAAAGTGGAGATGTTGCCTATAGCAACCAATCAGATTCTAGCTATCATTTTGTAGAACGTACTAAATAAATGATAGCTAGAATCTGATTGGTTTATCAAACCCGCCGGAAAACTCTCAGTTTGATACATTTACCCCATGGTATCTGTTCTAAACTTGTGAAATTTTTTTAAATGACAGATTGCCTTAGTATAACTACCAAATGTTCTTTAATATAGATTGCTATAGTATAGATTTAATATAGATTGATTGATTTGTTTATTTGAAAAAAAAACTGTAAGTGTTCCTTTCATAAACATTTAATAAATAACCTGTATTGATGATGAACAGTGATTCAATTTACGTTTACTTCGTGTGGTGCGTCCAGTAACAAACATGAAATATTTAGCAATTTAAATTTATAGCAAATACCATAACCAGTGGGGCAGTGACTATAGATTTAAAAATACTCCCGATCAAATGAGATTAGGCTGTCAATGAATTCTGAATAAATACTCAGTTACTGACTATGACAAAATTTATATTTTACAGATGAGCAATTAAATGTATCTATCTTTCTAATAGCTATTTTACTAATTGGTAGTTAATATTAATACTAATATTTATTTACTAATGTATGGATACATTTTTAGCCAACCCCTGAAACAATGAGAAAAATTAACATAGGATTGGGAGTCTTTATATATCTACAGTCACTGTTACAACTGTCGTAAAACGAAATAAAAAACGCAAGGAAAAGGGGCTCCAAGCCCCATAGTAGTCCTAGGCCTTTGACCCCCCACCGCCCCCCCCCCCACCCCATGGAAATTGTCGTTCCTACGCCCCTGGTGAGCACAGAATATGTAGTATTGTACTATATATTAGTATTGTAGCAGAACTATTTAAATGTCTTCAAATCTAGAATCCAGGTGCTATGCCAACAACTGTGGATTCTGGTTGGTAACAACAAATGTAGTGTAGTCTATCTAGATAGACCCTGAGACACCCAGAGGTACTACAATCCCTACCATAACATATTTACTGTACTTGTCTATAGCACAGTGTTTTACTTACTACTCTTCAATAAATATTAGTTGATAAAAATATGAGAACAATAATTGATTATGATAAATGAAGACCTGCATTGGGATAAATGCATTTATACGCCAGGCTTGTAGGATTACATTGCACTTACCTTCAGGGGGTAAAGTTTTCCCTGTCTTGTTTTGAAATTAGATCCAATAGTCTGCCACTGGGAGTTACAAACAAACCTTTATAGCATCCAGGAACAGGAAGTTCTCCCTCTTTTGCTAAAGGAAATCATGGGCTAAGTATCTGTTGCTGACTGGTTGCTATAGCATTCCATAGAGTGTTTTCATTGCACATATTTCTGGCTCTTCTTGGTCGGGAATTAAACTCATGACCCAAGTGCTGTAAGGCAGAAGTGCTAACCACGTAGCCACTGTGCTGCCCGTCCTTTGGTTTACCATTATTATGTAAAAACAGCATACAAGCAAGTCTGGTTGCTAAGCAACCCTTATTATAAGCAATGTTCTGGATGTACCATGGGTCTCTATGGTGTCTTGCCCACCTCAGCAAAGTGCTGGGATAATTCAGTACACCTCTATGATATCATATCACCTAGTAGATGTACCTGCGTTAAGGTCATGCTGGGATCATAGATTAACAACCCCTAATACAGTCAGACAAGCTGAAACCGGCCAGCAATATACAGATGATAGTAGCTGCTGAGCCCCCTTATGTATAGCTACCTTCCCCCTCCTTCAGTGCAGAGCCCGCTCTCCCAACCCCCCTTGTTCCCAGCCTACTTTAATTCAGGAGAAATCAAAGATTACTCCTGACATAACCTATTTTACGTTTGTCTTCGCAGTACTCATAGATTACTATGGGGACTGCGAAGTTCTGCGATGCATGAAGCTTTGATAAGCTTTGCATTTCCCGGAAAGATAACGTCACCTCAGGATGGCATCACCTTTCTTTTCTTATGGGATTCTGCTGAAGCCTCTTCAGCTTTACAGAGTCCGTTACAGTGGAAGTGCTTAGATCACAGCAGAGGGGTCAATTTGTCGGGGTTCCCAGAGTAGCCCTGGCATGATGGATTCCAGCGGTGCTTAAATATGCATCACTGCGATGTGCAGCAATGCATATTTAGTGTCACCGCATCTTATTGATACATAGACACCTTAAACAGAGTTGTCATTCCTACAGTGATTCCTGTTGGTGTAAAAAATAAAAATGATGTCCTGTATATTCTATTTACTTTGTACAGTGCTGCAGGAGATGTTGTAGTTTATACATCAATAAAGATAAGCTTCCTATTTCTTGCTCTCAGCCAACTGGAAGTATGTGCGGGGGCCAAAAATCACGATAAAATTGTCCATAACCATATCCCTTCAAGCCACACCTTTATCAAATAACCTCATGCTCATATGTACTGATACCACAACCCAAATTACTAAACCCGACCCCATTCAGACCTCGAAAATCCAGACTAATGGAAGATATGGAGGTGCCAGGATACACCCACAGGGCATATTACACGGGGTGCGCACCGATTTTGCACAGGTGAATCTGGATGGTCCGCCCATCTATTCTCTGCACTATACAACAGTGCAAATTTCACATCTCAATCTAACCACCTACCACTTTAGTAGCACTACTTTCAATTAAATTAATATTCCAGTTTTTCTCCTCAGATATTGCTTGGTTTAGGCTTATTAATGGCTTAAAAGATTCATGTGAGGGGAATGCCTTTATTACATGTGGAAATTGTATGTGTGTGATGCACTTTATTACAAAGCACTGCCTGCTCCAGGAACTGTGCTTCTCAGCTGAAGTACAACATGGAGGCGCAAAACAGGCCCCATTAAAAGCATAGACCGAAAGACCACCAAATGTAAGCTGATGCAAAATTCAAGTATGTTTTGAAGGGTCGATATGGCTCCTCAGCAAAGCAAGAAACAACCCTTAAATATATCCACTTCAATCTTTTATCTCATTTTAATAGGCTTTTTCTGAAAAAGAAAATCTAATTTCTGCATTGCTCTGCAAAAGTAGGTGCAGTTACCCAGTACTCTGTAAGGAAATCCTATTGGTTGGTACATGCTTCTCTGCAAAGACAGCCATTTTCTCTGCAAACCCTTGCTCCTTGGTGGAACTAATGACAAATCCAAAGCTGGTTTTGCTTTGTGCAGTGGACATTTTGCTTAAATTACCTCCACTTTGTAGTCCTGTGTTGTGTCCAAGAAGGCCTGTGTCAGGTTGTGAAGTGATACTTTCACAATTTTTGTCAAAATTATAACAAATAATTTACTCAGTTTAGATAAAAGAAGGGCAGTAGAAACAGTGAGGAATGTCCAAGTGTAATATATAGTACTGATGGTTTTAGAATTCACAAGTACACTGTACTGTATTGTATACATATAGGGCATTTATATGGCCATGCAGCTGCTAGCATGTATAATAAAGGATTATTTGAGCTTGGTCTTATTTTTTTCGCAGGTTTATTACTATGGTTGATGGGAATGTAGGGAGATCTGATGGGCATGTGGGGAGGTCTGAGGAGCATGTGATGAGGGTTGAGGGGCATGTGGGCTGCTCTGAGGGGAGGTTTGAGTGGCATGTGGTGACATGTGAGGAGGTCTGAGTGGCATGTGGGAAGTTTGGGGTACATGTGGAATCTGGGGGCTTGTGGGGGCATTTTGTGGTGAGTGGGGGTTTGATGGCATGTGTGGGAAGTTTTAATGTTATGCGATGGAATTTTGAGGTAAGTGAGGGACAAATGGGGAAATTTTATGATGAGTGAAGTGGGAGTACCAAGGTCATAAAATAATGATGTACAAAGTAAGCAGACTGCCGCCAATGCGCTTCTTTCACTACAGGTCTCGGCCTATTTAGCTGATTTTCCAATAGGTTGACTAGGCTGCAGTCTAGGGCATGAGGCTTTTTTCGGGAGCTAAATTTTGGGGAATGCAAAATTGTGACAGGGAGAGATATAAACTGAAATTAATTTTAAAATTTAAGAGAATAATTGTTCTCCAAAGTAAAAATGAAACATGTAGTAGGGTTTAATGTTGACATATTCCCATGGTAAAGGCAGAAGACAATGAGCCATCCTGGGCGAGTGCTTGAGGGTATGTGAGTAGGAGAGACAAGGATGGTGACAGGTGCAAGTCCAACCCTCATGCAGAGGTAGTGATCCTCTCATCTGTCTCAACAGGAGACCCAGCTCAGCCAATAGACAGGCATGTCTCACACAAAAAGGTGATTGGCTGATTAACTCCTCCATCAGAGTAAGATACGGAAAGAGCTGACAGGTATGAGATGACTCATTGTACCTATATAATGACATGTGTTTTATCGAACAGTGACCAACAGACTTTCTGGCAAAGTCTGCAAGCAGCATATCAGTAGCGGTCATATCAGATAGCCTGTCTTGGTGGTGGATACTGTTGGTCAGTCCAGCAGCCATAACCTCTCATCAGTCTTGATGTCCAGCTTCCACAATTTGCTTCGCTGTATCTCTGTGTCTCTCTCTGGTCTCCAGACTCAGCCTTTCAGTCAGTCTTCAGTTTCCATCCTTCATGGTCGCGCTTTCTCCTCTGACTTCCTGATTGGAGGATCTTATATCCCAGGGGCTGGATCATGTCTCATACACTGCCCATCCTCATCTCAGACCCCTACCAGTGGCAGCTCCACAATGTCTGCAGATGACGGGATTTTAGAGTGGATCTCAACAAAGGAGCCTAATAACTGACTCCTTTGCTGATATCTGACTGTTTACAATTGATAGGGGAGGAGACTTTCCCCATAACAGCCAGATTTTTTGTTATACACTGTTTGAGACTACGGGCACCAGAAGAGTATGACATCCATCTAATACTCTAATACTTATTTGGGACCCCCATCTCCAGCATTACACAGAGTTACAAACAGTGGGGTGAGATCTTTTTATTCTTACTGCTATTATAATTACTTCAATTCTGACTTTATGCACATGTCCAGGATTTGAGACATTTATACAAGGTGTACTGGCCACACACCTTGCTACAATTCTTTATTAGGATCATATCCTATTATAGATAATACACTGCTTTATCGGACATTTTACTTTTGACCAGAGGTTGTACATACACATGCATTAAGTATGTGTGATACAGTTTTATATTGTGCACATTTTATATAATTTTTTTCCATATTGTAATAAACTGATTCGGATACAACGAAGCCCGCTATCAGTCACGGTTATTATATATATTTTCTTACATATGATCTGTTATGTTTGGCGCACCCTCATTGTTCTTTTCCAAAGATATACCTATTAGGGGATGGCAAATTTAGCCACCATGCTAATCGAATGCCAGACGGAGCTGAAATTCCTGAAGAACAGTTTTACAGGTTAAGCAAGAAATTCAAGCTGCCTCACAAAAGGTACGAGAGGCACATAATGGTTTCAAGGAATTTCTAATTAGAATGTCTCAACATGAGAACCGCATCGCAGAGTTGGAGAATTGATCACTGCAATCGCTTGCAAAATCGCCATCCCCTGCTGCTCTCCCTCTAGCACCAGCTCGGTTTCGAGAAGACTCTCAAAAGTTTTGTGGATTTATTAATTAATGCTAGATGCATTTCCAACTGTATGTGTCCCATTTCCAGTCTGAAAAGTCATAGGTCCGGTGTATCCTTTTACTACTTAAGAACATTGCCCTGGCACGGGCTTCTCCATATATTGAGACTTCTATTCCAATATTAGAGACATTTGATGACATCCTCAAAGGGATGAAACAAACCTTTGATAAATCAAACTGGAAAGATATTGCTGAAAAGGCATTATTGAAATGACGTCAGGGGAGATGCTCAGTAGCAGAATATACGTCAGATTTTTGAAGATGGGTCCTTAACACTAATCCTGAGGCGCAGTTGTCTGTTTACCATAAGGGACTGTCTGAAATAATCAAGGATGAATTAGCCCGAGCAGATGCACCCACCAAACTTGTACTTTTTATCAGCCATCGCATTCACACTGATGCTCGAATGATTGAGACACTATAAGAAAAAAGGGTCTCAATCTGGACGTACGCCATTTATTGGGAACCCTCAACTTCAAACTATTATGGGAATACTGAGGTCATAGAAACATATAATGTGACGGCAGATAAGAACCACTTGGCCCATCTTGTCTACCCATTTTTTAACCTATGGTAACCACAAATCCTATTTGATCCCATAACACAATCATGTTTTTATTACTTTACTGTATTAGCCTCTACCACCTCTGAAGGGAGGTTATGCCACTTATCCACTACCCTTTCTGTGAAGTCAATTTTCCTCAATTTCCCTCTGAACCTATTTCCCTCCATTTTCAGTGCATGTCTGTGTGTTCTAATACTTCTCTTCTCTGAGTAATGTTTCCCTCCTGTACTTTGTTAAAGTCCTTGATATATTTGAATGGTTCTATCATGTCCCACCTTTCCCGTCGCTGCCCCAAACTATATATTAAGATCTTTTAGTCTTTCTGGGTAAGTTTTGTGCTGTAGGCCATGCACCATTTTAGTTGCCCTTCTTTGTATAATCTCTAATGTATTTATCTCCTTCTGAAGATATGGCCTCCAGAACTGAAAACAGTATTTTAGATGAGACTGTATCAATGACGTACACACTGGCATTATTACTTTCTTCATTCCGCTAATTCCTGTCCCTATGCAATTAAGGTCAAATCCACTAAGGAATTTGAGTATGAACCCATGCAATTAGACACACTTCACAAACATAGGGATATATTTACTAAACTGCAGGTTTGAAAAAGTGGAGATGTTGCCTATTGCAACCAATTATATTCTAGTTATCTTTTATTTAGCACATTCTACAAAAAGACAGCTAGAATCTGATTGGTTCCTATAGACAACATCCCCACTTTTTCAAACCCGCAGCTTAGTAAATCTAGGCCATTGTCTCAAAGAGAGAAGGAAGCAAAAATGTCAAGAGAACTTGTGTCTTTATTGTGGCAAACCAGGACATTGTCTGAAATTGTCCCAGAAGACCTCAGAAGACAGTGGCCACCTTTGCAGAGACTGACTGTTCAAATCAGGAGTCTGTGATTTCCGATATTCCTCAGCATATGATTGCAATTATTCCTCGTCTCTCTTCCTTAGCATCCACTGAGAAGAATAAGGGGAATAATAAAGCGCACTTCCAAATTCCAATTAGATTCCAGATAGGTTCACACTGGATATCCACTTCTGCAATGGTGGACTCTGGTGCGAACAGCAATTTTTTGTACATTATGTTTGCTAAGAGAAACAAGACTGAGTTTATAGAAAAACAGATACCTGTGTTTATGGAAACCATGAATGGTTGCCCTTTGAACTTTGGTCCAGTACTGAACCCCCGGACCTTGTAATTGAGCCAAATCACCAGGAGACTGTGACTTTCTTATTGATCGCTTCTCCTCAGTTTACTATTATTCTGGGAATTCCTTGGTTAACTGGAAATAATCCATCCATTAATTGGGAATCAAAGGCCCTTTCATTTTCACAAGAAACTCTTTTCCCAAGACTAAATATGAACTCTCTCTTGTAGAGGGGGGCGTGCTATATAATTCCCCTCCTCAGGTATTGGAACAGTTAGCTCCACAACATAAAGACTTTTATGATACCTGTAATAGGATGAATGCTGACAAATTACCACCTCACAGACCCTATGATTGCCTGGTGCATTTGTTACCCAGGGATGCCATGCCTCAAAGAGAGGCATGGCAGCCCTTTGGATGCATTTATCCATTAGCCGCACCTGAGTTAAAGGTCCTCAAAGATTATGTTGATGAAAGTTTAGAAAAGGGTTTTATTCGTCCCTCCACATCTCCAGTAGGTGCGTCTTTTTTTTGTGTGCGTGAAAATGAAGGTTGGTTGATTACAATATAGAGCATTGAATAAAGTTATAATCAAGAACTGTTATCTGCTCACACTTATTTCAGAATTATTGGAGAACTTCACACAACAAAATTTTTCACCAAATTAGATCTACGAGAAGCATTTAATTGCATGAGATCTATTGATTGAATTAAAGCAAATATGGACATTTGGAACATTTGATGATGCTGTTGGATTGTGCAATACCCCTGCTGTATTCCAACATTTCATGAATGATGTTTTTAAGGATTTAATTGACCAATATGTTGTCATCTATCTCAAGTTCCCAAGATGAACATCAACGACGAGTTTGAACGGTACTGGAATGTCTTCGCAAACACCATGTGTGCATTAAGTTATTATTAATATTATTGTAGATTTGTAAGGTGCCACAGTGCTCCACAGCACCGTAAAGTAGGAAAACAGTACATACATAAAACTGGGACATACAAGGTAGACAAAATAAATGCAGACATGAAAACAAAGGGTATATATTAAGTTGGAAAAGTGTGAATTCCACCAAACTCAGGTTCAGTTTATGGGCTATATCATCTCACAAGGTTTGAAAATGGACCCTAGCAAGGTCCAGATTTTAGTAGATGGGCCAACTCCAAGAAATATTAAAGATGTACAAAAGTTCATAGGATTTACCAACTTCAATATATGTTTCATTAAAGACTTCTCAAAAATTGTGACACTCAGCTCATGAAAAAGGGATCATCTATCCATTGGTCCTCAGAAGCTAAAAGGGCTCTCACAAAATTTAATACAGAACCCATATTAATATATCCCAACCCAGAACTTTCTTTATCCTTGAGATGCTTCAGATTCTGCAATCTGAGCACAATACAATACAGAAACCACTAGAGGTCTTTGCATTTGTAAGTTTGCCCTTTACTTTGCCATTTTCCAAAATGGCCAGTATGGCATCAAAGAGAATCCATCTTGAATCCTGTTTCTTGTTTGGGCCTACAATAGGCACTTCCTGGCTGAGACCTTTGCTTGAGCATTCTGCCTGCTCAGCTCCTGCTACTTGCCACACTTCCTTGTATCTGTGATTACTGGCCAGATATCTGACTACACGCTTGTGTATTGACCCGGCAAATATCTGGCTACCCACTTGTGTTGTATATCTGCTCGGCCATTAGTCTTCAGGTAATACCACCAGTATCAATACAGGTGCTTAGAACACAAAGAAGAGCCATATCTGATCCCAAGAATATTATGCTAAAGCATCTGTGGTGCTAACTATGCAACACTGAGGAAAAATACGATTTTGTGCCAAATATTAAATGACATATGATGCCAAGTATTGTATGATGTGGCACATCTGGTGGTAAGTAGAAGACAACCATATGATGTCACCAAACGTCAACGCATGTGACATCTATCTCCCATTGGCTGCCATTTCAGTTATCAGTCTGTAACTCGCTGATTATGCTGCATTTCCTTCCTGCTCTACATTACAGTAGCCAATAATTGTGCAGAGCAGAAAAGAAACTAAGCACTATCAGGCAGCAATAGACTGATAGCAGCTCTGATATCTGGCAGGAGGGATCTTTTTTGCAAGTAGTGATGGGGAGAGAGGAATTCTTGGTTTCCGGGCACGCCATACACCCTCTTTTTCTGTCACAGTGAACTAACTCACACAATTGATTGACCCTTGACCCTGTCCATTGGTAATGTTTTGTGGGTGTAGAAGCTCACTCAAATGTTGTGGTCCATTCACATAGCACAACGATAAACCTTGACTGATATTATAGATTATCAAAGCAAATAATCAACTTGAGCTCTCAACCTATTCCATGGCTATGAATTTTTTCAGCCATTATTTTTTCTGAAGCCTATTATTGACAGAGTAACAAAAACTTTTCATGTGTGAAATCACATTTAGTCAACCAAGTAAACAATGATCAGCTACTTGTGCTGCTGTTAGGAAAGACTGAGGGCTAATGACTGCGGGTACCTATGTAAAAATAGCAAGATCTTATCAAAAAATAAAATATTTAAGATATAGAGGTGATCATGGAGGAATACTTTTTTTCAATGCATGGCAAAGATCATGGCTTTAAGACTATTGAAGGACACAAGCAATCTGAAACAGCTAATTACAGAAAACAATAGCCTGCTCTCAACAATAAAGTGTGAAGCGTCTAAAGATCATCATCAATGTTTATTTATGAGGCACTACAGATTCACCAGTGCCATACTGTCAGCAATACAGAAACCAGCAGCGTACCAAAAAAATCTGTCAATATATGGGTACATATTGTATGCTTGCATGATTGCTACATACATACATACAAGTATTGATGAATTTGAATTTTGGATTTAGCGACCTTTTAAATTCACACTAGAAATGCCCTCATAATTAGTTATTTCACAGCAGTTATGTTTTTTTATGAAAGTCTAACATAACCCATGGTGCTGTCCTGTCCCTTCATCAAAATATCAGTGGTAGTCCGATGTCCAAATCTGTTCACGTCAAATACATGTTATTGTACTGGCGCACAGTGGGGTTAGATGTGCTCAGGAAGTGAGTAGTGCAAACAAAAATTGTTCCGCCCTTTGCGGTTTTGGAAGTAACCTACACAATTAAAATATTATGTCCTTTCAAATCATGGACAATTTTTGTTTAAGTAAACGTTGCAAAGTTGAATTTTATATGTAAATGGTTTGTATTTTAGGAGTTAGTTCCCATTAATGACTTTTCTGCTTTTTATGTTTGCTTTGATGTTTCTGCTGTCCTATCTATGCATCTAGATAGTTAATGTCTCTATCAACCATTATACAAATTTCAAGAAGACAAGGAAGTATTATAATATTGTCGAGGCCCTGCTAGTTTTCCGGTTCAAATCCTAGTTCATGCTGTTTGTTAAGTACTTGTTCACAGTGACAGCTTTCACCAAAACAGAATGTGCTGAATACTTCTCTCCGAACTGCTCCGTCCTGCTGAGCTCCAAGTGAAACAGACTCTTCAAACTCCATCATGTGAACTTTTTATGTTGAACAATCTCTTTCAAGCTATTTCATTCAGAGATACTACCCGTGAAACTGGAATTCAGTGGGGATGAAGTGACATCACAGTGTTGTATCCCTAAGATGGGTCATGGCCACCAAAGTTGTACCACATGATTTCCCTTAATTGCGTTCTGTTAATTGTATTGCTCCTATTCAACAACAAAAATACATAAGTACTTTAGACCTGAGGCAGACCTCACATTGAACAGGCAATTGAAAACTTAAATAGACAGTTTAAGTTAAAAATGTTTGATCTGTCCCATTGATTTCACAAGGGAAAAATTGCACAGACTGAACAAATAGAAATGGTGTCAGCTGTTTGTTTGCACATACCTTATGGCCAAACAGTAAACAACGTGTGGATATTATGCACTTGTTTTCAATTGTCTAATTGTGCAAAGTATCTGTAATTGATTAAAGTTTTATCTGGAAATAATGGAAGGCGATGTATACGTTAAGTGTGCTTGTACTGCATTTAAAACAGTGTTCAGCAAAGTATGAGAGAGATCACTATATGGATAACAGGGTGACCTGATCAGAAAAACTAGAGATCAGCAAACTTGCTATGAAATTTTGCATAAATTGAATTTCATAACGGGAAAGGCCATTTAATGGAGGTGTGTTACAATTTTCAAATTCCGTTTTGCTTCACCATTCCATGGAATGGCCATTCCGCACTGTATTTAAACATTAGCATTTTCTATGAATTTACAGTCTTAGGGGTAGATTTAATTCCTTGCATTGTTCATTAGAACAACGTGGCCCGCGCACTATTACCATTACTGCGGTAATTTCAAAGTGGATTTTTGTTCGCGGCTCACAGAATCTAACCCTAAGAATAAATCTGGGACATCGACTGGCCATTCATTCTGATGTGTTGTGTGGTTAGATTGAGACCGGGAACTCTGAAGACCAAGCTGCACCAGTGAAACGTGAAAAATGTCACATCCAAATGGGCAAATACTTTGCTAAATAGTCTTGAAATTTTTTCTGCTCTCTAACCAATACATTTGAGATACCCAATTGCTGGGAATTTATTATAAGAACAATGATACATGTATAGACATTTGTGAATTTAGTGAGATTTCTGGTACAGTAAATCAGGACACATGAAGAAATTCTCCTAAGAGATGTTGCAACATACTCATATCAAGGGGTGGGCTGGCCCAGGGGGCAGCGCTCAGTCAGACGCTATTAGGGCCGGGGGGTAGGCCGGCTGGCCACCCCCCGGATGCAATATACCACATTTTCACCGGTGGCCGCATCTGATGACATGAGATGCGGCCACGTCAGCGCACAGGCAGCCGTATCACATGAGAGTGGATGTGGCCGCGTCATCAATGACGCGGCCATATCCCGTTTCATGTGATGCGGCCGCCTGTGTGCCCCCCCAGGCTTCCCTCTCCCAGCCCGCGCCTGCTCCTATCTGAGCTGACATAAATATAGGGTATTAAAATACAAGTTTATACAACTGAATATTGTGTTGTGCTGTTTTTAACACAATTGTCATTGTATTGTTTTGAACAAAACAATTGTCTTTGTGTTGTGCAAAACAAATCCACTGCTCACTTTACTGGTGATACTTGCAATGATAACTTTTTATTCTTATTCTCCATGCTGTATGACTGTGGATTGTGTGATTGGTGACTTTATTATTTACAATGAGATTGTATTATGATAATGTCTAAATGTCAGGTCCAACCATAGTGCATGGTGGATGAAGTTCATAGCATTACCCTATTTATTTCCGCATGCATAGGTGGTGCTGGTCTCTGCTACATATATTGTATACACACATATTAACTTATACACTCACACACATAATAGTAATACATAATATAAAAATAATAATAACCAAGTCATATAGATACGTGTAACATGCTGTAAAATATATCCCTATATTTGGAGAGTTAATGCTGTAAAATATAAATATTTTCATAACTGTATATGATCACAAGTAGTGATGTCATTATTTCTAGTTGGATAGTGGTGATGTTACTCCTAATATATAGCCGTACATTTGGTTAGCTGTGATGTCACTCACTCATATTAAGTGTTGTGTGACGGAATGCATAGACAGACAGCTGGGGCAAACACATCTGGAGATGAGGGTAACTTTATACAAGCAACTCGCTTTGAGTTAAATTAACATTTGTGTAATATATGAAATAGTGTACTTCCTATTGTAAAATAAAGGGATATAAAATAGCTTCTCAAAGTTCAGTGACCAATAAAATGGCCTTGGTCTACAGCCATGTGTTTTTATATGATGCTAAATTGGTACCGATATACTTCTATTATCCTTTTATTCTACAGTAGGGGGTAAGATTTTCCTATTGTATAACTACTATCCATATATATCTGATGACATCGCTATGGATGGAACTTGTTTTTGCGTTCTGCTTCTGCTCTGTCATTCCTCATTGTATTTGTAAATTCACATTTTTCTGAATTTATCGCCTATGAAGTTTACCAAAAGGAGCCAGGTAAGTGAACAACCAGTGAGCTTTGTGCTTGGGAGTCCTTCATTAAATTAAAAAGTCTCTAATAAAAGTTAATTTCACCTTGTTATAACTTGTGGAACAGAATACAGACTATGAATAGTCTTTTTAGGTGGAGCAGTTAGTTTTGTGAGACTGATGACCTTCAGCTCCTGGGTGAAAATCACCGGACTGCAGCTAAATATTAATCTTACACCTGCACCTCGGGGGCGGTCCTGATCTGCAGAGCTTGCAAGACAGTGGGCAGAGTATATGGGGTACATCTTGTCATGATTTAGCCCAGTGTTGCCTAGATAAGTATTGGTTGGTATTATATTAAAATGCATCTATGGGAGAATTTATGAAATCTGATGTAAACCAATCATGCTGTAAACCAGGCCTGTCCAACCTGCAGCCCTCCAGGTGTTGTGAAATTACAAGCACCAGCATGCTTTGCTGGTACACAACCAGTTGATAGCTGGAAGGGCATGCTGGGACTTGTGGTTTCACAACATCTGGAGGGCCGCAGGTTGGACAGGCCTGCTGCAAACCATAGCAATCACAGTCTGTCATTTTTCAAAATAAGTCTAAAACGCTGATGGACAACAAGCGACCCTAAGAGCTTTCACCTGCATAACTCAGTTACTTTATGCTTTATTGTCAGATTTGTTTGTTACAGCTTGTAGCACTTGCTTAAAACACCTGCTGATATGTTATTACAGATAGGTGTCTATTTCTTTGATTAAATGCATTGTTTTAGCTTATTTTTGAGATTAGGAGTAATGTGTGGCCCTTTTGAAAGCTAGAGGGTCCCCGTGCAGCCCCTGAAGTATATCAAGCTGCCCATCACTGGTAGAGCAAATGAAAACAAATGTCTAACTGCTTGCTATTGGTTATTTCACCTTTATATTTCTATCAGTTTTCAAAAATGCCATTTTATTGCAAAATTTGGTCCTACGCGTCTCATGGTCCAATAAACAGTTTTGGTAGATGGTGGATTATATGTTTACTGAAACATCTTATATTTCCTTCTTACAAAAGTGTAGCAACTCATAAGCTGCTCCAACACATCATAACCTTTTCTTATCTACAGTGGCAAATTTGCAAAAAATAAAACTAATCTAAATTAAATCATTCACAATTTTCTTTTATATTTCTCATTTGCTAAACCTGCTTGTGGGGGCAGTGGTACTGTTGCAGTTACTGTCTATTGTGTAGCTTTGCTACTTGTTTTTTTTATTACCAGTAATTATTTTTATGAGGAAGCTTAGTTTCTTTACACAATAAAACATTCCAGTACATTTTACTGCCTGTTAAATAAATACATTAACTCTTCATTCGGTATATGTAGCACCTATAGCAGATATTTTCATTGTAAATGTTTTGTTCAGCTATTTTTTTTTTATTTAGTGGTGTAAAAAGTAAAGGCTCAGCCAAAATGTCAATGACCAAAATTTTTTTTAAAACCGTTCTGAGTCAAATTTTAAAAAAAATATTAAGGTTTTATGAATTTTCTCAAAAAAAATGAAAACAAAGCTGGAATTTAACATCTGTAAAAAGTTTAATTTATTATTTTATTTAAATTAATGTAACTCTTCTTGATAATATTTTTGTTCCTTTTGCCTAAAAAGTTCTTCTTTTTTAACTACCGTCAGAAGTAAAAGTTTAGGAACCAAAGTTATTATATAGCTGGTAAATTTTTATTGTACGTTGTTCAATTGATCTCAAGTATTTAAGCATTTTAGTTTCATGCAATCTTTTACCATAGTCTCAAAACAGAAACAATGGACTTGTCTTCAAAAAGGGAAAGTGGGATTGTGCCGTCTTGGTGTAAACTCCCCAGTTTCATGATTCATTAAACCTATTTTCCATGTGTGCAATCGGACCTGACTCATTACATTTACATGCATAATGGAAGTAGAAAACTGTCAGCAACTGAAGAAACATCGGATAGATGTGTTCCTTCAACTTACCAAGAAAGTTAAAGTATAAAAACCCAACGCGTATTTGAAATATAAATATATATGCTTGTGTCTGTGGGTGATTGTGTGTAGCGACACAACTTCACATCATCCTAATCCACTTTATTTGTAAAAAGCAATAAAAAATCATATAAATAAATAGGATGTTTGGAAATGATTAAACACCTAAGAATATGCACAATTTAGCAGCAAAGCAACTCTAATATAATACAATAAAGCAATAAATTGTTGATGTGTTTGTTTAGAACACTCTTAATGGATTTTGTTATGTTTAAGCTTTTTCATTTTGGAAAGGAAGTGAAAGGTGAAATTTGATCACATTTAATGAATCCATACATAGAGATAAATAGATTAGTTTGCAGAGACTCCACAAACAAAAAATAAATGAAGAAAACAAATATATGTACTGTTGAGGACAGTATTCTTTTTTTTTCAACATAAAAAGATTTAGTAGTTTTCCACTTCATTTAAATGAAAAGAACCACTACCTTACATATGGCACAGATAATGTAATGGCTAGGGAGAAACAAAAAAGACTTTGTAATGTGGCCACCTCCGAAAGTTGTTGCAAAGAAACTTTTCCCCCTTCGTATCTGCTAACGAATTCTAATTAATGCCGAGCATTCCTCTACTGAAATCATGTAAGGCGTAGCAAGCAGTGGGGGAAAAAGACATTTTGAATGCTGGTGATTGCCCTGTTAGAATTATACGACTGAATGCCAGAGCCTCCTAACTTACTGTCTATTAAAGCAAAGCTTTGAAAGAGAAATGCATCTACAAAAGCTGTCAATCTTCCTTGCCCCTAAAGCCTGGGTTCACATGGATTCAAGTGACAGGCCCCCTCCCCCTGTGCACAATACATCAATCTGTCTCTCCCACAAGCACCCACAGCCCATTGTGCAGGCCGCAGGTGCCTATTATGGCACCCATGACTGCCTCCCTCAGCTCCTCCCCTGAGAAACAGGAACTTCACACAATAGAGCACTGTGGGAATATGATGATGGGTGTTTTAGGGTAATAGACAGATGGTAAATGGTACATGGGTGGTACAGAAAGGTATGTTTAAATCACTGCTACAAAATGTAGAACTTTTACCATATTATCAAACAGGCACAAAAGTATATAGTCACCTGATATACTGTATGTAGGTGTTTGTAAATGTTCTCATGTTGTGACAGTCGGGGCATAGTACATGTTATCTACTTTGTGCTATGAGTAAGAAGAGCACCTACTATCTATCTATCTATCTATCTATCTATCTATCTATCTATCTATCTATCTATGTATCTCATATCTATCTATCTATCTATCTATCTATCTATCTATCTATCTATCTATCTATCTATGTATCTCATATCTATCTATCTATCTATCTATCTATGTATCTCATATCTATCTATCTATCCATCTATCTATCTATCTATCTATCTATCTATCTATCTATCTATCTATGTCATATCTATCTATCTATCTATCTATCTATCTATCTATCTATCTATCTCATATCTATCTATCTATCTATCTATCTATCTATCTATCTATCTATCTATGTATCTCATATCTATCTATCTATCTATCTATCTATCTATCTATCTATCTCATATCTATCTATCTATCTATCTCATATCTATCTATCTATCTCATATCTATCTATCTATCTATCTATCTATCTATCTATCTATCGCATATCTATCTATGTATCTATCTATCTATCTATCTCATATCTATCTATCTATTCATCTATCTACCTATCTATCTATCTATCTATCTATCTATCTATCTATCTATCTATATATCTATCTATCTATCAATCTCATATCTATCTATCTATCTATCTATCTATCTATCTATCTCATATCTATCTATCTATCTATCTATCTATCTATCTATCTATCTATCTATCTATCTATCTATCTATTCATCTATCTACCTATCTATCTATGTTATATCTATCTATCTATCTATCTATCTCATATCTATCTATCTATCTATCTATCTATCTATCTATCTATCTATGTCATATCTATCTATCTATCTATCTATCTATGTCATATCTATCTATCTATCTGTCTATCTATCTATCTGTCTATCTATCTATCTATCTATCTATCTATCTATCTATCTATCTATCTATGTCATATCTATCTATCTATCTATCTATCTATCTATCTATCTATCTATCTATCTATCTTTTGTATTCTTTTTCTCTTTATTCTGTTGGTGACTTAGGTGCTGATGCAGAGTAAGAACTATACCAGTTTGTGTAGTGTATCTTGTGTCAGATCTCTTGGTGCAGAAAAGTGGGCACACATATGTCTCCATGCAGATTTGTGTGATTCTGCCATAGGCGGGAAAGTGGGGACAAGGGCGTGCTAACGTAAGCCAAGTACAGTAAAGGTATGTTGACGCAATTGCAAAGAGATGCGGACAGGGACACATATGCACCACAGAAAGCCATACTATTTGCAGGGGGTTAAGGGCAGTTGCGTATAGCAGATACTTACGCAGGGCACAAGTGTAATACAAGTGTACGTGACGTATTCATGGCCTAAACCAGACACATGGGCTACTGTTGCCAACCACCACATCGCTTAAGATAGTTGCCAGTTTATATATGGTCGCAAATTGCACCCAACTTAGCTTCAGGTCCTTAGCTGTGAAGTTAGAAGTGTTTGTATTTCTCACATATATGTGTCCTTGTAATGGATATAACCCAATGCAGGGTTGGTTTGGAAATATGGAACACTGTACATGAGTTAGAACATATTAATGTATTATTGTATGTCGTGGATCCACTATGCAGCATAACAGTGTATGTAAAATTGAACATATCATGAAATGAATAAATTAGATCTTTCATGCTTGTCACATGCATTTATAGGAATGTAAGCCTCAAAGCTACAAATGGGGACTTGAACTACAAACAAAAGTGCCCTGTCAAGAAGTATAAACAAGGACCAAATCAGCATTTTAAGGGATTTTCTGTAATAATTATGCATTGCCTTGGAATAGGATCTTATGGAACTACCTGTCATGACAGTTCTAATCCTATTCACAAGAGTCTGCATTTCTGTAAAACAATGCACATAATACACTCACTCATATTACACAAGTGACATTAATATACGTTAAAACTTCTGTAAAATAAACTAAATATATATATATATATATATATATATATATATATATATATTTATATATATTTGCCGTTCCTGGCACTCAATTTATTATCCCTGATGAAAGTTACACTGTAACTGAAATGTTGGAAACTTTGGAGCAAGTCAACATTTGTTACTTTACATGAGTAAATCCTTGAGTGCCTCTTATTTTGAATATATATATATATATATATATATATATATATATATATATATAAATAGAGAGAGAGAGAGAGAGAGAGATTTAGAGGTATATAGATATAGTTATATATCCTTATATTTAGAGAGCAGTAATATCACTTGTGTCACATAACTCATTTTCAGAGTGTTCCATCATAGCAATCATAGCTGTCTGATGGCAAAACTAGAGTTCCCATGTGGCCTGGTTTCCCCAAAATTATTCCTTTTTCATCCTAAATCTGTAACTTGCCATATGTATTTCCCTATTGTAAACTCCTGATAAATACAAATTAATAATATAAGTGGGAGTAGGCTTTTATATATTATCATATTTGGGATATAACTGGAATTATGGGGTGGATTTTATGGCTTTATCAAACTTCAGGTCATATAAATGTTCCAGATTTTATTTTAGAAATTATATGACCGTTGAGTAATAGACACCTAGGGCCTGATTCATTAAGAAACTTAAGGAAGAAATTTCTTAAATAATGCAATGGGTGAAAAATAGTTTTCTATTTTGCACATAAGTTGAATACTGTCTGTTTTTTCATGTAGCACATTAAAATTCAGCGTACAAATAAACTATCAAATATTTAAGTTGATATCTGTGTGCTACATGAAAAAAAGTCAGTATTTAACTTATGTGCAAAATAGATATCTAATTTTCACCCCTTGCATTTTAACATGGATTTGTCCAGGAGACTTAAGTAAGAAATTTCTTGCATAAGTTCCTTAATGAATCAGGCCCCTAGATCTTAGAATGACTTCCTACAAGTAACTTGTTTTGTATTAAACTGAAATTTGCCTGTAGCCTCACGACTTTATATGGTCATGGCATTCCTTATATTTCTCCTCATTGGTGTTCATTTTGCATTATTTACACTTAAATGTAACATAAACAGGTAAAATCATACTTGCCAACTCTCCCGGAACGTCCGGGAGACTCCCGCATTTTGCGTGAGTCTCCCGGACTCCCGAGAGAGTGTGGCAATCTCCCTGATCTGCCCAGAAGTGGGCAGAATACGGTTCAAACGCCGTGATTCACCGGGAATCGCTGTGATTTGCGTCATTACGTAACGGGGGCGGGGTTAAAATGACGTGATTTTTGGGTCCCCGCCCCCTACACGCCTACCTCCTACTAGCAGCTCCCGGGGAAAAAAAAATGAAATGTTGGCAAGTATGGGTAAAATTAGTAATAAAATGTCTGTACTTTTCCAAGTCAGTGAGGGTCATTTAAGAAGTGCAGGAAATTACGCTTTGCAGTACGACTTTATATGCATAATTTTGTATATATATTTATAGGTTCACAAATCTATGAATCCAGGGCCTTCTGTACAAAGAGAAGCAAATCTATATGCATAGCGCACAATAAGAATTTCACTGCTGCGCATGCGCACAACAAAGACTTATGCTTGTATCTGTATGAGTCAGTAAGATGCTGCATATACAAATCTTTACACTTATTGCGACGGATCCTGAGATGCGCCTGACTGAGATACTACACATAATGTGTGTTTTTTTGGACTCAAACTACTCCACGTTTTAGACGTAGATTGCATTCAGTGTGTGCAATTATTAGGATTTTGCAGGTTAAACTCAAAGGACGAGTCTATACAACTGAAAACCAGACCAGAACATACAGCTTCCTGTCCCTTTATTCATTTAAACTTTTTTTTACCATTATACTACTTGTTTGACCATTATTTATCGTTCATATAACTCCTACAAGTAAGGGGAAATCAGTGCTGCATTTAATTAATGCTCTGCATCCTTGCACAAATTTATGCAAATTTATTTATATTGTGCATTATCTGTCCATAGTTGGACCAAGGGAATCAGCAATGTGAAACAAGCTTCAGGTTCATTTATGTGACTATAAAACTTTTGCTGCATCCCACAAAATGAGCAATGTAGTTAGAGCAATATCTACCCATAACAGATCATTTAAATATCTCATCCTTCAAAATTAAAGAATTTGCTGTTTGGTGCACAGTCTGGTGCTTTTTTATGCCTCTTCTGCAGCGGTGAGGAACACCCACTGTCTGCCTAGGTCTGCCTATTATCCCACACAAGATATACAAGTACAGTTTTGTGACATCATAATTGCACATGCATGCATCTTACAGTGCATGTCCAGTTCATAAATAACCACCTCTGTCTTGGTATGTGGTAGGGTCTTAATGAATGTCAGGAATAAACTGAATTATTTCCACCCCTTACTTGCTGAAGATCAGAAGATCAGAAGTTCTTAAACACTAACACTAAGCCCGTAAGAAATCAGCGCTCCCATCTCGCTGTCACAATATACTGTACCTAGAACTGCCCCCTCTCTCCCTGTTATGTAAGGCTTTCAACCACACTGGAGTAGCTTTGTTACCCATAGAAATAGGGGTTTCTATACTAGAAGGTGGGCTGTAGGAAGCACAGCACTTTACTGATGGAGTCCAACAGTTAGTGATGACAGCCACTCAATGAACAATCAGGGGTTAGCATGTGGTTGCTGCTCTATGCGGAGAGCCTTCATCAGAGAAACCCTGCAGAGAAGCAGATGCAAATCCAGCTTCCAGAAGAGGGACCCTCGGTTGCAAACAGGGCATCCTGCTGAAGTCCTCACAATGGGGCAGGAGTACATTTATTTAATTTGGATGGAGGGGGACATGTTGCTTATTAAGGTGTTACTGTTTCTGTAGACCCTTCATGACTGTTGGGATTTCATTGACCAGTCTTTCTACTATATGTTTCATTTTAAATATTTTGCATTCCCCAGTAGCTTTCACTTTTACTTTTAAGGGCTTTCTTTTTGTTAGCACAGTGATTTTTTAATATCAGTGAATCATACAGGCAAATTGCCCAGAACATTGCCCAGAGCATCACACTGACTCCTTCCTATAGTGCATCCTGATGGCAACCCTTCTCCAGGTAAATGATGCACACAAACCCAAATGTCCACATGATGTAAAAGAAAACATGATTCATCAGACCAGTGGATTCTTCCATTGCTTCATGGTCTAGCTCTGGTGCTCACGTGCCCTTTGTAGATGCTTTTGGTGGTGGACAGGGGTCAGCATGGCCACTCTGACAGGTCTATGGCTACACATCCCCATACGTAGCAAGCTATGATGCACTGTGTTTTCTGACACCTTTCTATCATAGCCAGCATTAACTTCTTCAGCAATTTGTGGTACAGTAGCTCTTCTGTGGGATTGGGATGGACCCTGTTGTCTAGCCATCACAATTTGACCCTTGTCATAGTCGCTCAGATCCTTACGCTTGATCATTTTTCCTGCCTCCAACACATCAACTTCAAGAACTGACTGTTCACTTACTGCCTAATATATCCCAACCCTTGACAGGGGCCAGTGTAACGAAATATTCAATGTTATTCACTTCACTTGTCAGTGGTTTTAATGTTGTGGATGATCGGTGTATAAGTGTACGTTTATGTAAGGTTGGAGGGCATTATATGGCCTACAAATAGAAATATGTATTTATTTTTGCCAGAGAGTGTCACAGGATTTCTTGTTAGTAATGTGGAAGCCCGAGCAGATGTGTACACTGATCGGGTGGTCAGGAATCTGCTGTAAGATAAATGGCTGCTGAAGGAACATGTAGCTAAATCCAATTAGCTCAAAACCTCCCTGTGTGGAAAGTTGGGTAAAGTTTATCCTAAAGGAACCAATCAGAATGATGAGAAAACATCACGTGTTTGCAGATCTCACCAGTCAATGAAGTGCAGTGCTTTTTATTTTGCAGCAGCAGCAACAGCAGCAGCAGCAGCAACAGCAACAGCATCATAGTCCTATTTAAAGCTTGAGATTATTAAAAAGGTACAAACTGACAGCAACGCAAAACCCCTTTAAAACTCACCATGTACCTCGATTTTCACAAGTACACCTAGATTTCCACTGAGGTGTTTGTATTCAGCAAGATCACCATATTTGTGGAGGAGCAGAGGTTTACACAGGTTATATAATAAAGTCATTCCTCATGAAGTATGGAACTGTGCAGAAACGAAATTTGAGCAATATCAGTGTTATGACATACAGGGACATTAAGGGCACATTTTCAGGGACATTCCTGTGTTACAGAGAGCCACAAGGCCATTTCTACTCCACAAAAGCACCAAGTCAGAGCTGACAGGTCTCATCCTATACTATTGGTTCCCATTTTGTCCTTCCATGTTGGCAGAGAAGTGTATTTCCAGTACACTGCGAGCAGGGGCAGATTGTGAAAGAAGACTGTCAGAACAGAAAAAAGATAAGGTAAGTATCTATTATGGAGTCGACACTGACTTGCATGCTGGCACTTTTAGTGTGCACTATAAATGGTGGCTCCATATATTATTAAATCCACTTACATAAATATATTAGTGCTGCCTTGACAAGGGATAACTCTTTCAGGTATACCCTCCTCCTGCCTGGCTCCCCTGCATTGAGGGGTTGTCCTGGAGACTGCCTTGTATATGTGGAAATGCTTTGGAGATTGTACATTGTGCTCAGCATTCACTTTGAACACTGTGTACGGACTACCAGGACAGGAAGCAGTCACTGCCAGCCAGGAGGGCAAAGGATGGAAGTGTGCTCTGCAGTTTATTCTGCTCATTTAGCCAATCTTTGGATAACAAGACCAAACTTTGTTTAGTATTTTAGGGCTCTGATTGATAATTACTTGGCACTAGGAACAAAGGGGTCTGTTTATCATTTCTTGCAAAATTTGTTAATTAAGTATAATTTCTTATTGCACTTAGCTTATCGATCAGAAATGAAATGTCTGAAATATTTATCAAATTAAAAAACCATATACAAGGGAGAAGGTGCATAAGGGGTAAGTAACAAAAAAAAAGGGAAAAATATGGTAATGAATGAATATAAACACAAAATATTCAGACCAATAGATGACAATAAATGAGTGGCATGTGTAAAATTATAGATCTCAAATGCAAAAAGTAAGAGTACAAATAAGGCCTCCAGCATACACTACAAAAAGCACATATTACACAATGTTACTAAGAATAGGATATAAAAGTATAAGGAAGAGTATAAGATTATAAAATTAGTTCTAGTAATTGGTTACAAACTAGATTGATATCAGTAAGCAATTGCTTTCTAATGTAGTCCATCCAGGGGCTGGCTGGGCCGGGGGTCAGGGGGGAACCGGTCCCATGATGGTCTACCTTGGGCTGGGTCACTGTGCTATATGCATTTTTTTTTCCTTTAAAATGTTCCAAATAGGCTACTGAGTCGAGTCTTGACCCCCGGGCTAAAATTTGCCAACCCTTCCCTGAGTCCATCACAAACATATTGCTAGCATGCCCCGATGTTCCTGGTAGTTTATCAATCCAGCATGTGATCTCCAATACATGAGTCCGACAGATCTGCTCCCCACATCATTGGACCAGTGACATGTGAAACAGAAAAAATGGACCAACATAGTGAAGTACTGCTAGACAGCCCGGGGGGGCGCACAGACGGCCGCATCCCATGACTCGGGATGTGGCCGCGTCATTGATGACACGCCGCATCGCCTGTCATGTGATGCGGCCGCCTGTGCGCTGGCGCGGCCGCATCCCATGTCATGAGATGCGGCCACCGGTGAAAATGTGTATATTGCATCGGGAGGGCGGCCACTGCCCCCTGCCTCCCGGGCCAGCCCGCCTCTGGTTGTTAGGATACTTGTACTGCTGCGTGATGCAAAACATCCCCAAATCATCCCCTCTGCAACACTACCATTTATATAAGTTTCTTGGGGTGATATGTTGTGATTGGCTTTCAACAAACATAACACTGTGAATTAAGAACGATCAACTCCACTTTGGTTTCAACTGTTCAGAGAACATTGTCCCAGAACTCTAGTGTTTCCTTCATATGCAACTTTGCAAACCTACCAGACTGCAATGTTTTATTTACAGATAAGGAGCTTATCTGGCTATTTTTCCAAGAAAAAATACTTGTTCTGTCTCAGACATTAAAATGTACTGTGTTGACAGAGGCCTGTAATATATATGAAATCAGAGATATGCTTACAGAATATTCAAGAATGTTGTTTTTTAGGAACCACATTTTAGCAATCTATGAGGAATATTTAGGTGGCTAATCAGTTGCTGAAACTAATAGTAGCACATGAATGCATCATTTATTCTTCACCTTCTCAGGGTCACAGAACTGGAGGCAGACAGTGTTCTTTTTGCAAAAAATGATTTAATAAAAAACTTTTTTTATAAGTGTCAAAAAAAATTTTTAAAAATGTTTCTATGGAGCTCCCAAAGTTGTAGTTATGCCCATGTATGTAACTGTATCAATACTGGGCAACTGTTATACCAAACCTGTGTGCAGAAACAAATTGTGGTTTAAGTAATGCCCACTGAGGAGTGGACGCTTAGCGTATATAGCTGCACAACCCCTCACTCCGAAAGTCAAACCTTCTGTCCATCTCAGGTTGCATGTCTTCTTTCTTCTCATTTACCACATATTTCATAGTACCTGTAATTCCCCCCTCTAAAATTATCTATGTAGAGAACACTACACACTAATCTCCCCAAGTTCATTGGTCAGATGTACTGATGTACAGTCCACTCTGGCCTTAGCTGCAGAGAGGTAATGCTGCAGACTGAGAAAGGCAAGACTACAAGCAAAACAAGACCCCAACACTTTAAAAAGGGACCTTTTCGAGGGGAAACTGGAACAATGATGGGATTGGTTTGGTGGGGAGGGGAAGAAGTGAGTATTAAGCATACATTCCAACTCTCCCAGAATGTCCGGGAGACTCAAAAATTTCGGGTAGGTCTCCCGGTATACTGGGAGAGCTGCCAATTCTCCCGCATCTGCTGGCATGGAGGGGTGTATGGGCGGAAGGGGGGGTGGCCCGTAGCGAGTCGCATCATTTTTGCCCCGCCCCCAGAGACGTAATGCCTGCTTTGGGTCTGTAAAAAGACCCCAAACAGGCATATATCACAAGGGGGCGGGGACAAAATAATGTGAATCATGGAGCCCCGCCCCTACCACCCTCCATTAAAACCCGTCTTCAGTGATCTCCCGGAAGGAGCCTGTCAAAAGTAGGTAAGTATGGTAGTAAGTTGCAGAAGGGTAAACACACAGGGTGTACTTAATAAAAGCAATAAGGACTTAGAAATTACAACTATATAATAAGTAATAGATTCACATTTTATTATTAGCTAATTGATCCAGTGCTAAAGCTAATAGCTACTCAAAAACACTGTTTTTATTATTATATATCAGATTCAGTTTAAACTAAGTGTCTATAAAATTGTTACTGATCAGTATTTTTATATACACTTCTCTAACAGTCTCATTCAACATTTACTTTTCATCTACAGTCTCTATTTACTAACTGACAACAATCTAGTAACTTACTGACTAATGCAGCACTGTACAGATAATTTGTAGTCACTCACATCAGTCCCTGCCCCCATTGGAGCTTTAAAGTCTAAATTCCCTACCACACACACACATATTAACTAGGGACCATTGTATTAGAAGCCAATGAACCTACTAGGACTATGGGAGGAAACCCAAGCACCCAGAGGAAACCCAGCCCAAACAATGGGAGAGCATACAAATGCCACACAGATAAGTTCCTGGTCAGAATCGAACTCATGACTCCAGCACTGTGAGAAAACAATGCTAACCACTGTGCCACTGTGCTGCAGCTTTACATTAACAGAAAAGATCTGTAATACTAAAAGGCTGTTTGTTTCCAGAATGAGAGTTTTTTGGTCATAAATGTAGAAAACATCATTGTAACATTGCAATTTGGTGTGAATTCCTCCACTTTGATTTTTTTGTTGCTTTTTTCATTAAAATGCTTTTAGTTTTCCTATGAATGCTGTCTTTGAAAATAGCCTGAATAAAATAATGAGTTATTACTGGGGCATAAATAAGATTTACTTCCCTTCTTTATTCAAGTTACTATCGTCCATTTTTAGCCACCGCGACAATGTGGAATCTGTTCAGACCTGCATTGGTGTCTTAAATTATCCTTATACTGGTTGGTAAAAGAAAATGTCCTAACAATGAATGGCACGAATGGCAACTTGATCTGTACTTTCTACAATATATGATATTATATTACAAGACGAACAACATTGAGAGTTCATTATTTTATCAAATTATTTTTCTAACTTCAAGCGGAAGTAACCACATGAAAAGTTAGTACCAGGTGTGCAGGAGGAGTAAAGATGGAGATATGCCGTGTGACAGAGGTAGAAATGCTTAAACAAGGGTGTGAGGCAACGTGTTACTCCACATTCCATCTTACTTCTGTCACTGACTAGAAAGGTGTGGAAGTTCTACAATCTTATATCTAGTAAGAAAATTGTATCATTTATTTTTGTCTAAACTATCACAAAAAACAGACTGAAAAAAATCAAATTGTTTAATAGAGCTGAAATGCAATGGACTGCCCTACAAATACGTTTTAGTGTATAAGGATGTTAGAATGTTAAAAAAAATGTATGAAATTACATAAGCATATTAAATAATGTAATCATATTTGGGGCTAGATTTACTAAGCTGCGGGTTTGAAAAAGTGGGGATGTTGCCTATAACAACCAATCAGATTCTAGCTTTCATTTATTTAGTACTTTCAACAAAATGACAGCTAGAATCTGATTGGTTGCTATAGGCAACATCCCCACTTTTTCAAACCCGCAGCTTAGTAAATCTAGCCCTTGGTGTTCATATGCTAGACATGTCCGATGTTCAACTCAGAAAATGATTGTTTGCAATAAAGTTTTATGGTTTCAAACATTGCTGGTGAGTTACCATGGTAACATCTGATAATCAGCAACACTCAAAGGGGCGTATTCAATTAGGTCTGGTGATCGCGATTACACGCGGCTGCCCGTGTAAAGTGACGATACGGTACCGCAACATTGCGGATTTCCCTTCACAACCCTATGGGGTGCGCACGGAAATCCGCGATGTTGCAGTAACGTGTTGTCAGCGTATCCGCGCTCGTTAGACCTAATTGAATATGCCCCAAAGCCTTGTACATTACACTTACCATCATCATCTCCATCTATATATATATAGCTCCACCAATTCATAGGTCATAATTATACACTGACCTGGTGAAAATATTGTCATAGTACACATAGGGGGAAATTCAATTGCTGGCGCTGTGCCGTGTTGACATCACCAACCAATACGGTAGGAAACTCCGTTCATTTTGCTGCGCACCTCTATGGGTGCAAGGAAAAATGAGCTGAGATTCCTGTCGTAACATCATACAACATGCAGCCTGAGCGTATTTCCATCCATATTCAAATTCAATCATATTTCAAGGTATGACTGAAGACACTGCAGTATGCGCACATGCGACAGTAAAATCACAAGTCATATCAGAATGCATAAAACTTTTATTTTATGAAACTTTAAAATAACAACTCTTAACACTGCAATCATTTACATGAATCTTTATTTTCAAATATATATTTGTTTAATATCAATTACTTAAATAAAGAAGATTTCAATGTGTACTGTACATACAATGCGTTTTTATAGTATATCTTAGTTGCATACAGTTATTATTATTATTATTATTATTATTATTAATAAAGTGTCTGTAGCGTCGTACAGGAACAAACAATAGGACAGTACAAGGAAAAACAGTGCGGTACAATTAACAATAAGCACTATAACCCATGAAGCTCAAAGCACAGCTAAACAGAAAGGGTGAGGGATATTCAGCACAAGCTGCAAATCTGTGCCCAAGAGGGTGTGCGCGGCTGACAGGTTAAGAGCCACTGAAGGGTGCAGAGAAAGCGAGAGAGGAGTCAGAGGGCAGAAGGTCCAAGAATGAGGTGGACTAAGTAACTGGAGAGCAAAGTTAAAAGTGGTGGAAACAGGAGGAGAGAGGGACCTGCTCTAAGGAGCATACAATCTAAAGGAGGGGGCAGACATACTGAAGACACAACAGTGATACGGGGGCAGATACACATGGAACAAGAGAGGAAGGGGGAGGGGACTGATGTGAATGAGTTCTCTGCTGCGGAATCAGTGGCGCTATATAAATAAATGGTGATGGTGATGGTGATGAAGGGATGAGAGGAAAAGGTAGTTGACAAGTTGGGTATTTAAGTGGATGACTATAGTGCTTTTAAGAATAGGTGGGTTTTTAATGTCTGTTTTAAATGGCACAGATTGGTGGATGTTCTGATGGAGCGAGGGAGATCATTCCAATGGAGGGATGCAGCGCGGGAGAAGTCTTGAATGCGTGCATGAGAAGAGGTAAACAGAGGGGAAGATAGGCAACGATTATTGGCTGATCGCAGTGGGCAGAATGGAGTGTGAATAGAGATAAGGTTGGAGATTTAGGGAGCAGTGGAGATGGCGAGGGCCTTGTATGTGAGGGTGAGGAGCTTGAAAAGGATTCTGTAGGGGGAGGGGAGTCAGTGTAGGGCTTGGTAGAGGGGGGAGACAGAAGTGGAGTGTCGAGAAAAGAAAATAAGTCTGCCCTTAATCCTCCCTCGATCCTCCTCTCATGTTGTAGACAATCGAAAGTGTCAGTTGCGAGCGAACATGAATTGCGTGCAATTGCATTCATTGGAGTAATGTCTGTTTATGGGCCTGCACAGAGCTATTTCACACAAGATATTCTACGCTACGCAAATGGACAGACGTCCCAAAATGAATCGCAGCCATACTGTGTAGGACTGTTAAGAGTACTGCATCCTTAATACGGAAGATTTAGGCAGAGATTATATTGTACCATCAGAAAGTACCTAACGCCATCATTGTTGTGATCATCTATGGAATCAGAAATATATATGTAAAATTTTCCATACATTGATAATATTTGCTGTGCAGTTGTTTGGAAGATATTGTTCTTTAATATCAGTCATTTTCTGGAAAATAGAGACTGGCAGTTTTGCTTTTGATAGACCCTGTAGCTTAGCACAAATGACAGCCCACACACCCTGGAAAACTGTGGTCATCCGCCACTCAGTTGATTTTAATCAGATCACTCTCAATCATGTTTATTGTGTGAGGCCACACACAAACCAAAATCAGGACAACAGGGAAAAAAATCTTCACCTATAATCATAACTTTCCAAAAGATCTTCAGTCTTGAAACTAATATATATATATATATATATATATATATATATATATATATATATATATATATATACAAGTTAACCCGTGCATGATACTCATTAAAAAGGGCGCTTGCGTTGGGAAGTAACGATCTTCCCCTGAGGAGGCCTGGGCTATGGCCTAAATGCATGACAAGAACCTTTTTAACACCTTAAGTAGCTTGATTTGACTAGAATGCATGAGTATCATGCACGGGTTAACTTGTATATATATATATATATATATATATATATATATATATATATATATATAATACAAACAGAGGGGGTGGGCACTCACACAACACATATGTGATTTCCAATATATAAATCTGCAAACAAACAGCACTCGCGGTACTTCATTTAATAACTTAGTAAGCTGAAACGTTTGGGCTCCCAAGAAACAAAATTCCGGTCCCCGTAAGACTTGACAACAGTCCCTATGAGGACTGAAGCGTTGAAGGATTTGTTACTAGCCCAATACATTTTTCATCTTACAAGGTTATTGCATGAAGTCTTGTGAGGGCCACTTTCTGTGAATATATATACATGTATAAATATATAAAAATATAAATTAATATGTACATATACATGTTCCACTATGCTGATGAACTTGCCAAAAGTAACATTTCCATAACTAATTTTGCTCCCAGTACAAGTGTTTACACCATACTAGACTCTGAAACTATTGATCACATGTTTGCTTATAAGAAGGCCATAGCTAAGTTCAAGTCAAACAATGAAGACATAACCACAAGGGAAACCAGTAGCTGGTGAAAACATGTATTGTTTCGTATGGATGAGCTTTGTTGTTTTGGCCTTTTTTTGTGCTTTGCTCCTTAGAAAACAATGACACCTATTTTCTGCCAGTGACATATAGACTGTGATTTAGCCCTAAGGGAATAAACACACATATGACTTGCTGCTGACAAAAATGGGATAAAATTGTTTCCTGCGGAGCAAAGCACACAAGCTAATTGTAACCCATCCAAAGGAAACAATGTTACCTCTTTGTACTCACTAGCAAGAGGACTGAGTGTTAAAAATGGAAGCACTTTGCCATTTACAAGACTTCAAGTTACAACCCGAAAAGCAAAGTATTTATTACATGCAGGTGAGATTGAGATTCTACTACTCAATAAAACATGTTTTCAACACTATGATACAACAATATTCTGCTGCTTATATTATTTTATGTATGTTTTATTAATGACCCTAAGAAATAATTTTATAAGAGGATCAAAGACTCATGGGTGGCTGAATACAATACACTGCCACATTATATTCTTCTTGTATATATAGTCTGGTGTGGGTATAATATGTGACACATTATGTGTCCTATGTAGAGTAGGACATAAGTCCCATTTTTAAACATAAAACACCCTTTTATTGTGCATGCGCATAAAAAATGTGTATTCCTCCCTCCATAGGCTGGGGTACGGTTTTCCTATTGTCATAATGGTGATAATAGTTATACCGACATAAAAATGTCAATTACTATAAGGGCGACAAAGAGGAAATACAGCCTTGCCATTAAACAGACAGACAACATGCCCAACACGGCTGATGCATGGCTAATATTAATTGCGACTGTCACTTAAAATGGCCACAGTGAAATTGCCGGTTTGAAGGAGGGAATGGGTGGAGTGTGATCGAATTGTATAATGATCAGTGTTTGAAGTCGGGGTGTATACAGTGCTATGCCTTACCGTCACTTCTCCTACTGCTTTCATTGTAAAACTATTACATTTCATTCACTTACATTCCCATTACATTTTTCATACCCCACTTCTAAATTTCCACTGTGAACACTGAATATGATCATAACCAATGACCATTTCATGTCGGGTAGGTGCAAAGCACTGTATCAGTATAGAGTGTAAGAGAATTGTATTATGACTATATCTATGGCCAGTGCAAGCTTTCTAGTCACCCTATGGTTTCACACTTATATGCACCCCTTGCATTGTAACATGGTTTCCTGGACAAAACTCACTCAATTTGTTGCCTTATTTTCCTTAATGAATCAGGCCCAGGGTTTCTAGAGAGGAGGCATCCAAGTGTTATATTTGGCAACAAAAAACTTGACACAATAAGCCAACAACATATAATTGTCTGAGATGATTTAAGTACTTGTCTATGTATTATGCACTTGTTAAAAGCAATGGGCATCTTCTTTCCTATATTGGTCCAAATGAAAATGACAAGTCATCCAAATAGACGGTCCTAACATGTTCCTTCATCACACTGCTCCTGCTTCACCACACAACTGTCCATCCTGTATCACACCACTGTCCCTCCCTGCATCACACTGCCCACCCTGTATCACACTACCCCCCTCTTCATCACACTGACCCCCCTGCATCACACTGACACTTCCCCTGCATTTCCCCCCCCACCACAGTGTCCCCCTGCATTACACTCCCCCCCACATCACACTCTTTCCCCACCATCAGTGTCCCCCTGATTCACACTGTCCCCCCTTCTGCTTCACACTCTTTCCCCTCCATCACAGTGTACCCCTGCTTTACACTGCTCCCCCTCCTGCATCAAACTCTTTCCCCTAAATCACAATGTCCCTCTGCTTTACACTGCCCCCACACATGACACTCTTTCCCCTCCATCACAATGTCCCCTTGCTTCACATTGCCCCTCCCCCAGATTACTCTGTTTCCCCTCCATCACAGTGTCCTTCTGCTTCACACTGCCCCCCACCCTGCATCACACTCTTCCGCCTCCATCACAATGTCCCCCTGTTTCACACAGCTTACCCAGCACACCATTCTTCACTTACCTGTTCTTCTCTTCAGGCAGGCAGCTGCTCCTCTCTGCCGGGCTCCTCACTGACACAGTGTCATACGCCGGGGACCCGGCGCCGCTAGCCGAGACCCGGCTCACTTACTCCTCCGGCGCTCCGACTGATCCCCTCTGCATGCGCAGACCCGATTTCTGTATTAAGCCTTCCTCTGCCTCCTTTTGGATGAGGGAATTTCCCTCCACTATTTAAACCAGCCTCTTCTTCTCCTCTGAGCCTGTTCTTAGGTTCAGTTTGGATTCTCCTAGGGGATGTCTCCTCCAGTCTCAGCTTTCCTGCAATCCGCAGACAACTCCAGGCTTCACACAGCTCTCCGCTATCCCAGCGGTCATCCCTGCAATCCGCAGGCCACTCCAGTCTTCACACAGCTCTCCGCTATCCTAGAGGTCACCTCTGCAATCCGCAGACCACTCCAGGCTTCACACAGCTCTCCGCTATCCCAGCGGTCACCCCTGCAATCCGCAGGCCACTCCAGGCTTCACACAGCTCTCCGCTATCCCAGCGGTCACCCCTGCAATCCGCAGGCCACTCCAGGCTTCACACAGCTCTCCGCTATCCTAGCGGTCATCTCTGCAATCCGCAGACCACTCCAGGCTTCACACAGCTCTCCGCTATCCTAGAGGTCACCTCTGCAATCCGCAGACCACTCCAGGCTTCACACAGCTCTCCGCTATCCCAGCGGTCACCCCTGCAATCCGCAGGCCACTCCAGGCTTCACACAGCTCTCCGCTATCCCAGCGGTCACCCCTGCAATCCGCAGGCCACTCCAGGCTTCACACAGCTCTCCGCTATCCTAGCGGTCATCTCTGCAATCCGCAGACCACTCCAGGCTTCACACAGCTCGCAACTATCCCAGCGGTCATCCCTGCAATCCGCAGATCACTCCATGCTTCACACAGCTCTCCGCTATCCCAGCGGTCATTCCTGCAAACCCGCAGACAATCACAGCACCACGCTGCTCCAGCTATCCCTGCAGTCATTCCTGGAGTCCACAGATCTCTAACTCACTGAACTCCATGGATCCTGCCCCACTCCCAGAGGGCTGCGACCTGCGTGGCGGTCGCCACGAAGTCCATACCACCTTGCGGGGGTTCTTGGTGAAGGCCAGCCGCTGCATTAGACTCCGTGCCTCCGGTGAGTGTTAGTATTGGCAGATCAGGGGTCTATATCCCAGCTAATCGTGACACACTGTCGGGATGTGATGATGACATCACACCCGACAGGAAGTGCGGGGCAGGGGGAGGAGGGAGAATACAAGTGAGAAGAGGTACAGGTCAGGTGCCACATGGGAGAATGGTGCTGAGAGGCAGTCGGCAGCGTGCGAGGGGGGTGCGATCTTTTGCTCCAACCCCCCGTGGATCTGAAGCTGTGCAGCTGCCGGGGCTTTGGAAGTTAAGCTCAGCTGCTGCCTCACAGCATTACATAATTGTGCCAGACACTAGTGGCGCCCCCAGAGCCCGGTAGCCTAGGCAGCTGACAAAAGCTGCCTAATGGTAGCGCCGGGCCTGATTATATCCAGTGGCCATGTCATCTTGGGCAGGTTCAGTGCTCTATAGCAGTATAGAGTGTTATAGAATTGTATTATGATAATATCCACTGATCAAGTAATGTTGGGAGGGATAGTGTTATATGTATGTACAGAATATAATAGAATTAAATTACAATCATGTTCAGTTGTTAGTATTCGGTATGATTGTGATTTACAATTGCACTGTAGCTGTAACTTACAGTATTTTGTTAATTCAACTATACCTAAGTCTGCCGAGACGATGACATTTCTAATAATTTAGCATGGTGTAAAATGAAAACACACCTGTTTGTGTATGGCAGTTCTCAGTTTTATGTGTAAGGTGTTTTCATGCTTGCTTAATTTAAAAACATTGTCAATTTTCCACACTGTGACTGTGAATGAAACAGTAATTTCATAACTCTAGTCCCTTCCTGTTCCCTTGGCAGGCAATCACACGCCTCAAACATCATCACTGTTACAGTCATTATCCCTTAAGCATCTCACAGGATTGCCCCTAGACTGCAAAACTCACCTTTTCTGTAGAACTGCTTAGATGGTCCCAGCTGTTAATGTTTTTGTATTAGTAAAAAAAAGTAGTTGACACGTTATAACTCCATTATGATTTACAAGCGACAAGGGTTAAGGAGAGTGTAACACAGATGACTTTGTTGTACAGCCAACATCTATACATTCTCAATGGGATTTCCAATGATGCCTGTCAAAACACAGATTGACATTGTCATTATTACTGACACTCACCTCAAAGTATCCGTGTGCAGCACAGCCATTTGCATAGTTAGACGATGAACCCCTTTAATCTCTGTTAAACTTGTCATTAGTGAGAGGAGTGCAGGTTTCTTAGCACAATTGCAAAATTTGCATTGGGAACTAAAACATATACACAATTTCATAGATAAATGTATAGTAGTGTTTGGTATGAGAGAGCAACGCAGCTTTGAATAATATAGCTTACACAGTCCTAGACATTTAATGATGTGAGCCATTTTATGTTTAAATTTTGACTGTGGCGCTAATTAAAATTGTCATAGTAGTTTGTACAAGTAGTTAATTTATGAAGAACTTTGGGGGGCCGATGCAGAGTATAGGCAAAATGGATGTCATTTACGTTAAAAAGTCCGGACATAAAAATAGCAGGCCTGAGTGATTAATCAGAGGAAAGCAAAAAAAAAAAGGAGTAAGTTTGATCCTGGACAAACCATGTTACAATGCCAGGGATGCAAATTAGTTTATTATTTTGCACATAATTTAAATATTGGCTGTTTTTTCATGTAGCACACAAATACTTGATAGCTTTGTCTTTACACTGAAATTTAAAGTTGATGTAGGGCATGCCCTATCCCAACTATAAATCTCTCCCCACTTTTTAAACTTACCCTCCCCCCCATCCCCCCCGAAAATGCAACATGGTTTTGCCCAAGTGCAAAGTTACTCCTTTTTTATGCTTTGCTCTCCTTAATGATTCAGGCCCAGCGTATTTACTTATGCTGAACCATACGCATCTTATAATCTGCACAATAGCATCTGCACCTGGTTTATGCCAGTCACATGTGACAGAAACATGTGCCCAAGTTTTTATCCATTTGTTTTATGTGCACCAAACACATTCGCTATTAGACATTAATAACAGTTAAAAGACCTCCCTAGTACAGCAGAAACAACTTCCCTCTCCCTGTTTCCCTTAACATGCAGACAAAAGCATAATATATGCATGAGCGATAAAGGGATCAACATTTGTGCCAGCGACAGCCAAACTGTCCCTTAGGTGGCAGGAGGAGATTGCTGTTTTCAATGATGCAATGATGCAAATTTGTTTTGCAGAGCAATGCAGAAATAAAAAATTCCCTCTCTTTAGCCACCATCTACTCTCTTTTAGCATCTCTTCATCTTCTCACTTTCCTCTGCCCCTAAAGTTACTTTCTCCAGGCATAACTTTCACACCATTGATCCTTCTCTCTAGTCTCACTCCTCTCCCCCATCACCACTCTTTCTTGCCCCAATGAGGACGTCTCCTTCTATAATCACAACTTTACCACTGCTCTTGATTCTGTTGATTCTGTTGCCCCGGCAATCACCATTAAGCTTTGCCGCTCCCGCCTCAAGTGTTGCACTCCAAACTTACCTGCTATCTTCAAAAATGCCCCCGTAGTGCAAAACGGCTCTGGAGAAAGTCATGTACTAATGCTGACTTCCTTCAATTAAAATTCATACTTACCCTCTTACAGTTCTGCCCTATCACTCTCAAAACAATCCTTCTTTAAGGCTCTCATTTCCTCCCTATCCTCCAGCCACCATTGCTATTTTGCTGCCCTCCTCTCCCCTCCCCCTCTCCCACTCTACTCAAGACTCTCTGCCATCAACTTTGCTACCAATTTCACCTCCAAAATTGAGTCAATATGTCATGACATCTCCTATATCAGTCATATCTTGCCCCTCCCTACCTACTTTGTCCCCCCTCCAACCTTCCTTTGTGAACACTATCTCCATCCCATCCTCCCCATTTTCTAACACACCCACCTTCTCTTCCTTCACTCTGGTATCTGCAAATGAAGTCTGCACCCTTCTCTCCTCCTCACCCTCCTCCACCTGCTCACATGACCACATTTTCTCCCACCTCCTCCCCTGCTTCTCTCTTGAGGCCTGCTCCCACCTTACACATTTCTTCAACCTATCCTTCTCCTCTGGAACCTTCCCCTCCTCCTTTAAACATGCTTTTGTCTCCCCTATACTCAAAAATCATCTCTTGACCCTGCATCTATCTCTAATTATTGCCCTCCTTACTTTTGCCTCCAAACTTCTCGAACTGGTTGTCTAGAACCATCTCCCTCTACTCCACCATAACTGCTCTCACTAAGGTCACTAATGACTTTCTCTTCCCTAAATCTAAAGGACACGTCTCCCTTCTTATCCTTCTCCCACCTCTCTGCTGCCTTCGATATTGATGACCAATCTCTCCTTTTGCAAACTCTCAAATCTATAGTCCTCTGTAACACTGTCCTCTCTGGGTTTACCTCTTACCACACCAACAGCTCCTTTTCAATATCTACACATGACTCCACATCCCCCTCTCTTCCCGTATCTGTCAGAGTTCCCCAAGGTCCCATTCTTCACCTCCTGTTCTTTTACCTCTACACCTCCACCCTTGGTGACCTCATTCAATCCTTTGGCCTCCAGTACCACCTCTACGATGATGATATCCAAATCTATCTTTCATCACCTGACCTCTCCCCTTCCCTTATGCCTCATGTCTCCTGTTGTCTCTCAGCCATTTAATCTTGGATGTTCCAGTGCTTTCTTAAATTCAAAATTTACCAGACTGAATCAATCATCTCCTCACCTGCCAGGACTCCCCCCTCTCTTTCTGTGAATAACACTACCCTCCTTTCTGTCCCTCAAGTCCGATGCCTTGAGGTCATCCTCCACTCCATCAAACCTCGCCTTCTGTCCCTTTCAAAATCCTTCTACTTCCATCTCCGTAATATATCCAAGATATGGCCCTTTCTCGGAAGCCACCAAAACTCTTATTCACTCACTTGTAATATCTGGATTTGATTACCGTAACCTCCATCTCTCTGGCGAACATGACACTCACCTTGCCCCACTTAAGTCTATCCTCAATACAGCTGCCCACCTTTTTTCCTCTCCGGCTGCTCTATGTCTGCTCTTCCTCTTTTACAATCGCTACACTGGCTCCCCATGACCCACAGAATTCAAATTAAACTCCTCACCCTCACCTTCAAAGTTCTCAATCAATCCCCACCCCCTTCATCTCTACCTACAAGCCTTGCCGTCCCCTCCATTTTGCCAATGACCGCCGCCTCGCTACTTCATTGATGAACTCATCTCACTCTTGTCTTCAGGACTTTGCCCCAGCTGTGGAACAATCTCCCACACACTATCAGGATAGATTCTACTCTCAAAAGCTTCAGGCATGCCGTTAAGACTCATTTCTTTATTAAAGCCTATCAGCCTTCCTCCAAGCACCCTTGTCTCAGCTTCCCCCCCCCCCCCCACTCCCCCAATCGATACTATGTACTAATGTAAGTTCTCTTGAGCAGGGTCCTTCTTGTGTTGTCCTTCTAATATTTCAGCACACTGTGTACCTCTTGGTCTGCTACCCTAAACCTGTTTTCTTAAGCTCAGGTCTACATCACGCTAATCATTACCATCACTGTCCTGTAAATAATTTGAACTGCATTAATGTCTTATCTGTATATAAGTTTATTCATAATGTCTGGTTATTGAATTTTGTGTTATGGATCATTGCCTTCTGTATATGTCATGTACGGCCCTGCAGACCTTTTTTGGTGCCTTGAAATAAAAGATAATAATAATTTCCAAATCTGGCTCTGGTTCACCTGGGTAGGGTATTAAAATAGCTCTCCCTCATGTCAAATAATCGTTCTACTTGTTTTTTCCTTTTCAGGTGTTGTCACGTGACTAATTTACGTTATCAATATGTGGCCTGGCTCACCCACACATCAAGCATGCCAACATAACATAACTATTAAGCTCAATAAAGAACTTCTGCTACTTTATGCTGTATTTATTATATTACACTTGCTCGCTTAGTTAGTACAAGGAAATTGACTGATAATGCGTGCCATGTGAGAGACATTTTACATGCCGAGTACAGTTTTCACCAGTTCATATTGGTGTATGTGCATATATTTGGCAGTCTAGTGGAGCCTAGCCTCGCTTCAATAATGGGAATCAGTGTACTCGTGGCTTAAGCAGAACTATTCTGAATATCCATCTGCAATGGTATATCATGTTTACTTGTGTAATGTACTATGTTGCTTATACATCATTAAATATTAATTTAGAATCCAAGTGCTGGTCCGCTTTAGCAGTAAAATGTGTGTTCATTTTTGTTTTTACTCATTTGGTATAATGCTCTTAATGATCCCTGCCCATTATACAGGAAGCACCAGGGTAGAAAAGTTAGTGATCAAGAAAGAATAGAACAATATTTTATATTTAATAAAGTGGTAAAGGAAGGTTGAAGAGCACATTCCAAGCAATGTAAAAAAAAAGTCTTACAAAGTCCTAAGATTTATTTAAGGAATAAATAGGTCTAAATCGAGCAATATTTTGGAGAAAATTGTTAAAGTTTATATAATTGAAAGGGGTGAAACTAAAGGGTTGGTGGGTGATACTGATTCAGAAACAGTACCATAATCTCCCAACAGTGATTATTGGCCAGTGATACATTCATATAGGCTATTGAGTTATTGTAAAACCTTCTTTGTTAGAGGCTACTTGTGTGATATGAGTTACTATAAACATTATACTGTAAGTTGGTGCGGGTTTATAGAGACATTGAAAAAAATTGCAGCTCATGGAACTTTTGTGAAAATAAACAGTTTTTGTGTAAATTTTTCTTTATTCAAATTTCGACAATGTAATTAACAGTGGGTTACATAAGCATTTTCAGGTAAAGGTATCTAAAATGAATATGATTTTTCGCAATTTTTTTCTGAGATGTAGATTAGGAGTAGCAGAGAGAAGAGAAGAGAAACAGCGTGAAAAGCGCAACCACCTGGGAAACACTAGCAGGGACAAGAAAGAAGGAGAGAGGGTGGGTGAGGGTCATAGGGAGAGGGGATGGAGCTTCGCAGCACATTGGGGCAGCAGCATTTGAACTGGCTTTCACTTATGTGTATGGAAAATGACATCTTAGAGACCATTTAGTTCAAGCTAATTATAAAGCAATTCTCTGCAAAGAAATTTTGCAAATGTTTGTGTTGAACACTTGATTAATAATAAATAAGTGATAGTAATATACTGTGCCATCTCCGTCTGTATGATTTACCAACTCTGTACCATTTTATGTTGCATTTCGAGTTTTTCTGCATCTTGAAATGAGAACCAGAGACACCATGTGGAATTGTAATCTGAAAATGTATTGACAGCGGAGAATATCAACTCATCCATTGATCTGTAGAATTGTATTCCCTGAAGCCATTCCCTAATAGATGGGGAGTAGGAGACCTCCAATGGGTTGGCATCACTGCTTTGGCGGCTGACATAACGTAGTTCAAAATTGATTTTTTAAAAGTGAAGATCGGGGAGTTAGTCTTACTTAGCAGCCAAAAAGCAGGATTGTCGGGGACCTCGTCTCCAAATATATCAGTAGAGACCACTATGACCTGGGTCCAGAAAGGTCAGAGCACTAAATAGTTCCACCATATATGAAGGGGGGTACCCAGAGCGTCTTGGCATCTCCAGCAAACGTCTGGGACCCCCTGGTAAATTCTTGCTAATGTTGCTGGGTTCTGTATCAACATGACAGGACCTTGTAGTGTGTTTCCACAATTGTTGCACTAGTGCAGCATGTATGTGTTTTTTTGAAAATATTTGGCCAATCTGCTTCTTGGAACCGGTCACCTAGTTCTTGTTCTCATGCTTTGGTGAATCTAGGTAAGGAGTTATACAGATTTTCAATGAGGAGTTTATAGATTGTAGAGAGGAAATAAGGAGAGCATTTGGCAGTCTAACACAACAATTCAAAAACCGTGAGATCTCTTACTGTATCTTTGTGAGGGAGCCCCGAGGTCAGCATATATTTATTTTGGAGAAATCTCCAGTTTTCTGAGTTCGGTAACTCCCATTTAGCTTGGACTATTTCAAAAGGAGCCACAGCCGAGGAACTGATCAGCTGGCCGACCCGTGTGATTGCAGCCTGAGCCCAGGGTGTGAATGGGCTGACTTGTATACCCAACGGGAACAGTGGATTGCCAAAAATAGGGGGCAAAGGGGAAATAGGTGAAGATATATGAGAAAGCATTAGGAGTCTGGACCACCGTGAAATGGTGGGGTCAATAGTGGGATGTTTAATAGTAGGTAATTTGCTTACCCACAGGATATATCTGGAAAGAGAGGGCAGGAATGAACCTTCAATGTCAATCCACTGTTTCTCACCGGCTGAAATTGACCACTCCACAATCCTCCCCAGCATGACAGCATTGTAATATGTAGGAAAATGTGGTATTTGGAATCCTCCCAGGCAGGGCTGTCTTAATGCATGGGCATGCTGGGCAGTTGCCCAGGGGTCCCTTGAGCAAAATGGCCCTATAAGCTTGCCAAGTTTTTAGTATATTACTCTGGAAATTGCACTCAGTGTTCACGTGCATGACGGTGACCAACTATGCAGGAGAGCGTTCATTTTCAAGACTGAAACTGATTTAAAAAAAATCAGCTTCGCAGCACATTGGGGCAGCAGCGTTTGAACTGGCTTTCACTTATGTGTATGGAAAATGACATCTTAGAGACCATTTAGTTCAAGCTAATTATAAATCAATTCTCTGCAAAGAAATTTTGCAAATGTTTGTGTTGAACACTTGATTAATAATAAAATATTATTGATAGTAATATACTGTGCCATCTCCGTCTGTATGATTTACCAACTCTGTACCATTTTATGTTGCATTTCTTGTTTTTCAACTTCAAGGCTCATGTTATATTGTCCAAATGTTTATTTGGATTAATCTCTACTGTACAGCATGTCTTTTAATGTTTAAACACTGATTTTGTTGGAGGTACCAAAAAATATAAGCTTAATTTTATTGATAAGTTACATTTTTATTCCTGTGAGTGGTAATGTAGGTAGGGCCCCAGTGCACTGCTTTGCCCGGGGGCCTATAATGCTGTTAAGACGTCCCTGTCCCCAGGTGTCTACGCTGGTACAGGACGTCATGTTTAAATGTGGCTTCTCCCCGCCCCCACACACAAAGTCTCTCAACAGTCTCTGTAAATCAGCAAACCATTTGTCGGGTATATTTATTGGGAGTGTCTGTAGGATTTATAGGATGCGTGGGACTGATATAATCGGGTTAGTGACCACGGCAAGGCTTCCATACAAAGCACAAAAATAGGCAGGGAAAGTGGACAACCCTCTCTGGTGTCATTGCCAATCAAGACCGGTTCTGAGAGTGTCCCATTGATTTTTATATGGGCTGTGGGGGGATCGGTAGAGGGCCAAAATTATTTGAAGAGCTAGTGGGCCTAGACCCATGTGGGCGAGCATGCACCGCAGCAATAACCAGTCAATACGGTCAAAGGCTTTTTCCGCATCTGTGGATAAAAGCATGACTGGGATGTTAGAAGACAGTGCCGAGTGAACTAAGTTGATGACTTTAGTTATATTATCCCTGGCCTTGCGACCTGGGACAAATCCAACCTGGTCAAACTGTATCACATCTGGGAGTAAAGATTTCAGTCGGCTGGCGATGAGTTTTGCATATAGTTTGATGTCTACATTGAATAAAGAAATTCGGGCGGTAACTTGGGCATTGGGATGGTTCTTTGCCTTCCTTGGGTATCATTGTGATGTGGGCCTCTAAGGATTGAAAGATTTGGCTCTTTGTGTCCTTAATGCCTTCACTAGCATGGAACTGGGTTTGTTTTTCCATTGAAAGTATTGGTAATGGCACTTGCGATAATCTAATTTTATTCTGTCGTAGAGGAGCTTATTGAGGGCTGTCTTGGCTTCAGTAAGCTCTACCTCGAAGACCAAAGTGGTCTTATGTCTGGATTATCAGTCTATGATTTTTTTGAGGAGCTGATTTTTAAGAGCTTCCTTTTCCATAAAGGAGTCCAGTTGGATTAATTTACCGCAAAGGATGCACTTATGCGTCTCCCAGAGGGATATCGCTGAGACCTCTGAAGTAGTGTTGAATTCTATATAATCAAGAACCTGTTCAATTTGGTTCCTGCAATCATCATCATCATCATCATTATTTATTTATATAGCGCCACTGATTCCGCAGCGCTGTACAGAGAACTCAGTCACATCAGTCCATGCCCCATTGGAGCTTACAATCTAAATTCCCTAATATGCACACACAGAGTAATAAACAGTTTTTAATGTATTGCTGATATTCTTGTAATTATTGCAATAAACGTTTTTTTCAACATTATTTTAGCAAATATTAGTACAATATGTGATTAGGGGTATTATTACCCTTAGGTCTTATTTATCCAAAAACACTTTGCTGCAGCCTGCTCTGCGGATGGGTTCCTGATGTTTGAGATCCGATTTCATCGTAATGCAGGCAAGATGAATTGATGCGCTCAAATAAAACAGGTACAATGGGCAAATCCATTTTCTGAATATTTTAGGGAAATTCTTTTAAGCTTACCCAAAATGTATGAGTACAATTTGATAATAGTACACATATAACATATGCACCTGTCTAGTGAAAAAACTGAAACCCTGGATGTATACGCTGAACAAGTCAGTGATTCACAAACATGTTCTAACCTGCTGAGCTGTGCAGCCTCCCCATGTTCACTCAGTAACGTGACCTGCAGGAAGTTAGTCTGGTTTAACATTGTTTGACAGCAATGCTGTATCATGTAATAGTACATTACTGACGGCCTTCTTAATAATATTTTCTGTGTAATATACATCTGTCCGTACTATCTAATCTGCTGTACTGCTCTGTTCAGCCATCCTCACTTCATAAAAGGCAAAATTTCAAGTTGCTATGAGTTAAAAGAGATTTATGCTACATGTAATATGTTCTTAATAATCTTTTAGAAGAGCATTTAAAAAAAAAAAAAAAAAGATCTTTAAGCCCCCCCCCCCCCCCCAATGTTGGTTTTCTCTACCCCCTCTCCATTTTTATTTCTTTCTCTATCCTCTCTACCCCTTTTAAAATTAATAAAGATTGAATGAGTTACAGAGATCTATCCCTTTATTCAGCAAGAATACAGAACCTATATTAGAACTGTGTACAAGCAATTCATTTTCATAAAATGCACCTATTTGTCCATCTAGTGTATATTTAGGTGTATATACACATTCCTTTTGTGGACTTCACCCATAAAACACTATTTGCAACCTTTTGTTGGATTGTGAGTCCAATGGAAATGAACATGGTGAATTTAGTGAAAAACATCACTTCCAAATACACGTCAAAGTCCTTCTACCATGTTAGGACGACCACTTCTTGCATTTTAACATTTCTCTTAAAATATATTTATATATTAGTCTGATTTATGAATTGTAAATCATGACAGTAAGATTGTATCTTATTTAATGTGTCTAATTTGTGCATTGCATTGTGTGAATCTTTTTCTTACCCTTATTATTTTTAAAGTGCTCCATTAAGCTACAGTGTAGGCAGCCATTTTGTAAGCTGAACTCACCAATTTACTAGAAACAATTGCCATCATCATCATCATTTATTTATATAGCGCCACTAATTCCGCAACGCTGTACAGAGAACTCACTCACATCATTGAAGCATTTTTAATATCCATGAGAATGCTGTCCGTCATTTCACTAAGAACAAGGGTCACCACGGCGGCTCACTAACGTTCTTCAGAATGCAACCAGTTGTTTCACCAGGAATTAGCGACATCACTTCTATACTTATGACAATGCAGTCTGTCACCTCAGTGGTTCAGTCCACGCGTTGGCTGCATCCACAATACAGAAATATAGGTGCGTTTTAAAACTTGTAGAGCCTGATTCATCAAGGAATATAAAAGCAGATTTTGTAGTTATGCTGTATAATCCACAAATTTGATCTGCGCATGTTCAGAACTGGACCGCACACAACGTAGCGCACCAACGTTAAATTCACCTGTGTACTCAAAGGACAGTTACTACAGCTTACGATTTCTAGGAGAGAACAGGGCGGGGAAGAGTCAATATTCAGTAAGAGGATCCCAAACTCGACCGAACGCAGCCAGGTCCAATTCAGGCTTTGGGCATCTCAAAGTTACTTGATTTGCTGCTGTATCTCTTGCACCAGCTACAGGGCTAGTCCAGGTCCTGATAACTAGTGACGACAGTCTCGTGTGCATGCTATAACATGTGGTGGAATCAGGAGCAACTGTAAAAATGTATTTTATGTTTTGCAGCCATTAAGAACATCCAAATAATTGTATTTCATGGAAAATGTATTTAAAACATTTTTTCTATCTTTAAACTATGTTTATAAATGATAAACATTTATCATTATTGCCTATATTATTAACAGGTAGCATTAATTAAATAGTTGTTTTTTTCTGTGCAAACTTTTGCAGATTTATACTCCACATAGGTGTTGGACGCATCCTGCAGTGTCGTAGGGTAGTAGAGCTGATCAGACCTACCCCCGTATTCATCAGCGCACGTATCTTCAGATCCGCTGCTTCTTGAATTCGGGTGTACAGATGCCCGAATTGCATGCATTTTAAAACAAACACATGTTGTGCTCAATATGTGTGTCTTTATGAATCAGGCCTGTCATGTGTCAGTATAATGTCCCTTTACAGCAAAGAGTGTCACATATTAAGGGATTTAGGGCAGCACAGTGGCTTAGCGGTTAGCACTTCTGCCTTACAGCACCGAGGTCATGAGTTTAATTCCCGACCATGGCCTTATCTGTGTGGAGTTTGTATGTTCTCCCCGTGTTTGTGTGGGTTTCCTCTGGGTGCTCCGGTTTCCTCCCACACTCCAAAAAACATACTGGTAGTTTAATTGGCTGCTAACAAAATTGACCCTAGTCTGTGTGTGTGTGTGTCTGTCTCTATCTGTCTGTGTATATTAGGCAATTTAGACTGTAAGATCCAATGGGGCAAGGACTCATGTGAATGAGTTCTCCGTACAGCGCTGCAGAATTAGTGGCGCTATATAAATAAATGGTAATAATAATAATAATAATAATTGTCAATCTTTGGGCAACACCTGTTATTTTGTGACATCTCTCTCACGTAACCCCAATCATCTTGCAATGCAAATCACGCAATCCTTTTTGCAACTGGCAAAATATACAGTAAGACAGTATACGCATTAGAGACACCAATACAATATCATAAAAAAATGTCTTTCTATAGTTCCCTTTTAAAATGTACTCTTGTACAACTTGATTGGTTAGTGGGAAACTACAAATTTGAATTACACATTCCACCTTCCTAGGAACCCGAGTACCCGGATCCAGGAGTGTAGGAATGAAAATTTTCAAGGGGGAGGCAAAAGGCCAAGGTATATCACTGGACATTTTTAATTATGTTATCTTTGTCTATAATACAGTAAATATTATTTTTTTGCAAGATTTCTAAAGCTAAATAAAAAACTATACAGTCTGGCCAATATCCCTTCATACCATACTGGAAAGAAGTTTTATTTTACAGTTTAATAGGGTTTGGAGCCCTTTTTGCTCGCATTTGGTATCTCGCTTTACGACAGTTGTAACAGTGACTGTAGATATACAAAGACTCCCAATCCTATGTTCATTTTTGTCTGTGTTTCAGGAGTTGGCCAGCCCCAGTTTCATTGTTTATTTTATTATACAAATGTATATATTATTAAATAAATATTATTATTCATTTTAAGTAACAATTACTACACTAGCTGTTAGAAAGATTGATAAATTCAATTGTTCCTCTTAAAAATTTTCATTTTTCATACTCATTGACCTATTTTTTATTCAGATTTCGTCGACAGCCAAATCTCATTTGATTGGGAGTATTTTTAAATCTATAGTCACTGCCTCACTGATTATGGTATGTGCTATAAATTTAAATAGCAATATCTCATATTTGTTACTGGACGCAACGCACGAAATTCAAGGTAAAACTAAAGTGAAAAGTTATTCATCATCAGTACAGGTCATTTATTAAATGTTTATGAATGGAACACTTAGGGCTAGATTTACTAAGCTGCAGGTTTGAAAAAAAGGGGATGTTGCCTATAGCAACCAATCAGATTCTTGCTGTCATTTATTTAGTGCATTCTACAAAAAGACAGCTAGTATGTGATTGGTTGCTATAGGCAACATCTCCACTTTTTCAAACCCGCAGTTTAGTAAATATACAACTTCACAAATCAGTCAATATGTATTAAATAAGAAGGTAATCTATATTAAAGAACATTTGCTAGTTATACTAGGGCAATCTATAATTTAAAAAAGTTGGACAAGTTTAGAACAGATATCATGACTTAAGATGATTTTCATTCATCCCCATTCACTTATGTGTAGAAGTTAACTGGGGGGCAAAACACAGTCTTTGCCCACCCAACAGAAATCATGGGGGAGCAACTGCCCCCTCTGTCTCCTCCCCTCCCCACCCCCCACCCCTGCCCGGATCTGACCAACAGTTTACATTCTATGACTTTGGGTTAAACGAGCTGCAATTTAGTCTTAAACTTGATCCAACTACTAAAAAAAGGACATTTTTATTTATGTTATATTATGTCTATAATACAGTAAATATTATTTTTTTGCAAGATTTCTAAAAGCTAAATAAAATACTATACAGTCTGGCCAATATCCCTTCATACCACACTGGAAAGTAGTTTTATTTTACAGTTTAACAGTAAATACGTTTTGCATCGATTTATATATTACTATTTACTTTGAACAAGGTCTCATCAGTCCCACTGCAATCCATTCTGACTCATTCCTTCTGGACAATGAGTTGTCTTTTAATCAGATTTCTTATACTGTTCCCAAAGTGGCAATTGAGTTTAAACTCCTCTTTAAGTACTCGTTTGGCAAGATAACTTATTTTTGCCTCTGCATAGAAGAGCCTCCTGCTTTTTCCATGCAGGCAGCTCAATTGACCTTGCATTCACTATTCTTAACTGAGAACAGCTCCAAGGCCATATATGTTACTTTCAATTTTAAATTAGTGAAATTGCCCTTTAATGGATCAATAATAAAAGCTATTAAAAGGATTAGTTGCGCGTTACAATGTTGCCTGTGAGAATGTTTTCTAAACATCATGAACATCTAAACATCATGTCAACTTCTCATTAGAAGCAAGCGGTAGAAAAATGTTTTTTCAATAAAAGCAAATAATAATTGTTTTCTGCGATTGTATCATTTATCAAACATTAACATCCTTAGTGACATCTTATCTGCTGCTGGAGCCAGTCTGAAAAGTAGGAGATAAGCGCCATCTAGTGGATGTATTAGAATATTCAGGCACCTGTTTTTTTTCAGAAATAAAAATACAGATTTACCTCTCTGGGCTTAACATCATCCCCATTCAATTTTGGGACCCGTGATACACTCAGTTTTGCCTGCGCTTCCAAGAGGTAAGAGCAAAAATTAGTGTAATCAAGCCCTAATTCCAGAGGCAATGAGCATTGCGGGTCTTGGAAATTTAATTGCTCCCCCTGAGTTCAGTGCTTATAATAAACGAGCACTTCGCTGAGAATTAATTATCCCCCTAAGAGTACTTTGTTGGGAGGTTTATCAGTTATGTGAAATACAAAGTAATTGATAGAGTTGAATGTAGTTGCATTAGTTTAGGTTATATAACAGATAAATTGCTACGGATGTTATAGCTGCCAAACATTTTAGACTTCCATGACATTCTGCTAGAGAAGTCATTCTTTCTCAGTGGTGACACATTTGTGCAATGAATTGTTGTATCTTATAGTGACATCTGGTGGTGAACATTAGATAAAATAAATGCATCTTTTTCAATCTCAATTCTGCAAAGACTAAGGGGCACATTTATCAAAACTCGCAGAATATCAAAAATAGTTTTCAATCCTTATCGCATTGATAAGAATTGAACTATTTCTCATATTTATTAAAAAAAAGCAACACAGGAACAGCAGTTCCGAAAAACTGCTGTTCCTGTGAAGTGGAAATCATACTTACCACTGCCTCTTCGGTTCTGAAGCAGCATGAGATGAACGGGGCTCCTCTTCTGACTCCAGTGCGCATGCGCTGAGTGAAACCCTCGGGCATGCGCACAGACATCTCTGCTCTCGCTCTGCAACTATAGTTGCAGAGAGTGAGCGGTGAGTGACAGGGAGGGATCACATGATCCCTCCACACATGCGCTGTCCAGCTCTGCTCTTCGGAGCAGAGCTGACAGCACTGAAACTTTTCATTAATGATAATGTACGCCAGCTTCAGCTGATGTACATTATCATGTTTGAAAAGTTAATTACATAAATTGTTAAAAAGCGTTACTGAGCACTCCCCAAACATTGTTATGGGGAGTGCTCAGTAAAACGATAGGAGATGCAAAGCAGCAGATATCTATGATATCTGCTGCGATGCTGCTATCATAAATAGCAAATTAGTGTTTAATCCCCGAAAACTGTTGTTTTTGGGGACTTTACAGGGGGGAAACCTTTCATAAATAGGCCCCTAAAATACTTAGTGGTAGGTTTACTAGACGTACAAATTGCAAGCATCAATATTTTTCAGTAAGCTTATTATACTCAGAATATAAATTTCCATCTGGGACATTTCCTAAATAGTATAAGTTAAGCCTGCCATTTAATTGACAACAGCTTCTTTTTAAATCTCATGAGAAATGGTAGAAAAATCTAATTTACTGGAGATTTTAGTATTAATGTGAAAAAAATATACTTTCAGTATTTTTTTACTAAATGCAAAACTGCACACAAATTGTAAATACGATATTAACTGTAGATGTAATCTTATAGTAAACAAAAATAATTACTGTATTGTGATTTTCATCAGGGGCTGATTTTCCAATATGCTGAGTTGGCTACAGCCTAGGGCGCAAGACTTTTGGGGGTGAAATTAATTGTAAAATTTAAAACAATAGTTGTTCTCCAAAGAAAATATGAAAGAGAAATGTAGTAAGGTCTTATTCTTGATGTATTATCATGGTAAAGGCTGAAGGTAATGAGTCATCCTCGGATGGGGCGCCTGAGGATAAAAACTTCCCTTCACCCTCAGTAACGCTCATTCACACCTCTATTCCGCTATTGTTATGCTCTGCAGGATGAGAGACCTGTGCTAATCCTAATTGACACTGGCAAACCAGAGTCTAGCGAGTTCCCCGATGTTCACCAAGAACCGCCGCAAGGCGGGAGAACTCCCAGGTTGCAGCCCCCTGGACTGTCTCAGGATGTAACACTAGGCCTAAAGGGAGGATGATGTTCCTAAAAGATAACACAGAGGTAATGAAAATACTGGAATCAGGTGTATGGATGTAACACAGAATAAAAATGCTGGCAAGGACCTAGTTGTCACGGAAACTGTTGAATATTTAGTGAATCCCATGCAACTGCCAACTAGTGAGGCTCATTCAGGGGCGCGGAGTCTAGCGGTTGGTGGTGTTCACCAGTGACCCCCACAAGAGGGTATGGAATTTGCTGCACATATTCCGCAGGTCGCGGTTCCCAGAAGGAGTAGTGGCAGAGCCTGATACAGAGGAAGAGTAACGGTAGATCAGGGAAATACTGAAGGTATAAGCAGGAAGCCGGTCTAATCGTAATGCTGAGCTAAAGTGAGTAGCGGAGTTGAATAGAGAAGAACTGGCAACTACATGGATGGAAACTCAGGACATCACACGTGAATACTGGGTACAGAGGTAGTACAATAGAGTCAATAGTAGAGTGGAACTACAGCTGATCCGTAGATGTTAGCTCAGAGTGACAGCAGGAGAATTGCTGATACAGCGGGAGTTCAAGTAGAGGCAGTAGCAGAGTAGAACTAGCTGATCCGTAGATGGTAACTCAGAGCAACAGCATGTGAATTACTGGTACAGCGGCAGTTCAAGTAGAGGCAGTAGCGGCGTGAAGCTTAGCTGATTCATAGATGGAAACTCAGAGCAACAGCAGATGAATTGCTGGTACAGCAGCAGTTCAAGTAGGAGCAGTAGCGGTGTGGAACTTAGCTGATCCATAGATGGTAACTCAGAGCAACAGCAGATGAATTACTGGTACGTCGGCAGTTCAAGTAGGAGCAGTAGCGATGTGGAACTTAGCTGATCCATAGATGGTAACTCAGAGCAACAGCAGATGAATTGCTGGTACAGCGACAGTTCAAGTAGGAGCAGTAGCGGTGTGGAACTTAGCTGATCCGTAGATGGTAACTCAGAGCAACAGCAGATGAATTACTGGTACGTCGGCAGTTCAAGTAGGAGCAGTAGCGATGTGGAACTTAGCTGATCCGTAGATGGTAACTCAGAGCAATAGCAGGTGAATTACTGGTACAGCGGCAGTTCAGGTAGAAACAGTAGCGATGTGGAACTTAGCTGATCCGTAGTTGGTAACTCAGAGCAATAGCAGGTGAATTACTGGTAGAGCGGAAGTTGAGATAGAGATAACGGAGAGAAGCTACAGCTGGTCCAAGAGTGGTAATGCAAAGCAACAGCAGGTGAGTCAAACCGAAGGAAGCCAAACCCTTAGTGAGAGTGAGTAACTCAAAGAACAGGCCTCGGATAGCAGGAAATGGGAGGTTTAAATAGCGCTCCAAAGTGCCAGGACTAATGGGAACAGGTAGGATGTCATAAGAGAGAGTGGTAGGTAATACGTGCGCAGAACAGGAGACCAGATAGTGGCTGTTGAACCAAGACTGCAATTCAGGATACCGTGATCACCGCTTATGGAAGAGAGGTAACAACACCGATGCCCGTCCGCAGGGCCGGCGTGTGACACCAGTACAATTAATCAGGCACAGAAGTACTGACAGGTTAGGATCTGGTAAATGGGTAGTCAGACAATGCGTAGTCAGACAAGCCAAGTTCGGTACACAGTTGATCCGGCAAGCATAGTCAAACAAGCCTAATTCGGTACACAGATGATCAGTGCCGTAACTAGACATTTTAGTGCCCTGGGCGAGACAGGGCACCGGCGCCCCCCATATAAGTGGGAGTGACATTTTCTGAGTGGGCGTGGTCAACCTCCTGTGGGGTGTGGCTAGCACTCTACTAGTGCTAGGGCACACTGTAACCCCCTCCCTACTCATTCTTCACATTCACTTTTTACCTACAATTCTATTATATATCCTGGTGACATCATTACTCACCCTGTTTATTAGTGAGAGAACATGGCGTTTGTCCGTCATGAACCACTGGAAAAGTAAGACAAGTTACCTGCTAGTAGTTTACGCTACAGAGCAAAGAGGCTAACACGAGCCCCACAAGGAGATTTGGTCTTAGCCATGTGAGACATGCGGGTTGCAGCCCTTAGTGCCAGTCACTAGTGAGGTAGCTGGAGGCCTGGGAAGCCAAGGTCAGAACCAGGAGATCTGAATGAAGCCAATATGTGAGATTGAAGAATAATCTGGGTACTGGGGCCGAACCAAGAAATCCAAAGGAAGCAGATTCATGAGACAGGAGTTGCGAGGGGCAAAACCAGGAGATCCAACACAACCAGAAGCGCTATGCCAAAGGTAGATCAGGTACAGCCAAGGGTCCGCAGCAGGAAGTCCAAATAGAGCAGAACCAGGAGAGTTTCAAGGAACTCACAATGTACAGGAGCCAGAAGTAGACCTAGTGGTGATTCAATACTCTGGCACTGTGTCTTTTCAGCATTGACCCAAGACCTCTCCTCTGGACCATAGCTCTTCCAATCAACTAAGTAATGAGTTATACTTTGAGGACGTGAGAATCCAGCAGTTGCTTAACTTCGAGCTCATCTCCAAACTGGGTCTCAATGGGAGGGGAATGGGTGGGTTCTTTATATAATTTGTTCAATACTGGCAGTTTTAACAGAGAAATATGGAATATATTGTGGACTGAAAGAGACCAGAGTAGGTTAAGCTTGAAAGACTGAATGAAAAGGTCCAATAAAGCGAGGAGCCAACTTCATAGTAGGTACTCTGAGCCTTAAATTCTTTGTGGATAACCAGACCCTGTCTCCTGTTCTTAGTACTGGGACTGGTCGTTGTCTTTTCTTTGCAGTTTTTTTGTGATGAAGAAAAGTATCCAATAATCTCTTCTTAGTTTGGGACCAAATGAGAGTGAAATTGCAAACCAGGGTCTCCACTGTGGAAACGGTAGAGCTCTTCAATAAAGGGAATTCAGGCAATACATGATGGGTCCCGGAAAACAATGAAGAAGGGAGTGTAAAACAGAGGACTCATGCAAATGATTATTGTGAGCAAACTCCGCCCATGCATGTAAGTCACTCCAGTTGTCTTGATTATCAGAAATACAAACCCTCAGGAAGAATTCTGTCACACGCCGGTCCCATAGATAAGTGCCGGCGTTGTTACCTCCTTCCTAGAAGCGGTGATCCAGGCTACTATTTTGTGTCAAGGCTCCTATGTAGTTGGTCCTGCGCATGTGCTGCTTGTTGCCCTCATTTGTTACCTCCTACCGATTCCCATTGATGCATAGGATTATGGAGCACTATTTAAACCTCCCTTGGTCCCTCTGTCCATTGCCTGTTCTTTGAGTTACATACTCTTCCTATGGGATTAGGCTCCTGTTGGTTTATCTCCTCCACTGTACCTTGTTTTGTTCATTTGGATCAGCCAGCTCTACTCCGCTACTACTTCCACGCTGGGACTGCTGCTGTAACAAGCAAACTCACCTGCTGCCAGAATCCCTATCCAGGGATCAGCCAGCCAGTCAACTCCATCGCTGCTTCTACGCTGGGACTGCCGTTGTACAAGTAACTCGCTTGTTATTGGAATCACTACTTACAGATCGGCTAAGTTCTCCTTCCTTATTATGTGCATATTGAATTGTTGCTGTAACCAGTAACTCACCTGTAGTTACAATTATCATACATGGATCAGCTAAAGTTCTATTCTACATTTGCCCTGTTTGTACTTCAGCTGTATCAGTGATTTCTCTGCTATTATCCTGAGTTACCAACTGCAAGCCAGCTAGTTTCATCTATCATCTTCATTGACTATTTGAGCTGCTGCTATATCATGATTCTCCTGCTGTTACTTTGAGTTACTAATTGCAGCCAGCTAGTGCTATCATCTTCATTGACTATTTGAACTGTTGCTGTATCAGCGATTCTCCCGTTGTTACCCTGAGTTACTAAATTGAAAGCCAACTAGTTCTATCATCTCCATTGACTATTTGAACTGTTGCTGTATCATTGATGCTTCTGTTGTTACCCTGAGTTACCAAATATAAACCAGTTATTTATAAACCATTCTCATTGACTGTTTGAACTGTTGCTGTACCAGTTATTCTCCTACCGTTACCTTGAGTTATCAAAACCTGTGTTTCAAACTCCACCACTTCTCTGTCTCTAATTTGGGAGGCCGCGACCTGCGGGATAGGGGCAGCAAAGCCCATACCTCCTTGTGGGGGTCACTGGTGAAAACCCCCTACCCGTTAGACTCCGCGCTCCTGAATGAGTGCCATTCATTGACAGAGAACAGGGATCCACTAAATATTCTGCAGATCTGTGACAAATTCTAAGTCTTGATTTGACCAAAAAATATAAATAAAAATGGCGCATGGTATCTACTGGCTAAAATGCTGGCTAAAATTGACTCAAACGTTAAAGCTCTAATAGAGCCCAATTATAAATAAATAATAATAAGGTATTAGCGAAACCCAATTCTTGATCTGAAACGCAGCTGTGTAACCCTACTGCTAAAGGCAAACAAGAAATAGAAATATTTTATAAGACATAGTTTTGCATTTTTATTGCCGTGTAATATAACTGTTTGAAGAATTTACACTGAAATAGCTATATTGTGTGCAATAAATAAATTGTTATATTTGTATTTTACTTTTCAGCATTGTGTGTTTTTTTTCTTGATCAGATCCAGCGCTGTCTTTATTTCTATTTTCCAGGTTTGCAACAGGAGGCTATCCTCTGAGTGGTACGAAGTGAGCCATTTGGAAAAACGGTCTACTGTTACCCATATGGCATTAAAGCCATTGCTATCAGGCAGGTCGGTAATGAAGTCCATAGAGATACTGAACCATGGCTGGTCGTGAATGGGTTAAGACCAATGTGGAACCAGGAAAGACTGCCAGGGAATTTTATGCCACGCACAGACGGTGCAGGATTGGTCAAATTATTGTACATCTTAAAGGAGAGTTGGCCACAAGTAGAATCTAAAAAACAAACAAAGGTTCTCTTTAGCCACAGCATGTTCTGCTAATTTAGAGCTATTAGCCCAAAGTGTTAATTTAGGATGGAATTTGGGATTGAAGAAAGAGCGATCAACTGGTGGTGTTTAGGAAAAAGTACTAGTTAATGCCAGGATGCTGATTTGATCCAAAACTGATTTAGGATTGAACATCCAAAGTATCGAAGGAAAAGGAGAGGGCATCAGCTCTGTAGGTCTCAATAGGATTGAAACGTGTAAACAAAAGAGACAATCTCATCTGCCTGGGATTGAGACAGTGGGATGTTTGGATATATATCAAGTTCTCATGATTGGTGAAAATGATGACAGGATGAGCTGCCCCCTCTAGGAGATGTCGCCATTTCTCAAGTGCTGCCTTGATTGAGAGCAGTTCTTTATCTTCAATCCCATAATTCTTCTTTGCTGCCGAGAATTCTTTGGAGAACAAACTACAGGGATGTATTCTCCCTGATATATCCTTTTGAGACAGGACCGCACCAACCCCTACAGAAGAGACATCAACTTTTAAAATGGTTAAATGATGTGTGTTTGAGAGATGACTGGTGCAGAGGAAAAGCTTTTGTTAAGGTTTGAAGAGTGGGGATGGTCTCCAGGGGCCAGGTTTTGTGATGATCTCCTTTATGGGTAAGGGCAGTGATAGCAGTTGTGAAATCCGTAATAAACTGATAATAATTGGTGAATCCCACAAATCATTGGATAGCCTTAAAGTCCAAAGGATGAGGCCAATTGAGGACAGAGACCTTTTCTGGATCCATCTGCAGACTTCATCCAGACTCTAAATAACTAAGAAAAGGTATTTTCTCTTGCTCAAAGAGACATTTCTCCAGCTTACAGTACAGACCATGAGACAGCAGACAACTGGGAACCCACTTAATTGGTTATGGTGAGTTTCCAAATCCTTGGAGAAGATCAAGATGTTGTCAAGGTACACGACCTCACAATGGCACAAAAGATTCATAAAAATCTCATTCACAAGTTCTTTAAAGACTGGAGCATTACTGAGATCAAATGGTATATCCAGGTATTTATAGTGGCCATCGCGTGTATTGAAGGCATTCATCCATTTGTCCCCCTGATTCTGATGAGATTATATGCACCTCATAAGTCTAGTTTGATAAAAAGTTTGGACCTATAGTTGCAGTCAAAGAGTTTGGAGATAAGATGCAAAGGGTAGCTGTTTTATATTGTTATGGCATTGATTCTGAGGTAACTTATGCAAAGCCTGAGGGAACCGTCCTTTTTTTTTTTAACAAAGAAACAACCAGCTTTGGCAGGTGAAGAGAACTTGCAGATAAAACCGCGTTTCAAATTTTCTGAAATGTAATCAGAGTTTCGGGAAGTGAGAGTAGCTAAACACAGCCACAATGAATAGTCTTCCCAGAAAGTCTACAGTACAGTCCCAAGGACAGTGGTTTCACAAAAAAAATCCTGAAAAGAGGCATAGACAGATGGCAAAGAGGGACAAGACAATTGAGACTGGTCCTGGAAGATGCAGTTTTCAGAAGGTGCCCCAGGAGGTAACCTGTGCCCGCTGCCAGTCAAGCTGAGGAGAATGAGTCCGGAGCCATGGTAAGCCTAGAATGATGGGGTTAATATTCCGACGTAGGACTAGAAGACTTAACCATTCAGAATGTAGTGACACCAGGAAAGTGTACATCTGGATACTGTCTAATCAAGTACTCGATTACTGTCCACGGCAGTCACAGATAGATGATGCTCCACGAGTTTGGAAATAAGCCGAAGGTCTGCAGCTAGAGGAGCATAAATAAAATTACCTGTCAAGCCAGAATCTACAAAGATAGAAACTGAAATGGGATATCTTGGTTAGTGGACCGTGCCCGGCATAAGAAATTCAGAATTTTTTACAAGAGGATATTCTTCAATCCTAACTCGCCCTCCCACATACCATTTTGGATTTGCCTTTTCCTGGTCTTATAGGGAAATTCACCAAAATGTAGCTCAGATTCTGCGCACGCAATGAAAACAAAAGCTGTTCTTAAATCTCATCTCTCGCTCCTCTTGTGAAAAACAAGAATGGACCACTTGCATCATCTCCTCATGAGTTAAGGGAGGATTTTGGAATTTAAGTGTCAGGCAGGCAAATGAGTGGCAGGAGTGTTCCCTCTCATAAGTCCATTCCCTGAAACTGATGTCAATCTTAATGCAGAGAGAAATTAATTAATCAAGGTCAGATGGTAGTTCCCTGAAAGCAATTTCATCCTTAATGCGATCAGTCAGGCCTTGCCAGAAGGCTGACACTAAGGAATTGCAATGCGTATTGAACCACTAAGATTGAGTCTTCAAGTAGCTTCAATAAATTGAAGGCGGCTGACAAGACTCGCCGGGCTCATCAAAGATCTTTTAAAAGGCTTGATAAATGCAGTAAAATTCTGTAGTATAGCATCATTGCACTCCTAAAGAGGAGATGCCTAGGAGAGAGCCTGACCAGACAGTAAGGAGATCATGTACGCAATCTTGGCTCTTTGGGATGAGAAATTTTCAGGGGAGAGCTCAAACTGTACAGCACATTGATTGAGAAACCCATGACGTTTCTTTGGATATCAATCAAACTTGACTTGAGTAGGAATGCACAATTTAGAGGGTAAAGGAACTATTGCAGCCAAAACAGACTAGGAGGGATCTGACGCCTCCAGCTCAAAGTCCAAAAAGTCAGAAGGATCATGAGACACCGATTTTTCAGTCTGTATTCATACTAAAATTCAAGATCAAGCAAGCTTTTGTATTTCTTCTCCATGGGAAGGTACTATCCTTTCTGAGCTCGCCTTTGGACACCTGCACTACGGTTTAACAGGTGTACCACCCCAGTCAAACTCCCCAGCTGCCACTGCCCTCAGAGCCGGATGGGTCAGGGAGGCCTGATTGTTATCCAGATGGGTCACCAGCCCTTGCAGGATTTGAATGAGCTTAGCCTGGTTTGATTCTTGCTGATCCACTCGAATTGTTAGATGCGGATGCAAGTTGCGACGTCAAAGATCCTCAGTGGTGTCCATTTTTTGGAATAGAGTATTCTATTACAAACCAATGGAAAAGTAAGACAAGTTACCTGCTAGTAGTTGACGTTACTAAGCAAAGAGGCACGGTGTGTAATACACCCCCAGTGTTCACCAGGGACCCCAACAAGTAGGTTTGGTCTTAGCTCCATGAGACATGTAGATCACGGCCCTCAGTGCCAGTTAGTAGCAAGGTAGCTGGAGACCAGGTGTAATCAGGGAAGCAGAGGTCAGAACCAGGATATCCATATGAAGCCAATTTGTGAAACAGAAGAATAGTCTGGGTAGCTGGAGTCAGAACCAGGAAATCCAAATGAAACAAGTTTGTGAGACAGGAGATTGGTCATGGTAGCCAGTTTAAAACCAGGAGGTCCAATGGAACCAAAATCACTAGGATAAATGTAAGTCAGCTACAGGCAAGGGTCAGCAACAGTAAGTCCAAATAGAGCAGAACCAGGAGAATCCTAATTAACTTACAAGGTACAGGAGCCAGAAGTAGACCAAGGGGTATATTTACTAAACTGAGGGTTTGAAAAAGTGGAGATGTTGCCAATAGCAATTAACCAGATTCTAGCTGTCATTTTGTAGAATGTATTAAATAAATGATAACTAGAATCTGATTGGGTGCTATAGGCAACATCTCCACTTTTTAAAACCCACAGTTTAGTAAATATACCTCCAAGTGGTGATATAATACTCTGCCTTAAATAGGCGGTCCTAATCAAGGTATCCGTGGTAAGTGACCTCAAAACTGACCGCTGATACAGGAAACCAAAGAAGCGTGAGAATCAAGGCTAGAGAAGGAAGTCTTGTCCTGTTGAATAGCAATGAGATGCGCATACTGGCAGGGAAGGAGTTTGTTCCACTGCAAGGAGAGAGAGAGCGGCAATGGCACCTGACATTGTTATCCTCATCAGTTTCTAATAATGATCTGTTTCTAATAAGTTGCTGAACCTTCTGCATCCTCCAAATGCAATGGAAAGTAATAGGAGTAGGCAACGCATAACCCCTCAGGAACCACTGTGTATATATACATTACAGATATATAAAGATTTCGGAACACACAGCTTGCCCCATATGGGGCTGAGTAGCCGCAAACCGGTCAGAGTGCCCATGCTGACCCCTTTCCATTGCTGAAATTGCCTACAATGGGCATGTGAGTGCCAGAACTAAACCATAGAGCAATGGAAGGAGGTGGCTTGGTCTGATCAATTGCGCTTTCTTTTACATCATGTGGATGGCTGGGTGCATGTGCATTATTTACCTGGAGGGAGAGATGGCACCAGCAGGATGCACTATGGGAAGAAGTCAATCTAGTAGAGACAGTGTCATGGTCTGGGCAATGCTCTGCTGGGAAACCTTGGGTCCTGGCATTCATGTGGATGTTACTTTGATATGTACCACCTATTTAAAACATTGTTACAGACCAAGTACACCCCTTCAAGACAATGGCCCCACCTCGCAATTTACAGGACTTAAATGATCTGCTACTAACATCTTGGTGCCAGATACCAAAGGATACCTTCAGAGGTCTTGTAGTAGGAGGTCTCCACATACTGATTGGCAAATGAATGAGTGTCTGAGGTCTGATTATTTATCACTACAGACATTAGAGTGAGAGGGGATACATGCCATAATGCCAGCAGAAATCTGGGGTTTGCAGCACTCTAGTTGAACCATTTACTTGTGTTTGCACTCCCTTTAAAAATTAATACTTACGCCCCATTTGTTTACATATTTAATATTTGAAAAGTTAAAGTATTTGAAAGAACAAAATGTCTGTGTGTTAACAGGGGTCCTTTTTCCATATCTGGTGGTCCTGCCCAAAGATGGCTTTTTTTGGGATTATGTTGTTGTTTTGATCAGGGATGTCACTACAGTTCATTTTTCTCAATGCCCAGGGTCCTTACTCTTGGGTTCCCCTCTAGAGGTCCTAGGCAAGTACTCAGAAAAACTTTCGGTTCAGATTCTCAACGCTGCCAGATTCCTAGTGGAGATGCACATCCTCATGTCCTCTTTCTCCTGTTTACCTCTGCTCCCAGCTCCCCTCTCTTTTCTCCTTTTCATCACTCAACTCCTTCTGCTTTCTCCTCTTCTCTCTCCCTCCACTCCCACTTCTTCTGTGCACTGGTAATCTCTCTTACCTCTTTGTCATTGCACCTGCTCTCTGCTGAGTTTGTCATTTTTGTACTTTTGCACTTTGTTATGCCTGTATACCGTGTACAGTCATGACCAAAAGTTTTGAGAACGTCACAAGTATTGGTTTTCACAAAGTTTGCCGCTTCAGTGTTTTTAGACCTTTTTGTAAGATGTTGCTATGGTATACTTAAATAAAATTACAAGCATTGCATAAGTGTCATAGGCTTTTATTGACAAGTAAATTAAATTTATGCAAAGAGTCAATATTTGTAGTGTTGACCTTTCTATTTGAAGACCTCTGCATTTCGCCCTGGCATGCTGTCAATCAACTTCTGGGCCACATACTGACTGAATGCCACCCATTCTTGCCTAATCAATGCTTGGAGTTTGTCAGAATTTGTGTTGTCCATCCACCTCTTGAGGATTGACCACAAGTTCTCAATGGGATTAAGGTCTGGGGAGTTTCCTGGCTATGGACCCAAAATTTTGATGTTTTGATCCCTGAGCCACCTAGTTATCAAGGTCCTCCATCATGCTGGAAAAGGCATTGTTTGCATCAAACTGTTCTTGGATGGCTGGGAGAAGTTGCTCTTGGAGAATGTTTTGGTACCATTCTTTATTCATGGCTGTGTTCTTAGGGAATATTGTGAGTGAGCCCACTCTTTGGCTGAGAAGCAACCCCACACATGACTGGTCTCAGGATGCTTTACTGTTGGCATGACACAAAACTGATGGTAGCGCTCACCTTTCTTTCTCAGAACAAACATTTTTCCAGATGCCACAAACAATGTGAAAGGGGATTCATCAGAGAAAATAACTTTACCCCATTCCTCAGCAGTCCAATCCCTGTACCTTTTGCAAAATATCAATCTGTCCCTGATGTTTTACCTGGAGAAAAGTGGCTTCTTAGCTGGCCTTCTTAACATCAGCCTCCAAAAGTCTTCGTCTCATTCTGCGTGCTGATGCACTCATGCCTGCCTGCTGCCATTCCTGAGCAACCTCTGCACTGGTGGTGCCCCGATCACGCAGCTGAATCAACTTTAGGAGACAGTCTTGGCGCTTGCTGGACGTTCTTGGGCGTCCCAAAGCCTTCTTCACAACTATTGAATCTCTTTCCTTGAAGTTCTTGATGATCTGATAAATGGTTGATTAAGGTGCAATCTTACTAGCAGCAATATCTTTACTTATGAAGTCATTTTTGTGCAAAGCAATGATGACTGCACGTGTTTCTTTGCAGGTAACCATGGTCAACAGAGGAAGAACAATGATTTCAAGCACCACCTTACTTTTAAAGCTTCCAGTCTGTTATTCTGTCTGTTATACTCCACAAAACCATTATTCACCCATTTATTAAATATAGCAAAACAAAATATTCCTTCTTGATCTGTTCTATTCCAAGTAGGAAAATAAAATCTTCTTCTTTCTTTATCCGTCATAATACAATGTAGGAAAAGAGTGCAAAAAGAGACCCACCCACCTCTAACACACGACTGAGAACCCAAGGTGACACAAAGAATTTCATGAACGGATGAATTCTCTTTGCTACTTGAAAGAACCTCTTGATTAAATCAACTGCTATTAATCTTGTGTCTAGGAACATACTGTGCTGACATGTGTACCGTTAATGTGCTAAGACCAAGTACTTTCTGCATACTTACTTGAAGAAATTCAGTGTCTGAGGGATTCTGGCTTCTGGTGCACTGACTGACCTGGAC